>NC_092131.1:138755526-139403162 GCF_043159975.1 Macaca nemestrina
CAAAACCTTGTAACAAATAGATTTCTGGATTTTCATCTAGAAAGAGCCTTAGACTAGTGGTATCCTCCATTTCACCACTCTTTTATTCTACCTTCCCCCACCACATGGATACCATGATTTAAACAGTTTTTAAACAAATTTATATAGTAATGAAATGGTTTAAAATTTCCCACTTGTTATTAATCAAAGGCAGATGTAAAAACCAACCAAAGTTTTCAACTTGCCTGAGATAAATGGTTCACATTCATTCCACAAATATTTATTGAGTGAATACTAAGCGCCAAATATTGGACTAAAGAAATGGATAAGTATGGGTGCGCAGGAAATGGTTGACAAGGCTTGGTCCCTACCATCATAAGACTAAGAATCTGGAGGACACAGCAAGTAAGCAGGGCCTTACAGTACAGAGGAGAGAGACCTCACCAGTATTTTGGAGGAAAGGATTAAAGAAGGCTTCCTGGGGGAGGTGATGTCCAAGATGAGACCTGAAGGACACATAAGAGCAAGCCAGGCAAAGGGCAGGGGATGGGACAAAGGGACAGCTTGTGTAAAGAAGGAAGCTGCTATGTTCTGGAGATTACCGAGGACCTCAGTGAGGAGGGAAGGGGCTTGGGGCCAGAGCGTGAGGAGCTGAGCCAACCAAAGAGCTGGGACCTCGTTCTAGAGGCAGCAGGGAACTGCAGGACCTGGTTTTTTTGTTTTTTATTTTTTGTTTTTGTTTGTTTGTTTTTTTTTTTTTTGAGATAGTCTCACTCTGTTGCTCAGGCTGGAGTGCAGGGGTGCAATCTCAGTTCACTGCAGCCACTGCCTCCCAGTTTCAAGCAATTCTCGTGCCTCAGCCTCCCGAGTAGCTAGGACTACAGGCGCGCACCATCACGCCCAGCTAATTTTTTATATTTTTAGTACAGATGGGGTTTCACCATATTAGCCAGGCTGGTCTCAAACTCCTGACCTCAAGTGATCTTCCCACCTTGTCCTCCCAAAGTGCTGAGATTATAGGCGTGAGCCACTGCCACTGGCCCACTGCTGGATCTTCTAAGTAGAACACTGACAAACTGGGATTAACATTTTAGGAGGATCATCCCAGCTGCAGGTGGAGAATAGATTGAGCGTGAAACCCTGGAGGAAGGGAGACCAGAGCGATGTAGGGGGAAAGGGAGAGGATCTGGACCAAGGGAGGAGCAATGGGCGTCCTGACCTTTTGATATAATTGGGCCAGAAATGTAGATACCCAACATTGCAATTGCCTGGAGCAGCCTGATTGTGGCTGAATGCCCTGTCTCTGCTGGGCTTCACAAAGTATTCAAATAGGCACCCAGACAGCCATTATTGCCTAGGTGGGCTCCAGGCAGGGGAGGGGAAGCTCATGTCGCTAAGCCCTGCCCCTGTCTACAACTGAGGCCAGGAAAGCTCAGAACTGCCAGGTGGCTCCAGCAGCCTGAGGAGTAGAGTCAGAACTTGGGCCTCTTGACTGCTGCCTGGTGCTCTTTCCCAGTCCTTTGGTGGATGCTTGTTTTATGCCAGGCACTGTGTGCCCTGCACTACACCTCAGGCCATTGAGGAAATGCAGGGATTTTTTTAAACGAGTAAATAGTGTAGATTTGCCAGGAACAAATTATGCCAAGTTCACTTGCTTTTCTTCTCTCTCTTCAGGATCAAAGGCTTAGCAGTTAAAGAAAACACAATAGACTTCATACCCGTTGACACAAATAAATATTTTACACTGTTCGTTGTGACATGCTCATGGGAAATGTGGATCAAAGACCAGTGTGGCCGGGTGAGGTGGCTTACGCCTGTAATCCCAGAACTTTGGGAGGCTGAGGTGGGAGGATCACTTGAGTCTAGGAGGTTGAGGCTGCAGTGAACTGTGATTGTGCCACTGCACTCAGCCCCGGCAACGGAGAGAGACCCTGTCTCAACACAAACATACACACACACCAGTGCAGTTGCTAGGAAAACAAAATAGAATCCAGTCCTTGTTGCTGTCAGCAGCACGGGGCTGAAAGAGGTACAGGGGTTCCTCCAGGAACAATCTGGAAACAGTGCCCTCAGGAACACGTCTTAGGAAGAGGTCGGGCAGCAGAGAGAGTGCGGTGATTAGCACTGGACAGGACCACATTGGAAGAGGGAACACAGAGGAGAGGCCATGCATAGTGCAGAGGCATATGCCAGAAATGTGCCTGGACGATGGGCCAGGACTGCAGCGCCTGGGCAGCAAGCCGTGATTCAGTGAGCAGATATCATGTGAGAGCAGCACACTGCGAGGCAAGAGTCCAGGCTGCAAAGCCTGATGGAAGAGGAGCGCCCACACCCTCCTATCTGTTCATCTGCATATGTGTCTGTACTCTTAGATGTGTCTGTACTCACACACACTCACAGCTCCATCTCCTGTGCAATTTAACTGGGACCCAGCCTCTCAGCTGGTTTCCAAGTTACTCATATGTGCATTTATAGCTCACTGCTTGGAACCATGCTTGGGTGAAATCTTAAAGAGACTCCTCGTGGCAGTTTCCTAAGAGTCTCCCACTGTTTTTTGTTTGTTTGTTTTTCTAGAGACGGGGTTTCACTGTTTCACTGTGTTGCCCAGGTGACTCTCAAACTCCTGGGCTCAAGTGATCTACCTGCCTTGGCCGCCCAAAGTGCTCTAAGATTGTGAGCCATCCCACCTGGCCAAGTCTCCCCACCGCGCCCCCCCCCCTTTTTTTTTTTGAGACAGAGTTTTGCTCTTGTTGCCCGGGCTAGAGTGCAATGGTGCGATCTCAGCTCACTGCAACCTCCGCCTCCAGGGTTCAAGCAATTCTCCTGCTTCAGCCTCCCAAGTAGCTGGGATTACAGGCATGTGCCACCAAGCCCAACTAATTTTGTATTTTTAGTAGAGACAGGGTTTCTCCATGTTGGTCAGGCTGGCCTTGAACTCCCAACCTCAGCTGATCTGCCCACCTTGGCTTCCCAAAGTGCTGGGATTACAGTTGTGAGCTACCGCATCCAGCCAAGTCTTCCACTCTTGATAAGCCTTTTAGTGGAATGCTTAACTTGTACATCGGCAAGGATGAAGCAGGGAGTGACTCATCACTTAGTCGGACTGTATCTGCACAGATGCCTGGTCAGAAAACTTGTTATGCCCTGGTAAAAAGTTAAGAATTACAAGCATCGAATGTTTCCAGCCACATAACTGTCTCATGATGGCATGGGTACTTCTTGGGTTAATAATCAAGTGTTGGCTTTCCTGCAAAGGCTGATTTTCACTTGTCAAATGATCACTGCTGAATTGTTTCAGTCAATCGTGGTTTTAGAGCTTGAGCCTGCTGCATGCACAGCAGTGTTCTAGGACTTCCAAGAGGAACAGGGGGTGAGCAAGGAGCCATTTGTACCCTCGAGGAGAGTTATCTAGAAGGAGGGTGTGTCTGCACAGCCTGGGGTCAGCGTCCCCACAGCAGCTGCATAAGCAGATAGATGCACACAGCCTGGCCCAGGGGAGGTGCTCAGGAAACACTTGTTGATGGATGAGGAAAGAATGGGCTATTTCTCTGTTTATTTTTGGCTCTGGGACTCCGGGAAGGCACCAGAGAGAAGGTGACACTGATCTGGGATGGTCGGATTTCAGAGGTGAAACTGACCTGAAAGGAACTGCCACATCACCATGCGCATCTCATTAGAAGTAAAAGGAGACATGTAGGAAACCTTAGATTTGTTTTTGGTGAAGTGACAGAGAGAATTTGCTCTAAAAGGTTGGAAACCAGCCCCTAAGAAAACAAGAAAGAATTGAGACCAATCAGCCCAGGAGGGCCTGGGACCCAGCATGCGTGAGAATCTACCTTGTCTAGACTCTGCTCTTATGCAGTGATTCCTCACAGCACCTGGTAAGATAGGTACTGCCACTTCCATTTTGTAAGTGAGGCCCAGAGAAGTGAAGAAATGTGCCCGAGGTCACATAGCTAGTCGGTGGCAGAGCTGTGATTGGCAGGTTGGTCAAATGCCTCCAAAGCCCTCGACCTTCCCATCTTGGGAAGGTCAACATCTCTAGAGATACTTCACGCATCTCTAGAGAAGGGACAGAAGTAGCCAGGATGAAGGTCTTCAGGTTTAAGAAGAGCTATGAAAAAGCAAAATATTTTTGTTTTTGTGGTTTTTTACTATAAAGAAAAACGTTAAATAATAGCAAGAGTGCTATAGGTCAGGTATCAGAAAGAACATCCTTATTGTGAAAGCTGTTAACGTGAAACATTGAGCCAGCACCAGGTCAACATTCAGGGGCCAGTCAACCTTCACTTTAGTTCGGGCTCCATCCTGGGGAACTGCAGGAAGTTTCTGTCTTTTATCAGATCCCCTCTGTGGGTAATTTCCTGACTCCCCAGGGATTGTTCACGAAGTGGCTGGTTCTCCATTCCCTCCAGCTCTGGACCGTTGTCCAGGGTTTATCTGCTGGTCACCTCTCACCACCTCATAGCCGTTGCTACTGCCTGGGCTCTGGACCCTCCAAAGAGCATTGAGAGTTTGCTGTCATGGAGGATGTGAACTGTCACGGTTCAGAACTCAGGCTTGCTACTCACTGGCAGTGTGACTTTGGCCATATAGTCAATCCTTCTGTGCCTGGGTTCCCTTGTCTATGAAATGGAACATAGTCTCTATATGGTAACATTGTTATGCAGATTGCAGTAATTAACACATGTTAAGCTTACAGAATGGCAGTTGACAAATTGTGGCCCATGGGTCAAATCCAGCCCAACACCTGTTTTATAAATAAATTTCTTTGGAACACAGCTATGTTCATTTGTTTGCATATTCTCTGTGGCTGCTTTTGGGTGACAATAGCAGAGCTGGTAGTGACAGAGACCACAGACCTGCAAAGCTTCAAAAACTTACTCTCTGGCCTTGTGCAGAAAAAGTTAGCCAACCCCTGATAAGAACAATGCCTGGGACATAGAAAGTGCTCATTAAGTGGTAGCTTAAACAAAGAATAGGGAAAGAAACCTCACTAGTTCTTGGAGTTTAACAAAACTTGAATGAGGTCCTATGATGACTGCTTAGACAATGACAACCTAAAAGGAACATTTAACACAGCCGTTTGTGTGATCAGTGCTCCCTGAGGGCAGTGATCACGTCCTCCCTCCTCAATGCCAGGAGATGCTGCCATCATGCTGTGTTCCATGGACTGTAGTCCCTCCTGACTGTGTTCTCCCACCACTCTCTCCTGACCCAGAGAATGACTGACAGGGAGAATAGCCAACTCCTTCAAGATCAACCTCCGCTATGGGGCATGCTCTGGTTCCTCTTTCCTCACGGCCACGAGGGGGACAATCACAATAGTTCAGTCTCGACCTTCCAGTCTTTTCCCTGTGGACGTTTTGGGCAGGATAACTCTCTGTTGTGCAGGACCGTCCTGCGCATTGCAGGATCCTTAGCAGCCTCCCTGGCCTCTGCTCACTAGATGCTAGTAGCACCCTCCAGCTGTGACAGCTGAAAATGTCTTCAGACATTGCCAATGTCCCCTGAAGGGCAAAATCGCCCCAGTTGAAAATCACTGGCTTAGTCTAAAATAACATCACAGGTGGAGCAACAGCAATCCGGTCTAGGATGGCTTAACTTCATTCTTAGAAAAACAGTGTTCTTTGCAAAGGCACAAACCTGCTACAGATGCATCCAGTTTGTATTATTGTATCATTAAACAGAGCACAGAGCATCTCAGCTCGAAGCAGCAGCATCTGGACTGCTCCATCAGGGGCTACACTTCCGCTGGGCAGCTCCCCGCCTCACATCTGTGTAGCTAGGAAGGTCTATCAAAGAGCTGCCTTCCATAGCCCAGAGAGGGCCTCCCGCAGAGTGTGGAAGATGCTTGCGAATCCCCCCACCCCTGGCCCCATGCTAGCTTTCCAGCTTCACTGTATTTACATCCGACGCCACCTCAAGTGTCAGGAAGAAACTGTTGACAGCTTTAAAATAATAGTTTATTCACCGATTCCTTTGTTCTCTCCTCCAGTCTTTAATGAATCCCTTTGTGGGCTGGTCACAGGGAACCGGAAACAGAGCCCTTACCTTCAATGGGCTGGTAGGTGAGGGGGAGGTAGACATATAAGCAGGTGATTACAATGAAGCACATTAAGTGCTATGATGATGTGTGCTGGTGTTGTGGAACACAAAGGGGACAAATAACCTCAATTCGGGGACATGTGTGGCTGTCAGCAAAGGCTTGCCTGAGGAGCTAATTCTGGAAACACACAGGAGTTAGCAGGGCACGGAGAATATGCGAGTATTTATGTGCATAGGTGGTGTGTGTTTTAGGGATGAGGATGGCATCCCATTGCAGGCAACAGAGGCCCCAAAAAGCAGTTGAGAGCACGTGGCCCAATTAGAGAATCAGCAGCCTAGTGTTTGAGGGGTGGTGTTGGGAGACAGTTCTCCATGGGTCTTTCATGTTTCAGCCTATCTGTGAACAGAGACACCAGACAGGTTTTGTTCCAGACTTGCTTTTACAGAATGTTTATGTAACAAACAGTCTTAGATGATAGTGACAATATCTCCCTGCAGGACAAAGGGCAGAGTTTTTTGCTGTCAGTATAATAAAGATCATGTCTCCCTTCAGGGGTAAATGTTAGACAGGTTTGCTAGCTGCCACCTTTAAGACTGAGGTTTCCCGAACCTTGAGTTCCTCAGTCAATGATGCTGAGCAGTTTGCATGTGCCAGCATCACTTGGTCCACATATCATTCTGTGGAATTATGGCTGGGGAAACAGGTGCAAATGTTACTCTGGCTACTGCTGTGAGTATTAAACTGAGATCCTATGATGAATGCTTAGACAATGACAACCCGAAGGGAACATCTAACACAGCTGTTTGTGTGATCAGTGCTCCCTGAGGGCAGTGATCATGTCCTGCCTCCTCAATGCCAGGAGATGCATCCTTTGTCTCTGACCCAGGCATCTCATGTCTTCTGCCAATATCCATGAAACTGGCAGACTAACTTGTCAGCTGCAAGCAGGATAAAAGCTCTGACCCTCCGCACTTGTGGACAGGTGACGAGTGGGGAAAGCAAAGCCTGGAGAAGTGAGTGGGATTGTGAGGGTCTTGTGTGCTACATGACAGAGCTTGACATTTATCTCAAGGAACCACTGAAGAACTTTCAGCAGAAAACTGTCTGGATCTAGTGTGCACTGTTGTGGAGAGTGGAGAGCTGGAGGGTGAACCTGGAGAAACACGGCCAATGAGGGGTACAGCTGTGGGGCAAGTGGTCTGAACAAGGGCTGTGCCAGTTGGGAGAGTGGTGGCCAAGTTTAAAACAAACTTTGTACTACCCTTGATAGCATTTTTTTTTTTTTCTGATCCAGGATTCAATCCAGATAGCATTTATCTGTGTTCTCTCTTTAGACCTTTTATGCCCTTGACATTTCTGAAGCATGTAGAACAGACCTTGTAGCACATAGCCTATAGATCTTATAGAATGTCCCTCGATTTTCATTTGTCTGAGGGTTTCTCAGGACAGGAGTGAGGTTGTATGTGTATATATGTGTATGTGTGTGTACATATATATGGTTAGGGTTAGGGTACATATACATATACACAGTAGAGCACGAGAGAGAAAGCATGTGTGCAAAATATTAACAACTGGTGATTCTAGGTGATGGCTGGAAGTGAGGGTTGAAAGAGAGGAGAGAAACAAGTTAGCTGTGATCACCAGGCATTTGGTGTGGTGGGTGGTATTACCAGCTGACATAGAGAGTTGAGGGGAGCTTTGGAGGGAGGAAGGGGGAGGAAAAGATGGTGAGTTTGGTTATTTTAAAAAATGATTTGCCTGCCTGAGTCCCCTTCCAGCCATGTCTGGTTTCAGGATCCCATGGATTATCCAAAGGGAGTACCCAGTAGGCAAGTGGTCTGGAGCTCAGAGGAAACTTGGGCAGGGGTAGTGCTGGTGTTGAAGCCATGGGAGGGGACAGCTTCGCCCCAGGAGAGTGTGTCTGTAAGAAGGAGAAGGGGCCAAGATAAAACCACCATGACAGCTGGCATTGAGGGGCAAATGGCCACAGAGATCTGAGACAGGGCGGGGAAATGGGAGGACAATTCAGCAAAGCAGGGTCCCCAGAAACAGAGGGTTCAGAAATCGGGAGTTGGGGGTTAGTGCCACCAGGGTCAAGGGCTGCATGAAGTGCGAGGGCCGAAGAATCTATATGGACTCAGTGGGACGTGGGCGTGGAAGAGCAGGGAGGTCTGAATGGGAAGTGGAGGCACAGATGCGGGCAGGCACACGGTTCTTTGAAGATGCTCAGCTGAGGAGACGAGAGTAATCAGGTCAGGGGCAAAAAGGGGTACCTGCCTGAGGAAGTAGACGTTGGATGTCCATGGCTGAGAGTTAGTTCAAGGTCACATTCAATTTAGATACCCCGATTTCTCCCTGGCCTCCTGTCTAAATGCCAAATCAAGTCATGGCTTCCCACCTACTGCTTCACACTCTTCACAAAGGTGAGTGCTGGGAAGGCGGATGGGGAGAGGGAGCGTTTTCTTGTCAGCCAGGGGAGACGGCAGTACCAGTGATGAAAAGCACCTGTGACATTTTCAAGAATCTTTCTCTGCCAGGAAAGGAGCCTGTCACAAAAGCAGCCTCTGCCCACAGTATTCGCTCTCCCACTGGTTTCCTGTGAGTGCCAGGGAACATTGGTATATCACCCTGTGTGGAATATGGCTTTATGATCATGATCATTTGAAGTTCTCTCTTTTCACTCAAGAGCTTGTCGCAAATCATAGCCTCGTTGACCCCAGGCCCTCATTTTCTGGAAACCAGGCTGTATTTTCTCCGTCTGCCTTTCCTTCCAGCTGCCTCGCAGCACTCTGCACCGCTTATTTTCTAAAACTCAAACAGGAGAAACACCAACATTTTATTTCGGTCAATAACGATTTTACACCAGAGAATCTGTAGCAATTTAACCAGAGTCAAATATTTAAACTACAATAAAATGCAATCCTACGAATGAATAACCAAATTGTGGTATATCCATAGAATAGGATATTATGCAATCATAAAAAGGCATGAAGGCCATTTGTATTCCATAGAAAGGAATGCTACAACATGGATGAACCTTGGAAACATTATGCTAGATGAAAGAAGCCACCTGCAATTGACCATATATTGTATGATTCTGTTTATATGAACTATCCGGAAGAGGCACATCCACAGAGGCAGAGAGCAGATCAGTGGTTGCCAGGTGCTGAGAGCAGGGAGAGTGGGAAGGGACTACTTCACAGGTATGAGGTTACCTTTGGGATGATGAAATGTTCCGGATCTAACTAGGGGTAATGTTTGCACAACGTTGTGAATATAGTAAATTTTACTAACGGTAGTTTTATATTCTATGTATTTTACCACAATAAAAAATTAATTAAAAAAAAAGAAAAGAAAGCAACTTCTCCCTGAGACCGGAGAGAAAAAGGGCTTGGCTCTGCTCACAAGAACCACAAGGCCTTCAATGTGATGAGGGTTTCACAGCAGCTCTTCTCTGCTTTGACTGCACATGAGAATCATGTGGGCAGTTTTTTAAAACCCCTCCCACCTCAACACCAAGACCAATTAATCCTGATCTCAGGGACTGGGGCTGGGAGCAAAATCAGGAGCTCTCGGAGATTCCAGTGTGTAGCCGCAGTTGAGAAATATGGCTTTGGGCTAGGGGTTCTCCAAATGTGGTTCCTGAACCCAGCAGCAGCAGCAGCACCTGGGAATGTGTTAGAAATGCAGATGCTGGGGCTCTGTCCATGAAGTACTGAATCAGAAACTCTGAGGGTGTGGCCCAGCAGTCTGTGTGGGAACAAGCCCTCTAGGAGATTCTGATGTGTACTCAAGTTCTGGCAACCACTATTCGAGTCTAGGCCAAGTAAACTACAGGGTTTTTCTCAACCAGTGAGTAGTCACCGAGCATCTGCCATAAGTTTGGTTCCATAAACGGTGTCGTGAAAATAAAAAGACCTATCCCAGCTCCTCTCAAGCATCTGGTGGGTTAGATTCTTGGAAAAGAAATGGTGCATTAAAATGAGATGAGCCTTTCTATGGCTAAACAATATTCTGTTGTGTGTGTCTGTGCCACATTTTGTTTATCCATTCATCCGCTGATGGACCATTGACTTATTTCCACCTTTTGGCTAATATAAATAATGCTGCTATGAACATGGGTGTACAGGTATCTCTTTGAGTCCCTGCTTTTAATACTTTGAGATCTATACCTAGGATTAGAATTACTGGATCAGGCGAGGTATGGTGGCTCACACCTGTAATCCCAGCACTTTGGGAGGCCAAGGTGGGTGGATCACTTGAAGTCACGAGATCGAGAGTGATGAAACCTCGTCTCTACTAAAAATACAAAAATTAGCCAGGTGTGGTGGTGTGTGTCTATAATTCCAGCTGCTTGGGAGGCTGAGGCACGAGAATTGCTTGAATCCAGGAGACAGAGTTTGCAGTGAGCTGAGATCACACTGCTGCATTCCAGCTTGGGCAACAGCGCGTGAGACTCAAAAAAAAAAAAAAAAGAACTGCTGGATTATATGGTAATTCTATTTCAACGTTTTAAGGCACCACCAAACTATTTGATGTTCCCACCAACAATAAATGTTTGAGATAATGAAAAAGTTCTGTTATGTATATTTTACTACAATTTTTTATTTTTTATTTGAAACACTCAGTCACTCAGGCTGGAGTGCAGTGGTGCAATCTCAGCTCACAGCTACCTCTGTCTCCTGGGTTTAAGCGATTCTCCTGCCTTAGTCTCCCAAGTAGCTGGGACTACAGGCACATGCCACCATGCCTGGCTATTTTTTGTATTTTTAGTAGAGACGAGGTTTTGCCATGTTGGCCATGCTGGTCTCGAACTCCTGGCCTCAGGTGATCTGCCCTCCTTGGCCTCCCAAAGTGCTGGGATTACAGGCATGAGCCACTGTGCCCAGCCAACAATTTTTAAAAAGCGATTAAGCCATGAAAACATGGTTAGAAAAGGAAGTTATGTTTCTCATGGTCAACACTGAATAAATATCACTTCAAACACCATATTTAATCATGTAAATGTTATGCATATAACAGTGCATGAAAAAGATGGTTTCTGCGGTCCTTTCCGTGCAGAGATGGTTACCGGTCCTTGACTGGGCCTGGAACCCCCTGTTTTGAATATTGTGTTGAAGAAAGATAGAGCAGGATGTCTTGCGAGGGCGGTGGCTACAGGGCTCTGCTGTGGACTTAGCACTTTCACATCTAGCACGATTCCTCACATGAATTGGCCAAGGAAGATGAAGGAGGATAACACATGGTTAGCACTGACAGGGGGCTCAGGCCTGGCTAGTTTTCATGACAGGGGTTAGGCTGTTCGCATGTCAGCGGTTTGTTTAATTTAGTGGTTTGTTGTTGTTTGTTGCTTAGCTGGAGAGTCATTTGTTGAAGGCCTCCGTGTGCCAGGCTCTGTAGCAGGAGCCAGGTACACGCATGCAGAGAGCGAGCTGACAACGTAGTGCAGCGCTTCTCAGCCTCAGCCCGCAGCGGCATCACCTGGCAGCCGTGTCCAACGGCAGATGCTGGGCGCCACCCCCAGAGTGTCCGGTTCGGAGGCCTGGGTTAGGGCCCGAGACTCTGCGTTTCGAACGAGTTCCTAGGCGGTGATGATGATGCTTGTCTGGAGCCACACTTTGAGAACCACTGGACTACTGGGGTGGAAAGGCAGACAATATTGTTTTGATCAGTGTGGCTGCTGCAGTAGAAGAGAAATGCAAAGGCTGCATAGCAGCACAGAAGAGGGGAAACCCTTTACCCTGCCCCAGCGGGCGAGAGAGTGTTTCAGGGAGATGTGAAGCAGGTTGGTGTGTGCGCAGGATGCAAGCAGCTCAGCGCTGCTGGAATGAAAAGGAGGGCTGGGAGCAGACACAGAGAAGTCCAGAGAGGTGGGCAGAGCCTCTCCACGATGAACATACTCTAAGGCCACAGGTCGTGGGAACCTAGGAGGGGGTTAGAATTGGAGAAGCAAAAGCAAATAAATCATCACCCTTTACCTTTGGCAGCCTGGAAGCCCCACCCGCCTCCCTGTAATAAACCTCGCCTCCAGAAGGAACCCGACACAGGCCTTGACACGGATGTGTAAATGACTGCGGAGCCTTTTTGTCCCCGCCTCATCCCCCACCCAGCAATATTAGACGGGGATTATTGGCGGGGTGGAGGAGAAGGACTTCCTGAGGGCGGGTGGAGGGCTGAGTTGGCAGCCCCAGCCTTATGGTTCACCTATTCTGGCCTCCAGCCTGCACTCCTGGCCCCCACAACCATGGCTGGATGGGAAATGATTCCCATCTCTCTCTGTGTTAATACATCCATCAGTCCTGCTCCTGTGACCAGAGCCACAGAGAACACAGCTAAGCCACAGGACTCAGAGGGGACAGCAGCCTTCATGTCCCCTCTAAATCCACCTGGAAACCAGGCATCCTCAGGATGGGGTCTGCATGTAGAAGCCACTTTGTTGTTGTTGTTTAGAGATGGGGTCTTGCTGTGTTGTCCAGGCTGGTCTCAAACTCCTGGGCTCAACTGATCCTCCTGCTTCCCCAAGAGTGGATTTGGGTGGATTTTACCAAGCCCAAGTCTCAACCCTCCTTCTCCAGCTGACCCAAACAAAAATGGAAATAATAAAGACAAAAGTTTGATGCAAAGTGTGGATTAAAGCATCTTTAGAAAATGTGTTTATTTTTATTGATCTATAATGTAAAATCTAAGGAAAAAGAGTGGCTGCTATGGCAGTCCAGCTTTGAGCTTTATTCATAATAAGTAACCCTCACCCTCTAGCCCTCCCTCACTGTCCCAGGACCACCTCTGATTCGGTGGTGACACTGACAAAGGAAAAACTCTTAATGCCAGTTTGATTCCTTGCCCTCTGTTTGTACATAATAAAATCATAAGACCTCACCCATCGATTATTAACCCATGCCCCTGGTCACCTCCTTTCCTTCTAGGCAGGACATTGGGGTTTGTGACTGTGCCTCTCCACCTACCAGGCAGGAAAACAGGTAGAATTCAGCAGGTTGTGGCCTTCTATGCGGGGGGTCAGTCTCTTACCAAGGTGATGTGGTGGGAACGCCACACTACTGACTGGCTGAACCCACTGGGTTTTTATGAGAAGACGTAGATATTTTAATCAGCTTCAGAAGTGAACCGCAGGACCTATAAATGTCTTTTAAACATGTTTTTAAAATGTAGCTTCTAGGCTGGGTGCAGTGGCTCACACCTATAATCCCAGCACTTTGGGAGGCTGAGGTGGGAGGATCGGTTCAGCTCAGGAGTTTGAGACCAACCTGGGCAACATAGCAAGACCCCATCTCTTAAAAGAAAAAAAAAAAAAAAAAAAAAAGACTTTTACATGCAGACACCATCCTGAAGATTTCCGGTTTCCAGATGGATTTAATGGGACATGAAGGCTGCTGTCCCCTCGGAGTCCTGTGGCTTAGCTGTGTTCTCTGTGGCTCTAGCCACAGGAGTGGGACTCTTGGATGACTCCCAGAGAGAGGCAGGTACTAGTCCCCCAACAGGAAGACCTTTCTAACAGATGGAGGAATGTACACGAGCAGGTGTCAATTGATCCCAGCTCAGCCTTGGCACACGGCAGGACCCAGACCTGGCAAAGGGAGGCCAGATGGATCCCAGGCTCTTTCTGAGTCAATGCATCACATGTCCCTAGAATATACAGCTCTCCACTGCAGCAGAGCCTCTGAGCTTGCTGGGCCCTCTCTCATGAATGCCATTCCTCAGGTTTCACTCATGGTTGGTTCTGCTTGTCCTTTAAATCTCAGCTTTAATGGCACCTCCCCCGGGAAGCCTGCCTGCATCATCCGCTTAACAGGGATCCCTCCGTTTTTCTGTTGCAGCCCTTGTTTAATTCCTTCGTAGCGCTGATTGCAGACTAATTATTTCCTTTGTGCGTTGGTTTACTTGTTATTTATTATCAGTCTCTTACACTGAACTGTGAGTGCCACGAGGCCAGAGACTAGAGCTGTTTTGTTCTCCATTGCATCTTCAGCACCTGGTACAGCGCCTGACACATACTAGACACATTTGTTGAAGAAATGAATGCATTAACTTCAAAATTAAATTGTACTCCAAGAAGGAGAGCATTTAGAGAGTTTTCTCCTTCATTCAACATTTGAGTACTCGTTTTTTATTGCAAATACAATCCATCGTATTAAATGTATATTCAGATTTGGTAGATAATTTTTGATCATTTTCATATAGATATACATGCCTTTTATTATGGTCAGATCTCCTTACAAAACAAATTTTGAAGGACTAACCAAAAGCTATCATTGTCCTGAAATGTTGCCTATTTGTTGAAAAAGGATGTGTCATCATCTAGAATGTGTAAACTTTGCCATTACAGCGGTATCCGTTGGGGCAAGTTCTGTTCTGACTGCGTGTTGGTAGCTGGCCCAAAGAGATGTGCCCTGGAGCTTGGGCCCAGGCAACTTCTCCAGGAAGGTGCCTGCAGTGAGCACTGACACAGACCCGGGGGGTCCACCTCAGAGTATGACCTCCAAGAAGTGTTATGGGGCAGAATTAATGTTGACCCCGGTGGCTGGATCCCTCCCCCAGTCTTCCCGGGGCTACCTTTCATCAGTGAGCCCCTCTTCCTTCTGTCTCCAACCTTTCTTCTCTGCTCTGTTTTGCCATCTGCATAGCAGTTTGCTGAAGCCTCTTCATAAAAAACAAAAACACAGGCTGGGTGCGGTGGCTCGCACCTGTAATCCCACCATTTTGGGAGGCCAAGGCAGGTGGATCACTTGAGGTCAGGAGTCTGAGACCAGCCTGGCCAACATGGCGAAACACCATGTCTACTAAAAATATAAAAAATTAGCCAGGCGTGGTGGCAGGCACCTGGAATCCCAGCTACTTGGGATGCTGAGGCAGAAGAATTGCTTGAACCCAGGAGGCGGATGTTGCAGTGAGTTGAGATTGCGCCACTGCACTCCAGCCTGGGTGACAGAGCAAGACTCCGTTTCAAAAACAAAAACAGAAACCAAAACCAAAATCCTTCACATTACCCTCACCTTACCATCACCACCACACATACACTCTTCTCTCCTCTCTTTATGGCTAAATTTCTGAAATGAGCTTTAAAAACCCTCCACATCCCTTCAAGGATGTGTTCAGACATGAGTAGGGATATGACGTAAAGTTCTGGTCTTCCTAAGATCTTTGAAACTCATAGTCTGAGCTCTAGTCTGTAATAGGCTTCTGTACTAGTCTGGCGCTAACAGTCACAGGCGAGGTATGCTAACAATCATCGCTGTGCTTGCTAGTGTGCACAACCCGAGTCAGCTGGCCAAGAAGTTCAAGCCAGGGACGAGAAAGCACTGGGGTAGCTTTGGCAGGACCTGAGCTGGACTTCGAAGAGTGGACGAAATTTGCAAAGGTCCAGAGGAAAGAAGAGGGCATTTGAGCAGAGTTTTTTCATAAGGGCATTTGTGAAGGTGGGTTGGCATAGCCTGCTCTTAGGCTCAGGGAGTTGGCTGAACCATGGGGCAGGCTGGGGCGGGATGTGGGGGCCTTTGAAGACTTTGACACGTTGGGGCACTTCAAGGCCATGAAAAACAGCTAGGCTGTGCTTTGTGTTGGTGGGGTGGGGCAGGGCGTGCTAGGGAGAAAGGGAGTGTACAGATGGGTGGTGGGGTGGTGCCACCCAAGCCAGGCTGTGACAAGATTGATCTGGTTACTGCAGGAGAGCCAGTCTGGCAGTGTAACAAGGAAGGCTGGGACTGGTTGCCTGTGGGAAGCCTTTGCAGTGCGGCATGGCGAGGGCCTAACCCATGGAAACATGGGAGTTCATGACCCACTAAGAGCAAAGGATAGACCGAGCTGGCTCTGAGATATTGAGCCTTGGAGGAGTGGGGCCCAGGTGTTCTCTGATGAGGCATTCCACCATCAAGCTATAATCTAGGCCATAACACATCCTCTAATTGCAATATTGCAAAAAATACATGGACTGTATTTGAACCCTGAATTTTACAAACAAACTGTTAAAAAGTTATGACCTATTTGGAAAATTTTGAATTCTAATTAAATTTGATAATCTTAAGGTATTAAGTGTTAACTCTCTAGGTGTGGGTATGGTACTGTGGTTTTAAGAGCCTCTATGTTTTAGAGAAACATACTGAAATATGTACAGATGAAATATATCTGGATTTGTTTCCAAGTTATCCAGGTAGATAAGGGGAGAATGGGCTTAGCATAGATGAGACAGGACTGTTTGTGAATTGTAAGCTGTCCAAGCTGGGTGACATGGGGTTCGTTTCTCTCCTCTCTCTACGTTGTATACATTTGAAATTTTCTGTAAAAACATTCTGGTCCTTGGATAATGCAGGTCCTACACCCTGGGCCTCACGATTCCCAATCAGAAATCACGAGAGGCATTTTGAGCTGTGCCATGTTAATCTCTTGTTACCTTTCAAAACAGGAATTCTGGCCACTTCTGTTTTGCTTAGAGCAGGAAAAACGCATAGATGGGGAAGAAATAATGCCTTGGCTTTATTTGGAAAAACAAACTGTGAGAGACACGTGATCCCCCTGTGTCAGAATCATGGGAGGAGTCCAACCAACTGGAGGCAAAGTCAAAACTCAGAAGAGCAAAGGCAAATTTTTAGCTGGAAATAGATGCTTCTCTTAGAAAAGTCAGTCCCAGTGGAGGATTTCTGGCAGCAGAGCACTTGGCATGAGTGTGAAAGCTGAGACCGAGTTGAAAAATGGTAGCCCAGGGTGTAGCGGCCAGCATAAGGCCAGCGCTATGCAGTCACATGTCACAGCTCAGGGAACAGAAAGGCCTGCTGTTGTCACCTCTGATATTGGTTGTCCCGGTGCCCACCCTCATGGCACCTCTATCTCTCACATGCCACAAAGACAGGAGGCTGCTCTGACAGTGTCATGCGGGGGGAGGGCCTATGAACTTCCTTGGCAGGCCATCTCCCAGGCTACAGGGCAGAAATCAGATTTCTTTTTCTTTTCTTTTGGTTTTTTTTTTTTTGAGACAGAGTCTTGCTCTGTCACCCTGGCTGCAGTGCAGTGGTGTGATCTCGGCTCACTGCAAGCTCCGCCTCCCGGGTTCACGCCATTCTCCTGCCTCAGCCTCCCGAGTAGCTGGGAATACAGGAGCCCGCCACCCCCCCCCCCGGCTAATTTTTTGTATTTTTAGTAGAGACAGGGTTTCACCGTGTTAGCCAGGATGGTCTCGATCTCCTGACCTCGTGATCCATCCGCCTCGGCCTCCCAAAGTGCTGGGATTACAGGCGTGAGCCACTGTGTCCGGCCCAGATTTCTTTTTCAATGAGTGGCCCCAAACAGAAGCCATTTGCACACAGGTAAGCTAGAAAGCTAGGAGGGTGTATTTTGAACCTGAGCAAGTGATCTCATTTCTCCTCCTCTTTTTTGAGGAGAAGAAATATATGAGGGAATTAAGGTGGGCGCGCATTCCTTGGGAAAGGAGCAAGCATGAAACAGGTGTTGAGAGTTCCGGTTAGTAACATGTGAGGGCCCGCTCTGCGCCAGGCACTGTGGGAAGTGCAGCGATGGATGAGCCGTGGTCCTTGCCTTCAAGGAGAGCGTGGGGGAGCCAGGAAATTCCAGGTGCACAAAATCTCCTAGATAAATACTGAAGGACACATAAGTCCTGTGACCCAAGCGAAGTAACTGTTACTTAGCCAAAGTCAAACTTCGGGCAAATCACTTAAATCTCTATTTTTCACCTATAAAATGGTGTAATTCTTGCCTTGCTTACCCCATCAGGTTATAGAGTTATAAGGATCAAAGCTACTACAATAGAATAACAATGAGAAGGAGGGGAAGGAGGAGGAGGGAGAGGAAGGAGGAGGAGGAGACAAGGCTTTCTTGACCTTGCTGACCTACAGACCTGTGACTGGTGCCCAAGGACGAACTCCGCTGTGGATGGCAGCCAGGACCAGGGCATGTTCCTGATGCAGATGGCTGTCCACTCCCAGCCAGTCCTGGAGCACTGGTGCCCTGTGCCCTCATTCCCAAAGCTGGTTCCCCTGGGCACCTTGTCACAGGCCCAGTAGCTGCCTTGACATGAGCAACCTCTCTGACTTGTTCAAATTCGCCTGACAGATGGTGAAGGTGCTTAGTCCTAGTATTCTTAATAAATATCAGAGCTTAAGAGCCAGAAGGAAGCTTCCAGAACATAGCATCCACACACATCCCGTCCCCACCACCACCCCCACCATTTGTACGAAGGGCCATGGAGGCTCCAGCAGGGAACATAACCCACTGTGGTACTGGGACAGCTGATGCTGGAATCTCATTCTCTGGACTCCCCTGGTCCAACATAGCTGCTTCTCTTTCCAAGAAAGGTTTTTCCAACACCAACTCTACTGCCTTTAATATCCTTAGTCTTTCCTGCCCCCGAATACCTCATTTGGTCCTAACTTCCAATAAAGTGTATTTAGGGCAAGAGAAAAAGGAAACGTTCCCCAAGTCACATTTTCCCAAGCCCTCTGTTCTTTTTCATTCTTCGGGAAAGTGATTCCTAAATGCCCATGAGGGCATGTGACCCTACTAATAATACGGGTTCACAGAGACGAAGATGAGGGGTTCCTATCTTCACAAGGCTCTTGTTTAGTTAGCAGTAAAGTGCCCTCTTGATGAAAGCTTTTTGAATCCCCGCTACAGGAAAAGAAAACCCTTCCAATCCAGTTCCCTTTAGTCATGTGTGCAAAGAGAAACCTTCTCATTGCTACATCTCTTTACTTTGAGTTTTTTGCATTCATGCCTGGCTGGCAGCTTCCGCCCTGCTGGCTGTGGGCCCAGGCAGTATTGTGAGCACAGGAAAGGCTGACAGCCTCACTTAGGGAGTCTTACCCTGTGCTGTGTCTCTTCCTGACCCCGGGGGTCTACATGAGGCCTCATGGTTGCTTCATTCTGCTCCCTGCTGCCCCTAAAGTATTCGGTTTGGCCCCCAGCTGAACGGTTGTCTTACTCCAGTTTGGCCCGGAGTGCCTGCTTTGATATCCTCCAGACTCCCTCTTCCCTAGTCACCATCTTGGTGTAGTTGAGTTACTTTGAGGCCTTGAAAATAAGAAGAGTATAGCTCAGTGGAGACTCTGGTATCCCAAGTGAGAAGACTGGTGTCCAGTGAAAGGTTGGACTGGAGGGTCTGCCATTCCGTCATGCTGTAACATTTCTGAAAATGCATAGCCTAAGGTTGACAGCCGGAAAAATCAGTAGGGTTCCAATGTGTGTGTCCGGACCTAGAAGTAAGAACTAAGCCTGGGACCAACGCCTCATAGCATTTTAAATGAACCTGGGTACCAGCTATCGCTTCTGATTCTTCCCACTCTCAGATAAAGTCCCTTAGTTAGAGAGCACGGCGCAGGGGGTTGGGATTCTGCGGGGCCAATGTAACATTTACACTCTTGTGAGACAGTGTGGTGGTCTACGGAAGAATTCCAGAAGACGTGGTGTTCCTTTCCCCTTTTCTCTATTTACCCACCTTCCTTGTGTTGAAATACTGATGAACGGACCCCAGATGGCAAAGCTTGATCCCCAACTCTGATAGAGCCCACAGGACACCCTGGGTCTACCCTAACAAGCCATGACTTGCCAATTATTTGCTTTTCTGGAGAAACCTTGGCCAGAAAGTCTGTTTAATTACCATGGAGATAATCTTTTAAACATAGATTTACATTCTTTAAAGACTTTTTCCCTGTGGGAGTAGGAAAGTTCATCTGCACGTAGCATGTTTATTTTCATTTCCAGGGGAGGAACTGTTTTCTAGTAGTTAGCAAGAAGCTTGAGCCCTGGAGGAATTTCTTTTTTTAAAGTCTGTTCCTCTTCGCTGATAGTGCATCAATTATATTGTAATAATTAGTTTACAGTGTGGTCATATTTTTTTCCAGCTTAAACTCCGTACTTCACTCTGCGATTCCAGTCCTATAATTATTTAACATTTGTCAAGCATCCCTATCAGATTGGGTTCTATAGTTACCCTAAATGTGGGTATCAAGAGTCAATGTCCTCAGGGGTTTCTCATCAGGAAGGTCACACTTGCAAAGCCAGCAGCCACAAAGACCTATTTAGGTTGGTGCAAAAGCAATTGCGGTTTTTGCCTGAAAGTAATGGCAAAAACCGCAATTATTTTTGCACCAACTTAATACTTGGCGCTGTGGTCAGTGAGACACTAATTTTTCCCACCTGGGGTGGCCCTGCAGGTTTGCTAAATTCTTCCCCGTTAGAACGCCAGCTTGGATGAGTAGGGATTCTATTGTATTCAACCTGGCAGGCCCAAGACCCAGAGCAATTCCTGGCTCATAATAGGTGCTGACTAAGCAGATGATGAATTACTGAAAGTCAACAGGTCTTGACCTGTGTGTCCGATAGGAACAATGGACAAAATAAAGCAGAGTTCGGTGGGCTCTTGGCTCTGGCCTGGGCAGCCCTAGTCCCTCTTTCCCCACATCACTTAAGAGCAGGTGGTCCTGAGTGGTTGCTGGACCTGAATCTGGAGGCCGAGACTCTGGGCCTTGAAGATTTACCTCTGGGGATTCAGAAAAGAGGAGAAAAGGAGTAATTGTATTGAACAGAGAATTAGAAGATAAGGAAAATCCCTTTGTGAGAAACTCTAAATCTTGAGCATGGATCTCTGTGTCCAGGTCCTGATGGGGAGAACAGCTGGTCCAAGAAGTACCCGTCCTGTGGGGGCCTGCTGCAGTCCCCCATAGACCTGCACAGTGACATCCTCCAGTATGACGCCAGCCTCATGCCCCTCGAGTTCCAAGGCTACAATCTGTCTGCCAACGAGCAGTTTCTCCTGACCAACAATGGCCATTCAGGTGAGGGAGAGGCCTTGGAGACCTGAGGAGTATGTCTGGGTCTCCCTGGCTGTCAGGCCTGTCCTTTTCCATCTGGCAGGGAAGGGTTCTGCAGAAGCATCCAGGAGGAGGGATGGGGCCGGGGCGCCTTTGAGAGATTCCAGGAGCACTCTCTCCAGGGGATGTTGGAGGCCCTGGGCTCTGATGGTCCTGCCAGGGCTGCACTTCCCAGAAGAAGCACATCTCTCAGGATAGGGCAGGAGACAGACCTGAGCCCCGTGGTTCATTGGCTGTGCGGCTGGAGTGAATTCTGGACCATCATAAATGACTCAAGGAACCACACAGTTTAGGAGGGGCACCCAGGCCTTAGAGTCAGACCAACCTGGATTTGAACCCTGGCTTGACTGCTTATGAGCCATGAGCCTCTAGGTGAGAATTTTAGCCTCCTTGAACTTCCATCTGGAAATGGACATATTAATGGGTACCATGAAGACTGCAGATTATGTATGGTGGGGTCTGACACGCGGAGTGAAGTAAATGCTTCATAAATAGCAGTTACATTGTTGTTATATAATTCTAAAGCTCGGAAGGTACTTCACTAAAGGTTCCAGGTGTCTGATCCATCAATATGTAAATAAACACCCATCCGTTGATCTAGTGTTAGTGTTTCTGGCATCATTTTCCAGGGGGAACCAAGAAGGTGCGGGTGCCACTGGAGTTGCTTTGGGGAAAAGGGGACATTCTCAGGGAAAGAGCCCAGGTGTCTGACCTTTAGGCTGCATCTCTGCTCTGCACCTCACTCCATCCACCTGCCTCTCTCTGGGCTCCAGGGGCTGGCAGCGGGGGTGGAGGGAGTGTTGCCTACCTGACTGCTCTCTGGCAGTGCACAGCTGGCCGGGGCTCTGAAGGCTGCTCCTCCACTCCCCGCAGTGAAGCTGAACCTGCCCTCGGACATGCACATCCAGGGCCTCCAGTCTCGCTACAGTGCCACACAGCTGCACCTGCACTGGGGGAACCCGAATGACCCGCACGGCTCTGAGCACACTGTCAGCGGACAGCACTTCGCCGCCGAGGTAAGTAGGGCTGCCAGTCTGGCAGAGGCTGCTCTGCAGTGGGTGGTGTGGCACCCTCTCGACCTGGCTGCTGTGCAGATAACACCAGAGCCTGGGACAGGCTGCCTTCAGGCTATCTGCCCCATCTTTGGCCCTGGCACAGGGGGTGCAGCCACGCCAGCCTGCAGCTCATCTGCACTGTCCTGGTCCCTTTCTTCTCCTGAACATGCTGAGTTTGTCCCTGTGTCTTTTACTGAGTGATGCTGCTGGGGAGGCAGTATTCCCAGGGTGGCCCAGAGGGACACACATGCCCTTCTTTTAGACATTGCCTTCCTATCTGTGCAGATGAAAATCTCCTGCTGACTCACACTGGGCTCATTGCTCCCCCAAACTTCTCAGCCTTTCTTCACATGTCATGCTGTTCGCATCTTTTTGATGCTATCTTTCCGTTCTCTCGGCACGGGTTGCGTTTAGAACATGGGGCCATGGGTCTAGGGCCACTCTTCTACCTGGCCACAAGTCTAGGGGTGCCTGACAGTCTAATGTGTTGGGCATGATGGCAAGCAGACTCACTAGGGACAAGATGCCACCCAGCACAGCATCGTGTCATGTCGCCTTGAGGTGCTACCCCAAAATGCCAAAAGAAAATTAGCAGAAGGGCAGAGCGTTTGCCCTGTGCAATTGCAGGATGGGGTGGGGCAAGGAGGGGGTTGAGATGCTGACTTTGGAACTCCAATAGCCCTGAACTGGGGGTGTGGCTCTGAATATTTACAGGGAAATACAAGGAGATAAATGCTGCTGACTGATCAGCCAGGGGAGTCCATGGCCAATAGCGACTATTCCCCTCCGTTCATAACTGCTGAACTGCTTAATGTGTCAGGCTAATCATAGGTCTACTTGCAAGCATGGAAGGGATTGGATCTGGCTCAAAAGGATGGCACCACTGGAGGTTCACATATTTCAGAGCAGGCCCTTCCCTGAAGCTCAAGAACTGAAATTTCCTCCAGGCTAATTGCAGTGTTGAGACTTCTGCTTCCCCCATGGGGAATAAAGAAGGTGTAAACCAAAAAGTGTCTGAGACTCAATCCATTTAGAAGTTTATTTTGCCAAGGTTAAGGACGCATGCCTGGGAAACAGGGGCACAAGTCTGTGCCTTTCGCCAAAGATGATCTTGAGGGCTTCAATATTTAAAGGGGAAAGGGCAGATACTGGGGAAAGAGGGAGAAATGTTTAAAAGGTGTGGGGAGGTAAAAGGCAAGAGGTCGCAGTCTTCTGAGTTTTTGATCGGCCATTCACATGTGAGACGGGGTAGAGGAATAGTCACTTGTGCATTCATGTAGCTCAGCGAATCTGCATTCTTACAAGATGAAATAGACATGGGCAGAGGAAGCAATTAGATATGCATTTGTCTCAGGTGAGCAGAGGGATGACTTTGAGTTCTGTCCTTTGTCCTGAATCCGTGAAGATAAGTTACCCATTGACACTGTCAGGGTGAAATTCAACAGAACTGCTTTCGGGTAAAGACCTTGCGGCCCACAGTGAATTTCCTAGTGGGCAAAATGTGAGATGTGTAGCTTTTTTTATCTTTGTAGCCATCTTATTTAGGAATAGAATGAGAGGCAGGTTTGCCTGATGCAGCTCCCAGCTTGACTTTTCCCTTTGGCTTAGTGATTTGGGGGTCTCGAGATTTATTTTCCTTTCACAAAGGAGGTTAGGGTGTAGATTGGCAGGGTTTATGTATTTAAAAATATTTCCTTTTTTTTTTTTTTTGAGATGGAGTCTCGCTCTGTGGCCCAGGCTGGAGTGCAGTGGCGCGATCTTGGCTCACTGCAAGCTCCACCTCCTTGGTTGATGTCATTCTCCTGCCTCAGCCTCCCGAGTAGCTGGGAGTACAGGTGCCTGCCACCACGCCCACCTAATTTTTTGTATTTTTTAGTAGAGACGGGGTTTCACTGTGTTCGCCAGAATGGTCTCGATCTTCTGACCTCTTGATTCACCCGCCTCGGCCTCCCAGAGTGCTGGGATTACAGGCGTGAGGCACTGCTCGCAGCCTAAAAATATTTCTACTTCTTGTATTTTCTGCTCTTAAGTCACATCATCAGACCAAGGGTCTGGTTAAGATGAACCATAAATGCCAATACTAGAGAAAAGACATCAAGGTGTCCCTCAGGTGGGTCCTCTAAGGAAGGACCTTGAAAGTGTAGTGGTTCTTTTGGATGGAGTCCATAGAAGAAGATTCTGGCAGGGCACGGTGGCTCACGCCTATAATCCCAGCACTTTTGGAGGCTAAGGCGGGTGAATCACCTGAGATTGGGAGTTCGAGACCAGCCTGACCAACATGGTGAAACCCTATCTCTACTAAAAATGCAAAATTAGCCAGGCTTGGTGGCACATGCCTGTAATCCTAGCTACTCGGGAGGCTGAGTCAGGAGAATCGCTTGAACCTGGGAGGCGGAGGTTGCGGTGAGTTGAGATCATGCCATTGCACTCCAGCCTGGGCAACAAGAGCGAAACTCCAACTCAAAAAAAAAAAAAAAAAAAAAAAAAAGAAAGAGATTCTTTCTATCTTAATCTCCTCAACAGGGAGCTCCTTTATGCTTGGATTAGTCTTCACTTCCTCTGAACACAGTAAGGAAAGTACAGACAAACCACAAGCTGAAAGGTCAGCTGTAAAAGGAAATAGGGACTTAGGACCTCAGAGGTTTTAATCATATAGAATTCAGCTCTGTTTCTCAAAGTGATGCCAGGCTGAGATGGTGTGGGCAGTGTGGCAGACTAAGTCCTTTGAGGGGAAGATGGTGAAGCAGGAGCTCTTAAGAAATCCTTAATAGAGGACCACTTAAAAGAAGAAATAATTTGATACATAATTTTTTTAAATTAGAAGGAGCCACTTAAAGTTCAAAATGGGGGAATTAAGCTGTATTCAATAATATATGTTGAATTATATTTATAAACACATGAGATGGAAAAGGATGAATGAAAAGAGAAAAGAAATAGAGATAAAATCTCCATATGTCATAGTCTCAAGGACAAAAAACCAACAAAAATGCGTGGGTTGTATAAACCAAAAATAAATTCTAAGCCCCCCACCCCACCTCCCTGCCATCTGAATGGACCCCTCCTCTTGGCCAACGGCATTCCAAAGTTAACATGAAAACTAGTTCAGGCCATGCTGGGAAGAGGGAGTTGGACATGACCCATTATACCCTCCTCCCTTTTAATTCAGGAAAAGCCCACCTTCATTAACATCAACACAGACCTTAGGTCCGATCAGAAATATTTACAGTCTATTCTCTCTGAAGCCTGCTACGTGGAGGCTTCATCTGCATGATAAAATCTTGTTCTCTACAACCCCTTACTGGAACCCAGACATTCCTTTCTATTGATAACTCTCAGCTGATTGCCAGTCAGAAAGAAGTTAAATCTACCTGTGTCCCGGAAGCCGCCATTTTGAGTTGTCCTGCCCTTCTAGATCAAACCAGTGTATCTTTTTTTTTTTTTTTTTGAGACGGAGTCTCGCTCTGTCGCCCAGGCTGGAGGGCAGTGGCATGATCTCGGCTCACTGCAAGCTCCGCCTCCTGGGTTCACGCCATTCTCCTGCCTCAGCCTCCCAAGTGGGGTTTCACCATGTTAGCTAGGATGGTCTCGATCTCCTGACCTCGTGATCCACCCGTCTCGGCATCCCAAAGTGCTGGGATTACAGGCGTGAGCCACCGCGCCCGGCAAACCAGTGTATCTTGCACGTATTGATTGATGTATTATGTCTCTAAAATGTATCAAAACAAGCCGTACCCTGACCACCTTGGGCACATGTCCTTATCCTTGGCAAAATAAGGGGAGGGTCTGAGATACCTAACCTAGTCTGGGGGGCTGTGGGGGCTGGGGTTCTGTCCTCACAGCTGGATTCAAGTCTTCTGCAGAAGCGACAGGCTCCCATGAGTCACTTATCCCCTAATGGGTGGCTTCTCCCCTACTGCAGCTGCACATTGTCCATTATAACTCAGACCTTTATCCTGACGCCAGCACTGCTAGCAACAAGTCAGAAGGCCTCGCTGTCCTAGCTGTTCTCATTGAGGTAAGAGCTATTTAAAAAGTTCTCAGGTGAAATTTGAAGCAGGGATGAGACTGGGATTCCACCTTTTGTTCCATGCATACCTGTTGACAATCAGCTGTTCCTGTATCGGCTCTGTGTCAACTCCAGAGCAGGGGGTATCCTCCTGTAGTGCACCTTTTCTCTTGGCCTGGAGGCAGCACCTTCTGTGCCTGGGCAGCAGAAATGGGGAATGTTCTTTGGTCCATTGGAAACACGGGCCCCAACGTCTAGCTCTGTTGCATAAGGCATGGAATTGCCCGGTTGGGGAGCACCGGTGCTGGAAAAGGGTCATGATACTCCATCTGACCCATCAGATGCCTGAACTCTTGATACAACTCCTGCTATCCAAGCTCCATCCTCTAGATCAGCAGTCCCCAATCTTTTTGGCACCAGGGACCAGTTTCATAGAAGACATTTTTTCCACGGACCAGGGAGCAGGGAGGGAGATGGTTTTGGGATGAAACTGTTCCACCTCAGATCATCAAGCATTAGTTAGATTCCACAAGGAACACACAGCCTAGATCCCTTGCGTGCGCAGTTCACAGTAGAGTTTGTGCTCCTATGAGAATGGGAGGCCTCTGCTGATTTGACAGGGGGCGGAGCTCAGGCTATAATGCTTGCTTGCCCGCTGCTCACCTCCTACTGTGCGGCCCGGTTCCTAACAGGCCGCAGACTGGTACCGGTCCACAGCCTGGCGGTTGGGGACCCCTGCTCTATATGGACCCTGGAATGAATTCTTTGTTTATCCCAAGAAACAGGAATGTCTTCTGATTGACTTGCATGTTTTATGTCCGAATGAGGCAGCATGTACCTCATTTCCCAACATGCTCATTGGTCTGACGTGGCTTTTGTGAACTCAGAGCTCCTTAAGTTCTGGGTGACATGGATGTTAGTCACAGACTTCAGGCTCACCTCTGGATCATCAAGAGCACATACTGTACCCCATATCCCAGGACATTCAAGCCCAATGCCTTAAGCTGAAAACAGGACATCCTGAGATGCAAGAAGGCAGGACCATTACACTAACTCCCAAGAGCCTAGTGATCCATCCTAATTGTCCAGTAAAGTGGATCCTTCAGGCAGTGGTGGCAACATACCCACAGCCTTGCCCATCAATCCCGGCTCAGCCTGTCCTGTTCTGTCCCAGTGTAACCTGCCCTGTCTCTGTTCCAGATGGGCCCCTTCAATCCGTCCTACGACAAGATCTTCAGTCACCTTCAACATGTAAAGTACAAAGGTGAGGGGTCCTTGCGTGTATATTCACTCTCTGCTGGAGAAGGAGGTAGTCAGCCCTGGGTGACTTTAAGAAAAACAAATGCAAGGGGCAGGAGTTGTCTGTGTTCACCAGGTTAAGAGGAGCAAGTTGTTGAACGATGTTGCAACCAGGTCCTGGGGTTAGATGACCCTGAAAGGGGCTAGTTCATGTTTCTAGGCTCAGTCACCCTGTTCAGCTGCACTTGTGCCCTAGGGAGGGAGACTGACAGCATCACCTCTGCAACGTGTCTCTCTAGGTCAGGAAGCATTCATTCCGGGATTCAACATTGAAGAGCTGCTTCCGGAGAGGACGGCTGAATATTACCGCTACCGGGGGTCCCTGACCACGCCCCCTTGCAACCCTACTGTGCTCTGGACAGTTTTCCGAAACCCCGTGCAGATTTCCCAGGAGCAGGTAACTGTCGTGCCAAACTCAGCCAGAGTCCACACGGCACCTCAGTCCCCATCATCCCCTATATCATAATCAACGACTTGATTTAGTTTCATTGGCAGCTCTTCAAAACCTCTCCAAATATCACAGTTGTCTGAAAGCACTGCCGAAATTCCAGGCTGAGATTCAAAAGAAGTCAGGCTAGGCAAATGAATACATGTCTCCTAATTCTTTTTAAAAAAAGAGCTATAAAGCTGCATTTGCTAATATATCCTCAGTGGCTGAGGTGGCATTCTCTTCCCAGGCAGGAGAGAGTCTGGTTCCTTTACAGGGTAGAATAAAGACAGGATCAGATGAAATCATTTAACAAATGGGATTGCAGCAATGACTAAGTGAGGGTCCCTGCCCCCCAAGAAGCTCAAGGTCTAATGCAAACTGGGGAACAAAATCCTTAGCCATCGTCGCTAAAGCTTCTTATTTGATAGGAGATGGGAGAGAAGAGTAGAAGTTTGTGGGATGACCTGCGGGTTAGTGACAAAGCTGAGCCCCAAAGTTAGGTCATCTGAGTTCCATGTCACTGCTCGTACCTGTACTCCACAACCTAAATTCATGAGAAGAAAAATGGCTCCCCAGGAGACGGGGCTGGGGCCAGCACTGCATCCTGGCTCACAGCCCCACCCCAGCTTCATGCGGCCAAGGCAGCCTCACAGCTGCTTCTTTCCTTTACAATCAGCTTCTGCTCTGACTCACCTGGTAAATGGCAGCAGGTGGGTGGACAGGAATGGGGACGTGATGAACCAAGAGATGGATGAAACATGTGGGGAAGCAGCAACATCCTACCCCAGAAACTGCCTTGGGAACGGGTTATGTAATCTATGCAGGTGCATGAAAATGCCATGGAACCTGTAGTCAGATGACCTCTGAAACGCTTACCTCCTTCCTTTATTCCTTCTGATGTGACCATCAGAACAAGCCCTGCGACCCTCTGGTTGAGAGCTGGGCTCTAATTTAAGTTCATGAGAGGAACGCAGTCTCCGTGGGAGGCTAAGGAGCACTCCATCACCCCGGGTTTCCCTCCATGCAGGGCAGATTCCGGGTATAACTGGGAACTAACAGCACTGCCCTTCCCTGGAGTCTCGGGTGCTGGGAAGGCAAACCCAGCGCCGCGCAGCTCCCAGTCACCTACTGTGGAGGGAAGCAGTTGTCCGGCTTTCCCGCTGCTTTCTAATATCTCCCACCCAGCCCCACAGAAGCTGGTTCCCGAGGCTTCTTCCAGGTGCAAGAGGTGAGAGCTAGCCTCTTCCCAGGGGGTCAGGCGAGGAGGTCATTCTGCCTGCGGGCTATTTCTGCTCTTGCCCTCAGCTGCTGGCTTTGGAGACAGCCCTGTACTGCACACACATGGACGACCCTTCCCCCAGAGAAATGATCAACAATTTCCGGCAGGTCCAGAAGTTCGATGAGAGGCTGGTATACACCTCCTTCTCCCAAGGTGAGGAGAGGTAGTGCTGGGGGAGGGGGTGTGGGAGTGTGGTGCCAAGACATTGGACTCTTCTGTGTGAATTCAGCTCTGGCACTGATGCCCTCAAGAAGTTGGCTGAGAGCTCCTGGCTGCCACGGGAGCCAGGTGCCTTGTGAGACTAGGTGCGGGGCTCACTGGGGTCCCCCTTCACTGAGTCTTTGCAGAGAAGCAAAAAGCCGTGGCCCCCAGGCAGATGGACCAGAGCCCTCTTTAAGCCTGGGAGTCTTGCACAGATGGGGAAGAGAGAATTCCTTGGGGACTTCTCTGTTCCAGACAATGATCCCTTCTCCTAAGACACAGGATAGGACCCTTTCCATGAGATCAGACTTCTAACTTCCCTCCCTAGGCTTTCTTGGCATCAAAGGCTGCAGCCAGCCTATCTTAGGCCTGGCCGGGTGATTCGCACACCACCACCGAATGAGCAGGAATGTTCCTATGTTAGAGGTAAAACAGTGGGTGTAACCCACATCCATGACTAATGTAGCAGGGCCCGTTAGACAAGGAAGCACCCTTGTGCACTGCATTTTTGTCTGACCTCCTTGGAGCTTGCATAAGCACAAGCACATAAGTTCCCAATTGAACAAAGCTTAATAGCTTGGTTTCTTCCTAATGCTACTAGGGCTCAGGTCTCCCTTTTACAGCTGTAACCAATAACTCCCCAGTAGGACGTTAACCTTTTTCCTTGCTCACTGCCTACATCAACACTGCTGGAAACTGGGCGTCAGGGGAAAGGGGCGAGGGAGCACTCTCGTCAGATCTCTGAGTTCACTTTCAGGCTCACTTTCTTACTGTAGATTCTCAACTGGTTCCCAACTTGGGAATCTTCATGGCTGGTCTGTGCAGTTCCACTTCATCCCCAGCATCACGTGTGGCCCAAGCAGGGCCAGGTGTTCATATTTAAAGATAACCCGTTCACACCTGCAATCCCAGCACTTTAGGAGGCCAAGGCAAGCGGATCACCTGAGGTCAGGAGTTCAAGTCCAGCCTGACCAACATGGTGAAACCCCGTCTCTACTAAAAATACAAAAATTAGCCGGGCGTGGTGGCGGGTGCCTGTAATCCCAGCTACTCGGGAGGCTGAGGCAGGAGAATCGCTTGAACCCAGGAGGCGGAGGTTGCAGTAAGCCGAGATCACACCACTGCATTACAGCCTGAGCAACAGAGTGAGACTCCGTCCCAAAAAAAAAAAAAAAAGATAACCTGTTAACACACTTGTTAGAATCTGCTCTCTTCGTCTCACTGGTGCACTTTTTTTGGGGTTCCTTTCTTATTATATGAGGTTATAACTATCACCTCCTAAACTTAGTTGAACATATGGAGACTGTATTTGGAAGCCCTTTCCAGGAAGCTTGAGAAACTGACCCATCCTTACGGTCAGGATTATGTCATTCTCTGTTTTTTCATGAAGAACTGCCCAAGAATCTGTTTTTTGTGTTTCCTCCTCTCCAGGTACCACTAGTTAAGATCATTTCCCTCTTACCTCAGTTTCTCGGTTGGAAAACAGAATCTGTGAACAATGGCCTTCCTGAAAATTCAGAATCCATGTCATGATAACTAACAGTTTCCTTTCTATGAAATGAACTGAGTGCATGGAATTATCCCTGTGTATCTGTTCTGGATACAACGCTATCTTTTCTCATTCTTCTGAGTGGAGAATGTAGTATCCAAGGGTGAAATGGAACTACTTCAACTCTTAAAACCAAAAACATAAAAACTCTGCCAGGAGATTAGGAACTTTGCCCACATAGATCAGGTAGAATTTTGCTTGTGATCCCAGGACCCCATTGCTGGTTCTGTTCTCTGAGCTCAGCTATGCACACCCAGGGAAGGGGGAACGCAAACTCTCCTTATAGTCAGGAGGCCTAGGTTCAAGGTCTGGCTTTGTTTCCTCCTGGCTGCATGCTGTGGACAAATCATGTCCCTTCTTTGGCCTTGGTTTCCTCAGCCATAAGTTGCCAGGCAATCCCAGCGACTCAGGAGGCTGAGGCAGGAGACTCGCTTGAAACCGGGAGGTGGAGGTTGCAGTGAGCCAAGATCATGCCACTGTACTCCAGCCTGGGTGACAGAGTGAGACTCCATCTCAAAAAAAAAAAAAAAAAAAAAAAAAAAAAGCAAGCCAGGTTGGATTAGGTGATCTAATGTCCTTTCGGTGCTAATATGTTGTGATGGTTAAGTGGACACTAACAACTGCCCATCCTGACTTTACATTGCAGGGACAGTGTTTGAGGGCAGTTACAGAGGATCGGAAGAAACCGGGCAGGAACTTGACTCTGACATCCAAAAGTAACCCCCACTTGTAATGATGGACTGTGGCACTGGGGATAATTAGCCATCTTCTTAGACCAGCTTGTGTCTAAGCAGCTGCTGGTAGTGGGACAGTTCGGGCAGGTTTGTAGCCAAGCGCTTCAGTAGATTCTCCCAGTCTGGATGGGGGAGCTTGAGGGGCCTCTAAGAAGAAGTCTGGAGACCAGCTCCCAGCTTAGGACATCAAGATCAAAGCCCAAATGCAGCGTTGCCCCTGCTTTTCCTGCATGGCTTGCCCAGAGCTGGTGCTTCCACAGGCTCAGGCTGGGACCAGCTTTCTCCTCTGAGTGAGACTCTGTGGCAGTCCAAGGAAAACCTGTCCATTTAGAGGCTGATTATAGAAGCTTGGCCAGAATTCTCCCCTCCCTCTCGCTTCCCAAAGGCACAGGCAGCAAGTAGGGCTGCTTTCCAAGGAGAAATGAGGAGGCAGCCCCACAGGGGTGGAGGCCCGAACCTCATCTGCCCAGGGGGCTGCATTCCCGAGGCCCCTCTCACCCAGCTCGGAGCGGGCCTCAGACCGTAACATGATGTTTCAGGTTTATGGTGTGAGACTTTGTCCGTGTGAACCATGAGCAGTTTGGACTCAAATTGTAGCCTCATCCACTGAGGCATGTTTGTAAATAGGGTCTGGCTTACTCAGGGCTTTCTCTGGAAGATAACAACTATAGAGTCAGAAAATTCTGCCAGGAGAAAACTGACGCTTAAAAACTCTAGGCGTCAGGATGGCCGTCTAGGATGGCCGGGTGTGGTGGCTCATGCTTGTAATCCCAGCACTTTGGGAGGCTGAGGCGGGAGGATCGCATTAGCCCAAGAGTTTGCGGCTGCAGTGAGCCACGATCACACCACTGCACTCCAGCTTGGGTGACACAGTGAGACCCTGCCTCTTAAATAATTAAAATGTAAAAATGAAAACAATTCCCTATGAGAGAAATTACATGGACTTTGGGGAAAGATTTGAAGTTTAGCCAGGTTGGGACAATTGGGACTGAATCATTTAACTTAACCCGGCTATTTTCCTTGACTGTGCTTAGAAAAGGGGTACAGGACCTGGTTTCTGTCTTAAGAGGTTTATGGTCCAGTTATACCTTAGCCTGGGGTCAGAGCTTCTCAACCTTGGCACTATTGACAACTTGGGCAGGATAATTCTTACGTGGGGGGTGTCCTGTGTGTTGTAGCATTGGCAGTACCATTGGTCTCTACCCAGTAGATGCCAGCTGCACCTGCCCAGTTGTAACAGCCACAAGTGTTTCCAGACATTGCCAACTCTGTGCGGGGAGGAGGGGCAAGGTTTCCCCTGATGGAAAACCACTGCCTCAGGGTTTCTGTGGCCCAGAACTCATTGTTTTTGCTCATGTCATAGGAGTCTACAGTTTTATATCACATGCCCTGGTCTTCATTCTTTTATGGCATGAGCATTTCAGTGTGATGATGGTTATCCCTGAAACAGGAAGGCTGAAGTTACTGAGGCAGAACAAACCAACCCAAGAGAGACCTTGTTCCCCATCTTCCTTTAGAATTCAAGTATAGATTCTTTTCACATGATTGGGTAAGACCAAGAGACGTGGCATGAGAGAGAACAGTGCACCCTTAGGAGTGTACAAATCCTTTATCTGGGCACAGATGCCTCTGAAGTAGCAACTTCTTCAGGATCCCCCCTTCATTCTTTTTCTCTCTCCCTTTTGTATGAGTTTTTCTCTTTTGTATGCTATGTTTCTTGTTGTCTTTAGTTAAAACATCCACTCTGTATGGGAAAGTGAAAGTCATGCCAGGCACTTTTTTCCATTCTTAAAAAGTGCCTCTTCCAGTGGCCAGGTGTGGTGGTTCATGCCTGTAATCCCAGCACTTTGGGAGGCCAAGGCAGGTGGATCACCTGAGGTCGGGAGTTCAAGACCAGCCTGGCCAACATGGTGAAACCCCATCTCTACTAAAAAAAAAAAAAAAGAAAAAAGAAAAGTACAAAAAAAATCAGCCAGGCGTGGTAGTGCCTGCCTGTCACATCTACTGTGGAAACTGAGGCAGCAGAATCACTTGAACCTTGAAGGCAGAGCTTGCAGTGAGCCGAGATCGAACCACTGCGCTCCAGCCTGGGCGACACAGCGAGACTCCATCTCAAAAAAAAAAAAAAAAAGGGCCTCTTCCAAGTAACAGATGGAAGATTTGAGCTGAAGGAGAAAGCAAGACGTGTTGTCCTCAAGGTGGGCCCCTGGGAGGGGACACGTCCTGGGGTCAGTTCGGGTTTCAAGTCGGGTGCTCTTAGCGGAGAAGGGGAAAGATGGCAGAGGCAGGTGGACATCACAGGGCCTCAGGCTTAGGGCTTTGGCCTAGTTCTTGGTTCCTTTGAGTTCACCTCCTCCTAGCCAGTGGCACCAACACTGGGCCCAGATGCTGGGTAATAAAGCAAGAGCCCATCAGACAGAAATGCTAACACCATCTAGCCCTGTGTTCAACGCGTCAGGGCCATGGAAACTTGAGGGACGAAAGGAAGCCAAGAAGTTTCTATAATCACATCATTAGTGGGCTTGCTCTGAGCAACTGCATGTCACCCACCAGAGCCAGCTGAGGCACACTCAGACGAGGGTGCCAGGTGGTCAACTGCAAGGGCAAATCTATAGTCGTGCAATTAGGATCTGCTTAAGCATAGACCTGGGCAGTTTTATGGAACCTTAAAAGGAGGGAGAAAGAAATCGTACATGGCTAAGATGGCTAATTATCTAATTTTTTGAGGCTAGAATGCATGTGTTGTCATTATTGACCTTGTATTTCTTAAAGTTTCTATTTATAAATAAAAGCTATTAGCTGGAAGAATGTCATCGATTCTCCCAAAGGATCCAAATGATTAGCCAGCATCGTTTCCACCTTTGATTGCTGGCCTGGGTCAGGGCAGTCAGGAGCATTGGTCCAAGGTGCTAAGAAGTGAGGTACTAGTCCCTTTAACATACCACATGTTTCCTGAGCACAGCCCGAGTTATGCGCTATGGGGCACAGAAAACCCCATGGTGGGTGTCATCTTGCTGGTAAACACAGCCCGTGGCACAGGGCAGACTATGTTCAGGAAAGACAATGGGGAAAGGGGCCGGGCAGAAGGCTGGACCCACCCTTGGTGACGGGGCCCTAGCTGGTCCTTCCACATCATCTCCCCACAGCCCCATCCCTGCTCTCTTGGCCTCAGCCCCCAAAACTATAGGGCAGATGCTTTCAAGCACACACACTTGATGTCTGAGATGCCCCCTCCCTCCTCCACCTGGAAAATTCTTTCAGGACCCAACTGTAATCATGTCCTCCTGGAAGTCCTCTCCATTCCCCCAAAGGTGACTTAATCTCCCTCAGTGCAGCCAGAACCACTTCTCCATCACTGTGATGTTACTTGACACACCATAGAGTAATTATTACCACACAGCGAAGACAAACAGAAAAATAACAATATGTATATATTATACTCATACTACAAGCTCCTTAAGGCCAGGGATGATTGACGTGTTACTCATTTTTATGCCTGGCATGGTGCCTGGCGCTCATTATAAACTTGTTGAAAGAACGTCCCTGACCCATCTCCAGTTCCCTCCCCTCGCCAGTGTCTTCTCTGCAGAATGATTGACACATGAGCCTGGCCAGTTGTCGCCTTTTAGTTTTGTTGTCTTATTTTCCTATGGTCTCCATTTGTTAACAGTGTTAAAAATCAACCCATTTGTTTAAGAAAAATTAAAGATCAGAACTTAGCTGTCAGTTTTGAAGGTCTGGGAGGAAGTTGCCTAGAGATGCTGTTGTACCTTCTCTGCTCTGGCTTGATAGGGATCAAAGGCCCCCGTCCTGCCACCCATTCCTTCAGCAGGGACAGTGAAGGCAGCTTAGAGTGCCAAGCACCCAGTGCCAGCATTGTAACCTGCCCCTGAGGCTCTGGGATTTAGGCCCTTCAGATCAATGTGCTATCTGCAGGGCCTGCATTCCTGCAATCTACAGGCAAAGCCATGGTTGTATAAAACCAGTTCCCCCATGTATTCCGGTACTATCTTGTTGGCAGATTTCTTTCTTTCTTTCTTTCTTTTTTTTTTTTTCTTTTGAGACGGAGTCTTGCTCTCTCGCCCAGGTTGGAGTGCAGTGGCCGGATCTCAGCTCACTGCAAGCTCCGCCTCCCGGGTTTACGCCATTCTCCTGCCTCAGCCTCCCGAGTAGCTGGGACTACAGGCGCCCGCCACCTTGCCCGGCTAGTTTTTTGTATTTTTTAGTAGAGATGGGGTTTCACCATGTTAGCCATGATGGTCTCGATCTCCTGACCTCGTGATCCACCCGTCTCGGCCTCCCAAAGTGCTGGGATTACAGGCTTGAGCCACCGCGCCCGGCCTTGTTGGCAGATTTCTTTGTAGAAATTCTTTTTTGGATTGCATAGTGTTCATAAGGAAAACTCCCCAGTTAAATGTGTCCTCTGAAGATGGCTTCACTCTGTGGTGAGGGCTTCTTGCTTGTCTTAGCAAAGCATCATGTGAAAATAGCACTGGCATTGCAGTTTCTTGACTCTATGATTTTTAAAGTGTAATAATGGGAGTTTTTACCTGTCTAAAACAGATTTTGTATATTTAAGCTATTAAACCCCTGACAAATCTAAACTCTTCTGACCTCTTTTACAAGGCTGGAGACGGCTAAGGATATCACTACATAACATGCCATCTATGTAAACAGTGCGTACTTTAATATTTGAAAAGGATGATTGATTATTACAGTCAAACAGAATTGTAAATAGAGCTAGAAAATACTAGACTGTTGTTCCAGGAACCTCCAGATGTGAAAGTGAGGTGCTTGTTCCTCCTGCTGGACTTTTCTGTGTTTATGCTTGAGGCTTCAGAAGACCTCAAAAGCCCTTAACCAGCATCCCTCGGTCCAGCAAGATGCCAGTGGAAGACGCAGCTCCTGGGCCCGCCAGAACAGGTAGCAAGGCCCTTGTGGCAAGCAGCTCACCAACCTTCTCTGGGTATCTGTACCTTCCTGGGCAAGGCGTGTGACCATCGAGCTTTTCTATATCTGTGTGGTTTCCGCGTGTGTGTCACACTGCCGTCTCTCTGCTCGCCCTGACTCATATCCAAGCACTTTGTGAACAGGCAGCTCTCCCACGTCTTCATAGTGTGCACCTTCTTACCAGTCAGCCTGAGAGCTCCTTCTATCGGGCTGTCACTCGATGCCTCTTGTAGGCCACCTCTGTGACCCAGCGTGTCTCCATTTCTGCTGTCTGTCCCATTGTTCTTCCATGGGAATTGCCTGCCTTCTTTCCTATTCAGAAACAAACCATTTCTTTAACCTGAAAGTGAATTTCTCTAGTTCTGCCCCTCCCTGTACCATCTTTGATGCCTGTTCTCTACAGCATCCTAGAGGCTGGGCTCTCACCCAGCCGAGGCTCTGCTGGGAAACAGGCTTTGGCTTCGCTCTCAGGCTCTGGTTCTCTGGTTGCCCTGACAGTTCTCCCTGTGTCCTCAAAGTCTCGCTCACTTTCTCCCTCCCATCAGATAACAGATGTTTTGGCATCTGCCTCCAATGGGAATCAAGCCCATTTCTGCAAAAAAGCTGAACCTCCATGATGGTTGGTGCTGTCTCCATTGGCGGGGACAGCGTTCCAACGACACCTTCCTGCCCTGGGCTTCCTGAGGTGGTGGAATTATCAGGCGACACCCTTGCCGGCATTCCTCTTCCTTAGCAGCTTATGATGTTGGCTCAGTCAAGCTGCTTCGTTTTTGCTGTATCAAAGTCTTGCCTGAAAAGTGTCTGTCCCAGGCTCTGGGGCTTTCTTTGTCTTCATGCCTGTTTGGTCTCATTTCATTGTTTCCAAGGAGAGTCCATTTAGGCCTTGACAGGTGGTCATCGAGGAGCAAGGATCCCGGGTCAGAGCACTGGGTTAAACTATGCTGTTGCTTACAGGGCCTGCAACAGGAGCCCTGCATAATAACTGGGGGAAGCCAGACTCGCCCTCCCGAGAAGCCGCCATGCAGGGCATGTGCCCTGAGAAAAGCCCCACCCTTGCTGGGGCCTTGCTGTCCATAACTTTGCTCAGCTCCCCAAGACCAGGCATGAAGGGTACTTCTGCCAGCCACAGACTGGGCTGCTCAGTGGTCTGGGGCCTGTGTGGCTCTCAGAATGTTTGAGGTGACTGTGAAAGAGACGACCTTAGAAACCATCCAGCCTGGATGGCTCAGCCAGGTGGCGAGGCTTCCTAGTAATAGTCTTCAGGTGGTGAGAACTGGTTTGGCACCACAAGCATCTGGAGCTTCAGGAACAAAGAACGAGAGTGTATTTCATCAAAGGGTTGGGAAGAAAAACCACGGCTAGGTTTGTTATGTTTGTTTTTTTAAGATTCCAGGGACCATGGTCTCTGGTTACATTTTACAAAGAAACAACCAGCCATAATGCCAAGTTCCACTGTGCAGAGGTCACAGGCCCTGCAGGAAATAGAGCCTGTGCTGTGCAAACACTGGAAGCTCCCTCCAGGTGGAGACTCATGTCCTGAGCACCCCCCGCAAGCCACAGGCTGGTCCTTGTGTTCAGATTACATGAAGAGGCCCGGGGCAGGGAGTCTGGCCAGTGGAGCCACTCTCTGCCACTTGGGAGGTCATGAGCTCCTGGTGGTGGCCAGCAGAGCAGGGGGAATAGGCCTTCCTGTCCTTGGGGACAGCTCTTCTCCCTGCCTGCTCTGCTAACCCTCTGTGAGGGTGCAGAGCCCGGTGCCACCTGGGGAAGCCAGATCAGGAACCTCCAGGGCCCAGCCTTGGACCAGGGAAGCTCTGCAGGTTCAATGTGAAATTGCAGAAAAAGGCAATAGGAAAAGCACGCGGCTGATGGCTCCTGGGGAATCAGCTAGACTTGGGCCGTAGGACAGGAGAAGGGGCCATAAGCAAAACCTCACGCTGCAGCCTCAGATCTGGTTCCCCAGGGTGTCAAGGGCACCAAGGGAGAGTCCTTGGCCCCCTGTTGGCATCTTACACTTGACCAGGGCTCTCCCAGGGCCTTAGCCACCACTGTGGGCTCTATGGGCACAGGATCTTCTGTGTCAGGCTGGGTGGCCACCATCTGTACAACTGTGGCTCCCAATGTGAGTTAGAACAAATACCCCTTCTTTCTCCAAGACACACACACATGCCAGAAGTTTCCATTGAGATGAGAAAACCACCAGACAGGGTATGTGTAAATCTACACTTTCTTTAGATAGAGGACCTGATTGGGAGAATGGGGAACGGCTGTGGGAACCTTGGAAAAAACAGATTGGGGGTTTCCTGGGGAGACTTCATGACTGGGATCCTCTGCTCACTCAAGACAATGGATTCTTATGTGATTTTCCCCCCAGGAGGTACCTAGTAGGCCGACTGTGAGACTTAGGTAACTGGGCACAGGTTCAGCCCCACTGAGACTTCTCTCTCACCTTATTTATCCCCAACAGTAACTTGCTGGTTGAAGCCATAATTCCCTGGTTCCATGGAGCAGAGAAGTGGGGCTGGTATGGTGAAGGAGTTTGTCCAGGAGGGACAAAGCAAACATAGAACCAAACCATGACCACAAGCTGGATGGGCTGGGGGAGAAGTCTGGTGATGGATCCCTTGCCTAGAAAGAGAGGCAGGTACCAGGGACTTGGACAGGTGCCTGCCCAAGCAGGCTTGGATCCCTACCTTTCTTCACCTTTCCTCTTTGGCCATGTTGTATTAAAAACTGAAGTCTTGGCTGGGTGTGGTGGCTCACACCTGTAATCCCCATAGTTTGGGAGGCGGAGGCAGGTGGATCACTTGAGGTCAGGAGTTCGAGACCAGCCTGGCCAACATGGCAAAACCCCATCTCTACTAAAAATACAAAAATTAGCCAAGTGTGGTGACGCACGCCTGCAATCCCAGCTACTTGGGAGGCGGAGGCATGAGGATTGCTTGAACCCAGGAGGTGGAGGTTGCAGTGAGCCAAGATTGTGCCACTGCACTCCAGCATGTGTGACAGAGCGAGACTCTGTCTCAAAAAAAAAAAAAAAAGCCTGAAGTGAAGTCTTGCCCTAGCCAGGAAACTGCTGTGATAAAGGAGCATCAGGGCCGGGCACGGTGGCTCATGCCTGTAATCCCAGCACTTTGGAAGGCTGACGCAGGTGGATAATGAGGTCAGGAGTTCAAGATCAGCCTAGCCAAGATGGTGAAACCCTGTCTCTACTGAAAATCCAAAAATTAGCCGGGTGTGGTGGCGGGTGTGTGTAATCCCAGCTACTCGGGAGACTGAGGCAGAGATTTACTTGAACCTGGGAGGCGGAGGTTGCAGTGAGCCGAGATCGTGCCACTGCACTCCAGCCTGGGCAGCAGAGTGAGACTCCATCTCAAAAAAAAAAAAAAAAAAAAAAAAGCATGGGAAGGAGGGATTGCAGTATGAATTCCCTAGATAGGCAATTTCCTCTACTTCATCAGGTAATCCCTGAGCCAAGGGTGAACACCCCTAGAGATGTGTCTGCCTAAGACCCGTACTGCCAACCAAACAAAAGGTAGAGCAAGCATCTCGCAAGACATTGCTCAAATCCAGTGTGGTTTGACTCTAGAGTAACCTCCAGTCTTTTCCTCTCCCCTTTTAAGTGCAAGCCTATACTGCGGCAGGACTGAGTCTGGGTATGTGGCTGGGCAGCCGGCCATGCATGTTGCAGCTGGGTGATCACTGTGATTCTTGGTGTGATCTGGGTCTGTGATCCAGCCCATCCTCTGCTTCTCTGTACTATTGCTCTGGCTCCTGGCCCTCTCCTTGCTATGGGTCTTACCCTCAAGTCGCTCTCTGATTCAAAGATGAACTGCTAATCAATGTTCCTCTAATGAAAGATCCAATCACTCTGCAGCATGTGTGTATTCAAAGAACCTATCTAAGACTTTCTTTTGGTCGTGGTGGGAGGCTGTTGCTGAAAACATGCCAGAGCCCAGTGTGGAGGTCAGCTGACAGGCCGTATGACCTTGGCAATGGACTACTGGTCGTCTGGGACTGCTTAGGACTGTGCAATGGAACTTGGGGGCAAAACTGATAGAGACAGCCAATGGGCCTTAAATCCAGCAGGCAAAGACAGAGTATTATTTGTGTAGCCCAGGGCTTATCAAAGTGTGGTTCTTGGACCACGTGCATTAGTATCAGCTGCAAGTATTTGGTAAAATGCAGATTCCTGGGCCCTACACCAAACAGATTGAATTTGAATCTCTGGGGGTTGGGCTAAGAAAAAAAAAAAAAACAACCCTACATTTTAAACAAGCTCTTCAGCTGACCCTTGTGCAAATTTGAGCCCCTGCTGGAAAACCATTAGAATTTGCAAATGGCCCCCTCAAAATACTCTAGCCAGTCCCACTAAGTCAAAGACCAGAATCTGAGAACAGGGATGGGGAAATTATTCCTTTTTGTGGATGATTATGCAGCTGGGCCGTGATTTCACACCCAGGGGCCATGAGCTAAGATGGAGGGGAAGGAAGGAGTGTAATGTGTGCCCTCTGCCTCTTCACCAGGCATCATCCTCTCGCTGGCCCTGGCTGGCGTTCTTGGCATCTGTATTGTGATGGCAGTGTCCATTTGGCTTTTCAGAAGGAAGAGGTGAGCTGGTTTGGGCCCAAAATGGGAATGGGCAGCCATGTGTCCATGATGATTAGTCTGCCTGGGAAGGCAGCTTTGTGGCATGAAGAGCCGCAGTCACCTGGACCAAAAGTTACCCTAGGAGTGCTGTCCCCAAAGCACCCATGCCCTGGCCTCCTTTGCATGAGATACACACGTGACCCTGGTCTTTCAAGGGGTTCAAGGGCCACTGTGCTCAGATTTGGAAGCGTGTGTGCCTTGCTTACTGCTATTGTACAGCCTTGGATGAGTCTCTTGACTTGGGCCTAGATGAGTCTCTTGTGCCTAGAGCTAAGCAGCAAAGCTGTCTTCTTATCAAGATCTTTACATATACGTTTTCATCTATGAATCCAAAAAGGAAGATGAAGGAAAACCTGATCTCCCACTCACACTAACTCTTCATGCCCTTTGCCCATGTTTTTATTGTCACATTTGGCTTTTCCTAAAACCTAATTTATTTTGGGGGTATGAAAAATAAAAAGGTTTCTGGGAACCCTGTTATGGAATCAGGGTTTGGAGAGCGGGGGTGACAATGAGACCTCTTTCAAAATACAGGTCTAGTATTGTTAGGTGTGGAAGAGAACAGTTGGAAAACGAACACGTCCTGTTTTGGTTAAAGCTTTATTTGGTGACATTCCCTCCCAAGACCAACAGAATTGGGGAAAGGTCCCAAAGAGAGGAATCCAACTTTTAAAAACGGCCTCATTCCCTACCTGAGTCAGTCTGTTCTCTGGCTTGCTCGCTCTCCTCTCTAACAAGACTTATGTGTTCTTTTTGTTCTAGTATCAAGAAAGGTGATAACAAGGGAGTCATTTACAAGCCAGCCATCAAGGAGGAGACTGAGGCCCACGCTTGAGGTCCCTGGAGCTCCTGGGCACATCCAGGAAGGACCTCACTTTGGACCCTACACACTTCAGCTCACTGGACACTTGCAACACCTCAAGGTGTTCTCTGTAGCTCAAGCAAACATGACAGGCCTCAGGGGATCCTCTGCTGGGTGCCTCCTTGCCTTGGGACCATGGCCACCCCAGCACCATCCAATCTATGGATGGGATACACTCTCAGACCAAGCAGCAGGAACTCTAAGCCACTCGCTGTATCTGTGTGAGATTGTGAAGTGGTCTGAATTCTGGGATCACAAACCAAGCCATGCTGGTGGACCATTAATGGTTGGAAAACGCTTTCATCCAGGGCTTTGCCAGAGCATGCTTTCAAGTGTCCTGGAAATCCTGCTGCTTTTCCAAGCTTTTAGACAAGAATGTGCACTCTCTGCTTAGGTTTTGTTTGGGAAATTCAACTTCTTTCCTCTGGAGACGGGGCATCTCCCTCTGATTTCCTTCTGCTATGACAAAACCTTTAATCTGCACCTTACAACTCGGGGACGAATGGGGACAGGAAGGATCAAGTTGTAGAGAGAAAAAGAAAACAAGAGCTATACATTGTGATATATTAGGGACACTTTCACAGTCCTGTCCTTGGGATCACAGACACTGCACAGACCTTAGGGAAAGGCAGGTTCAAGTTCCACTTCTTGGTGGGGATGAGAAGGGAGAGGCAGCTAGAGGGAGGGAGAAAATGAGAAGACATGGATGATCTTGGAAGAGTCTCACTTTGGAATCAGAATTGGAATCCCATTCTGTTTATCAAGCCACAATGTAAGGACAGAACAATACAATACTAAGTCCAAATCTAACCTCCTGTCAGTGGGGCAGTTATGTTTTACACTCTACAGATTTTACAAATAACAAGGCTATTCCTCGAAAATCTGTTGTTGCTGGGTCCTGGAGGAGACATGAGTTCCGAGATGACCCAATCTGCCTTTGAATCTGGAGGAAATAGGCAGAAACAAAATGACTGTAGAACGTCATCTCTTTTGGCCAAATTTCATTTCAGCCACTTCTGCAGGATCCCTACTGCCAACCTGGAATGGGGACTTATCTACTCCTCTCTCTCTCTCTGTGGATGTCAAATCATGGTTTAGATCAAATATATTTCAAGCTATAAAAGCAGGAGGTTATCTGTGCAGGGGTTGGCATCATCATGGTATTCAGGGGCCAGTAATAATGGAACGCTACTAAGATACTCCATATTCTTCCCCCTGAGTCACACAGACAGTTTCTGACAGGTGCAGCTCCTCCATTTTCCTCCCGCAGGTGATGACTCAGTGCCATAACTGAGAAGTAACTGACCCCTAGTTGACAGCACCTTGCAGTTCCCCGAGAACTTTCTGATTCACAGTCTCATTTTGACAGCACACAATGTCCCCTTGAAGCATAGCTTTTTAAATATCTTTTTCCTTCTACTCCTCCCTCTGACTCTAAGAATTCTCTCTTCTGGAATTGCTTGAACCCAGGAAGCAGAGGTTGCAGTGGGCCAAGATCATGCCACTGCACTCCAGCCTGGGTGACAGAGCAAGACTCTCTCAAAAAAAAAAAAAAAATTCTCTCTTCTGTACCATCACAACTTTTCGTAATGATGGCAAGCCTTATGTCTCGGGAGCCTGTTTTGCTAGGCAAAGTTTCAAGTGACCTAATGGAGGCTCAGACGTGTGTGTGCACTCAAGACCTCTAACAGCCTTGAAGCCTGGGGTGGCATCCCGGCCGTGCCATTAGCATGCCTCATGCATCATCAGATGACAAGGACAACCCTCATGATGAAGCAACATGAATTAGGGGGTCTCTTGGCCTTGGTTCAAAATTGTCAATCAGAAACTAACAGAAAGGGCTCCAGAGCAGTGGGACTGTCTGTCAAAAGACTCTGTATATCTTTTGTGGATGAGTTTTGTGAGAGAACAGAGAGACCATTGTACCTGGCATAAGGGCTGTTCATGAAAAGGGAGACTTACTGGGAGGTGCGAGACAGTGGCATTTCTCCTCTCCTCTTCCTGCTCAGCACAGACCTGGCTTGCAGCCCCCAGGCTGAGACTAGACAAAGCCAGGGAGGCAGAAAGATGCTCCAAGAACCAACACTGTCAATGTCTGCAAATCCTCACAGGATTCCTGTGGGTCCAGCTTTGGAACTGGGAAACCTTTCTTCAGATCCGCACTCATTCCACTGACGCCAGCTGCCCCTGAAGGATGCTCAGCGGCCGCCCACACGCTCCTAACTCTGCTGCATGGCAGATGCCTAGGTGGAAATAGCAAAAACAAGGCACAGGCTGGGGCCAGGGCCATGGGGGAAGGCCCTAGATTCTCACTCATGTGGGATCTTGAATCTCTTTCTTTGTTCTGTTTCTGTAGTATCATCTGGTAAAAGTTTTTAACAAAAACCAAAAACTCTGTATCTGTTTCTAGCGTGTGCTGCATTGAGTCTATTAATCACATTTCAAGTTCACCCTACATTCCTCTCCTCTTCACTAGCCTCTCTGAAAGCGTCCTGGCCAGCCCTTGAGAAGCACTGGGGTCTCAAGTTCCCGTGCCTCAGCCCATAGGCACAATCCTCAGTTCCTGTGCCTCAGCCCGTAGGCCACTGTGATAATGGTCTAGCACTTCTGTATTTATTGTAAGAATGATTATAATGAAGATACACACTATAAATACAAGAAATTATAAATGTTTTTCACATCAGACTGTTCTGTTTTCTTGGAGGTGAGGTTAAAGCATTACTATTTGCAAAGCACTCTGTAGCTCCCCGTTATGGGGATAGGTAACTAATCAGAATAATAATGTCACTCGCATCCACGTCTTAGAACCTGGTTTCAAAGGCAAGTATGCCGGTGGACTCAATCACTTTCCTGAGGATGGAGGCCTATGGCATGTGTGGCTGCAGGTCATGACACTGCTTAATGGTGCTGGGAAGCCTAGAGGAATCCAAGAAAGACGCTGGAGGAGGTGGGATCAGAGCTGCACCTTGAACAAATAATTCAGATTTGAACAGATGGATGGAAAAGAGGTAGATGTTCCCAACCAAGGGGACATGACACAGGGAACAGGTCCTATGTCTCTTTACTCCTGAGAGTATTAAACCTAGCAGGTGGGCAGCCCCTCTTGGTTGCCGGTTTCCTTATTTTGAATTCTTTTTGCAAAAGATACTATCACCCCCTCCAAATAATCTTTTGTCTAAATCCAGACTTCACATTCTGATTGGGGCGAAAAGAGGCGGTCTAGTAAAGGTTGTAAATAGAGACCATCATTGTTTGAGTTATTTAGAAAAGCATCCAATTTTCACTAATCACCCTAAGCCTGAGCGAGGTGAACTGTTCAAGGGTACTTTGGCTCCAGTAGGTGACAGCACCTGGCCCGGCTTTGGAATTGAAACATTTCTGATGGTCTGTACTCTGCTAGAATACAGGACACTTCGGCCCTCCCCCTCTGGCATCCTGCCAGGTGTCATGGCGACGCACAGGCATGAAGACAGCCAGGAAGCCAGAGTTCCCATGAAGCACTCACTCTTCGGACTTGCTCCCACCCCACTAGGGACAGCACTTCCCGGAGCAGGCAGTGAGCATCTCTGAATACGTCTCCCTGACTTCCACATCCACTGGGTGGATAATCAGGGAGGGGTAGCAGTGAGAGCCATAGGTCGGCAGAGGGAACTCAGGCCCTCTTTAGGTTGGCCATTACCTCATCTCAATCCCCCTAAATCAACCACCTAGAGCACAAGGGCCGAGAGAAATGTAATAAAATATAACATGAGACACATATGAAATTTAAACTTCCCAGTAGCCACACTAGAAAATGTAAAAGAAACCAGTAACATTAATTTAAATTTAATTTTAGATAATCCAACAGATCTAAAACACTGTCATTTCCACATGTAACCAGTATTTTCATGTGTTTTTTCTGCAGTAAAATCTTTGAAATCCGGTGTGTGTTTTACACTGACAGCACACTCGATTCAGATGCTAGATTTTGCTTGCAGATATTTGGTCGTTATTTAGATTTCATAAAATTTACAGTTTAAAAGATTCCAATATCCGAGTTGTTCCAAACACACTGAAAAGTCGTTTTCCAAATAATGGAATCAATGATCGGCTTTTGGATGTAAACTTATTAAAATAGCGTTTCTCAGTTGAGGCACATTCCAAGCGCTCAAAATCCACGCCCTGCGCAGACCAAGACGACGAAGCCGCCTTTCAGAGGCTCTGAGGGTTCTGCCTAGAGAGGTCCCACAGAAATTAGCCGGGAAGAAAGCCTTGCTGGTGAAGCCAGGAAGGGAGACGGGAGGGCAGGAGGAACATCAAGCCCAAAGGAGCACATCGTGGGCGCCGCTCTTCCTCTCCCGCCACCTCCTCGCCTCGCCGCAGGGGGCCCGGCCGTGCCCCAGGTCCCGCGGTCCGGAGTGAATGGCGCTCGGTGGCAGGCACGTGGGCGCCTGGTGAACGGCAGGACCCTGGCACCCCTACCCTCTCGCCCCTACACACACACACACACACACACACACACACACACACACACACACACACACACGAACGCCCCTCCCGTTGTCACGTGGCCTTCCTGCTGGGTATCTGGAGCAGTTCCAGCCTCGCCTCCGGAAGGAAACAGGGCCTCTGGGGAGCAGGGACCACCTGCCAGTGCGTTCCAGCCGGGCTGCCATCCACACTGGAGACGGCCCCGCACGTGGTCCTCGGGCTCGGATTCAGCTGTCGCAGGATGTGAGGGGAAAGGTGTGTGGCCCGACAATGCCACCAAAGGTGTCCCCGGGCTCCACCCCATGCCTCTTCATTATAGAATGACTGGGCAGAGATAAGGGCCAGAGTACTGCTTTTGAATAATTCACCATAAAAATGATTGCAACCAGGTCAGTGTATCACGAGGACTGCAAGCCACCCAGGGATGTGGCAATGCCTCTCACTCTTGACTGACCCAAGTCCCCTTCACTCCATTGCACAGCCCAGGGACAGGCGCAGCATTGCCCCTAGCTTCCAAGTGGGAAAGAGGAGCTGGCTCTGGCTAAGCCAAGCTCCCAGAGCTCCCAGAGCTCCCACAGCCCTAGGATCTTCAGTGACAGTGCTAGGGCCACCCTGCACAGCCCCAGTGACATGGAAACGCCTTCTGGTGGTAAAGTTTGCCATGCTTATCCCAATCATGCCGTGACCTCATAAAACCCCCACGGCTAAAGGCACTAAAAGCATTTGTACTAATGACTTGACCTCGTAAAACCCCCACGGGCTAAAGGCACTAAAAGCATTTATACTAATGACTTCCAAAAAGTCAACCACAACCTCCCACCTGCAATCTGTATGGTAGTTCTAACCCCTGGCCTCCACTCGGGTTAAGCCTGACCAAGGACTGCCAAGTGCATTTGGGCAGAGGAGTCTACTGAGCTCCTGAGACGTTACCTTCACCTCTTAATTCAGCAAACCAAGTTCCCGAAGACACGTTCACAAGCTTTCCCTTTTCCTAAGGCTGAACTAGAGAGAAGGAATAATACACACACATGCACACACACAGACACACACAAAATAGTGTGTCTCTATATATAGTGTATATATATATAGTACATATATACATATATATACAGTCACACACCACTTAACAATAGGGATACTTTCTGGAAAATTCATCATTAGATTTCGTCGTCGTGTGACCAAACCCGCGTAGTACAGCCTGCTACACACCTAGGCTAGATGGTATAGCTATTGCTCCTAGGTTACAAAGCTGTACAGCATGTTACTGCGCTGAATACTATAGGCCATTGCAACACAATGGTATCTGTGTACCTAAACACAGAAAAAATTACAGTAAAAATGTTATAAAGATTAAAAATGGTCCACCATGAATGGAGCTTGCAGGACTGGAAGTTGCTGTGGGTGAATAAGTGAAGGGAGTATGAGGCCTAGGATATTACTGCACACTACTGTAGACTCTATAAACGCTGTACACTTATGCTACACTACATTGACTGAACACTTTTCTTTTTTTTTTTTTTTTTTGAGACGGAGTCTCGCTCTGTCACCCAGGCCGGAGTGCAGTGGCGCGATCTCGGCTCACTGCAAGCTCCGCCTCCCGGGTTCACGCCATTCTCCTGCCTCAGCCTCCCGAGTAGCTGGGACTACAGGCGCCCACAACCGCGCCCGGCTAATTTTTTGTATTTTTAGTAGAGACGGGGTTTCACCGTGGTCTCGATCTCCTGACCTTGTGATCCGCCCGCCTCGGCCTCCCAAAGTGCTGGGATTACAGGCGTGAGCCACCGCGCCCGGCCAACTTTTCTTTCTTCAATAATAAATTTACTCTAACATTTTTACTTCATAAAGTGTCAAGTTTTTTGACTTTTGAACTCTTTGAACACATTGTACAGCAGTACAAAAGTATTTTCTGTCTTGACATCCTTTTTCTATAAGCTTTAAAATTTTTTTTTTACTTTTAAACTTTTTTGTTGAAAACTAAGACACAAATATACACATGAGCCTAGGCCTACTCAGGGTCAGGATCATCAGCATCACTGTCTTCCTCCTGCACATCTTGTCCCACTGGCAGGTCTTCAGGGCCAATAACACGCATGGAGCTGTTCTCTCCTATGATAGCAATGCCTTCTTCTGGAACACCTCCTGAAGGACCTGCATGAGGCTGTTTTAGGGTTAACTTTTTTTTTTATAAGTAGGAATACACTCTAAAATACCAATAAAAAGTACAGTGTAGTAAATGCATAAACCATAACAGAGTTGTTTTAGCATATAAAAGTTTATAGCATATACAATTATACTATATAATTGTATAGCATATACATTTATAAATTATATAGTATAATTGTATATGCTATAAACTTTTATATAACTGGCAGTGCGGTAGGTTTGTTTACATCAGCATCACCACAAACATCTGAGTAACGCACTGCACTAGATTTTACAATGGCTATGACATAACTAGGCAATAGGAATTTTTCAGCTTCATTATAATCTATGAGACCACTGTTGTATATGCCATCCATCACTGACTAAAATGTTGTTATGCGGTACATGACTGTATTCCATTTAATACAAATTCCTTAAAAATGTACAGTCTAATGACAGAAAGCAGATCAGTGCTAATGACAGAAAGCAGATCACCTCACCTAGGGATGAGGTGGAGTGGGGAATGGAGGGATTACAAAAGTGTGTAAGAAATGGTTAAGGTGATCCATATGTTCATTATCTTGATGCAGTGGTTTCTCCACACGTGAAAACAATTCCAATGTTATACTTTAAATATGTGCCATTTATCTTATATCAATTATACCTCAATAAATCTGTTAAAAAAAAAAAAAAAAACTCCCTCCCACCACCACCTCCACCCCACACACAGCCAAATGATACTCAGTCCCATCCTGGAATTTCCACTGAGAGCTTACCTCCTCCTGGCCCCTCTAGAGAAGAAGCTCAGCAAAGGCTGGTATAATGCACCTTCCTGGGCTCCCAGCCATAGGGCAAGTCCATACTTCCCTTGGACTCACACTGTGGGTGGGAGGCCAGAAAGGACCATGCTCTATTCACATGGTTGGCTATGACCTCTCAGTATTGTAAGTCAAAGTCATTATTTCTGCTTGGATTCACTCATTTCAAATATTAACTTTGAATGACCAGCAATGAAGACAACAAACACAGGGTCCATGGGGTCAAGGGCAGACTGAGACCTATAGCAATTTCGTTGATGATGACATAGTCAACTGGCCTTCTCTGGAAGAAACAAAGACCTTTCTAGTGACATAGGTAACATAACCAGTTCCTTCATCTGCTGAAACTAGTTTCTGAAGCTACCTGGATATCCAACAAAGATGTCATGCATCTAGTGTCTCCCCTCAACCACTCAACACATAACCATTTGAAAAGTGTTCCTCAATATGGTACATCCTTTCCATGGAGGAGCACACAGCCACTAAGCAGCGCAGTCCAGGAGCTTATCACTCCTTAATCAATGGGCAAAATTTGGATTAACCCCCTTCTATTATTCAAACTAATTTCCAACTAACTGTTTTCTCATACCTCCTTATTCAAAAGTAAAGATTTAAAGAACTACTACTGTCTGCTAAACACAGATTAAGTGGTCGGGATTCAAGCATAATTTAGATACAAGGACTAAATTACTGGAAAAGAGGAATGAAAAAAAGGGGGCAGGGGCTGGGAGCAGTGGCTCATGCCTGTAATCCCAGCACTTTGGGAGGCCCAGGCGGGTGGATCACCTGAGATCAGGAGTTTGAGACCAGCCTGGGAAAGATGGTGAAATCCCATCTCTACTAAAAATACAAAAATTGGCTGGGCATGGTGGTGGGTGCCTGTAGTCCCAGCTACTCAGGAGGCTGAGGCAGAACTGCTTGAACCCGTGGACATTGCCATGAGCTGAGATTGTGCCACTGCACTCCAGCTTGGGCAACAGAGCAAGACTCCATCAAAAGAGAGAGAGAGAAGAAAAAAGGGGGCAGGTTAGATAGACTCAAGTGACTGAATCCCCAACCTGTGGGATCTGACACTATCTCCAGGTAGATCACGTTGGAATTGAACTGGAGGGCACCCAGCCCATGTCTGCTGCTTGGTGTGTGGTGAAAAAACCTACACCTCTGGTCACGGAAGTCTTCTTCTGCGTTGATGATTACTGTGGTGGTATGAGAGCAGAGGAAAAACACGGTTTGAGAGAGCTTTTCCCGAAACACAAACAAATTGCCAGCCCCACTATACAGAAGAGCAGTATGTACAGAATGCTACGTGTACACCAAAAGAAGAGTGACTAAACAAACTGCAGTATCTCTGTAAAATAGAATACTATTCAGCAATACAAATTGCAAATTTCTTGATATATACAAAAATATAGACGATATCTCAGAAAATTATGTTGAGTGAAAGATACCAGACACAAAAGAGTACATTTTGTGTTACTCAATGTAAATGAAGTTCAAAAACAAGTGAAACTGGCTGGGTGCAGTGGCTCATGCCTGTAATCCTAGCACTTTAGGAGATCAAGGCAGGGAGATCACCTGAGGTCAGGAGTTTGAGACCAGCTGGCCAACATGGTGAAACCCCGTATCTACTAAAAGTACAAAAATTAGCCAGGTGTGGTGGCGCACGCCTGTAGTCCCAGCTGAGCCTGGGAGGCTGAGGCCAAGGAATTGCCTGAACCTGGGAGGCAGAGTTTGCAGTGAGCTGAGATTGTGCCACTGCACTCCAGCCTGGGTGGCAAAGACTCCGTTTAAAAAACAAAACAAAACAGAAACACACAACAAGTGAAACTAATCTATGGCAACAGAAGTGGGAACTAGCGGTTGCCCCTGTGGATGGACTGGAAGGGAGATGGAACCAGCAGGGAAGGAAATGTTCTATATCTTGATTGAGGTGGAGCTTACAAAGGTGTACACATTTGGCAAAATTCATCTAGCTGTATACTTTGAATCTGCGCATTTTGTTGTATATAAATTTTTCCTTGATTTTAAAGGAAAGTGTAAAGAGACCACAGTGGAGAAAGCTATTTGCTTTTCTGGGACTAATCAGGAAAGACTTCCCAAAGGAAGTGACATTTGAGCAGGATCTTGAAGGTGGAATAGGAGGTTTTCTGGTTGGAGCTAAAAACAGAACTAAAAATGTGGAGGTATGAGAGTTGACGTGCATCTCAGTAGAGGAGACCTCACGGATGTGTTTGAGAATGTCTGAGAAAGGAAGGTTGGGGATGGTGTGTGCAAGGAAAATAAAAATCTTGGGACCCTAAACTTACTGTGCCAAAGGGAAAAGTTCAGTTTGGGAACCGAGTCATGCAAAAACTGCCTGCCACTTTGTTTCTAAATAGCTAGCTGCATAAATAGAAGGCCACGTACCTCCCCAGGAAGAGCCCCCCTCCACATAATTTGCTTACAAGGAAATTCCTTGTACGCCCCAAGAATTTTACCCTAAAACAATTCTGTTCAATTTCCCGCTGACAATGTAAATTAACAGCATATCTTCACAGGTATGGGAGAAAGACGGACAGAAGTCATCCCTTCACTCACCTGAGACAAATACATATTTGACTGCTTCCTCTACTCGGTGTTTATATTACATAAAAGTGCAGATGCTCTGAGCACAAGATGAATGCGTAATTGACTGTTCCTCTAGCCCCTCCTTTCATGAGTAAAATGTGAATTTAGTGAGCATTAACCAAAGCCTAATCTAAGTCTTGAGAGAATGTAACCTCTTGCCTGTTTTATCTGCCCTCCTTTTTTTCTGAGACAGAGTCTCACTCTGTCACCCAGGCTGGAGTGCAGTGGCGCGATCTCAGCTCACTGCAACCTCCGCTTCCCGGGTTCAAGCAATTCTTCTGCTGCAGCCTCCCAAGTAGCTGGGATTACAGGCACACACCACTACGCCCAGTGAATTTTTGTATTTTTAGTAGAGACGGGGTTTCACCGTGTTAGCCAGGATGGTCTCGATCTCCTGACCTCGTGATCTGCCCACCTCAGCCTCCCAAAGTGTTGGGATTACAGGAGTGAGCCACCACGCCCAGTCCCCCTCCTCCTTTTTTCCCAGTCCCCCTCCTCCTTTTTTTTCTTTCCTCTTTCCCCTCCAGTCTCTTCTTTGCCTTTAAATACTGAAGTCCTAAAGCCCTCTTTGGAAAAAGCATGGATCACAGACTTCCTGTGATTTGTGTTCCTTTTTCCCAGGTGCGTCCTCGACCTTGACAAAATAAACTTCTAAATTGAGGCTTGCCTCGGTCATTTTTCTTTGGTTTACAGGTGGGAGACAGAAAAAAATGGTTGGGATCAGATTACAAAAGACCTTGAGTAACATCTACTTTCTACCAAGGACAAAGAGAAACCGTGAAAGTGCTTAGATTATGGTTTTGCCTGATAACATAAATAATGCATGCCCATTTTTTTGAAAAATGCAAACAATGAATTTGTGTATAAAGCAGAAAGTCCCCCATAATCCTAACTCTCAAAATAGTCACTTTTCACAATTTAGTGTTGCTAAACAATTATCTTTATCTAACAATTTTCCAGATGTTATGTTTGTTCGTATGTATTTTACACTCATTTTTAAATTTTTAATAAAATGGTTTAATAGGATTCTATATTATATGCTCTAGAAGGGACAGCATCATGCCTATTTTCAGTATCTAGCACAATGTCTGGCATAAGGAATATCTGTCGGACGAAAGACTGATCTTTTATTCTTGCTTTTGTTTTCTAGCACACCCTGGATATCCTCATTCTTTTCAGTGGCGATACAGTGTTCCGCTGCTTGATGCAATGCCCTATTGGTAGACACTTGCCGCAAATTCCTTACTGTTACGAGACTATTACCAGATCCACATGTACTTGGATGTATTTCTGTGATATGGCGAAATATATATTTGATCTTCATCTCTGTTTCCTGGCAAACAATTCCTAAAACCTTAGAATCTCTAAACTGATGTCTTTTTGTATGTGATGACTGACTGAAAGCTAGCAGTCCCTAGGCAGCTTCAGGATAGGGCCGGTGTCCAGAAAGCCCGAGGCAGGATTACAGGGTTGGGTCTTTGAGCACTACCCCTAACCTCTGGGGAGGAGAGGAGGCTCAAGATGAAGTTGATAGCCAGCGGCCAAAGGATTAATCAATCATGCCTATGTAATGAAGTCTCCATAAAACGTGCAAGAGGACAGAGTTTGGGAAGCTTCTCAATAGGGGAATGTGTGGAGGTTCTTGGAGGGTGGCACACCCGGGGAGGACAGGGAAGCTCTGTGTCGGATTCCGCCTTGTGAATCCCTTCATCTGTATCCTTTGTAATATACTTCATAATAAACCAATAAATGTGTTTCCCTGAGTTCTGTGAGCCACTCCAGCAAATTAACTGAGCCCCAAAGTGGGGTTGTGGGAACCCCAACTTGAAGTGGGTCAGTCTGAAGTTCAGGAGGCCTGGATTTGCAACTGGTGTCTGAAGGGGGCGTGGTTTTGGGGACTGAGCCCTGAACCTGTGGGATCTGATGCTATCTCCAGGTAGACAGCATTGGAATTGAACTAGAGGACAGCCAGCTGGTGTCTGCAGCAGAACTGATCGCTTGTTGAGTGAGAGAACAGAAAAAACTGTGAGTTGGTGGTCTTTTTCCTCTGACACACCATTTCTATGGGACAAATTCCTAGAAGAGGAATTTGCTGGTTCAAAATATGCACATCTCAAAACTGTATAAATATAACAGATTTTGCTAAATTACCACCCAAGAGGGTTGTACTAATTTCCTTTTTCATAATATGTCGTTTCTACCATATGCTCAACAATCCTTGTTATTATCAATCCTTTTCACCTTTGATAATCCAATAGTCCAAAATTATTTGCTTGTTTTGCTTTTATTAGTGGTTTAGCATTTTGTTTTATGTTTATTGACTATTTGCATTTTTTCTGTGAATTACCTGTTTATATGCTTTGATCTCTTTACTGTATCATTAATTTTTTTAATTATAGAAGCTTTTTATGTATTATAGGTGACAACTCTATATTTGTCAAAAATGTTTCTCCCCATCTTCTTTGTTTAGAATGTCTTTTGCACTGCAGTTTTAAAGTTGTATGTAGCCAAATCTGTTTTTTCTTCTCTCTTTGTGGTTTGCAGCCTCAGTGAAATGTCAAGAAAAACTCTCCTCCTTTAGATGATAAAACTATTCTAATTTTAAAAGATTTTATGATTTTTTGCATTTGAATCTTTAATATGTTTAAATAACTGAAAGTGAAAACTTAGCTTTGCTCTTTTTTTCCCCAAATATAATCAAATAATCAAACAGACACATTTATTGAATAACTTATGCTTTCCCCACTGATTTAAAATGCCAATTTTACCATATATGAAATTCCCACATATACCCAGGCCTGTTGTGAAACTCTCCATTCATATCCATGACTATAGATTTGTGATACACGTTGTTATCTAGTAGGATAAACAGAAACATTTCACACAATTTTATTCCCTGAGAGTGGCACTGTTATCAATGTGATCTAGATTAAGTAAATTAACAGGACACAAGTTCAGTTATCCCTTTGATAAATTATCAAAACATTTAAATATACCAAGAATTCTGTCAAAGTGTATATATAGCCATTTAATATGGAGAATTGCAATTTCAATCGTGACATTTTGTTGTCTTACAGAACAAAAAGTTATGTGTAATAGTGATTCCATATTGCCTATAAACATGTACATTTTAATAATTGTTTTCTTTATAAAAACTACAAATTCAATTTATTTAAGATATAGTGGATGTCCAGTTAGCTCTATCATATAAAGAGCTTGGAAATCATCACTCTCGTCCTTACAAGAAAAAGCTAAGCAAATGGAAAAATCAACAACTCTTTTGAACCCATCAGAGAACTGAGGTCTCAGGGTAAACCACCACTCTGAAATCTGGAGAGAGAGGTGAATCCAGAGTCATAGCTGAGATTTGCTCACCTGGAATGCAAGCTGCTGGAGCCATAAACTGGTAGTGACACTTAAATGCTAATGTTGACAAATTGCTGGAGTCTGAGTATGGACTAGTGCAAGGGTGGGAAATACTGTCTTCATTGTAAAATACATCCAGAGTGTTCTCCATAACAAAGGAAAAAGACTTTACCAAAGCCTTGTCCCAGCTGAGGAAAGGTACCTTTCTTCTCCAGCCACCTTCTAGCTTCCTGTCTTATCTAAGGGGGAAAAAGTTAAGAAACACTCAGCCCAGGGATCCAGGCCCATGAAAATACTGAGATTTAGATTTTATTATTATAATTTTATTATTATGCATGTCCCCTCCTCCACATCTCACTGCCATACCAACAGGGCTCTAGTGTAATTTACAGTGGATTACAGCTGAACGAGTTGCAAGACACAGGGTTTCTCTGAAAAGGGGCACTGAGGGAACTCCACAGTCAAAAGGGGAGACAAAAACAAGACCACCAGAGGAATTCGAAGCCTCTGGCACTCACAGCCACAGCAAACATTAAATATAGTCCAACTCCTACCTAGATTAACATAAAATTTACACTCAAGGCTTTTAAAATTCAGATCCTATTACCCAAGAGGCGATGTCTAGCTTTCAACAAATAATTACAAGGCATATTAAGAGGCAAGAAAAAACAAAGTCTGAAGACATAGAAGGATATGGAGATTTTCTAATTTTTTTTTTTTTTTTGAGATGGAGTTTCACTCTTGTTGCCCAGGCTGGAGTGCAATGGTGCGATCTCAGCTCACCACAACCTCTGCCTTCTGGGTTCAAGTGATTCTCCTGTCTCAACCTCCCAAGTAGCTGGGATTTCAGGTGCCCATCACCATGCCTGGCTTATTTTTTGTATTTTTAGTAGAGATGGGGTTTCACCATGTTGGCCAGGCTGGTTTCGAACTCCTAACCTCAGGTGATCCACCCACCTCGGCCTCTCTTGAGTGAATTTTGTGGGTTTTAAAAAGGAATTTGTCCATTTAAGTTTTTACATTTATTGGCATTAAAGTTATCCATAATATCCTTTATTATTTATTAATGTAGGGCCTACAGTGATGTCTCCTGTCATTACTGATATTTGTGCCTTCTCTTTTTTCCATCTGGCCAGAGCTTTACCAGTTTTATTGGTTTTTTCAAAGAACCAGATTTTTGTTTCATTTTTCCCCATTGTTTAATGTTATTTCTTTGGTTCCTGTTCTTTTATTATTTCATTTCTTCTCCTTATATTAGCTTCAGTTGCTCTTCTTTATTGAGTTTCTTAATTAGAGGCTTAGGTCATTTATTTTGAATATTTTTACTTACCCAATATAAGCATTTAATGTTAAGAATTTCCCTCTCTTGGCCAGGCGCGGTGGCTCATGCCTGTAATCCCAGCACTTTTGGGGGCTGAGGTGGGCAGATCACTTGAGGTCAGAAGTTCAAGACCAGCCTGGCCAACATGGTGAAACCCCATCTCTACTAAAAATACAAAAATTAGGTGGGCATGGTGGTACGTACCTGTAGTCCCAGCTACTTGGTAGGCTGAGGCAAGAGAATCGCTTGAACCTGGAAGGCAGGGGTTGCAGTGAGCCGAGATCATGCCACTGCATTCCGGCCTGGTGACAGAGCAAGACTCTGTTTCAAAAAAATTAAAAAAAAAAAAGAATTTCCCTCTCTATTCCCTCCTCCAGGTCTTTGCTTTGGCAACTATCCTATCCTTCTCCTATGTCATTAATTTTTTCCTTTCTATGGAGTCACTCTTATCTTAATATAAACATGCAGTTACAGTCTATATCATAAGGAAAAAAAAAAGAGAAAAACACACTCTCTTTCCCTCACATCCTCCTTAGGTTATCACCCCACTGCTGTACAACATCTGTGTTCTTGATGCTGTGTCTACTTCCTTATCTCCTGTTCCGTACAATCCATTCCATTCAGGTGTTCACTCTGATTTCCATCTTGTTTTTATCAAGGTCACCAGCAAGTTCCATCTCTCCATACACAACAATCAATTCTCTCTCCTCTTCTTATCCATTATCCAGTAGCATTTGACATCCTTTCCCCACCGGCTGTCAAGCCACTGCACGCCTCTGGTTTTCCTTCCTTCTTCTCTCCTTTCCAACCTTTCAACTGACTGCCCCCAGGGTTCACTCCTCAGCTATCACCTATCTATATCCACTACCCAGTGCCCTTCATCCACTTCTAAATTTTAAGCATCATCTTAGTAGTCAAGCTATTCTATATTATTCCATAATTTGTAGTGCATTTTGTAGTTGCCTTAAAATAATACTTAGGTGTTTTAATCTGTGCAGTTAGATTATATGTTTTCCAAGGACAAAGATCCCCACCGTCTTGTTCTTTTCCTTCCTTTTGAAGTGTCTAAGCAGTATTCTGTGCATGGTAAGCCCCGAATAAGCACTGTAAACTCCAACTGATTTTGTGCAAGCTCTAAAAAATGTGTAATTTTACTAGTAGGTAGAAGGATTTACAGTGATCCACACTGAGGCAAAAAGTACCACTTATAAATTAATTGAGCATTAAAGCCATGATCTGCTTGGGGCTCATAATCTATTATAGTCACCTTAGAATGTATCTAATTCTTTTATTGAGACTGGGACCACAACCTGTCCAGCGGTTCCTTCTATTCGGCATTTTCAAAGAGGTGAAAGTAAAATATGCACTTCTTTCCACTAGAGGTTTCTCATGTGTTGAGGCTGGTCACAGGGAAATCTCCATTCCAACGAAATGCCAAACAAGTAACAATTAAGTTAGAACCAAAATTCACTGTTTAAGGGCCAATGAAATTGTACAGGAATCTGGGCTGATACCTGAGGAATGCCCACCTCTTCCACTGGTTTACAGGTTAGAAGCAAAGAGCCCTGAGAACATTTCATCCAATAATATCATCAACATAGCTTGCAACAGCCTCATTTCAAGTCAGAGTGAACCAGCATCAAATGGTTTTGAGTTTCGTATCATAATCCCCTATGTATCCTGTCTGATGGTGAGGGCCAAGCTCAGCCCTTTAGCTGTACTGCCTCCTCACCAAGGGAAAGAAACAGAAAAGGACTCTCTAGGCTACTCAGAATCACCAGGTAAAAGCTAAATTGTACTCTCCTCTTCACCGGATTCCAATCCTCAGCCACTATTATGCAACAATCTTTAAATTCACCATTTTACAATTAGGAGATTTTGCAAAGCAAGCTTCCAGGATATTTGAGGATTCCCCCGACTTAGTTTAAGATACCTCAAGGAAATGCTCTGCACCAAACTGTTCCTAAACACACAGATATGAAATTAGCCTTAGGAGTTTTAAATCAGATCAAGAATTCCTCTTTTAAAAATGTCTCTGATCAGTCATAAACAACAGAATGTACATCCAAGTTTCATAAGGAGACAAAACACGGTAGTAACAGATACTAAAGGATACACCATTCCACAGAGCAGGAAACACAGGAAATGAAGAGTGCCAGACAATCTTTATTGTTCACTGAAAAATGCAGGTCTGCAAAGAGTCAATTGCATTGTGTACTGAATGCAAGGTCTGATATTGCAAGTATATATGACATAGTATAACATATAAAATATTACATATTTTACATAGTGACAGTACCTGCCTCTTCTAAACACTAACATTTAATAGAATGATGTAAAAAGCCTATTAAATAAGAAACAAACATTTCAATCATGAACAAAATGCACTAAGCAAAATACTTTAAAAATTGTTGTGTGTGACGTCTATCTTGTCTACCTGGGGTTAGGAATGGTGGAGCCCAGAAAAAAACTGAGCTAACGAAAACGGCCAACACCCTCCAGGAACTCTTCCCCGGAATTAGGCCACTGGTGCCCGTCACAGGCTGCCCCCGTGTGGGGGCCCAGCCAGGCTTCAGGGCTGCCCCAGGGCCCACACTGAATGCTAATGCCTGTCTGGGGCTGGGTTGAGGTGAATGGGAGGAGTACCAAGTAGGAAGAAGCTTCTGTCACAACTGCTTATTCTGCATCCACGCTATGGATATGGACACCTAATGTTTCTGGTATGAATCTGCCACCCTCCGCAAGCATTGAAATGTGATCGAGAATAAAATGTTAACACTGGGAACGAAAGCCATTTTCTATGTAGTCTGCAGATATCATCATTGATTCCTTTCAGCCATGTTTTCATTAAGATGCTCTAAAAGAGGCTGCTGCTATTATCCTGCCAGTCAGGCAGGCCCGGATAGAGGTAAAAAAAACTTCTCCAGTTATAACTAGTAATTCAAATGCATTAAAAATAAATATAGCTTATACTAGAGAGCAACACAGTTTCTATTATTCACATGGTAATATATTCAAGAATTGCAACAATATTCACAATTCTCCAAGGTCAACTTTAACTATATCCACATTTCCCTCCGAGCAGAAAATCCTGAATGGAAGGGAGTGTATAACATCAATACCCCCTGTTTGTCTCACTTATTATCAGGGCTCAGAAAGCTCATTATAGATAACAAATGCCAAAAAAAAAAAAAAAAAAAAAAGAAAGAAAGAAAAAAAAAAGCATTTCAATATACACACAGCAACAGAGGAAGACTACACCCTCCCTCTGGGCCTCCTTGGCATAAGGCAAAGCATGGCTATTTGCAACAACAGTGTCTAAGCTGACTCTGGAAAGGCTCATGTTTTAGGAGAAATCAGAATTACAGAGTTCCTTCATTCACAGGTAATAAAGGATTATTAAATAATTTCCTGAACTAAGACAACAGTCTCACCATCGAAGAAAATTTTCTTCTCAGCTGAGTTTTTATAAATGAGATTTTACAATATCCAGTTTTAGTCAATATGAAACTATCAGCGTACAGGCATCCTCAAAGCTCCAGACGAGTGAAGCCAATATTCTCAGATCTTCCACACTCTACGAATCAGTAAATATTTTATCAGAATATCCATTTAACAGTTTTAAGTCCATAATAACCAACTATGTATTTTTCTTATTCAAAGAAGACCATGTTTTGATAAGAATAATCCCGGTTTGATGAGTATCTTATTCCTCTTGATGGTGCACAATAAATGTCACTGTTGAGTCTGTATATCCTTGACTCTTCCAGTCAAAGGAAAATCTTGTATAAAGCTGGAAAAATGCAAACTCCAGCGGAAGCACTAGTGTTAGTGCTGAAGTAAACTTTAGGGGAATAACCACAATTGCCTATCAGACTGTTTACAACATTGCTAGGAGCCCTCCTCTTCTTTTCTCTCCATTATCTCTATTTTTTCTCTAAACATTCTAATATTTTAAACATGGGGGTTCACTGATATTGATAAAGGTCTAGCTCGTAAGGTTTTGGTCTCTGGAATGATGTGTGGCTAGCCCAAAACACTGGCCATGTTTGTTTTAAACATGATCATTCTTCTTGCCATCACAATCTGTCAAACCCACCCATCTGTCCTGCCGCTGTCACTCCCCCAGCCCCTCAGGATTGCTGCTCCTCTCTTTTGAATGTTGTACTGCATGTATGGTATTCACTGAGACATGACTTTAATGTACAGGTCATTTGCATTTCACGCCACCAGTTCCCCAAAAGACATCAACTGGGAACAATTTCTAATTGTAAAGGCATGATTTGCCCACATTTTCCCTTTATAAAGGAAATCAAAGGGCCTGTTTGGAAGCTGAAAGAACACCTTAGGTATTCCTGAAAAGGGAACGCTGTATCTGCTACCAAAACCCAGAGACATTGACTAGATCTAAAGACCATACGGATTATGCAATAGTGTGAGATCTGGCAGTTTAAGATCTAGTTCCAATTTTACATTAAAGCATTTGGGTGAAAGTGCTGTTAGTATCACAGGAGCAAATGAAAAGTGTCAACGACACCCTTTTGGCTCATTTCCTCGTGCTTCTGGTTGTACTTCCACCAGCTCCAGCGACGCCTGTCCCAGGGCACATCGCTCAGCTCCCTGCACAGCTGCTCAGAGATAAAACAATGCACTTCACCTCAACTAGCCCAGCAACTGGCACTCAGATGGTGAACGCTGCAGCCAACGGCCTTGGGGCAGAGCCCATGGAAAGCTTTAAACAGGCTTACAGACATTGTATAAAACTTCCTGATTTTAAAATACCTTCCCAAGGAAGTCAGAAAACAGTCATTTTTAGTTAATAAAACGCAATCTATACTCACAAACAATGTAATGCCTCAGAAAGCAAAACCTAGAATGGAAGAACTTCAGAAAAATACGGCTTAATCAGTATCTTACTTTGGCTAAATTATCATAGTTAATGTAATTTATTATTGCATTTAGAAGCCCAGCCTACCGTGTTCTCCTAAGATGGTGAAGTACACGAAAACGGTGAACAGGGGTTATAGCCCTTCAGCCTTCTGTGACTTCGGAACTTAGAAAGACAAAAGATAGCCAGGATTTGACATCCTGATACTTACTTGCTCAGCACAAGTTGAGTTAGGAGACAGTTAAACACCAGATTCTCATTCACTTATAGTGTTCTCAGGAAGCTCCTATTTGGATACCAAACCAGTGGGTCTCTACCTGGCTGCACATCAGAATCACCTGGGAAGCTTTTAAAACTCACCACGTGCCCAGGCCAATTAGCTCCAGAAGGTGGAGCCCAGAATCAGTAGGCTTTACGTTGTCCCAGGTGATTCTCATGCAGCCAGGACGCACACCGCTGAGGCATCCCTTTCGGAGAGCAGTTGCGGCAAAGCCAAGGGAATGGAACTTGCATCTGGATAGTTTTATTTCTTTCTCAATTCCACCAGAAAAAAGGGATTTTTAGAAAAAGGCACAGTTGTGCTTCCTCTAAAGATGGAGTCTGCAGTGTGGGAAGTGCTGGTTCCCAGAGGTTATCTGGAGCGCTGGTTGTAAAGAAGAAAGTCCTTGTCTTGGCAGAGGAGGCAGAGTTTCAGGCTTCGGCAGCTGCCTCCCGCAACAAAGAATGCCCAGGTGCCCATGAGCACCAGGATTATAAATGCCGACACCAGGTTTATTCCATAATAAGAACTTATGAAGGTCTGCAAAAGAAAAATAAATCAGCTGGGGTAATAACAGCAAGCTTATTAAACATGTGGAATAACCAAAGATAAAGGGAAGCATGGAATACTTTCAAGAACTTGGGTGGGTTTCACCAAACATATGATGTGTGTCATGTGTTAAGGCCCCAAGGCATGTAGAACTAAGCTGGTCAACAGACACTGCAGGTCCCGTGCTTTGCTGTATTCAAACGGTAACCCTAGAAGTCAGTCATTAGGCAGAACCTAATGGAGTATACAATACAAGATGCATGTCATATAACTAGTTTCTATTCGTTTTTGTGTGAAATTGGTTCTTAGAATTTGCAAGACAAGTGAGACAAGTTCAAATTACTTTAATATGAATCCTTAGTATTCAAGGGAACATGAGGAAATAGAGTCTTTTTCAGTTGCACAATTGCTGTGGGTTCCAAAAGCGTATTCATCTAAAGAACACTAATGGAATGCTGAGAGGTACTGGGTACAACTTGGGGAGACCCAAGTCTCTATCCTAATGGAGGTTCTGTACTAGTAAGGGAGGCAGGAAACAAATGAAGAAAGAATTAGTTACAAATTGTGATGAATGCGAGGACAGCATAATTATAATTGAGATGAGGCTAGGATGGATAAAAACGAGGTGATCTCTTTAGGGCAGTCAAACGAGGCCCCAAGAAAGTGGTAGATTTTACAGGTAGCACCTTATGCAGAAAGACTGCTCTTCTCAAGACGCCTCTTGGGAAAGGCAGGCATTGAGCATTTTCTAGATTATTCTTCACAATAATTCTACACCTCAAATCCACTGAATTGTAATTCACTTTACAGACTGCTACACTCTTTTGTATTGTTCTTTTCTTCTTTAGAAAACATTTTCCTGTTTTAAACAATTACAAAAGCAGTACATGATTGTTGTAGAAAATTACAACCCCAAAATGAGAAAAATAGAACAAATTTTAAAACTTAAAATTCAGCTAAGTTAATAGTTATTAAAAAGCTCAAAAAGCGAAACCATAAAGAGAAAAATTGATTAGACTATATAAAATTAAGAACTTTTGTTCATCAAAAGACATTAAGAGAATGTAAAGACAAACCACGTCATAGAAGTTATTTGCAATACACACATCTGACCAAAGATTTTTTTTTTTACAGAAAACATAAAGAACTCATAAAAATCAAAAAGAAAAAGCTAATCCAATAGATAGACATAGGATTCGAACAGGCACTTCAAAAGAATTATCCGAATGACCAATAAACATCTGAAGACTTGCTCAACCTTATTTTCATGGTGTGAACACACCTGTGTAACTAGCACCTCGATGAAAAGCAAAACATTCTCAGCCCCCAGCAGCCTCCCTGTTCCACCACCAGTCACTGTCCCCACTAAGGGTGACCACGATGCTGACTTACACCACCACTAGGTTCCTTCCTTTTGATCATTAAAAAGAATAGTATCAACTCTTCAATATTCACCAACATTTACTGGCCACCTACTAGGTGCCACGAATTGAGGATACAAAGACTGATAAGATAAGGCCCTATCCTTGATTATCAAACACTAATTAGAAAGAGAGAGAGAGAAAAACTCTATTAAATAAAATATGCTAGCCAAGGACATGTGTTATACGAGAGCTAGGAATAAGGTCCGGTGATGGTGCCGAGTCTGGAATACGCAGCTTTTCCATGCAGCTGTCACAGAGAATGAACAGTTTCCACACTGACCTAGGTTAGGGAGAGACGAATCACTGCAAATAAACAGCAGGGGAAAAAAATCTTTTAATAAGACCTACCAAAAAATGAACAGTGGTGGTCTTTCTGTGGTAAGACCGAGATGACTCATTCATTCCCTTAAACAGCTTTTCTGAATTTCCTCATGTTCTCATGAGCGTGCACTTCATCTAGAGCAGAATTTACCATTTTAGATACACAGACTTGAGTTCCGAAGTACAGTCTGAGCACGGCGGCAACACTCACCTGGGCTGACACCAGCAGATGGGTCAGGAGAACTATGAGGAGGAGGCACCACTTTTTCTTCTCACAGCCGTCAAAAAATACAATGCCCCAGAACACGTGCAGCAAGATGATGACCAGCGTCATGAAAGCTGAAAGACAGCCGACCATGAGTGTCACTTCTGCGGACAGCAGAGCCACGGAGGGCCCTGGCATGTGCACGGACTCTCAGGGTGTCCACCACACCTCAGCGAGAGAGTTTAACACCTCCTGACGGAAACAGGGCCTTGACACGCGTTTGCCCACTCAAAAAGCAACACTGCGGAACAGGGGACTGACTGCTACAGCTTCTTGTCTAGAATGTAAACCTGTTCAATAAAAGGTCAACTGAGATCTGGCTTTCAGGCAGCTTCCCCGAGGAATGCAATAAAATGATTGTGATGTCCAGCCCGCTTTTTCCCAATGAGCCTTCTGCATGAGTAAAGAGAGACATGAATGAAAAGGAGTATCTTCTGTTTAAACAAGACTCCTCACTAAAGTGGAATTTTCCCTCGGATCCTTTTGAAAAAGGCCAATGGAAAAATATTAAAATCATGGCCAGGCGCTGTGGCTCAAGTCTGTAATCCCAGCACTTTGGGAGGCCGAGGCAGGCAGATCACTTGAGGTCAGGAGTTCGAGACCAGCCTGGCCAACATGGTGAAACCCCATCTCTACTAAAAATACAAAAATTAGCCAGGCGTGGTGGCACATGCCTGTAATCCCAGCTACTAGGGAGGCTGAGGCAGGAGAATTACTTGAACCTGGGAGGCGGAGGTTGCAGTGAGCTGAAATCATGCCACTGTACTCCAGCCTGGGCAACAGAGCAAAAAAAAAAAAAAAAAAAGAAAGAAAAGAAAAATATTTAAAATCACAGTAATTATCTACGATGTTTCTTAAGCAACTGGCACTGAACTTGATCAGCACCACCAGGTTTTTCTGGGGAACACTATCTCTGTGTGTGTGTCGTTTGTGTATCCTGTGTGCTGGATAACAGTCTTTATTTAAAGTGGGCAAGCCCTATATATTCTGCGAAGTTTAACATGGAAAACAAAAAGGCACCTAGATTTCCTCTTTCAGCCACATAATAAGAAACCATTAACACCCACCAGGTTGGCAAAAATTCAAGTCTGACACTCTGTTTCATACTGCTGATAGGAAAACAGTCTAGCATCACAAATTAAAGTGGAATTTGCATTCCCTATTTCACTCCAGCAATTCTGCAGCTAGAGCTACACTCTGAAGCAATTAGTTCTGAAATTAATAGATCACCTGCACCTGGGAACTTGTGAGAACTCCAAATTATGGGGACCCACCCCATACTTCCTGAATCAGAAACAATGGGGTGGGAGCCCAGCAATCCGTGTTTAAACAGCCCTGCAGATGATTCTGAGACATGGTTGTTTCAGAGGCATTGCTCTACAGACACGTACACATCTGCACAAGAAGCATATATATGTTTAAGTCAGCACTGTCTGTAATAATGAAATATGTCCATCATTACTAGAATGGATAAATAAATCATGCTCTAGTCACACAGTGGAATACTATATGGTCTACAATATAAATGATCTCAAGAATCTAATGTTATGTAGAAAAGAAAACCGTATTGTGGGAAAAATGTGTATTATTTCATTGATAGGAATTCTAAAACATGCAAAACAATATTTAAAGACGTAACTTGTGATTAGAGGAAAGAAAGCTGTTATATCTGGTGTAAAAGTGTAATCATTTCAGTAAACGGTGGTAGATATTTTAACTAAAGTAGAAGAGAAATAGTTTCCAAAGTTTTGACGCTACGGCAGATGAAGCTAAAGCGATGTATTTTAATCCCGGTGGTGACCCTGGAAAGGGAAGGCTTCCTGGAGACAGATGCTTGGTGATGGCGGGGAGCTGAGACCACTGAAGACGCCCAGGAGTACAGTTTAGGTTTTAAAGTTTTTGTGTCAGAAAAGATCAAGGCAGAAACTGACACAAATGGAAACACTGATTTTTTAAAAAATCATAAAGTATTCATACTCTAAGGGTTTTTCAGAATCTAGATGACAAATGTCAAGAGAAAGCAATGACACCATTAAGGTGTCATCTGTTTGGCAGCTTATGTTTGCCATTCTTTCTGAATATTGATGTTACCAGGGCAGCCCTGATGAAATAACCGGGAAAGGTCCTTAGTTTTTGTTATTGTTTTCTTTTTTTTAACTGTTTTTCTTTAGTTCCTTCATCTATAGGCTTAGCTGCTTAAAGAAACGAGATGGCGCGAGATGGCACCAGAGCTTCTTGACCCCTGACCAGATACCAGAGGAAGACCTCGCAAAACCAGCACAAACTGGAACAGGTGACTCCTATTTGCCTTTAGATTATCAGCATATCTTTGCAATGCTAAAACTCCCTCCCCTGAAAGAAAATCCCTGCCATTTCGTGTACATGTAACATATGAAGGCGTATGTTCATGAATAGTCTTGAACGTCCGGAGTCCCATCCCGCACATGCTAACATTCCTTTCCCGCCCCACATCTAGTCCCCCTATGACTTCCATTGCTTGGGGGAGAAAGTACATTTAGCACAAGAGCTCACCTTCTCTGTTCTCTGGCCAGGGAATAAAACCTGATTGCCTTTTCCAATTGGATGTTCTTTCTTTGTGACCAATACAGAGTGGGGAGAGAAGTGTATGCTCCTATAGTCAAGGCCTACAGTTCATTTAAAAATCCTCTCACGGGCCAGGCGGGGTGGCTCACGCCTGTAATCCCAGCACTTTGAGAGGCTGAGGCGGGTGGATCGAGACCATCCTGGCTAACATGGTGAAACGCCATCTCTCCTATAAATACAAAAAGTTAGCCAGGCGTAGTGGCACACGCCTGTAGTCCCAGCTACTTGGGATGCTGAGGCTGGAGAATCGCTTGAGCCAGGAGGCAGAGGTTGCAGTGAGCCGAGATGGCACCACTGCATTCCAGCCTGGGCGACAGAGAGACTCTGTCTCAAAAAAAAAAAAAAAAAAGAAACAACACTATTTGGCTCCTTCACCCTTCCTGAATATACCCCAAATGCTCTAACACACAGATTCATAAGTACCTTCATTTTCGCACGTGTTCCTTTCCCTCATTCCTGATACCTATTTTTCTGTCCTTGCAAAGCTAATGGCCTACGACAGCAATTGCGTCTAATACCGGCTTCCTGCCAGCACAGAAATTGCCATCACCTGGCTTCCCTAACACGGGCAGGGGATCTCTACCTAGGTCAAAGCCAGCCAAAGGCTGCTGCTGGGTGGTGGCAGCCACAGACAAAGGAGGACTTCCCAGGCCAAAGCTCAGCCGCAGCTGCCCAGAGGCAGGATGCGAAGATCAACGGGCTTTTGGCTTCTTTTTCTAAGTAGGAGAAAGGTCAGGGGCTTCAGGGTTCCGTGAAGCAGGAGACGCTCCTCCATCCATCCTGGCCACAGAAACTCGCTAAACGCTTGAGAGATCCCCCAGTCAGCTGGCACGAGTGGGAGTCGGGCCCCAGGGCTGAACCAATGCTTTTGAAAATGACTTTCCGGCCGGGCGCGGTGGCTCAAGCCTGTAATCCCAGCACTTTGGGAGGCCGAGACGGGCGGATCACGAGGTCAGGAGATCGAGACCATCCTGGCTAACACAGTGAAACCCCGTCTCTACTAAAAAAAAATACAAAAAACTAGCCGGGTGAGGTGGCGAGCGCCTGTAGTCCCAGCTACTCGGGAGGCTGAGGCAGGAGAATGGCGTAAACCCAGGAGGCGGAGCTTGCAGTGAGCAGAGGTCCGGCCACCGCACTCCAGCCTGGGTGACAGAGCGAGACTCCATCTCAAAAAAAAAAAAAAAAAAAAAAAAAAAAAAGAAAATGACTTTCCCTAATGGGGATTTAACATTTTTGTTTTAAAGAATGTAAGAGAATTCTGTGGCCTGATTTATTGTAATATAGATATAGACTACTAATCAAATAACCTTCTCTAAGATACTATTTTAATGTTAAAGTCCCCCTAGAAAATGCTGGAGAATGATGAAACACGCCTCAAATTAGCTCATCACTGTGGAGTCCGCCTTGGGAGGTTTGCTAGAAGTTGTCTGATCTCGTCCTCTACGCAATGAAGAAAACCCACATGGGCCACTTTAAATACTTCCAATCTCGCTTCATTAAATGGCCACTATGAGAAAGTTCCTTCTTAAACTGAACCCAAATCTGCTTTAACTCAGTAGTGATTTTCAACTGGGATGATTTGGCCCATAGGGGGAATATGTCAACGTCTGTAGACATTTTGGGTTATCACCACTCGGGGACGGGGTGCTTCTGGCATCTAGTGGACAGAGGCCAGGGATGCTGTTAAACACCCCACAACACACGTCAGCTCCCAACCAAGAATCATCTGACCCCAGATGTCAATAGTGGTGAGGTTGAGAAACCCTGCTCTAACCCCTGCTCACTGATCCTGAGAAGGCTCTTTGAAGAAACACAAGTCAACTCTTTTTTCCTATACGTAGCACATTAAAAAACATTTGAAACTCCCTGCAGCAGCCAGCTACTGTCACAAAAATGCTGCAAAACAACAACAACAACAACAACAACAAACAGGCCTAAACTCATAGGCTAGAGCTGCCATTGGGATCATGAGGTCCAAGGCAGCCTGGAGTATAACCCCCTAATGGGGGACCTGCCTTCAGGCAGCCGGCAATGCATACAGGCTCTCGGGATTCTATTACTTTCTATTAATGCTTCATTGACTTCACAAAACTAATTAATTTCTATGTTTGTCTCTGGCCTAGAATAGTTTCAGCAAAATCAGATTTACCATTTCTTTAAATGTTTGCTCCAAACAAGCTCTCAAACCTGATCTATGCCATTTATAAAGCAAAACTAAGCCCATAAGACCTTGGATGAAGATTTAAATGGAAATTGCAGGTAAGGTTTATAGTCGGATTGGATGCGAGTTATGAGAGGAAAGGTGAAGAATCAGGAAATATTCTAAGAAATAACTGAGCACCTGGAAGGATGGAATTCCATCAACTGAGATGAGGAAGGGTGCAGGAGTGTACCATTTTAAAGATCTTATTCCACTGCCTTCCAGAACTTCTGATAAGAAGTCAGCAGTATTTAAAATTGTTGTTCCATGGCTCATGCCTGTAATCCCAGCACTCTGGGAGGCCGAGGCGGGCGGATCACGAAGTCAGGAGATAAGAGACCATCCTGGCTAGCACGGTGAAACCCTGTCTCTACTGAAAAATACAAAAAATTAGCTGGGCGTGGTGGTGGGCGCCTGTAGTCCCAGCTGCTCAGGAGGCTGAGGCGAGAGAATGGCGTGAACCCAGGAGGCGGAGCTGGCAGTGAGCCAAGATCGTGCCACTGCACTCCAGCCTGAGTGACACAGTAAGACTCCATCCCCCCAAAAAAAAAAAATTGTTGTTCCTTTGAATGTAGGGAAAAAGTCCCACTAGAGGTGAAAAGGTAGCTTACCACCTGAAACAAAGGACTTTGATCTCAAGAAAAATATTCAAGTGTAAGTCTTTGGTGAGGGTTTAGAATAACGATAAAAGGCAGTAAAATCCAATAAATCTACCCATTAAAAGTAAACCTCAAAGTTGATTAATTCCTCCAAAGAAATAAGAGATTTCCAAACATTTATGCAAATAAGTTTGTTTCCAGGAAATAGTGTTAGAACACTGCACAGTAAGTGAAATATGTTATAGTATGAATGATTCCCCTAGAAGCGGGGCAATGCAGAATGACTCTCTTTAGCAGAGCTGTGGAAAGGTAGAAAAGGGAACTGGTACAAGTGGTCCCGGTACTAAAGAGCATCTTCGGTAAGAAGTGGGCATGGAGTAAGTTGATAAATGCTGGGATTCCCAGCCCAACTTCTCAGCATAGCCATGGAGCTGCAGGGGATCAAGCTGAGGTTGCTGGGGAGGGCCAGACTGAGCAATAAAGTTGGAAATAGTGGGTTTTTTTTCCCTTTCAAATTATAAATGTTAGATGTAATGAATAAAATATATATTCCTGTGAGGCTGAATGAAGAGTGATATCATACTGGATGATGTTTTTAAAATGTGACTTTTGTCTCATGCAATCATATTTACAGGACAGTAACCTGTAATACAGTATCCTGCTCATCATGGCTACAAAAAAAAAAAAAAGTCTGTGAAATTCATTGAAGAATAAGAAACAAAACCTCCAAAACACCAAAAATTAAAAGCAGCAGTGGCTAGGTACAGCATTTCGGGAGGTTGAGGCAGGAGGATCACTTGAGCCCAGGAGTTCAAGACCAGCCTGGACAACATAGTGAGACCCCATCTCTACAGGAAAAAAAAAATTAGCTGAGTTTAGTGGCACGTGCCTGTGGTCCCAGCTACTTGGGAGGCTGAAGTGGAAGGATTGTTTGAGTCTCAGAGGTCGAGGCTGCAGTGAGCCATGATCATACCACCTGACTCCAGCCTGGGCGACAGAGCAAGACCCTGTCTCAAAACATAAATAAATAGGCCGCACTTTGGAAGGCCGAGGCGAGTGGATCATGAGGTCAGGAGTTCGAGAAAAGCCTGACCAACATGGCGAAACCCTGTCTCTACTAAAAATACAAAAATTAGCTGTGCAAGGTGGCATGCACCTGTAATCCCAGCTACTCAGAAGGCTGAGGCAGGAGAATTTTTGAACCCAGGAGACGGAGATTGTGGTGAGCCAAGATCGCGCCACTGCACTCTAGGTTGGGCAATAGAACAAGACTCCGTCTCAAAAAAAAAAAAAAAAAAAAGAAGAAGAAAAAAAAAATAGGCCAGGTGCGGTGGCTCACACCTGTAATCTCAGCACTTTGGGAGGCTGAGGCAGGAGGATCACCTGAGGTCAGGAGTTCAAGAACAGCCTGGCCAACATGGCGAAACCCCGTCTCTACTAAAAATATAAAAATTAGCTGCGCAAGGTGGCATGCACCTGTAATCCCAGCTATTCAGAAGGCTGAGGCAGGAGAATTGCTTGAACCCAGGAGACGGAGGTTGTGGTGAGCCAAGATCGCGCCACTGCACTCTAGCCTGGGCAACAGAACAAGACTCCGTCTCAAAAAAAAAAAAAAAAAAAGAAGAAAAACAAATAGGCCAGGTGCGGTGGCTCACGCCTGTAATCTCAGCACTTTGGGAGGCTGAGGCAGGAGGATCACCTGAGGTCAGGAGTTCAAGAACAGCCTGGCCAACATGGTGAAACCCCGTCTCTACTAAAAATACAAAAAATTAGCCAGGTGTGGTGGCAGGCACCTGTAATCCCAGCTACTGGGGAGGCTGGGGCATGAGAATCACTTGAACCTGGGTGACAGAGGTTGCAGTGAGCCGAGACCACACCACTGCACTCCAGCCTGGGTGACAGAGTGAGACTCGGTCTCAGTAAAAAAAAAAAGTAAAATAAAACAAAATAAATAAATAAAAGTAAAGGCAGCAGTGGCTGATGAAAATAAGGGCCATTTTACCCATGAAGAAGAAACAAGGTCTACAGAGAATGGAGAAGGGCAAGTCATTCAACTGCACCAAAAGGGAGTCAGCAGAGCCTAGCCATTCATCCGTGGAAAGAGAGATCAGTGATTTCGGGTGGCCTGAAATATACCTAGGAGAGCCATCAAGTCTTACAGCCCCAGCCCATGTCATTCTTTCAGCCAGAGGCTGTGAAGCAATACACCGAGCTGCCTGCTTCCACACTGCCTGAAGACCGACGCCTGTGGTGTGCACATTTCATGATGTATCACAAGCTGCTAGAGTCTATGATAGGTCATATCTATTTAACGAAAGTGCATTCCAAAAAGTACAATTTTCTATTCTTAGTTATTTGAGCAGCTTGAAGGAAAGACTTACACTATTGATATAAAGCAAACAAGCCAGGCGTGGTGGCTCACACCCTATAATCCCAGCACTTTGGGAGGCTGAGGCAGGAGGACTGCTTGAGGCCAGGAGTTTGGGACTTGCCTGAGCAACATAAGGAGACCCTCATCTCCACAAAAAATACAAAAATTAGCTGGGCATAGCAGCACATGCCTGTGGTCCTAGCTACTTGGGAGGCTGAGTGGGAGGAACACTTGAGCCCAGGAGTTCAAGGCTATAGTGAGCCAAGGTCATTAACACTGCATTCCAGCCTGAGTGACAGAGCAAGACCTTGTCTCTTAGAAAAAAGAGAGAGAGAGAGAAGAGAAAGCAGATAATGAAAAATACATATTCGATGATATATACAGCATATCGAGTATCACTATATCATAAACAGTAGCAGTTAGCTGTGACAACTTATAAGACATTAAGATTCTAATGAAATCATAAAAGGATAAGAATTGCAGGTTACAATCTACTGTTAATCATTTTTTCTGTATCATTAAGAGATGTTATACTTTCTCTACCACTTTGGAATTTGGAAATGTACGTATTGAGATAGCCTTGCTTACAAAGAGCTTTCAGTCAAGAGTCTAAACTTTCACAAACTGCCACCCTGTAGAGATTATTCTTAAAATATTATGAATAGAACAGTGAACAAAAAGTAAAAATTGCATTGGGTTACAATAACAAAAATTTATTCTCATGCTCCCAGGTCTAAAGGCTGACTGTGCATTGCTGATAAAGGCTGGGCTCAGCTGGAAAACTCCGCTGCAAGCTCCTGGGTTGGGCCCTGTGTGGCTCTGGGTGTATTCATTCAAGGGTCCAGGCTAAGCGGACATAAACTTTCCAAGGTATGTTCTTCTCATGGCACCAGAGTCCAAGAAGGAAGGTCCAATCATGCAAATACTTTTTAAGCCTCTAACTTACATCATATCCACTAATTGGCCAATTCCAGTCACATGACTGAGCTCAAAGTCAAGGGGTGGAAAAGAACACACTCCAGCCACCATGAGACCAGGCATGTGTGTGGATGTATTATCACAGAAAACGACAAACAGGGACAAAAACAATCTCCCACGTTCCTCTTTTATTTTCTTCAAGCTCAGTATTTTTCTTTCTTCAATCATATCCCATAGGCTGTGGCTTCTAGATCTTCTACCACACTGACAACATTCTTTCTATATGAATTTTACTTCTTCAGTATTCCGGTTAAATCACAATGCATGGAACAATACAACACTCCACACGTAGTCTGACCCGTATTGGTTTTCCCTAGTGAAAGGTTTAGTGGCTAAAAAGTTTAAAACCTTGCCTAGGTTTTAAGTGCACTATCTAGAAAATATAATAGAAATGAAATGGTCTGGGGAATTTTTAAAAATAAAATGGTCAGCTGTTCTTTTTCTTTTTTTTTTTTTTTTTTTTTTTTTGAGACGGAGTCTCGCTCTGCCGCCCAGGCTGGAGTGCAGTGGCCGGATCTCAGCTCACTGCAAGCTCCGCCTCCCGGGTTTACACCATTCTCCTGCCTCAGCCTCCCCAGTAGCTGGGACTACAGGCGCCCGCCACCTCGCCCGGCTAGTTTTTTGTATTTTTTAGTAGAGACGGGGGTACTAGCTAAAGACATTTTTTCTTCTAAAGCATAAGGGAGGTAATTCAGAATGAAAAACCCAGATTCTATATAATACTAGAAACATTATCTTTTCTCTGAATTCTGTTTTCTCATCTCAAGTGCTAAATTCTCCACCTTAATAATATCCTTAGGCCACTTTAGAGTTTATAAAGCACTTAAATACATATTCTCTAAATTAATTTCATTTAATTCTCAACAACTCTGAGCTAGGCATTATTTCTGCCCTTCCTGAAAGATCAGGAAATTGAAGATTAGATGGCAGGACAAGACTTCCTTTGCCCTGTGAACAACACTGCTCTTACCTCCCAGCCTGGAGCAAAGAGGCCTCGTCCCTCTGCCTGGAACATCTTTTCCTGACAACCCCTTTCTTTGCCTGCCTAGCTATTATTCACCCTTTAAGTAAATCTCTACTCATTATGGCACTTCCTCCATAAGCTGCGCCTGGCCTTCATTTTTCTGTAAGTTATTTATTGAGTGCCATCTAGAAACAAAGGACTCCACAAGATGCCGGGGACACAGCAGTAAACAATACAGATGTCGTCCTTGCACTTGCATGGCTTAGCACCTGACTGGAGAGAAAAGACATTCAACAAATAACTATACCAGTACTTAATCACGCCTGTGATAAATGCTGCAAAGGCAAGGTACTGTGGCCTAGGAGCATGGGTTAGAGCCTGTCCTTTGTGCCCCATGGCTCTTCCTCATTTCACTGTAGCATTGATCATGCTTTATTGTAATGAGCTGTTGGTCTTTATTCCCCATTATGAATGGACGTTATGCATGGTAACTGGGCTCTATTTTCATAGCTTGGTGTAACTCCTTTAGACTAAAAACACTTAATAATGATTTATGGAATGAGTGATTCAATAATCAAACGGGCTTGCCCAAAGTACTAAATTAATGAGCCAGGATAAGATTCAAACCTAGGATTCCAATTCCCATACTTTTGTCTCTATACAAAATTACCAAGAAATGGTAATGATTCTAGTAAAATGTAATGCTAGCCTACAACATAACCACAAATAAAAAAAAGAAGTAACCTATACATAAACATTATTTATAAACTATGCCTATTTGTAACATAAGAGCCTATGTACATACAGGTTTCATACAGTATGGATCTTATTAACACACACTAGTACAGATAGATACATACTACAGATTGAATATCCCTCATCTGAAATGTTTGGGACCAGAAGTGTTTCAAATTTTCAAATATTTGTGTGTATATAGATATATAACAAGATATTTAGGGGATAAGACTCAAGTTTAAACATAAAATTCTTTTTTCTTTTTTCCTCTTGAAACAGGGTGTCCCTCTGTTACTCAGGCTGGATTGCAGTGGGATGATCACAGCTCACTGCAGTCTCAACCTCTCGGGCTCAAGTGATTCTCCCACCTCGGCCTCCTGAGTAGCTGGGACTACGGGTGTGCGCCACCACACCCAGCTAAATTTTTTAATTTTTAGTAGAGACAAGGTCTGGCTATATTGCCCAGGCTGGTCTCAAACTCCTGAGCTCAAATGATTCTCCTGCCTTGGCTTCCCAAAGTGTTGCGATTACAGGCATGAGCCACCACACCTGGCCAAAACATGAAATTCATTTACATTTATATATACCTGATATACATAGGCTGAAGATAATTTTACACAATATTTTAAATAATTTTCTGCATGGAACAGTTTTTTCTTGTTCTGACCGTGATCCAGCGCATAAGATCAGGTATGAAATTTCCTACTTGTGGCTTCGTGTCGGTGAAGGAAGTTTTGGACATTGGAGCATTTTTGGATTTTGGAGTTTGGGATTAAAAATGCTCAATCTGTAAATAGTGACCCTATATTCCTTATTTATTCTGAGTATCATTTAGGCATTTGTAATGGAGTATGCTAAACATATAAAGTTACAGATTTACCTGGCAAAAATGACTTGTATCTAAATAAATGGTAATTACAAGTAGTTACAAACAACATAAATACAATAAATATAAATTTGGGGATCTTATTTTTAAATGTAATACAAATTAATTTCTTCAAAGTTTATGCTTCAAAGAATGATGTTGTAACAGTAAGAAACTCGCACATGATAAAAAACACTGTTCTTTCATTCTATAGATACAAATTTATAACATAGCCAGTCTGCCATCCTAACTTGGCTAAAGACATTAAGATAGCTTATTGAATATTGAATTTTTCCTTTAATTCCTAGAAATTACAAATACAGTCCCCAAACTGGTACCAAATCTTTCTTTTACTACCAAAAGAATCATTTCAAATGTCTTACGAAAACAGCCTAGGTCACTAAAGGGAATTAGCACCATCTAGCGAACAAAGCTGGCAAAACTTGTATATCAAAAGAAAACTGTAGCAGGGAGAGCCGTGTGTTAACTGCATAAGAACACAGAAAACAGCCGGGCGCGGTGGCTCAAGCCTGTAATCCCAGCACTTTGGGAGGCCGAGACAGGCGGATCACGAGGTCAGGAGTTCGAGACCATCCTGGCTAACACGGTGAAACCCCGTCTCTACTAAAAAATACAAAAAACCAGCCGGGCGAGGTGGCGGGCGCCTGTAGTCCCAGCTACTCGGGAGGCTGAGGCAAGAGAATGGCGTGAACCCGGGAGGCGGAGCTTGCAGTGAGCTGAGATCTGGCCACTGCACTCCAGCCTGGGCAAGAGAGTGAGACTCTGCCTCAAAAAAAAAAAAAAAAGAAAAAGAAAGAAAAAAGAAAACAAAATAGTAGCACTAACATCCCTTACAATTATGTTTTATTAATGTATATCTGGTTCTAACAGACTTTACTAATATTACATTTGTTTTAAAGACCTAACACTCACTATAATCAATCCTTAACACATTTGCCAGAAGTATTCCAATGATGAAATGTTCAAAACAAAGATAATTTGCTATGTTGGAAGCATCATTAAGTAAGTACGACCTATTAACACACTTTCTTGTCCTCTAACTTGCAGCCAGATTTAAAGGGCCTTGACTTTATCCTGTAGGTCCTGAAAAGGCAAACCATTTTTGTAACAGGGAGGATTAGTTTGGTAGTTGCATACAGGATTCACATGGAAAGTGTGTTAAGGAAAGACTAACCAGTTGAGGGCAGATGGTGGTAAGCCAGAGAGGAGATGTCAAGGCCTGAACTGAAATGGAAACAAAAGGTCTACTGAGAACGGTGAATGAGCATGCATTGGGCTTGGGGATCACTATGACATTCAGCATGCCTCTAAACTATTGGAGAAATTTTTTAAAAATCGGTCATACCTCTTTATATCTTTTCTATTATTACCTTAAACTGTTACTGGAATGCTTACTCACATTTTTTTTTCTCTTATTCCCGTATTACAGGGTAAACTCCCTGAGGAGTTTTAGCATAGATACTATTAAAAGAATGTACAAATCATGATGTGAATCAGTTATTTCAATGGCGTAACTGTTGTGGAAATGACTAAAAATACAGTGGGTGTTTCCCCCCTATTTTTAAAAGAGTCTTCTTGTGGAACTTAGAAGAAATCTACATTAATTATGTACACTGCCAACTCTCAAATTTGTGATCACTGCATCATGATGACAATTTTTAGCTCGTGGATGAAAAAGCAATTTGAAATGAGTCGGTCCTTTTCGCTGCATCGTTCGGATGAAATGATCATCTATTATCCCATTTTTCCTCTCAATTTCGAGATTACATTATACTGCCTATTCCCACAAAAGGCACCACAATGACAATTACAGATTAGGGCTTCTACTGAAGATAACATAAAATCATAAAAACCAAAAAGAGCACATGGCCTTTAAAAATCCACTTCTAACATTTCAACTATACGGCAACATTGTTAGTACAGCAAAATAAAAATAAATTTAACGCAAGCTAAATTCCACTCTAAAATTCTAAAACACTCTAACCAAAATTTTTATTTTCCAAATTAAGTCTTTTACTTCACAGTGCCTCAGGGTATTTCGCCTTTAAAAGACATAACATAAATTCCTATTCACTGGAATTCCTAAGCCAGTGAACCCCAATAAGAATGATCATTTAGACTAGAAGCCTGAATGTTGACAGCTATGAGAGACATACCTGAATAAAGGAAGAACTGAGGAGAATCTCCATGAATGCCGACTGTGCCTGGCCCCAAGGAGTCAGATAGGGTATTCACAAAGGAAAATACTCCACTCATGATTCCAAAGCCCAAGCCAGAAACTAAACAGGAAGAAAAACACTGTTAACTCTTTTCCTGCCAAGATTTCAAGTCAAATTTCCAAGGACTAGTTAATATAAAGTGTGTTGGAGGGGAAAGGGTGCTTATGTTCTGCCTGAAGCAGCAGACAGCTGGCTCTGGAAAGGCATGTGCTTGGCTAAATGACAAATCGGAGAGGGAAGGGGGAAGAGGAAAGGCAATGAATGGCTGAATGCAGCAGAGTCATGAAAAAGGGGAGAAAAGGGTCTAGAAAGGCACAGAAGAAATAGTTGAGACAGAGGATACAACACCAAAACTCTGGCTTTACTTAATGATAACAGAGCCTTCAGAGTCAAGTTTGATGGCTTAGAACCGAAATTGAGTGTAAAGGGGAACGATGTATTCCTGAGTCCAACTGGGGAACCTGGATCCAATCTTAAACATAATTCTCCAAGTATAATATGCAGAGATATTAACTGCTTTAATATGAAGACTACTCCTAGAACAGCCAAAGTAAGATTCGGAGAAAGTAACAGTTTCATCACTTAGAAAATCTTAGTTAGGGTACATACACATTAAAAATCTAACTTTCAAACCTGGTTAATATATAATGGACATACAGGTAAGGGTCACTTGTAATCACTTTCATTTACAAAAGGAACCTGGAAGGCAGGGATAATAAGCAATTCTGTACACCAATAGGCCAAGGCAGTAATAACAAAACTACTTGAAATCTACAAAGATACAAAAGATACAAATGACTTTTATGCCAAGTCTGATTTGTTTTCCTTAATGAAACCATGTGTTTCTAACTTACCATAGGCCAGCAGTCGCATAGAGGGCGCTGTCTCACCTGGGTTTATACTCTTCAAACCCTCACTGGCTTTTCTAAAATAAAACCACATATGTAATTAAGAAGAAAAAAAAAGGGGGCAATATATCAGAAAAGTCCAATAAGATACTTCAAACCCAGATACTCACTGAGGCTTTGCATCAGGTTATACTCTAAATCTATAATTTATTTAAACAAAACCCAGCAAATTTTCAATGAACTAAAATCAACCAAAATAAACAACTAATTTTTACCTTTTGACATTCGCATAAAAGAATAAGAAAAATATAAGTAAACAAGCCATCAGGAATTGAATTTAAAAAGATAAAAACCACAACACTTTCAACTGCTTTCTGAACTCGGCAAATATTTAATTCAATATCCTGTGGGATCTACCACTCTGATTTTTTTTTCCCTTCCCAAAGTACTCTATCATTATTCCTGCTTTCTTGGCACTTTGTTCTATCTTCTACCAGGACTATACTTGCTCCGCCACCCTCCCTTGTACCTTCCACTCTGTAGAACCTAAACTACACTCATCCTTCAGAGTCCACTTCAGGCAGCAATTTGTTAAAGAAGCTGCCTCTACCAATGGTTGGTAATCACTAATCTCTCTTTATTCTTAAATCCTATAATACCGATGGTCTGAACTCTCACATGAGTATTTAATCATATGATCTTCTGATTCTAAAACATTTTACATATTTGTTTTTTATCACAAATATGTAAATAAGGCTTCAAGGGAGAAAGTGATCTTATACTTTCTTTGTATCTTGCAGAATACAATGCTACCCTCAGAATAGGAGATAAATGAACCCTTGAATGAAAGAACAGAATACTGCTCAAGAGAAAATAATCTTCAGCTGAGCATGGTGGCTCAGCACTTTGGGAGGCCAAGGTAGGAGGATCACTTGCATCCAGGAGTTCGAGACCAGCCTGGGCTACACAGCGAGACCCTGTCTCTATAAAAAATAAAATAAAATAAAGAAATGATCTTCAGAGTGCTCTTATGCATGCTTCTGTTGTGGCCAATTTATAAACTTACCATGAGTGCCACGCAGATATGTTAGGCATGCTAGGTGTGGCTGGTCAATTCTACCAGCATCCCTATTACCAATTCTTGTTGGTGAGAAAACTGCAATAATGTAAGATCCTGACTCAAAGAATATTTAAATTATATTTACTATAAAGTATATTTAAGGCAACAAAAGAACCAAAACATTTTGAAAATGACTTTTTAGCAAATGTTGAAACAAGACAGGTTAACTCTAAGAATAGACAAATTAACCAGAACATACTTATTTTCTGGGCATTATGTTATTTTAAATTCAGGGTATGGATATTCATTATAGTCAGCTTATTCATTACAAAAATATAAATATCATTGATTACATTAAGGCAATATAGAATTCAACCAAAATAGGAATAAGCCTGGGGAAGAGGGTACTTTTCTAGACTCAAAAGAAACCATCTGCCATTTTGGTGCTCTCCATCCGGAAGTGTTTGGAAGTGAGGACATGAGCCAGAAATTTAAGTGACCATCTTCTTTCTCTGAAGCAGTAACCAACTAAAATGTCCAATTTTCCTAAATAAAATAAACTTACCCCTCATAGTGATATTGTTAAAAGCGAATTAAAGCTTATGGGACACATAGTAAAAATCTCTGTCAACAAATATATCAATAGAGTAGAATCAAAAAATTTGGGAGGATTTCTGTTTTCTATAAATTCCTCAATAATAAATAAAAGACTTGTGTCCATGTGGACACGAAGAAGGGAACCACAGACACTGGGGCCTAGTGGAGACTAGAGTGGGAGGAGGGACCCAGGTAACAAACCTGCACGTGTACCCTTCAACCTAAAAGTTAATAAAATAAAATACAGTTACGTGTTGCATAGCAACATTTCAGTCAACAATGATCTCTGCACATACGATGGTAGTCGTCATTCTAACGGAGCTAAACAATCCCTATTGCCTAGGGACGTCATAATGTCGTAGCATAACGCATCACTCCTGTGTTTGTGGTGATATTGGTGTAAACAAACCTACTGCACTGCCAGTCATAAAAAAGCATAGCACATACTGGCCAGGTGCAGTGGTCCACGCCTATAATCCTAGCATTTCGGGAGATGAAAGCAAACAAGTCACTTGAGCCCAGGAGTTTGAGACCAGCCTGGGCAACATGGTGAATCCCCATCTCTATAAAAAATACAAAAATGAGCCAGGTGTGGTGGCGTGTGCCTATAGTCCTAGCTACCTGGGAGGCTGAGGTGGGAGGATGGCTTGAACCAAGGAGGTGGAGGCTGCAGTGAGCTGAGACTGCACCACTGCACTCTAGCCTGGGCAACAGAGAGAGAGGCCCTGTCTAAAAAAAAAAAAAACACATAGCACATTCAATTATGTACAGTATATAATCCTTCATAATGATCACAAACAACTGCTAATGCTTTTTGTAAAAAAAACAACAACAAAGTTAAAAGACTTACACTTCTCTATTTCAAAACTTACTACAAAAGTAAAGTATTCAAGACCATCTGATACTGGTGTAAGGGCAGACACACAGATTAACAGAATAAAATTGACAGTCCAGAAATAAACCTTTATATTTACAGTCAATTGATTTTCAACAAGAGTGCAAGATGATTCAACAAGGAAAGAAAGATGGTCTTTTTAATAAATGGTGATGGAACAACCAGATAATCACATACAAAAGAATGAGGGTGGACCCTTAACTTACACCATATATAAAAACTAAAATGAGTGAAAAGTCCAGCTGTAAGAGCTAAAACTATAAAACTGTTAGAAGAATACATAGGTGTTAAGTCTTCATGACCATGGGTTGAGTAATGATTTCTCAAATACAAACACCTAAACCACAAGCAACAAAAGGAAAAGTAAACAGATGAACCTCATCAAAATTAAAAACTTTGATACTATAAAGGACACTATCAAGAAAGTGAAAAGACAACACAGATGGGAGAAAATACTTGCAAATCATATTTGAAAAAGGACTTATATCTACAGAACTCTTACAACTCAATAATAAAAAGACAAATAACCCGATTTAAGAGATAAATTGTCTGGGCATGGTGCCTCACACCTGCAATACCTGCATTTTGGGAGGCCGAGGTGGGCGGGTTGCTTGAGCTCAGGAGTTTGAGACCAGCCTGGGTGACAGAGGGAGACTATGTCTCTACCAAAAAAATACAATTAGCTGGGTGTGGTGGCATGCACTTATAGTCCTAGCTACTCAGGAGGCTGAGGGCGGGAGGACAGATTGAGCCCCGGAGGCGGAAGTTGCAGTGAGCCATTATTGCGCCACTGCACTCTAGCCTGGGTGACAGAGTGAGACTGTGTCAATCAGTGAATCAATCAAAGATTTCAGCTATTTGATATAGCAAAGTACTACTATCACAAATATATTAAATAAATAAATTCAAAAGTTTAATAAACTTCCTAATTCTATATTGGGGAAGTACGTGGGAGGAAAAGTAACAGCACTAAGAGTTCTCAATGTCAACATCAGGAAGTGAGAAAGCACAAAACATCATCAGTTTCTGGGTTCACTTCCATTTTACTGAAGTGGAAAATTCTTTGTTTGCATTTATTATTGTGTTCCCAAGAACAAAAAAGAAACAATTCAAATTTCAAAAATATAAACTTTGAAAAACTATTGCTAAATCATACCATCTTTCTTTTCTATTCTATCCTTTTTTTGAATGTGTGTATGAGAGAAAGAAAGGAGTATGAATACAAGTTAAATACACCATTTTTGGAAGTTTTGAAAATAGACATGCTGCTTAAAAGTTGTAGCAATGGTTATCCTAATGTTTTTTCTATACATGGAAGATTTTCTAAAATTACAAAATATTTATGGTATCAACATTTTAAGACAAAATTGAATTAAATTACAAAAGTTTCCATCCAAACAGAAAAAATCCTAATGTCTGTTTTAGACAACATACAGGAGCTTCAAGCAACATTGAGTTGCCTAAACTGTATGTTTTTGGCAAAATATGATTATGTTTTAAGCAACATAACTTGGATTTAAAAAGAAATTACTGTAGAAAGGGCTGCCACACATGCCAGTTTCTCATTATGCCAGGCTTTTCCAGGCTGAAAGTTTCTATTCATTCATGTAAGAATAAGATTAGTAAGATTAAGTGACTAAGGCCTAACTCATGAAATAAAATTATTATTAGATTGCAATGAATATTTTGATACAATTCCATATATTTCTAAAAACTGGTATAAACTCTCTGCATTTTAATCTTGGCACCAAATTCTGATAGCAAAAGTCTGAGGTAGCACTTTAAATTTAAAAGTTCAAGACCTACTTTGGCAATGGAGATAAAGTATTGATTAAACCAAAGTCCCTATATTTGAAAGTAATATAGCATAAAAGGGCAATGTAAACGTATCCATACAAATGTCAGTCATAAATAAAGCATCATAATTCTTAAATTGTTTTAATACAACTACATAACATCCTACATTGCTCAAATTTGCTGGGAAAATTTTGAATATTCTAAAGGCTTGTAAAAGATGCATTTTGCAAATGGAAACAAACGTACCTGTCAGTACAAGTCTGTCCTACCATTTGCAAATTTCCAAAGGTCCTTTCAGAAAAGCAAACATGGTTTCCCTAGGAGGCTAAAGAGGCTTCTCTGAACTTCCTGGCATTCGAGCCTAAGGACTGACAGCTGTAATTTCTTCCTCATGTGGCCCTACTCCTTTCCTGCCCTCGTTAAAAAGTGGACCCTTGCTCCTCACTGTGAAAAGAAAATTTTAAAAATTAAAATTAAAAAAAAAAAGAGGAACAAAAATGTGGATCTATGTTCAGCTACAGACCTTTGGAGCGCTAAGCTAGTGCTAGGAAAATGTTGCCATTTCAGGTGGAAACCATGAAGATGCAAGGGAGTGACGAACAGCCCATACTCATTTTGTCACTCTGGTAATTCAGGTTTTAGAACATACAAGTCCTAAACTTTAATTCTGTATTAGAAATTAAGGGTTTTTGTTTGTTTGTTTCTGTTTTTTTTTTTCCCCCCCCAAAATTAGACCCATGGTATGAAAATGCATATGAGCCAGTGATGTCACTGACAGGAAAACCCGGTGCAATGTAAGGTTGAGCTGTGAAGACTGCAGCGCCCAGTCAGGGGCACTACTCAGACCGCACTGCAGAACACCATGCTGGGTCCTGAGCACAGGCAGAAACCAGGCGCTGACAAAAAGTGTCACGTTCACTGATCCAAAAGAACAAACAGCCTTTCTTTTGGAAAGGTTTGGAAGCCACAACCATGCCTGCTGAGGTCCAGGGGAAGAAATGAGGACTGTTCAACCCTGAAAAGGAGGTAATGATAACCATGCAGCAGAGGCTTCATTTACTTGGTACTCGAGTAGGGCAGAGGTCACAAGAGGGGAGGTTTTGGTTTTGTTTTTAGACAGGGTCTGGGTCTGTTGCCCAGGCTGGAGCACAGTGGTGCAATCACAACTCACTGCAGCCTCCACCTCCTGGGTTCAAGTGATCCTCCCACCTCAACCTCCCAAGGAGCTGGGACCACTATGCCCAGTTAATCTTTATATTTGTTGTAAACACAGGGTTTTGCCATATTGCCCAGGCTGGTCTCGAAATCCTCAGCTCGAGCGATTGTCCCACCTTGCCTTCCCAAAGTGTTAGGGTTACAGGCATGAGCCACCAAGCCCAGCGGAAGTAGATTTGATTACCTTATTAATATTCTACGGTTAAGCTTAAAATCATAGAATGGTAGTAACTGCCACATACCAGAAACAAACACAGTTAGATGTCCATCTGTTAGGGATGTTGTATTACATGGAAATTTCGATGTTACCTTTGATATTTATTTGCTCCCGTGTAATATTTCCAGGTACTAATGGGAATTTCATTTTTGAAACTTTTCTATGATTTTTGCTTCTAAGCAATGGCTTCCTGGTTTTCAATTTCTAATTTAAATTCCTTCATTATGAAAAGGGAATTCAGTATCTGGTATTAAAAGCAAAGAGTAACAAATACAGAAAACCTAGCATATTGGCAAGAACAAGTTCTCAGAAGCCTGTGAAAAAGAGTTGTTGTTGAGGTTACTCTTGGTTATATCCATGAAATTCATGGACAGTCTTAATTACTTCATTTGTAGAAATGAAAAAAGACAGCACATTTATCACTCTACTAAGTCTTACTACATAATCAAAGCCAATCTCATGACTGCCTGAAAGGAAATATGGTTCCAAGTTCCAGCTGTGTTTCAAACCAGCAGTTTCATGTGAGGTCCTCATGAGTCCTAGAGAAGACCTACTTTCTGGCCCAACAAGGGAGCCCAAGGCGTTTTTTAAAATGTAATTTTCTATTATAGATTTAAAACTACCGGAAATATCACAAAATGAACTCCGGTTTTCCCCTACTACAGTCAAAATAATGGAAGGCATGGTCTCCATAAGAATTATTTATCTTGGCCGGGCGTGGTGGCTCACGCCTGTAATCCTAACACTTTGGGAGGCCAAGTTGGGCAGATCACTTGAGGTCAGGAGTTCAAAACCAGCCTGGCCAACATGGTGAAACCCCATCTCTACTAAAATTATAAAAATTAGCAGGGCGTGATGGCACACGCCTGTAACTCCAGCTACTTGGGAGGCTGAGGCAGGGGAATCCCTTGAACCCGGGAGGTGGAGGTTGCCATGAGCCGAGATTGCGCCATTGCACTCCAGCCTGGGCAACAGGAATGAAAACTCCGTCTCCGGAAAAAAAAAAAAAAAAAAAAAAAGAATTATCTTAGGTGGTGGCAAAGAGGAGAACATAGAATATATACACTCTAAACTGGAATGATTTATGTAGTTGTTTTAATGCTTCCCTAGCTTGTTTGTCTCCATGACACTTATCTACCCTAACGGTGTATTTCTTGTTCATTCATTTATTGTCTGTCTCCTCCTACTATAATATAAGCTCCATGAAGCCAGAGACCCGGTCTTTTAATCACTGATGTATCCCCAGTACCTAGGATAGTGTCCGGGATTGATTCTCAAGGAATATTTTTTTGAATAAACAAAGAAAGGAAGGAAAGAAGAAATTTCCACAAGATAAAAGAACACTCAATATTTTCAGGCTGGAAATGTACCAATCTCTTGGCTTAGTACTATGTACGAGGGCACAAATACAATACTTATATTCATGTTTCAAATGACCAAATCATAACTAAAATCTAACTAGGGAAAAAAAAGGTAACGCAGGTATTTAACTTACTTTAAGAGTCTATAATATGCAAATCGGAACATTTCTTGGATATAGACAGAGACAAACGCTCCAAAGATGAGCAGATATTTCTGTGTGGGTCCATCTTTGTTGTCAGTAATGACTCTTGCCATGAACCAAACAAGGGATGAAATCAGTAGAGACACCAACCAGAAGAAAGCTCTGAAAAACAGGGGAAAAAATGTTACAAGTGAACATCAGTACAGGATTAATAATGTTTAAAAGCAGGAAAAAAAAAAAAAAACCTGCTTAAGAAGGAAGAGGTTTCTTGACGTTTTAATAAGGAAAAAAAAAAAAAAAGTCCTCATAGTGATGCTCTGATCAGTTGTTCTTAACGGTGCATTTTCCTTGGTGAGACAGACATGTCCAGGAGGAATGTTGAGGTTTCCCAACAATTACTCTTTTTTCAGTGACCCTGCTATTTGCAAGTACATTTGCAGACTCTATCTGCCAAGGGCTGTCTAGCTAGAAACTTGGTTATTTGTTATTCTTTCTAATCAATGCTCTGCCCACTGAAGAGCCAAAACAAGAAAATATACAACTGATTACTGCAATTTTCATATTCTAAAAACTTACAAGAAATTATGGATTTACGGGTCAGATATCTGCAAAGATGAGTATCTTTTCCAGAAAAATATCTACATCTCTATTAAAGTGATTGGTATAAAATTCAACTTGAAAACCTGTGTTCTGGTCTGGATCAGTATCCAAGCCCTCCAGGTCTTACAGCACCCCTGGGGATTCTAATGATTATAGCAAGCTTTACAGACCTTTCCCCAAGTCTCTATTGTTTTTTAAATGACATGCAACGAACCACTTTCGTTTGTGGGAGGTGAAGAAACGCAGAAAAGTGGGAATCACTGGCCTAGTGCGGTGCCAAGAGAGACTCATCAGGGGAGGGGGATGTGGTATGTGCAAGGAAGAGCCAGGTGATGACTGGGATGGGACAACACAGTCCGGTATTTATCAAGCTCCCACAAGGAGATGTACAGTCAGGTGCTTCGGTGTTTTTACAGGTTTCCAACCTTCGGCTGCACAACGGAACCATTCAAAAGGAGCTTTAAAAAATTTTTTTCTGAAGCCCGAATCCCATCCCCTAGACATTCTGATTCAACGGATCGGGGTGGGGGTGGGCATCGGCATGTTTTAAAGCACCTGGCCACAGGTGATTCTAATTGGCAGAGGTCGCGCACTACTATCCTAGACGCCAATGGTTCTTAACCCTTTGGGGATTACAGATGCTTTTGAGAATCTGAGGGAAATTAGGGACTCCCTCTCCAGAAAATGAAGGATGCTGACGATGCATATATGAACTTATCCATAATTTTTTTATACAACTTTAGTGGCTTCACGGATCACTAAACCCTAGCCATGGGCCCCAGGCAAAAGGCCCAGACCCCCAGTGTGCGCTTCTTCCTAAGAGGGCGAGGCGCCTTTGGGGAGCGGGATCTCCGCTCTCCCCCTCTCAACCCTCCTCCCGTCCGAAACGCAACAAGGTCGAGCCGCGCGGTGGGGGCGCCGAGGGTCGCGGGTAACCCCGGCGGGGGAGGGGAGCCCCGGCGTCCGGGTTTCCCGACGCGACCGCCTCACCCAGCGATGAGGAAGATGACACGCAATGGATCGGTGGCGATGGTGAAGACATAGAGGGCGAGCGCAGGCCCGAAGGCAATGAAGGCGCAGCCGAAGAACACGGCCGCCGTCATGGCCACCGCGGAAACCGACCCGGGGGCCCGCTGGGTACGCAAGATGCTCCCGGCGCGGGCGGGGTTCGGTGGGTGGGGCTCGGGGTGGGGGGCTGAGCCGGACGCGGGGGGCGGGGCGGGGCTCGGGGGCGGACAGGGGACGGGGGCGGACAGGGGACGGGGGCGGGGCTGAGCGGGGCTCGGGGGCGGGGCACGTGGGGGCGGGGGCGGGGCACGTGGGGGCGGGGGCGGGGCACGTGGGTCGCGGGGCGAGGCGGGGCGTGGGGTTAAACGCTAGCGCCGTGGGGACAGGGCGGAGCGTGGGCTGAGGGTGCCGGGCGCAGGGGCGGGCTCAAGGCTGTGAGTGCGGACCCCCACCGTTGGGCCCTCCGTCCTACCGGGTGTTCAGTAGCGCCAGGGCACGCCGCAGCTCCTGCTGCCGAAGCGGGCGTCCTTGGCGACGTTAGGGCCCGAACCATCGCCGCACCCCCGCAGATACACCCCGATCGGGTTCCAGTGCCGGCCGCGAGGTGGCTAAGAGAAAGGGAGCTCCCCAGCCCACCTTCGAGCCGCATGCACCGAGAACAGGCAGAGATTCCAAGTCAACTAAAGAGACTAAAGAAAAACGTAGCGCAGGCACAAGCAGGATTCCTTTTTAAATAGTGTTTGTTTGTTTGTTTGTTTAGCACGTTTGGATAGTTGCGGGAACTTCGTACTCCATCCTGTATAAAACCTAGGCTGCGATGGCAGTGACCCCGGCGAAAACCCACAGATGGTAAAATGATGAAAGAGTGGTGGAAGAAGCTGCCCTCCTCAGGGCTGTTTTGGCCAAATGGTTTTTATTTTTTTCTCAAATCTTCAAAAAAGTTGTTTTTTCAGGCATTCTGTGACCACCCTACAAGCAATAGTAACATCTCCCTGCTCCGTCTTCTCACTGTCGTTCATTTCACTTGCTTATTTTTCTTCCCCGTTAAAATGCGAACTCCTGGGGGACAGGGAGTTTGCTTTGCTCTTTGTTGCTTCCTCAGCACCTAGAAGTTCACTAATATCTGTTCAGTAAGTGAAATAATTTAAAAAGTGGAAGTTATAAACACCTGTATTAATTTCTGAAAGGTTTAAAAATTAAAAGTTCTCTGATCATTCACATCCAAGTTAGATTTTTCTTTTATGTTGAATAAGAATAATGCTTCATCGGTTGTTTTGATCAATGTGCCTGACACAGGTAAGTGCTGTGTAAGTGTTAACCACTCCTACGTAATGCCCATCATGAATAAAGATTTTGGCAATCCACATTTTAAAAAACACCAGCAGACAGATGTTGGGACCTGACCGGTGTTTTGCAGCTCACCTCTCAAAATGGTCCTTAAAATAATACAACTGCAGATATTTAATTCTTACAGAAAAACATTACCTTTGCCCGTTTAAAAGTCATATATATTTCCATTCACTCCCACAGAATACTTCTTCAGATTCCAGTGACTGTATTTTGAATGGTCGGATCCCAGCACACCTATCAAAACTCAGGCTGAGGCAACAGTTCAGAGTGATAGATCTGCTTTGTAAAGGTACGGAAAATGAGATTCCAGACGGGAGGTCCTCAGCATAACGCAGGCATGAAATGGTAATGGCCTGAATCAGGGAATTAGCAGGACTCTGGAGGGAAGCAGACAAATTTAATAGAAGTTTAGGAATTGTACAAACAGAATTTAGTGACTAATGAGCTACACAGAGTGAGATGGGGGAAGAGTCAAGGATGAGGGCTTCTAGAGATTTCGGGCTTAAGTGGATGCTGTGGAGATAGGAGGAGAGAATATGGCAAAGTAGACAGATAATGGGTACCATTTTGTTATTTTGTTGTTGTTTTGGAGATGGAGTCTAACTCTGTCGCCGTCGCCCAAGCTAGAGTGCAGTGGCGTGATCTCAGCTCACTGCAACCTCTGCCCCCCAGGTTCAAGCAGTTCTCCTGCCTCAGCCTCCCAAGTAGCTGGGACTATAGGCACATGCCACCATGCCTGGGTTATTTTTATATTTTAGTAGAGACAGGGTTTCACAATGTTGGCCAGGCCAGTCTCAAACTCCTGGCCTCAAGTGATCTGCCCACCTCAGCCTCCCAAAGTGCTGGGATTACAGGTGTAAGCCATCGTGCCCGGCCTTCATTTTGGATGCCTTAAGATTGAGATACTTGTAGCACTCCAAATGGAGGTGTTCAGTAGGCAACTACATAAACAGAATCAGGAGAGAAATGGACTGAACATCAGAGCTGAGACCAGAATACCTGAAGCTGTGAGAGTACATAGAATCTCCTAGATAGCTAGTAAAGCCAGAACAAGGCCTATGCCAGAATACCAACATTAAAGGTATGAGGAGAAGAGGAGCTTCATAAGAAACTGAAAAGGAGTGGCCAAGAGGGTAACAAGAAAACTGGGGGAATGTGGTGCTGTGGAAGCCAAGGGTAAAACATTTCAGAAAGAAGGGCAGTCGAATGGTTAATCAAGTGGCCAGGCACAGTGGCTTATGCATGTAATCCCAGCACTTTGGGAGGCCGAGGCAGGCGGATCACTTGAGGTCAGGAGTTTGAGATCAGCCTGGCCAACGTGGTGAAACCCTGTCTCTACTAAAAATACAAAAATTAGCCGGGCGTGGTGGCAGGCACCTGTAATCCCAGCTACTCAGGAGGATGAGACAGAAGAATCACTTGAACCTGGGAGGCAGAGGTTGCAGTGAGCCAAGATTGCACCACTGCACTCCAGCCTGGGCCACAGAGTGAGACTTCTCTGTCTCAAAACAAACAAACAATCAAACAAAAACCAAAAAAACCCAAGCTACCAGTGAATTATGTCCACTGGATTTAGCCATACAGAGGTCATCAGTGACCCTCCCAGACATAGGGGTAAAAGGCAGTCTGTAAAATATTCTTACATGAATCTATGGTAAGAAAAAAAGGAAAGAGGAGAAAATGGAGAAATTTAGCTTTGGAAGAGAAGAGACAGGACACCAGCTGAAGACAGGAAATGGAGGGATCTTCAGAACATTTCACCCAGTTTCCTTGGTAACAAGTGATGCAATTTTGATCCTGCTGTGATCCTGAAGGTCAGAATGAAGTTACCGGCCCTATAGGAGTCAACCCTAGGACCCAGATTTCATGCAGCACTGGTTTTGTTGATGGTACAGGATGAGAGTCTTAACTACATTCTCTTAGAGTTTTTTTCAACTTCAGCTTGCAAACAATATTAACAAGTAAATTTTTTTTAAGGCAATGCAAAAGGAAGTGGCTGGGCACAGTGGCTCACACCTGTAATCCCAGCACTTTGGGAGGCTGAGGCGGGTGGATCACTTGAGATCAGGAGTTCGAGACCGGTCTAGCCAATACGGTGAAACCCCATCTCTACTAAAGATACAAAAATTAACTGGGCGTGGTGGCACACACCTGTAGTCCCAGCTACTCAGGAGGCTGAGGCACGAGAATTGCTTGAACCCGGGAGGCAGAGGTTGCAGTGAGCCAAGATCATGCCACTGCATTCCAGCCTGGGTGATAGAGTGAGACTCCAACTCAAAAGTAAATAAGTAAATAAATAAATAAAGGCAATGCAAGAGGAAGAAACCTTAAGAAACAAAAACAAGGAGGGCAAATATTGTTCATAAGAAATCAGATAAAGAATTACTACCTAGTTTATACTAAGTATCCATGTTTATAATGCCAAGTTGATTTAATTTATATTATATTTAATTTATATTCCAAATTTAGAAACCATAAAACGAAATACCTTCCTTGAGACATCAGAGAGAAAATTGCAATGATGGTAGAGTATCACATGATCTGTATTAGAGAAGTTACCAGTGTTTCTTAGAATTTTAGAGCTGAGAAAGGACATAGAGGTTATCCAATAAATTTTTTTTTTAAAGCAAACAGAGGATACAACAAGCCTAGAAAATGCTCCATTAATGAGCAGCAGAACCCGCTTGGAACCTGGAAGTCTTGATTTCTAGTTCAGGCCTCTTTTTGCTAGATCTAGCTGCCTCAACTGAAGTCTGACACACTTTTGATAATTTATTGACTAATGTGACTACCTATATGAAATATTTCCCTAAAATTTCATTGCAATATTTACTCATAAGGAACAAAAACTCATTTCATGTATTTAACAGTTGCTCTTTTTTTTTTTTTTTTTTTTTTTTTGAAATGGAGTCTTGCTCTGTCGCCAGGCTGGAGTGCAGTGGTACGATCTCGGCTCACTGCAACCTCTGCCTCCTGGGTTCAAGTAATTCTCCTGCCTCAGCTTCCCAAGTAGCTGGGACTACAGGCGCGTGCCACCACTCCCGGCTAATTTTTGTAGTTTTAGTAGAGACAGGGTTTCACCACGTTGGCTAGGATGGTCTCGATCTCTTGACCTCGTGATCTGCCCGCCTCGGCTTCCCAAAGTGCTGGGATTACATGCATGAGCCACCGTGCCCGGCCAGCAGTCGCTATTCTTAACCACAGCAATTTCCATTTTTCTTTCATCACCCAACTACTTTTGCCTTAGGCAAATGTATATTTATTTATTTTAATTTATTATTTATTTTATTTTCTATGGTACATTCTCATATATCCCTGGAACTAATATTGGAACACCAATCTTGAGGGTTGGAATCATGAAGTGGGAGAGAGGGTTTCCTCAATTTATCAATACCTAAACAACATTCTGGGTGATCTCTTTAAAAGCAAATCCATCTATACTTAATAAAGATTAATATAGTGTAAGATATTTGACACAGATTAAGATAGTATAAGGCAGTGGTCCCCAACCTTTTTGGTATCAGGAACTAGCTTCCTGGAAGACAGTTTTTCCATGGACTGTGGGTTGGGGTGAGGGGGATGGTTTCAGGATGAAACTCTTCCACCTCAGATCATCAGGCATTAGATTCTCATAAGGAGCACAAAACCTAGATCCCTCACATGCACAGTTCACCACAAGGTTCACACTCCTATGAGAATCTAATGCTGCCGTTGATATGGCAGGAGGCAGAGTTCAGGCAGTAATGCTCCCTGGCCTGCCACTCACCTGCTGTGTGGCCCAGTTCCTAACAAGCCACAGACCAGTACCTATCCATGTTCCCAGAACTGGGGACCCCGTAAGGTATTTAACAAAGATTAAAAGAACCAGAATAAAGATCATATAAGGCCAAGGTCGGATTGCTTGAGCCCAGGACTTTAAGACAAGCCTAGGCAACATGGTGAAACCCTGTTTCTACCAAAAAAAACCCACAAAAATTAGGCTGGGTGCAGTGACTCACACCTGTAATCCCAACACTTTGGGAGGCCAAGGTGGACAGATCACCTGAGGTCAGGAGTTTGAGACCAGCCTGGCCAACATGAGGAAAACGCATCTCTACTAAAAATACAAACATTGACTGGACACAGTGGTTCACACCTGTAATCCCAGCACTTGGGGAGGCTGAGGTGAGTGGACTGCCTGAGCTCAGGAGTTCGCAACCAGCCTGCACAACATGGTGAAACTACGTCTCTACTAAAATAAAAAAATTAGCTGGGCATGGTGGAAGGCGCCTATAGTCCCAGCTACTGGGAAGGCTGAGGAGGAGAATCGCTTGAACCCGGGAGGTGGCGCTTACAGTGAGCCGAGATCATGCCACTGCACTCCAGCCTGGGCAACAGAGTGAGACTCCACCTCAAAAACAAAATCCAAAAGCAAAACAACGAAACAAAAAATTAGCCGGGAATGGTGGCGCATGCTTGTAATCCCAGCTACTCAGGAGGCTGAGGCAGGAGAATCCCTCGAACCTGGGAGGCGGAGGTTGCAGTGAGCCGAGATTGCGCCACTGCACTCCAGCCTGGATGACAGAGCAAAACTCTGTCTCAAAAAAAAAAAAAAAAAAAAAAAAAAGCCAGGCATGATGGTCCATGCCTATAGTCCCAAATGCTCAGGATGCTGCGGTGGGAGAATTGCTTGAACCCAGGAGGTCGAGGCTGCAGTGAGTTAAAATTGCACCACTGCGCTTCAGCCTGGATGACAGTGAAACTGTCTCAAAGAAAAGTAAATGGAGAACAAAACTTCTAAATTACACTTAGCTCGCAAATTACACTTCACTTACTTCATGGGCGTGTGAATTTTGATGATGACTGAAGTACTGATTCTTTCATTTATGTATGATTATTTTGACACAGGATCTCACTTCTGTCGCCCAGGCTGGAGTGTGGTGGCACTATCACAGCTCATTGCAGCCTAACCTCCTGGGCACAAGCGATCCTCCCTCTTCAGCCTCCAGAGTAGCTGGGACTACAGGCGCGTGCCACCATGCCTGGATAATTTTTCTTTTTTTTTTTTGTAGAGACAGGGTTTCCCCACATTGCCTAGGCTGGTCTCCAACTCCTGAGCTCAAGTGATCCACCTGCCTCAGCCTCCCAGAGTGTTGGGATTACAGGCGTGAGCCACTGCGCCAGGCGATTCTTTCATTTATTAGACATCTACCATGTGCCAGACCCCTTACTGGGTATGGTAGATACAAAAACTAAAGACACAACTCCCACCCTTCAGGAGCTTAGAGTCTATCTAGTAGAGAAGGAAAGTAAATAGACAACTCAGATCCATGTGGTGAGTGACACTTTGGGCATACACAGGAGGCTTCTAAGCAGGGGTGGGTTGTAGCTAAAATCTTGCCAGAGAAACCGTCAGTGAGTCTTTTTTTTTCCCCCCCCGAGACAAGAGTGTCGCTCTGTTGCCCAGGCTGGAGTGCAGTGGCATGATCTTGGCTCACTGGAAACTCCACCTCCCGAGTTCAAGTGATTCTCCTGCCTCAGCCTCCCCAGTAACTAGGACTACAGGTGCCCACCACCACGCCCAGCTATTTTTGTATTTTTAGTAGAGACGGGGTTTCACCATGTTGGCCAGGCTGGTCTTGAACTCCTGACCTCAAGTGATCTGCCTGCCTCGGCCTCCCAAAGTGCTGGGATTACAGGTGTGAGCCACTGCGCCCGGCCCCTCAGTGAGTCTTGAAAGTAAGTGGAGGCCAACCAGGTAAAGGAGGAGGAAGTCAGCAGAAGGAGCAATGTAAGCCAAGGAATAAAATGATATGATGTGTGGGGGAACTGCATTTACTCATGAGGTTCAAAGGAAGAGTATGAGTTAAGGTGTGACGAGATTTAAGGCTGGGGAGAAAGAGGTGGGGATGGCAAAGGACTTTGTTTGCCATGCAAAGGAGTTTTTATTCCCAAGGTTAGGCAGTAGCACTAAAGCATTATATGTGGCAGGGACAGGATAAGATGCCACCTGTAAAACTCAGCACTGTGAAAACCGGATTGGAGGAAAATAAAATTAGAGGTGGGGAGACTGATTTGGAGAGATTACAGTGATCTAGGCAGAAGCTAAGGGGGCCTCAACAAAGACAGTGGCAGTAATAATGGACAAGTAGATAGGGGTAGGACCCACAAAATCTGGAGGTTGACTAAGGATCTACACAGATGATGGTGCTACGTATTATGATGGAAAAAGGACAGGCTGCCCCTGCCCCCAGAAGTGGGGTTTGCTTGGGGAAGGGGAAAAGACAGAGTTGAGTCTGAGTTTTAGACATGTTGTGTGTGATGTACCTGTAGTAGATCCAAGGGTGGATGTCCGGTAGGCAGGTAACTTTGAGGTCTGGCCCTCTGGAAAGTGGCTGGGGCTAGAGATACACGTTTGAAAAATGTTTTAGCTTTCTATTGCTGCTGTACTAAATTACCACAAACTCAGTGACATAAAGCAGCACAAATTTAGACTTACAGTTCTGGAGGTCGTAAGTACAAAATGGGTCTGACCTGGGCTAAAATCAAGGTGTTGGAGCAGGCTGGCTCCTTCTGGAGGCTGTAGGGGAGAATCTTTTTCCAGATCCTGCAGGCTGCTCACATTCCTTGGCTCACGGCTCTGCACAGCATCGCAGCACCTTTTCTCCCTCTGCATCCATCATCACGTGGCTTTCTTCTAATTCTGACTCTTCCTCTCCTCTCATGAGAAGGACCCCTAGGATTACACTGGGTCCACTTGGATCAAGATAATCTCCCATTTCATGATCCTTAACTCTATCCCCTCTGCAAACTCCTTTTTGCCATACAAAGTAACATTTGGAGGTTCCAGGGATTAAGACATGACCGTCCTTGAGGGGGTAGGGGAAGGGGGGTAGGGGCATTATTCAGCCTTACCACAGAAGTTATGAGCATTTAAAGAGCCACGAAAAAGGGTGAAATTATTGTGCACAAGTGGGAATCATGGGAATACTGTCAGAGAAGCCAAGGAAAGAACATTTCTCGGGTGGGGGAGAAATATACGGTGAAATGCTGCCAAGAAGTTAGCTAGGAACAGAACTGAAAACTGTCTACTACTTTAGCAGCTAGGCTGTCGTAAGCACAATGTCAGCGAAGTGCTGGGTGGGTAGAAGACAAACCGGAGTAGGTTAAGGAATAAATGGAAAAAGAAAAAGTGAGGATAGTAACTATAGGCACCTCTTTGAAAACAGATGCCTTTAAGCATAACATAAAGAAGAGGAAAAAGAACAGTAGGTGAGAAAGGTCCACAAGCCACAGGGTAGGAGGGTTGAGGATGCTCAGAGGCTGAAGGAAAGGGCTAAGAAATGATAAGGGTTTGAAGGTACAAGAGAAAGAGCTGTGAGTTCCCTGAAAGGCAGGATAGTAGTGGGAGGATGAATTCAGAGAAGGGGCAGAGAGAAGAGCCTGGGGTAAGAATGCCTCTGAGACCAAGAGGAAGGAGGTGAGGATGAAGGTGGCCTGTAGGTTAGGGAGGGAGAGGAGGCTAACGTGTTTCCTGACTGATGCTTTCCTCTGGAAGGAGGGAGGTGAAAGATCAGTCCGTGAAGAGGGACAGGGAAAAGGTAGGAAGCTTGAGAAGAACAGTGAAGGTCTGAAATGGCTGTGGGATGAATGGGAAAGGCTGAGACTGGGAACATGTGCAAACAAAGTAGGAGAGTATCGACAATGCTGGTGCCATCAAATTGGTTCTTTCCGTCTGGGCGTGGTGGCTCATGCCTGTAATCCCAGTACTTTGGGAGGCCATGGTGAGAGCATCACTTGAGCCCAGGAGTTGGAGATCAGGCTGGGCAACATAGTGAAACCCTGTCTCTACCAAAAAAAAAAAAAAAAAAAAAAAAAAAAAAATTAGCTGAGTTAGGTAGTGCCTGTAGTCCCAGCTACTCAGGAGGCTGAGGTGGGAGGATCACCTGAACCTGGGAAGTAGAGGCCACAGTGAGCCATGATCACACCACTGCACTCCAGCCTGGGTAACAGAGTAGACCTTGTCTCAAAAACACCATAAGGCTGGGCATGGTGGCTCACGCCTGTAATCCCAGCACTTTGGGAGACCAAGGCGGGCCGATCACCTGAGGTCAGGAGTTCAAGACCAGCCTAGCCAAAATGGCAAAACCCCATCTCTACTAAAAATACAAAATTAGCTGGGCATGGTGGTGTGTGCCTATAATCTCAGCTACTTGGGAGGCTGAGGCAAGAGAATTGCTTGAACCTGGGAGGCAGAGGTTGCAGTGAGTCGGGATTGTGCCACTACACTCCAGCCTGGGCAACAGAGTGGGGCTCCATATAATTAAAAAAAAAAAAAAAAAAAAAAAAGCACCACAAAACAAATTATTTTCAAGTGAAAACACAACAACAGAAACTAAATTTGCAAGGTCTAAGAAAGGAAGGGTGATCCATTTAAAGCTACAGGTTCTACAACAGAATAACCTTAGTGTATGCTGAGCTAAGTATGATGAACAGGAACAGGGGAGCTGGCTATTTTTCTAGATCTTTAAACAATTCTGGGTCAGATATAAAGTTTGCTAAAATATCTTAAGTCTGCCATGGTTTGAGTCATATACCTATCAAATTTGCAGAAACATTTTAAATTTTATTTATTTATTTATTTATTTTTGTGAAACAGGTCTCACTCCACTGTGTAGGCTGGAGTGCAATGGCCCAATCCCAGCTCATGGCAACCTCCACCTCCCAAGTCCAAGCAATTCTTCCACCTCAGCCTCCTGAGCAGCCGGGACCACAGGTGTGTCCTGCCATGCTCGGCTAATTTTTGTATTTTGTAATTTTGTAGTAGAGATCGGTGTCTCACCATGCTGGCCAGGTTAGTTTTGAATTCCCGACCTCAAGTGATCCACCCACCCCAGCCTCCCAAAGTGCTGGGACCACAGGCGTGAGCCACTGCGTCTGGTCCAAATTTGCAGAAACATTTTTAAAATGTGCAGTCCATTTCAGAGAGCCATTAGCATTTTCATTTTCATTACGTAGTTTTTATTTTAGACGAACATTATTATAAAAAAAAAGTTCACCTGGAATAAAATCCATTTAAAAAAAACACAGCATCAGTATCAGTACACAGTTAATGAACTGGCTTAAACAAGATTAACCACATGACAGGTCCACTTATCTGCAGGAGCTTTTCACATTAAGCCATTGGAGTAAAAATAAAATATGTTTAAACATGTACAGTAGGATAATTATATGGAAAAACTAGAGAGTTTCCATTAGGGGCATGATTTTCATCAAACAGTTTATGGTATTTTGCATGAAAGGAACTGCAGTGTCAGCTGCAAACAAAATAAAACCCATCTGTAAGGTCATAAAATTGAACTATAATAACTAAATTCACATTTTAAGAAAAGGTAAGAAAGTGAAATAAGTTCTATTAGTTTCTTGGCACAAGAAATGCAATTGCATATGGCACACGCATTTCAAGAAATGAAGTAAAATCTGAAAATATCCCTAGAATAATTGTTTGCTAAGTTTTATTTCTGTACATTTCATTTAGATTTTTTTCAGAGTGAACATGATAGTCATTAATTTTATTAGTCTAAAAAAATGACTGATTCTACTCTAAAGTCGTGCTAGAATTTGAAATTCTTTTAGCATGTCCTGTCCGTCTGGGTCCCTCTGTATCAAGGGATTTCATTTTTAGACATTCCTTTCCAACCACTCCTGTGCGCCCTTTGGATGTAACAAGGAAAAAAGAATGTCTCTTCTGTTTAAAAAAAAAAAAAAATTATAAGAAACCTGATTGCAGAAATGAGTGCTTAAAATTTACGGTAAGTAAACCAACATAATGAAATGTGGTTTTCAAATCTTCAGCTTAGAAGCTCATCTTTAAAGACTGAGAACTACATTTGTAAAGGAATCTAAGTCATGAACTTGAAAAGAATGTCTGCTTAAATCTATCACTTACTGACCACAGGAAAAACTTTATAAGCCTTAATATAGACTCTCAGCATTCAGAACCTGTAAAATGGAGTTATAATCTCTTACTTAGAAACTTCTGCAAAAACGCACCTATATTGCACAGCTAAATTTATTAATGGAGACAGGGAGATAATACTTTTTTTATGCTACTGGATATGACATGTATGCTCTATTCTAAACTAATATTTCCTACCTTTCCCAATGATGTCTTCAGTTCAAAACAAAACATAGAGTCTAAATTTTGTTAGATGCTTAAAAGCTGGCTCACTGTTTTTCTACCAGGTATTAGAATACTAGTTAGCTAAATGAGGTATAATTAAAAAATAGTCCTTCAAAGTAAAGAGTATAGTCTTCTGAAAATTTGTAACAAAGACTGCACAAAATGTTTATGTAAATAGTAAGAAACCCTGCAGCACCCACTAACTGATGCACAGGTAGATTATTGTATCATAGTCTCTCCAAGTAAAATATAGCTAAAATAAGTTCCCAGTGAAACATTTTACAATCAACTGATTTACATGCTACTTAGTTACAGCACATTTCCACTGTCTGACAGGCTCAGACTCTATTTGAAAAGGTCTAGTCCAATCATTGTCAAAAATTTACACATGATAATAGAGTGCAGCCACGGAACCACTAATACTGCTGCAAAACTCTTCATGTACCTTATCTGTAAGACCGCAAAAATGTCCACAAAAAACTAGATTTCTTCCGTTTCAGCAGGGAACAGACAATTATCTGTCATTGAATTCATCTACAAATAGAAAAAATAATGCACTGTATGTACATTATTAAGCAAAGTGGAATATTTATTGGGTCATTTTATCATGCAGAAAGTGAATTACCTAAGGTCTTAGCTCAATGTATATACAATTTAGCAAAGCTAAATGTAAGAAAATAGCAAGGACAATTTATTTCTATATAACAGAGCATATACTCCCAGTTTGCTGCTACTTCAAAGAGCACTTTTAGACTCATCTAACTTTCACAGGCTCTTTCAAGTGAAGTTCATGGAGACTAGTTATTCCACATAAGACAAAAGAAGAAAGAAGAAATAGAACCAAAGCAAAGCATTCTGTTAAAAAAAAAAAAAAAGTAATAAAAGCTAACCACAGAATATGTCAGTTTTGGTTTGCAGACAACCCCTGAGATTATATAAACCAAAGCATTAAGACACCAAATAGTCAGAGGTAAATTACTAAGAGAATTACATTCATACATGGTGTCATAGCACTTATCTTTTAGAAGGTACTTTGTTACCATCCAGAAAGCTTAACTGCTTGGAATTTTTTTCAGGAAATAGTCAATATAAGATGTTTCTAAAAAATTATTTTTTCCTTTTGAAAATGTATCTAATTTGAAGATAGTAGAATTACAATAAACTTTCAATCACGGAACTACTAATTATACTAGAAGAGCAATGAATGACTTTTAAGCCTATAGGTAATTACAAAAAAAAATTACGGAGGCTGAAATTTGTCAACAATAAGTTTAGTGTATCAAAAATAGCTTGGGCATATTTGCAGCTGCTAAATTGTTCCTTTATTTTCAAGTAAGTACGAAAGATCGACTGGTCCAAGCATTCTAAAGACATATCTTAATTTGAAGAGAATTCTCTGTGGTAACAAGCAATCCCTTTCCACTGCCATCTCCTGTTCTTAACTATCCAGCATGATAGTAGCCTTTGTGAAGCAAAACAGGCATACCAGGAAGAATAATTATTAACAGAATTCATTTCCCTCATCCCCTCGGTATTATCCCCCCTCTGCGTTATGACACTGAAGGCTAGAGTAACAGCAATGACATAGTGATCTGAATTTAGCACATAAGTTAACACTAAATACCTTATGATGGTTTTATCTACACAAGTATACCAGTACCAGTGTTTGCTGAGAAAGGCAACTAAGCTTTTGGTCGGCTTTAGCCCAGATGACTAGACTAAGTTCTGTAACAATGAACCAAAACAGATGGAACTGGGTTCTACACATTCAACAACAGCTGTTTGAAAACTGAAACCTTGGTCCTGTTTTCTCTAATGAAAAGGCAAGACTTTTCCTAGAGGCTACACTAGATCTAAGTACTTTTATTTCTAAAAATACCTCCCAAATAAAACCAACCAAAAGTCATTATTTTCACCATTACCAAGAGCTAGCTCTATTAAATTTATATCAACAAGTTAATCTGTCTTTATATAGGTAAGCTTTCCACAAACTAAAATCTAAACCTAACTTTTGTAGACAGGGGTTATGGCAGGAATTTGGTATTACAACTAAACCAGCCAGCTAAGGAGTGAACCTAAGAAAAAATCTATTACATATCCTTATTGACAGAATCACAGTTAGACGCTGGACTAAAACCCTAAATGGTCTATCTCTCAGCCCACGTAAAATTTCAGCTCAACAAGTTCACAAATAGAAACAGATAATAATGTTCGAATGTGTTACTAGTTTTAGGTAACTGAGTGATTACAGTAAGTCAAACATGGAAAAGAATAGCAAATACAAACCCCAGGGAAAAATGAGATTATGGTGATTTCCAAATGCAGTTTCTATAGATTAGGCAGAGGTAATCATTTTAAAAAGTGATTCATTCAGCTACCCAGACTCTGGCAAACAGGTCAGGAAGGAGCAAAGCTCTTAACAATCTGAAGAAATAAAGAAACTGTGGCCTTTGATGACTAGATGGGCATTTCAGTAAAATTTTTTAATGACTTTAATGATTATTTAAGAAAAAGCCCTTAAATAAATGCTACCAAGGCAGTAATATTTGACCATATGAACCAGACCAAATACCCTTTTAGTATATTAACCTCTGCCGTAAATGCTCTGCTTTTAACATTGCCACACGTACAATTTTGTCTAGAACTTCACGACACAAAAGTGTGCAAACATGAGTCTAAGATTGTGCTGAAATAGGGAAAGGCTAACACTGATGTGCAAAGTAAAAAAGAAAGATAACTTCTGTAACAGGTACTAAAACAAGGAAAAAACGAGTTAGGTCCTGCATGTGTCTCCACTTCATTGCTTCCATGTTTGAAAAAAGCAGCCTGTTCTTTTGCTAGGCCATGAGGCTGGAATCCACTTGGCATTCTGTGTTGAGAGGTCTAAGTTCAGTGGTGCTCTCAGCAGCAGCCGGGAGGTGTGATTCTGAGGCTGGGTGACCTGTGCTTTCAGAGAAGCAGGAAAGGGCCCTCTAGGTGTGCTGCAGTCTCTCAGAAAGAGTTCATCAAAGTAGCGAGCAACGAAAGAAACTGGTCTTCTTTGATCGGTTTTCTGTTATTTTCACTGGTCCACCTGCTCCTGCTGAATTGCTGTCATTCTAAAAAATAGAAGATAAAGTTACCAAGGAAATAAAAGTTTCATGGTTTGACCTCAGTTACCTAAAAAATAAAAATAACTAACCACACCATGTGAAATGTGTATTCTAGTGACATGTGTATTCACTAGAGTATTTTATTAGAACGGGAACTAGTTAAGCACCAATGTTGTCTTTTTATTTGGAAATGGTGAATTAAAAGGAGGAAAATGCCCTTAAAACAGCAGCTTTTATATCAATAATGTATTAGATAGGAAGCTTCTATTTCCAGTTCCAATAGAGTGCAAAGTTTCAAAGGTAATGATGGAAACAATGTTAAGATACTGGCATAGGCAATTCTGTTAGAGGTAAGAAGAGCTAGTAGTATAAGGTATGCAATTATACTCAGGACTCAGCATAAAACAAACTTTCAAGGTTGTCTTAATGATTTCAAATTTAAGCACACTTTAGCAACTTCAAAAGCATAGCTACATAGATATAAATATCTGTCACATGAAAACTGAACTGGATAATTTTATGGCAAAAATCGAATTTGTGCCATTACTGTTTTTATTATTCTGGTCAAAACTCAATTTCAAGATCACTTAAACAGCCAGATGAAAGATATGAAACAGCTGCAGTTCAGAAATAAGAATCCTAAACATATAGAACTAAGAATCAGAGTTCAACCAAATGAGTATCTGAGTCAGGGAAAAAAATGAGTTTAATGTGAATATCTTATAATTAGACCTATCCTTTTCATCAAATGCCAAATAGAGAGCATAATGGAAATAAAAATTATAAGTGATACAAACCATTTTTCTGTTGAGTTTTGTCATTATATCTCGTGCAAGTGTAAAAAATGCCTATAGGTAAAACAAAACATTTTCATTATTATATATTCACTATATATATATATATATATTCCCCCCACCTCAGAGATGGGGTCTTGCTATGTTGCCCTGGCTGGATTGGAACTCCTGGGCTCAAGCAATCCTCCCACCTTAGTCTCTCCTGAGTAGCTAGGACTGCAGGTGTGAGCCACGATGCCTGACTTATTTTAAAACAGAAATACAGAATTTTTCATTATTTCACTATAAATATACCACTTTAAAGTTTTAACATTAAGAAAGTAACAATTGTAATCATAGTATGCATGTGTTTACTCTTTTGAGATTGTATCATAAACATTTTCTAATGTTATCAAACTATCATTCATTCATCAAACATTTTCTTCATGTGACATAATATCTCTCACAATAACACCCTTGTTGAATCACGAGTAACTTCCTCAGTACACCAAAAACAGGCCACAAGCTCTGTCTAAGCTACCTAACTTCCCTAGAGCAGGGCACAGTGCTGATCTAGGAGATGCTAAATATCTAGTTTAATGAGTGAATCATTATGTATTACCCTATAGCTCTAAAATATGTCTTCACAAAAAACTCTACTTTTTATTTCTGACCTTTTCTTTCAAATTGCTCTCACTGTTATAGCTGAATATGTATAATTTTCCGTGTCTTAACACTTCAAAATCCCAACAGTTGCTGGAGCTCTCGGCTAAACTCCCCACTGTGGAAGTCAGTTCAAATAGAAGCAGGGCAAATCTGATTAATCTTAGTGATTAATTTATCCATAATGTCTCTTGATACAAACCAAGCATTTTTTAAACCCATCATCTCTTTTTCTATGAAGCCAAGAACTATTAAAGATTCTCCATTTGTCCCCATGCTAAACCCACTGTTAAATCAGCCTCTGTTCCCAACACTACTGATCCCCAAAAACTGTTCACGACAAGGATTATTTCCAATCTAATCAAATAAATATGACAACTACTATTATTACTCATTGTCAGTGTCTCACTGTCAAACTCGTCACCTATGAGTCTAACTACACTGATTTAAAGCTCTGGTAAAATTTGTTACCATCTGTATGCCTGGCTAGAATAAGCAGCTCAGGCAACTCCCAGTTCAGGGAGCTCTATCCATACTGTTGCAAATTATAGGATTTCATTCCTTTTTATTGCTGAATAGTATTCCATTGCATATACATACCACATTATTATTTATTTATTTATTTTTTAGACGGAGTCTCGCTCTGTTGCCCAGGCTGGGTGCAGTGGCACAATCTCCGCTCACGGCAAGCTCCGCCTCCCGGGTTCACACCATTCTCCTGCCTCAGCCTCCCGAGTAGCTTGGACTACAGGTGCCCACCACCATGCCCGGCTAATTTTTTGTATTTTTAGTAGAGACGGGGTTTCACCGTGTTAGCCAGGATGGTCTCGATCTCCCGACCTCGTGATCTGCCCACCTCGGCCTCCCAAGGTGCTGGGATTAAAGGCGTGAGCCACCGTGCCTGGCCCATACCACATTTTCTTTATCCGTTCATCCACTGATGGACACTTAGGTTGATATACTGATTTCTGTCTTTTGGGTAAATATCCAGTAGTGAGACTGCTAGATCATATGGCAGTTCTATTTTTAGTTTTTTGATTGTTCTCCATAGTGGCTGTACTAATTTACATTCCTACCCACAATATATGAGGGTTCCCCTTTCTCTACATCCTTTCCAGCATTTGTTATTGCCTATCTCTTTGATAAAAGCCATTTTAATTGGGGTGAGATGATAGCTCACTGTAGTTTTGATATGCATTGCCCCGGTGACTAGTGATGTCGCCATTTTTTCATATACCTGTTGGCCATTTGTTTGTCCTCTTTTGAGAAATGTCTATTCAGATCTTTTGCCCATTTTTAACTTGGATTATTTCTGATGGCGGGAAATTCTTTTGTAGCAAGCAGAGGGAAGCATTTTTCTGCTTATCTAAGCTTGTGTAAATAAATCAGTAGAGGCTTCCTGTTTCCTAACACCCATCGGCCAACCTAAACAAATAACTGTTATATTATTTAAAACAAAGAAAAAGTTCTGATCAGTGTCCACTGGCTAATAAAGTCATGTAGGTCTCGATTTTTAACCATCATGTTATGATGAACAATGAGTAACCTAGGAAATTAAATGTTTATGAGACTATCAGTATGATTAATTACATGTATTAATACATATCACATGTAAATTACAGTAAATTACATGTATTATTTTTATGATCAGTTGAAAAAATGTTTTTTAAAAAAGAAAATATCAACAGTTCTCTTGGTGAAGAAAACCTATTTTTTTTTTTTTTTTTTTTACCCTTTAAGTTCTGGTATACATGTGCAGAATGTGCAGGTTTGTTACATAGGTATACACGTGCCATGGTGGTTTGCTGCACCCATCAACTGGTCATCTACGTTAGGTATTGAAGAAAACGTATTCTCCTAAGACTTTAGATGGTTTGGTTTTCCTTAACAGCTATCTTAATGAAAATTTATTAACGCTACTCCCTGATAAACACACTTTCTTATTTCTACTAAATGCCACTGTTACAATTTATTGTGCTTAATCTACCTCAAATGTGTACACTAAAGAAATGTGTCCTATAAACTAACAGCTTAATTTTCCCTTGAGAGAGTACAGCCTTGAAAGTGATTTAACTCTTCTGCTGCAGGCATACAGAATGACATGAATGAGCACAGGACACTGGTTGGTCTTCTAGTCAAGGATTTCCAGCTGCCCAAACAAAGGGTAAAACTGAACTTCCACATTCTATTCTGTGAATCTTAACTGTGCAATCTAATTAACCCACGTGGAGGCTACGTGCTAGAAATTCAACAACCAGTATCTGCGTAAAAATCAGAAGCAGCCAGTTGTGGTGGCTCACGCCTGTAATCCCGGCACTTTGGGAGGCCAAGGCGAGTGGATCACGAGGTCAAGAGATCGAGACCATCCTGGCCAACATGATGAAACCCTGTTTCTACTAAAAATACAAAAATTAGCTGGGTGTGGTGGTGCACACCTGTAGCACCAGCTACTCAGGAGGCTGACACAGGAGAATCGCTTGAACCTGGGAGGCAGAGGTTGCAGTGAGCTGAGATCATGCCACTGCATTGCAGCCTGGCAACAGAGCGAGACACCATCTCAAAAAAAAAAAAAAAAAAAAAAAAATTAGAAGCACAAAAGCCTACAAAGTGGAGTTGGGTCAACAAAAGGCATTCACTAGGTCAGAAAATACCAAAGCTTTGAGAGCTGCTTGAACACAGGCCCCTAAGCACCTGTGCTGCTCTGTAACAAGTCACCAAACGTTTCCTTCTTACCTCTTCTACATTTGCACTGGATTTTGCGCTTGTCTCCAAGAATTTAATCCCATAGTCAATTGCTAGCTGAAAGGCAAACAGAAATATTTAAATTTAGCAAAAGATGCTCGAACATATAATGCATTTATATTTCTTAGGTTTTTCAAAGTCTCAAAGGTAGGGTATCTATTTCAGAACTCCTGTGGTTCTCAAATTTCTTTGTTTTCTTCTACTGTATTCGGAATTTAATAATTTAACTTAATCATCATAAGAAAGATGGCACAACTTCCATTTAAAACATACTTTAAGGCCGGGCGTGGTGGCTCACGCACTTTGGGAGGCCGAGGCAGGTGGATCACGAGGTCAAGAGATCGAGACCCTCCTGGCTAACACGATGAAACCCCGTCTCTACTGAAAACATAAAAAATTAGACAGGCGTGGTGGCACGCGCCTGTAGTCCCAGCTACTCGGGAGGCTGAGGCAGGAGAATTGCTTGAATCCAGGAGGCGGAGGTTGGAGCGAGTGGAGATCACGTCACTGCACTCCAGCCCGGGTGACAGAGCAAGACTCTGTCTCAAAATAAATAAATAAATAAAATAAAATAATAATAATAATTTAAGTACTTCTCTTTTTTTCTTTTTTTGTACTTTTAGTTCTCTAATATAGGATAAATATCTCCTGAGGTAGGAGAATAGGGTCTGTTGGCAGGGAACCTAAAACCAATTCATACTGACTTCCTATAACTAAATCAAAAGAAAAACCCCAGTCTTCCACGCCCAAGTAACACAAGTACAGGGGTTATTCCCTTTGCAACCTCCTCCCGTTTTCTGACTCACAGATTAAAAATGGAAAGTACCTCTGATTGGTTCTCTCCCACAACCAATCAGACGTCTGCGCAGGGCATAACTTTGTAACTTCATTTCATCCTCTGATTGGTCACCTTCTGCAACCAATCAGACTGGTCATGGGCCACTACTTCATTTATGTAGGGTGTGAACGAAGTAACCCATGGGAAATTTCTAGAGGGTATTTAAACCTCAGAAAATTCTGTAACCAGTGCTCAAGCTGCTTGCTCAAGCCCACTCCCACTCTGTGGAGTATACTTTCATTTCGATAATTCTGTGCTTTTTTTGTCTTCATTCTTTCATTGTTTTGTTTGTGCGTTTTGTCCAGTTCTTTGCTCAAAATGCCAAGAACCTGGATGACTTTGTAGTCAAGATCCTCCACTGGTAAAACTACCATTAGCCTGGGATTCATTCACTCCTTTTATCTGCTCCCAAAGTATAATTCTCCAACTTTACTATACTGACCAGGCGCAGTGGCTCGCGCCAGTAATCTCAGCACTTTGGGAGGTCGAGGCGGGCGGATCACCTGAGGTCAGGAGGTAGAGACCAGGATGGCACATGGCGAAACCCGGTCTCTACTAAAAATACAAAAATTAGCCAGGTGTGGCGGCGGGCGTCTATAATCCCAGCTACTTGGGAGGCTGAGACAAGAGAATCGCTTGAACCAGGGAGCTGGAGGTTGTAGTGGGCCCAGATCGTGCAATTGCATTCCAGCCTGGATGACAAGAGTGAAACTCCGTCTCAAATAAAAAACAAAAACCTATACTGACTTTTAATTACCCTTGTTTTTTTTTTTGAGACAGAGTGTCACTCTGTTGCCCAGGCTGGAGTGCAGTGGCACTCTCTCAGCTCACTGCAACCTCCGCCTCCCGGGTTCAAGCGATTCTTCTGCCTCAGCCTCCTGAGTAGCGGGGATTACAGGTGCGTGCCACCATGCCCAGCTAATTTTTGTATTTTTAGTAGAGACAGGGTTTCACCATGTTGGTCAGGCTGGTTTTGAACTCCTGACCTCGTGATCCGCCCACCTTGGCCTCTCAAAGTGCTGGGATTACAGGTGTGAGCCATCGTGCCAGGCCTTAATTACTTTTAATAAATGAGTCCAGAACTGAACAAAAATTTAAATACTAAAGTATTCAAGCTTTGATTTCTATTAAGACAAATTGAACTCTCATATATTCCTCAAAAAGTTCTTAGTTTATTTACAATGCTAAAATTAAGTAAATGTTTTTAGGGGAAAAAAGTCTTTAGCAAAAGTTCACAGTCAAATTGAAAAACAAAATGTGGCCAGGCATGGTGGCTCACACCTGTAACCCCAGCACTTTGGGAGGCCGAGGCAGGTGGACTGCTTGAGGCCGGGAGTTCAAGACGAGCCTGGCCAGCATGGCAAAACCCCGTTTCTACTAAAAATACAAAAACTAGCCGGGTGTGGTGGCACATGCCTATAATCCCAGCTTCTTGGAGGCTGAGGCATAAGAATTGCTTGAACCCAGGAGGCAGAGGTTGCAGTGAACTGAGAATACACCACTGCACTCCAGCCTGGGAGACAGAGCAAGACTCTGTCTCAAAAAAAAAAAACCAAAAAAAAAAAAAAAGAAAGAAAAAAGAAAATTCAATTTGCATATATAATTTTTTTAAAGGCTAAAGCAAAATTCCAAGACTTAAAAAGTGAAGCTTCTAAGTCAATTTAGAATCTGCCACAGAAGTAAATATGTGCACAAAATATCCTTTTGCTTTACAGGAGGACACAAAAGAGAGAAATGCCCATAAACAACATATAAATGACATCCATAGCTTGATCAATTACAAGGAATTTATCCATAAAACCTAAAGCTAATGTATAGTAAAATATTCTTAGGGGAAAAAATGAATTGGAAAATGATTCCTGTTGAAACTTCACCTACCCTGTAACTTTTTTTAAAAAAAGAATGAATTACTTTAGCTTCAAAACTGGGCATTTTCACACAGATCTGGAAGAAACAGCCTGAACTCTAAGCTGCAGGAATCTGAGAAAGGACCAATTTGTATCTCCCAGAAAACATTAGCAAATTCTTTAGGAATGAGTCATGACCACACAGTATAGGGAGCTGGATCTCGAATACTAATTCACACCATTCAAGTATGGATTACATCTCTTTGTTGTTGATATCCAATTTAAAAGGATTAAAACACAGATTAAAAAAAAAACTTAAATCAATAATTAAACAATATGAAGAAAAGAAATGCTTAATGTGAGTAGAATCCAACCTTTATTCATTCCATTCACATTTACCTTCTCCCCTCTTTCTTTTGACACTTGTCTTTTGTCATTCATATCACATTTGTTACCCAGGATCATTCTTTCAACATCGGAAGAGGCATGCTGCAGGGAGAAAATAGCATGCTATAAAAACAGCCTGAGAAAAACCCATTACTTACTAGACAAATCCAACTTGTCAGAAACACATGAATTTAATAAGACAAATAATCTTTCACTCACACAAGGCCTAATTCAGAGAAAAGTTTAAAGATGGGAGGAGGGGCAAAGCTACAGCACAAGAGCCCTCACAGAGCCTGTGCAAACCTTCTTCCTGAGGTTTGGAAAGAAGGTGGAACACACACAAATAAAGCTTACGGTGATCTAATGACAAAATTTCCAAATATTTGGGTCAAAGAAGGACAAAAACTTGGTACTGAGTGAACGAGTGGAGAAGGCATTCTGGATTCTGAACTATTTTAAAAAGAAATTCATCTAAGTTAATAGAAACGTGTACAAAATTGTATCAGTCAGATTTCTTTCTTAAGTGACAAAGACATTAAAAAATCTTAATACCAATTATCCTGGGATTAAAACAATCTTCAAATATCTAAGATAGAGAAAATGTCAGAAGGGTAAAAAGTTGCCAGGGTAAAGAGATACTGTTGCTAGCCAAACAGCATGGTGGGATAGAAGTTGGGAACCAGATGTTTTAATCCTGGCTCTTCTTTTTAAAGGCTGTATGAGCACAGGCAAATCATTTCTTTCTGGTCTGTTATTCATGTGTAAAATGTGATCTAGGATTAAATTATTTCCCATATCTGGCCCAAACTTAAAATCTTGTGACATTATTTCTCTGTTCCCCTATGCCCCCGTAGTCAGACTGGCAGCACCAGAGATTTATGGAGCTCTTCAGAGAGAGAAGGCCCAACCTGCCCATGCCCTGCTTCTAAGCAGCTCAGCTGCCTTGCAGAGACAGAGGAGCCTTTTAAAAGCACCCAGCAGGACTCTTCTCCAATGTCACCATTCTCTTTCCGCACATACCTCTTCAATGTTTCTGATCCAATTTTTAATATTGTCAAAGGATTTTTCATTTGTGATGTCATAGACCAGCATAATGCCCTGTAATGGGGAAAAAGACCTTTATTTAGTACTTTATATATTTAAAGTTATAGTATATAATGTCAATGTACTCCTACCCTCCAGAAACCTTTTGTTTGTCCATTTTTCCCTTTACAAAAGGATTCATAATAAATTTGAAAAGTACAGAGAAACAAAAATCAATAAATACATTATTCCACTGGTCTCACCATGTAAACAAAAACCCTGTTAACATTTTCACTGTTAACCTTTAACGAACTGGTGATTGTGGTAAAGGTGAGACACCCTTTCCACCTGGCCTAACATGAAAACAATCAGCACCAACTGGGCTGAGTGTTCAGTCAAAACACAGATAACACTGGGAGTAAGAGTTCGTCACTTCCATTGTGCACTTGTTTATTCCAAGTAGAAACTATCTTGCTTCCTACTGTTCTACTAAGATTGAGACTACACTGATTTAAAATTATTTTTTATATATGTTGATCAAAAAATAGGTTGTCACTATTTATCTAAGTACATCACAGACACTTAAAATCCAATGTATTTGTTATACTGGTTTAATGAAAGGCATTCTCGTCATATTTTTAAAGACTCCATGTCTGATATATCTTTCTTTCTTTCTTTTTTCTTTTGAGACAGTCTCCCTCTGTCACCCAGGCTGGAGTGCAGGGGCACGATCTCCGCTCTCTGCAAGCTCTGCCTCCCAGGTTCACACCATTCTCCTGCCTCAGCCTCCCGAGTAGCTGGGACTACAGGTGCCCGCCACCACGCCCGGCTAAGTTTTTGTATTTTTAGTAGAGACGGGGTTTCACCATATTAGCCAGGATAGTCTCGATCTCCTGACCTTGTGATCCGCCCACCTCAGTCTCCCAAAGTGCTGGGATTACAGGCGTGAGCCACTGCGCCCGGTCCATGTCTGGTATCTCTAAAAGGTTTACCTTCCAAATGTTTAAACTAACACCGGTATGCTATTGCAAAATCTATATCCCCAGACCACACTTCTGTACTAAGTGCTAGAACTACTCACCTGTCCATCTACTACACAAATATTTAGTGAGCACCTACTGTGTGCCTGATACTATACCAGATGCTACTAGCAATGAACAAGATAGAAAAGGTCTCTTCCTCTTGTAGATGGCTAGCAAAGACAACAGACAATGAACCAATATCTATACAACTAATCATAATTTTGACAATTGCTATGAAGATGCACGGGGAGCTCATATGCTAGGGATGTAATTGAATCTGGTTGAGGGGCTGGAGTGGGCAGGGGAGGCTTCCCTGAGGAAATGACATTAAAGCCAAAGCCGGGGATCTTAGTAGACATAAACTAGGCAAAGAACTAGGAGCTAGGGTGAAGAGGGGAAGCCCAGGTACCTGGCAAATGGCAGAAACATTGTAAATCTCTTACTGATGTTGAATCAGAGACCACTGGATTGAGTGAAAGAAAGTCAGCTCTGCAAGGCTGCACAGATCTAATGGGTGGAGGGCACAAGCTGAGGCTGAAGGGCTAGGCTGGGGTACTCGAGAGACCACTGTCTGGACATTGGCCAATAGATACCCCCTGTGATCACGGCAAACTCAACAAAGTAAAACATGAGGTTGTCTTGTCTCCTTTGAATCTTCTATTTGTCCCTGTATTACCATTTTGGTGAAAGTAATACAACCCAGTCAGCCAGTCCAAGCACACATGTGGGAGCTGTCTTCTTTGCTATAGCCAATCAGTCACTAAGTCCTGGAGACCCAATGTCCTAAATATTCCAGAATCTTACCTATCACACACACAGCCTTATTCAGATTCTCACAAATTAGTCTTTACCTGGATTCCCATCATCTTTAATTGATTTCCCTGATGAATTTCATTCTTTTTTTTTCTTTCTTGTTTTTTTTTAAGAGACGAGGTCTCGCTATGTTGCCCAGGCTGGCCTCAAACTTCTGAACTCAAGCAGTCCTCCCACCTCCGCCTCCTGAGCTGCTGAGATTCTGGGCATGAGCAACCACATCCAGCTTCCCTGCTTTCATTCTTAGCCTCCTCTAATCCACTTTCCATAAGGGCACTAGAGCTATCACTTCATTGATCAAATCTCTTTAGCACCTCTCCATTACACTCAAATTTAAATTAAAATTCCTTAGTATGGTAGGGGGAAGTCCTTCCAGGTCTGGCTTCCAACTTTGTAAGTAAATATAAAATATAAACATAAATAAATATATATCATATAAAACACACACATACATATAGACAAAGAATACAGGAAATTAAATGTTAACAGAATATATCTCTCAGAGTAGTGGGATTTTAGATGATTTCTTGGGATTTTCAAAGTTTCCTATAGTATATGTATCCTTTTTGCAACCAGAAAAACATACATTATTGTTTAAATGACAAACAACTCCTCTATCCTCCCTTCCTCTAGCCTCAAATACAAATGCTTCACTTCGGTTACATGCTGGAAAGGCGATTTTACAATTGTCTCAATGTAAATAATTTTATTTATAAAGGTCAGCCTGGGCGTGGTGGCTCACGCCTATAATCCCCAGCACTTTGGGAGGCCAAGGCAGGTGGATCACCTGAGGTCGGGAGTTCGAGACCAGCCTGGCCAACATGGTGAAACCCTGTCTCTATTAAAAATACAAAATTAGCTGAGCGTGGTGGTGCATGCCTGTAATCTCAGCTACTTGGGAGGCTGAGGCAGGAGAATCACTTGAACCTGGGAGGTGGAGGTTGCAGTGAGCCGAGATCGTGCCATTGCACTCCAGCCTGGGCAACAAGAGTGAAACTCTGTCTCAAAAAAAAAAAAAAAAAAAGGTCAAAGTAGAGAACTATACATTTTAAAATCGTCAAAATGGTAAATGTTCTATTATGTATATTTTACCACAATAAAAATAAATCAAAGTGGATTCTGCATAATTCCTGATGCAATGTGTTTGGCTGCCTACAATATTAAAATTACCCAAATTATTGCCCTAGCTCTACCATTCTTTGGACTGTGTGAACAACCCAGATCATACGTGCCATTTCATCATGAAGTTTCATTTCACTGGTTAGCACAGAAAGTGTGAACATGGTGTGGTGTTATGAACACAAGCTCTAGAGTCTGAGGCTCCTAACTCAGACTCCAGCACATATTAACTGGGAGATCCTGTAGACATTATTTTATTCCTCTCAGTCTCCATGACCTCATTTACAGAATGAGGACAATACTTCTTCCATGCTAGATCGTTTTGAGGATCTACTGAGATATGTGTAAACTACTTCACCTAGAGTCTGGGACATAGCTTGGACTCAACAAATGGCAGTTATCATTAATTTATATCTTTAGTTTCAATAGCAGAAATCATTCACCTATTTCTTATGTTTTTAAGCTAATAAGATTATGAATCAGTTAGAAATACAAATTCAAGTGTATCAGTTAAAACTTTATGTATCTAGTATATATCTACAAGAAGAACAGCTTCCTAAGAATTCAGAAGATGGTGTTGGTCTATGAGAAATGTTAATAATGTAATGATATGGTCCTGTTTTTCCCCAAAGCCCAAATGTCCATCAGGATCACTGCTATGCCTATGAATGCTGCTGATGTGTTTGAAGTGACATGGTGACAGACTCCAGTATAGTGCTTGTCAACATGCCACATACCTGAATCAACCAAACTAAACCTGCCATAACCACTACTTGCTGAAAATGGGGGCCCCGCAACCCACTGGAACAGATGACTTGAGAGATCCAAGACTCAGGCACAGCAGGATTTCCTGAAGATTTATCTAAGATGGTTTCTAGATCTAAAATATCCCACCGATTCACCCCTTTAGCAAGCATTTATTGAGCCTCTACTACGTGTCAGATACTGGCATTGTATACAGGAGAACAAAGACAGAAATCTCTACCTTCAAAATGTGGAAAATAATACTCTTTAGAATAGCAACAATTTCTAATTATCTGAAGTAATGTGAGGAAAGACTAGGCAGTAAATAAATTAAAAGACAATCCTCAAATCTAAATATATTATTTAATATATTTCCATGCCCTCTTTCTTCATACAATGGACTACAGCCAGACATTCAAGCAAAACATTTACTCTCATATTCTAAGTGCCCCTGCCCACCCTCCAGTGAAAATGAGCATGCAAATGGTGTCAGCACATCATTCCTAGCATGCAAAAAACTACTCAACAGAAAGGCATGTGTGTCTAAGATGCCTCTAATCAGAATTACCTGTAAACTATTCCAAATCATCCCTGTTATGATGTTCTTTTTATCCCTAAAATTCCTTCCTGGGGGAAACAAACAAACGACAAACAAATGTCTTCCTGGCACATATAATAAGCCCCTTCCCTTTGATTCCAGTCTAAGCAAAATAGAGAGTGGCTGGCAGCTATTTTTATTAAAACGATGACCCTTTACAATCTTAAAAGTATTATAGGGTGGAGTGTGCGGAACAAATACACATAAAATGGTTAGTGGTACACTTCCGCTTTAAAAAGAAATCCCTACTCTTCTTGTGGGGATGAGTTATGATGCTACTCCAACACTGGAGAGTGAGTGGTGGTGGAGGACGAAGGGCAGCATGTCAGTGAGGGGATCTGTGGGTTCAGACCACATCTTCCTGGAGGCGTGGGGACAGCTATCACCCCTTCAGCTCTGTCACCCTAGCACCACTCCAGGAATACAAGAATCTTTTAAGCAATGAGTTGGGAATGATGGCAGCTGGTACCCTACAATCTACCAGTTGGGGTTCACGATCTCAGTTGTTCAACCGTCAGACTCTCTGAGCATACTGGATTTCATCATAGTTCAAGACTCCAACTTGTGCTTGGCTTAGGCCTAAACACCAGAGATAAAGCCGTGGTCTGAACCTGACATTCTAGGCATGGTTAAGCACAGCTCATGGAAGTAAGGCGGCTTTCAAGCTGCCTTACTCACCACTGTACTCCTAGCATCACACTGCCCAGAGCCAAAAAGCAATAAAAGTGCACTGAATAGATGAAACATCTTAGGATAGAACATAACAAGTGACAAAGTTATGACAGCAAGGAAAAATGCCTGGATTCAGCAAAGAACTTGGTAGTCAAGATTCACCAGATTCTTTCCGGCCAGCTGGCAGAATGTGGTCAGGGGGATGACAGAGACATGAGCCACAGCAGTGGATGTTGTGGAGGTGGTGAGGTAAGAGATAATGGTGGCAGGGCTGAATGACAAGACAGTATAAGAAAGGAATACTTAGTCATAGGGCTTGTGGTTTGCTAAGATTGCCATAAGGTATTAATAAAAGGAAAAATAATGAAAATATAGAATCATATCAGAATGTGTGGAGGAGTTCTAGAACATCTATAAGTTAATCACCTGATTATTGTGATGAAGACCACTGGCAAAGTATACAGTTGCTAAACACAACCAAAAAACCCTTTAAATGTCTTGTTTCCCCATCATAAATTGTATTTTTCTCCATTGTACTAGACTCCAGCTTGAATCCTATAATCTTGGCAAACAAACATTCATGCTTTACTTCTACCTGAAGAGTTACAAAACCCTACAACACACTCACCATGGCTCCTCTGTAGTACGCTGTCGTGATTGTTCGGAATCTTTCCTGACCCGCTGTGTCCCTAAAATATGAAACAAAGGAGAGTGGTTTTTAAAGTCATCACCAGCATCACTGAGGAGAAACCCTGCTGTAGGAGATGTAATTCTGGTCTGCTCAGGGTGCAGTGGTCACAGGGGAAAGGAGAATGAGACACAAAGGGAGCCCTCTGCACATCTGCAAGCTGGAGGCGGTGGTAGCCACAGGAGCCTGTCAAGAGCTCACAATGACCCGGGTGAAAAACCCAGACCTTGATAAAAACAGCAACAGAAAAATAGACAGAAAAATCCTCCTAGGAACTGGCGTGTTATATTAGTCGAACACACGTGGGAGGGAATAGAGAATAATTCTAAATTCTTGGACTCCCGGAGGTAGTTATAATCCTTTTTGTAAGTGCTTAATGATTAAAGCACTTTGCTTTCTTGCCTGAATGTCTGATTTCTGTATAAAGCAAGCAGTTGAGCTGGACTTATTACTGTGTACATTCTGCTCTGCAGAGCACAATAAAATAGATCTCCTTAAGAACTCGTTCAGCTATGGAGCCCATGATTTCATGGGGACCTGGAGTTCAACACATAAATTTTGACAATGTTTTCAGACTTTTAAACATAAACAACATGTCAAAACTCTATAAACTTTCACATATTTTTGCTTTTTAGCTGATGGCATACCATTAAAATGCATTCTGAAAAATACAAGAGTTTCTGATTTCATTTATAGAAGCAATCCTATAAAGGAAGTTAAATTTCCTTGATACTTGAGAGAATCAATATTCTCAAATTTTCCACTTCCAGCCAGAGCTAATTCATTCCCTGTGCTACTAAGACAATTTAATTGCAGGACAGAAAGCAGCATTTGTGGAAATAGACTAGAAATCTAGTATATATCAAATCCTAATAAAATATGAAGGCCCAGGGGAATATCATAAGTTAAAAAGCAATAAATACCTCAACGTAGACATATACCTTACAAAATACTTTCACACTGCACTCACGTGATGTCTACCACAGCCCAGTAGGGTGGGCTACTGGGTGGGGGTATTACCAGTATCCAAGTTCTGCAGATGAGAAAACAAGCTCAGAGGAACTATGGCCCGAGCTCTGCCACTAAAGAGCTCATACTATTTGTTTATTTATTTGTTTGTTTTTGAGACGGAGTCTCGCTCTGTTGCCCAGGCTGGAGTGCAGTGGCACAATCTTGGCTCACTGCAACCTCTGCCTCCCGGGTTCAAGCAATTCTCCTGCCTCAGTCTCCCGAGTAGCTGGGACTACAGGCGCCTGCCACCACACCCAGCTAATTTTTGTATTTTTAGTAGAGACGGGGTTTCACCATATTGGCCAGGATGGTCTCCAACTCCTGACCTTGTGATCTACCCGCCTCGGTCTCCCAAGGTGCTGGGATTACAGGTGTGAGCCACCGCGCCCAGCCCAGCTCAAACTCTTGAAGGAGACAAGCATCTTAGGTCTCAGCTGTTCAGCTCTGGGTCAGGCCTCACACAAAAGCTATCTTATCTTGTCATTCTCTTTGATCAGCATTAGATACATGGGGCACTTGTTTGATGCACAGCTAACAAATCATGGGGAAATGGAAGCCAAGCACTTTTGGGTAGACTAACGATATTTTCTTGATTTGAACACACTGCTGACCTAGAACCCGCTTTGCAGTGAGGATGGAAGAAAAACATTACCACTCTAAATGTAAGTTGTGAGGACTGAATGGAGACAATTTTGTTGCTGAGAGTAATGAGAGATTGTGCCATGATGTTGTGGCTACTCTCTATTAAGTTATAATTAGCTGATCACACACAGGCTCCTAGAAACACTTATGATCAGGACTACACAGCACAGAGTCAGAAATTCTCTGAGAAACCCAAGGAGGGGATCATGAGAAAAGATGTAATTTTTTAAATCTGTAAAATATTTGGCATCTTGTTCAATACCAATGGATGGAAAGGGCAGCCTATAGTAACCTTCATAACATTTTCCAATGAAGTACACTGGAAACCACTAGGAAGCTAATCACTATGTTACAGGGCAGTTGAGTAGTTGTCCCAGCTTCATCACATATGCCCTCAGGTGGACCTAATCACTCTCAGTCCCTGTTTCCTTCTCTATAAAAGAAGGGCTGGGGGATATTCTTCTTCTATCCCAGTTCTGAGATTCAAAAAAGAAATAGAGCCTAAGGCAAAAGCTAATATGTATAACTTTACTCTTCAGCCCTGCCTCATTCTTAGTCAGTGCTGCTCTGAATTCTACGTTTTGTCTACTGCTGTCATCATTACACATTAGATCTGCAAACATCACCAAAAACCTCCCCAAAGCTCCAAATCTATATGGCTCCATGCAAGGCACTGAACTGAAAGAAATTAAACCAGCTTCTAGGAGGTTAAAAAAAAAATCTAAGAAGAGCTTCTGAGTTCATGTCAAAAATATTCAATCTAGCAATCTGGAGGAACCATATTTATTCATTGTAGTTGGACAGATTCTTCAGGAGTTTATGAACCAGAGTTGGGTAATCATAAGATCTTTGCCTTGTATATTGCAACATTAGAGTTGGGAAACATCCTAAGGACTGATAGTTTGTGTTCCTCCAACATTTATATGTTGAAGCCTAATCCTCAATGTGATGGTATTTAGATAGGGGAACTTTGGGAGGTAATTAGGTCATGAGGGTGGAGCCCTCTTGTGAAAGGGATTAGTGCTCTTCTAAGAGACACCAGAGAGATGATCTCTCTCTGGGCCATGTGAGGATACAAGTGAGATAGCTGTCTACAAATCAGAAAGCAAGCCTTCACTAGACGCTGGATCTACTGGCACCCTGATCTTGGATTTCCCAGCCTCCAGAACTGTGAGAAATAAATGTTTATTGTTTAAGACACCCATCTATGGTATTTTTGTTATAGTAGCTGTGATAGTGTGATACAGTAAGAAACACATACAATAAGAAACATATTTGGTCTCTGCTCCTGATTCTTGGCACACAGATAGTAAAATTCTTGGACTCTCCAACAAAGTGTTTAAGTTCTTTTTGTGTGCTAATGAAATAACTGGTGGCTGGGGCTCCTGTCCAGCCCCAGGATAGGAGGCTGGTTGCCAGGAGAACCAACCAACTAATAGGTGGGCTGGAACTTCAGTCCTACCACCCAACCTCTGGAGAAGAGAGAGGGGCTAAAGGTTGACTTAATCACCAATGGCCCACGATGTAATCAAGCACGGCTACATAAGGAAGCTTCCATAAAAATCCAAAAGGACTGGGTTTGGAGAGTTTCAGGATAGTGAGACACGTGGAGGTGCTGGATGTGCTTGGAAGGTAGATGCCCCCTCCCACAAGGAAGGAAGTGTGGAAGTTCCTCACCCCTTCCCACAGGCCTTGCCCTGTGCATCTCTTCCATCTGGCTGTTCATCTGTATTCCTTGCAATAATAAATGGGTAAACACAAATAAAGTGTTTCCCTGAGTTCTGTAAGCTGCTCTAGTAAATTAAAGGAATCAGAGGAGGGATCATCAGAATCCCAATTTATAGCCAGTCAGTCAGAAGTAGAGGTGACAACCTACTACAACTGAGTATCCCTTATCTGAAAATCCAAAATCTAAAATGCTCCCAAATCCAAAACTTTTTGAGTGCTGACATGATGCCACAGTGGAATATTCCACACCTGAGCTCATGTGATGGGACACAGTCAAAATGTAGGCATACAACACAGTTTATTCAAAAAATTTCATTGGCCAGGCGCAGTGGCTCACACCTGTAATCCCAGCACTTTGGGAGGCCAAGGCGAGCGGATTACCTGAGGTCAGGAGTTCAAGACCATCTGGCTACCATGTAGAAACCCCGTTTCTACTAAAAATACAAAAAAATAGCAGGGCATGGTGGCGCATGCCTGTAATCCCAGCCACTCAGGAGGCTGAGGCAGGAGAATCACTTGAATCCGGGAGATGGACATTGCAGTGAGCTGAGATCATGCCATTGCACCCCAGCTTGGGCAACAAGAGCGAAACTCCATCTCAAAAAAAAAAAATTAAAATATTGTATAAAGTTATGTTCAGCTTCATGTGTATCAGCTGTATATGAAACATAAATGAATTTCGTGTTTAGACTTGAGTCCCATCCCCAAGATATCTCATTATGTATATGCAAATATTCCAAAATCCAAGAAAATCCAAAATCGGAAACACTTCTGTTCCCAAGCATTTTGGATAAGGGATACTTAACCTGTACTTGCAACTGGCAGCTGAAGTGGGGACACTGCGGGACCCAGCCCTCAACCTGTGGGATCTGACGCTATCTCCAGGTAGACAGTATCAGAATTGACTTAAATTATAGGACAACCCAGAAAGAAAAAGAAGATTAAAAAGTATAGGACACCCAATTGGCATCGGCTGGAGAATTACCTGGTGTTGGTAGGGGAAACCCCCTGACATCTGGTGTCAGAAGTACTGTGCTATGTATGAGAAAAAAAGTGTGTTTAAAAATATCTTACAGAGCAGCCTGAACTATGACATAATTTTTTTCTTTTTTTTCTCAGTCTTCATTTTTCTACTTAATAAGAAATATGCAAATAAATCATAAAATATCATAGCTGGAGGGGAACCTCCAGTGTCATCAATCCAACCAATTTACAAGTGAGGAAAAGGTGAGACCGACAAGGGAAATAACAGGCCCAAAGCCGTCAATGTGGAGGCATCATGGCTAGAACCTAGATCTGTACTTCCTGCCAAAGGTTCCTACGACGTGATTACTTTGTCTTACCAGATTTCAAAGCTACAACAACTGTGACGAAGAAGTAATCTGCATTCCTTAGAATTTAGTTTCCTCCCCTCAAAAATTGTAGTTTCGGAAAGATGAGCTATGGGATCTCTTCTGGCTCCAACAGTTAGTACCCTTTCTCACCTTCCCAGCTCTTGGTGGAGATACCTTTGAAGGATTCCCAATACTTACTTATTTCGCCTTGCTTCTGATAAAGAAAAGATGTTTTAGCTATCACAAGATGACTCTAACTTATTACAATTCACATTTAATTCCTACTTTCAATTCCTAATTAAAGCAGAAACTCTGTGTGTGTGTTTACTTACCATATCTGAAGCTTAATTTTCTTTCCATCTAGTTCTATCGTTCTGATTTTAAAATCAATTCCTGCCAGAAAAACAAAGAAAGATATGTTAAGTTTCTTCAGATGTAATCCAAGTCTCATTAGGAAGAGGACAAAGATTTCTATTGAAAAAAAGCTCTCCAACGCACTGGAAAATGTGAACACAGAGAGGGTGTGAATGGTATGTTTCCTCTGAATACAGGCTGGAGAAAGGAATGCTAATTACTCAGCAAAGAATTCCCACACATGTTAAATGCAACGTATTATATGCCTCATTATTCTGACACAAATGGATCACATCCTGCAAAGTTATATAATTTAGATAGATTGAGAACATGCCATATTTCCAACTTCCTGAAGTACATGTAAACAATGCTTCCTATCTACTCCTCAACCCCAATCCTTCCCTAAAGAAGGCTATGGGACCGCTTTAAAGAATATTCCTCCATCCTCTTCCATTTTTTTAATTCAGATTTTGCAATTGACTATGGAAAAAAATCTGCATATTTGACAGTACGGGAGGGAAAGCCTGCATATCTATTTTAAACAGTTAGCAAGTATTTTATACACATTTTAATAAATGTTCCCCACAGATTACTTGCTAGAGCTGAAAACAGGCAGAATAGACTTTAGCCCTGACTGTACTCTAGAATTGCCTGGTACTATGATCTGAATGTCCTCTCCAAAACTCACGTTGAAATTAGATTGCCATTGTGGGACCTTAGAGATACTAAGTACTAAGAGGTGGGACCTTTCAGAGCTGATTCATGTGGAGCCTGTAAGAATGGATTGTCCTTATCACAGGAGTGAGTTATCTTGAGAGTGGGTTTTTATAAAAGTGAGTCCTGCTCCTCCTACATTCTTTTCTGCACGAGCGTACTTCCCTTTCCAGTCTTCCAGCATGAGATAATGAAGCATGAAGGTCCTCAACAGATGCTGATGCCATACCCTTGGAGTTCCCAGCCTCCAGAACTATAAGCTAAATAAATTTCTGTTCATTATAAACTATGCAGTTTCAGGTATTCTGTCATAGCAGCAGAAAATGGACTAAGATGACTGAGAAATATTAAAAAAAACCACACACACAAAAATTCATGATTAGGCCCACCCCCTTCCCCAAATTCTGAGATTGTGACTTAAGTAGTCAAGGGTGGGACCTGGGCACTGGTAATTTTTAAGTTTCCCAGATGATTCTAACCTGAAGCCAAGAGTTTTGGCTTTCGAAGGGCTATGCCTTTTGAAGGGCTCTGGCACTTCAAAAGTTCAACCCTTCCCTCACATATTTTCCCCCACTATGGTAGTTCAAAACTTATTTATCACTGTCAACGACAAGGAACCACAAAGCCCTTGACAAATATCAGCAAGCTCTATCATATATTAGGAATAAGCTTTCTGAGGAGACCAGTTAGTGAATACAACTTAGTTGCAATTTGCCAAATCCTCATCATCTGGCTACTCAGCTTTGTTTAGATTTTTCTATTATTTTGCATTATATCCAGCAGGGGTTCTCAACCCCTGGGCCACGGACCAGTACTGGGCTGCACAGCAGGAGGTGAGTGGCAGGCAAGTGACAGAAGCTTCATCTGTATTTACAGCTGCTCCCCATTACTTGCATTGCCGCCTAAGCTCAGCCTCCTGTCAGATCAGCGGTGGCATTCGATTCTCATAGGTGCGCAAACCCTATTGTGAACTGCACATGCGGGGGATCTAGGTTGTACACTCCTATGAGAATCTAATGCCTGATGATCTGTCACTGTCTTCTATCACCCCCAGATAGGACCATCTTGTTGCAGGAAAACAAGCTCACGGCTCCAGCTGATTCTACCTTGGTGAGTTGTATAATTATTTCACTATATATTACAACGTAATAAAAATATAATATAAGTGCATAATAATAATCAAGTAATGCGCTTGAATCATTCCTAAACCACCCCCACTACCACCTCCAGTCACTGGAGGAAAAACTGTCTTCTATGAAATCAGTCCCTGGTGCCAAAAAGGTTGGGGACCACTGCTATACAGAACCCCTTAAAGTGGTTTCCAAGAAATTTCAGGAAAACATGTAAATTACGTATCCTCTAAATTGACTCAAACATTAACTCCAGTTTTGTTTGTTTTTTTTTTTTTGAGACGGAGTCTCACTCTGTTGCCAGGCGGGAGTGCAGTGGGGCGATCTCGGCTCACTACAACCTCCGCCTCCCAGGTTCAAGTGATTCTCCTGCCTCAGCCTCCCGAGTAGCTGGGACTACAGGCATGCACCACCGTGCCCAGCTAACTTTTTGTATTTTTAGTAGAGATGGGGTTTCACCATGTTGGCCAGGATGGTCTCATTCTCCTGACCTTGTGATCCGCCCGCCTCGGCCTCCCAAAGTGCTAGGATTACAGGTGTGAGCCACTGTGCCCAGCCAACTCCAGTTTTTTTAGGTGGGGAGCATTCAACTGCTAAGTTACTACAATGTTTCTTCATATAAACAATGAAAGCACCCCAAAAAGCTGCTTCCTAGCTCCAGCTTTATACAATGCATAGACATAAACCAACTGAATTTCCCCCCTTTTTCTCTGTGTGGTACTTTTCCCCCAGGGAGCCTTTTTAGATACTCTTGTGAGTCTTGAAATAGGCAACAATCACACCCAAGCTAATTTAGCAGAACACCTTCTCAATCATTATTTCCCCTCACTAACAATCATAAATTATTAGTAAGTATTAGGTTGGTGCATAAGTAATTGTGGTTTTTGCCATTCTTTTTAATGGCAACCTAATACAATCTGATAACCAATATTCCCAAGTTATCTGGCTCACATTTTCTCCGTTAAGGTACCTCCCTCAGCATTTCAGGGTCTGGAAAGGTGACACAAAACTCAGCAACTCAGCATAAATATTACTGCTAGCATCTGACAAAATGTCCTGTTTCCATCACTCATGTAAGATTTAATAGACATTGATTTTTATTTTGATTTACGTTTTACATGCCACCAAATCCAGTGTAACAAAGACCCTCTAGGAATCCTCCTCCAACCTTTACCTCTCTCTGGGCCTGGCATCAAGAAGAATGCCCAGCACCTGGTATGTACTCAATACATGTTTCTTCAGATTAACATTTTAAAACAATTCATGACTTTCCAAATCCATAGAAACAGAATAGTAGTACAATGGTAGTTACCAGGATCTGGAGGGAGGGGGAAAGGAATAGTTGTTTAATAGGTTTGGAGTTTCAGATTTGCTAGATGAAATAGTTCCAGAGATCATTTGCACAACAGTGTGAACATGTGTAAAACTACTGAACTGTACACTTAAAAATGGTTAAGATTGCAACTTACATATTATGTTTTTTACCAAAATAAAAAATAATGACTTTCAAAATGCCTGCTGTATACTTGAATAAATTAATTAGAAGGCTAATGTTCAACATTTCACCACTGAAGAGTTCATTCACTTATTTTATTTATTTATTTTTTTGAGACGGGTCTCCTTCTGTCGTGCAGGCTGGAGTGCAGTGGCGTGATCTTGGCTCACTGCAACCTCTGCTTCTTGGGTTCAAGAGATTCTCCTGCCTCCTGCCTCAGCCTCCCGACTAGCTGGGATTACAGGTGTGCTCCACCACACCCAGCTAACTTTGGTATTTTCAGTAGAGACGGGGTTTCACCATGTTGACCAGACTGGTCTCGAATTCCTGGCCTCATGTGATCCACCTGCCTTAGCCTCCCAAAGTGCTGGGATTACAGGCATGAGCTAGCCTGCCCGACCTTCATTCACATTTTAAATAAAAGACATCATATACCAGAATATTTGTTCAGATTAATACTTTCCTTAAAAGATAGTAACTCCTGTTCTTTTAAGGTTGATTTTGCCTATAATTGGAAGTCATGGGCAACTTTACCACCTTTACTCAACAACGCCAATTTGAGGCTCCTTAAAGTCTCACTCTCCATTCATCTAAAACACTTCAAAAACTTCCTACTGACAGAGGCTTTTTTTTTTTTTTTTTTTTTTTTTTTTTGGTATTTGTTAGGAACATTATCTTTCAGTTATGTGAGAAGTTCTACAAGATGGTGATACTTAGCCATCTTTTCACTGCTCAAAGGTTTTCGATGTTTGTAAGAGCTGTGAACTATGGTATTTAGCTTTTGCTTATGCTGCTGTCAAGGGCCAATTGACAGACAAGTGCTGTAGAACAAATTCAAATTAGCACAACATGGAAAAAAAAAGTAAGTGGGGACCTAAAATAGGCAATAGTTTTAGAAAGTAAGAATTTCACTAAAAGTGGTAAAAATTCATTGAAAAGCACTGAACTGTAGGTTAGGTTCTGTCACTAAAAACTTGTGAACAGGCTGCTTGACTGCTCTGAATCTACATATCCTCATCCATAAAAAAGGGTTGACAGCATCTAATTAGATAAATTAGATGATTTATGTGAACGTGCTCTGGGATCTCTGAAATTCCATATAAACCTAAGAGATTACACATTGAGAGTCTATAACCCGACAGCTCTTGTCACTTCATGCATGGATTATTTGTAATAGTTTTCCAGGATACTGTGCCAACATCTCTCCCTGGTCTAATTCCCCTATATGCCACTTCTAGAATAACTTGCAACAATCCCTGTGGTAACGTCGCTGTACTATTTAAGAAGCCACGGAGCCAACTTCTTCAGCCTGGTGATACAGCCTTTCCCACCAGATGCACCATTCTCCTGACACTGCAAACCTCAGAGTTTCTCCACACGAGGCCTTTTGCTTCTTTCAGTGGGCCCCATACCTCCTTTCCTCCACTCCTGCATGACCACCTCACTTTGCAGCCTTCTCTGAGGATGCCATTCCACCCATGTAATTCTCTCTCTTCTCTCCTCAGCTCTTCACTCAGCCATGCCCATTCCTACCTCAAGACCTGGCTTTTGCACAGTGATTTAATCCTGTGTCATTGGGTTTTATTAACATAGTGCCCTGCAATTGCTCTCAGATCATGCAAAGACTCTATCCTCTCTTTGCCCGTTAAGTTATGCACAGAAACATGTGTACAGTAACTAAATTAAAGGGTAAGTACTCTTACATATTTAATTAAACATTATATACTACTAAGGGTGAAGATGGCTTTAAAAACTTTGGAAATTTGGCCAGGTGCGGTAGCTCATGCCTGTAATCCCAGCACTTTGGGAGGCCAAGGCGGGCGGATCACCTGAGGTCAGGAGTTGGTCAGCCTGGCCAACATGGTGAAACCCCTACTCTACTAAAAATATAAAAATTAGCTGGGCGTGGTGGCGGGTGCCTGTAATCCCAGATAGCGGGGAGGCTGAGGCAGGAGAATGAATCACTTGAACCCAGGAGGTGGAGGTTGCAGTGAGGTGAGGTTGCACCACCACACTCCAGCCCAGGCAACAGAGTGAGACTCTGTCTTAAAAAAAAAAAAAACTTTGGAAATTTCTTAATATATTATAGTTACAATAGTAAGGATGCTGAGAACTCTTATTTCAATAAGAAAATAAAGACACAATACAATTAGCTTGACAATAATATCAGTAGTGAATTAACATTCATGTTAAAATTTAAAGCAAAGATAATTTCCTGATGCTACTCCAGGGATTAAAAGAATAATTAGCTGTAAAATGATAATATAATTAGGATGCTTTCAACTGCAAATACAGAAACCCCAAATCAAACTAGCTTAAGGTAATTTGTTGACTCATCCACAACAAGCTCAGTGGTGAGCTGGGGTTCAGAGATGGCTCAATCTAGGGCTCCAGCTCCCTTCTCTGCACCTCCCTGGGCTCTGCCGTCCAGGGAGTATCAATTTCACACTCTTGACTGACAGCAGTTCCTGACCACAACAGCAATACCAGATGAAAATAGATTATTTTCCTCTGCCTCTCAAAAGTGAGAAAGCGTTTCCCCAAAGCCTCCAGTGAGTTTTCCTTCATGTCTCATTTCTGGACTTATAACCATGGGAATGTCATGTTCTGGCAGGCTAAGGCTGAATTCTGAACTAATCACTGCCACGGAGAATTACCAAGATTGGATTAATCTAAATCCATTCTCTAAATTTAGATTAATCAAGGCCTATCCCTGGACCTGGGTCACTCCTAGAATCTACAGGCTGCTGAAAATAGAATAGAAAGGCTATTGAGAAAAATCATAGTATCTCTATATTATATACATATTATATATCCTCTATATAATACTCAAACCTATCTCATTAATAAAATTTTATATTCATAGCTATATGAAAGGACAAATTTTATATTCATATCTATATGAAAGAGCGGCACTACTACCCTGTCATGAATGCTATTACATTTAATGAGAAACTGTAGTACTTCTCTGAAGGCAATTTCATGTAATGTTTGGCTAAGAACTAGAAAATAAGAAAGAAAAAGGGGACAATGAGAAGCCCAAGTAGCTGCCACAACATCTCTGTGCTGAACTGTGACCACAGCTTCTAGAAGAGTCCTTGAGTTCACAACTCCAAAGACATGGCTTATCCCCTAGCCCCAGATGATTGGAGACTGGAAAGAAGGAGGGGGCTATCACACCAACAGCAGCAAGAACCAGAGGTTATCCTGGCAGTAAGGGAGCAACTTTATTTATTTATTTTTTTAATTTAAAAGAACTATACAATCTCAAAAAACATAGTTATTGAAGGGCATTATCCCTAAGGTCAAAAAGCCCTTTGTTTAAATTATACTACAGAGCTATAGTAACCAAAATGGCATGGTACTAGCATAAAAACAGACACATACATCAGTGGAACAGAATAGAGAACCCAGAGATAAATCTATACATCTACAGTGAACTCATTTTGACAAAGGTGCCAAGAACATACACTGGGGGATAAATGGTGCTGGGAGAACTGGATATCTGTATGCAGAAGAATGAAACTAGACCCCTAACCCCCACCATACACAAAAATCAAATCAAAATGGATTAAAGACTTACATCTAAGACTTCAAATTATGAAACTACTAAAAGAAAACATTGTCGAAACTCTCCAGGACGTTGGGTTGGGCAAATATTTCTAGAGTAATACTCTGCAAGCACAGCCAACCAATGTAAAAATGAACAAACAGGATCACATCAAGTTAAAAAGCTTCTGTACAGCAAAGGAAACAATCAGCAAAGTGAAGAGACAACCCACAGAATGGGAAAAAATATTTGCAAACTACCCATCTGACAAGCTATTAATAATCAGAATATATAAGGAGCTCAAACAGCTCTACAGGAAAAAAATCTAATAATCTGATTTTAAAATGAGCAGAAGACATAAGCAGACATTTTTCAAAAGAAGACATACAAATGGCAAACAGATACATGAAAAGGTACTCAACATCATTGATCATCAGAGAAATGCAAATCAAAACTACAATGAGATATCATCTCACCCCAGTTAAAATGGCTTTTATCCAAAAGATAGGCAATAACAAACGCTGGCAGAGATGTGGAGAAAAGGGAACCCTTGTACACTGTTCGTGGGAACGTAAATTAGTACAGCCACTATGGGGAACAGTTTGAAGGTTCCTCACAAAATTAAAAATAGAGCCATCATATGACCCAGCAATCCTGCTCCAAAAGAAAGGAAATGAGTATGTCAAAGAAATAACTGCACTCCCATGTTTATTGAAGCACTATTCACAATAGCCAAGATTTGGAAGCAATCTAAGTATCTATCAACAGATGAATGGACAAAGAAAATGTGGTACATATACACAATGGAGTACTATTCAGCCATAAAGAGAATGAGATCCTGTCATTTGCATCAACATGGATGGAACTGGAGGTCATTATATTAAGTGAAATAAGCCAGATACAGGAAGACAAACTTCACAAGTTCTAATTTATTTGTGGGAGCTAAAAATCAAAATAATTGAATTCATGGAGGTAAAGAGTAGAAGAATGGTTAGGTTGGGAAGGGTAGTGGGGGGTAGGGGAAAGTGGTAATGGTTAATGGGTACAAAAAATAGTTAGAAAGAATAAGACCTAGTATTTGCTAGGACAACAGGGTGACTATAATCAAAAATAATTTAATTATACATTTTAAAATAACTACGAGTATAATTGGACTGTTTGTAACACAAAGGATAAAAATGCTTGAAGTGATGGATACTCCATTTGCCCTGATGCGATTATTATTACTCATTGCATGCCTGTATCAAAATATCTCATGTAACCCATAAATATATACATCTACTATGTACCCACAATTTTTTTAAAAAGCCTCTTTGTATTTCAAAAGTCTTTTTGAGAGCATCATTTTTTGGCAGCACATGATATAATAATTTATGTTCAAAATGACGTCCCTGAGTCATCCTGACTCATGAGCAATCCATGACCCACCAGGAGGCATGCAGCCCACCCAGCTGGAAATACAATCCAACATCTAAGTGTAGGAGGCAAGATTCCAAAGGTATTTCCATGTGTTCAAATATGCCTCAACATTCATTTTTTGATGGTTTTAAAGTAGTCCCAGTTTCCTCATTAATATTTATCTAGTCAATACAATAGGAAATATAAATTGTAAGAAAACATTCCCAAGGGAATGACTCAAAGACATTTTCATTTTGAATTTAAAAACTCTCTCTCTCTCTAATGGATTTTGCTTTCCTGAATTGACTCTTACGCTAAATGGTTGCTTATAACATAAGGAGACAGGGAAATAAGTATGAAAGAGAATCACAGAATTACAGACTTGAGAAGTACTTTAGAGATCATTTAGTTGAGTCCTGTCTGTGTAGCTAAGGAAACTGAGGCCGAGAGAGACGCAGCAATTTACCCAGATTCATGAAGACCAACAAAAAAAGGTTAGGTTAAAATCAAGTTTTGGCACTGAAAGATCAGGCCTTCCCTAAGAGGAATACAAGAGATATGTACAAGAATGTCCACATCTTGGTGGGGAAACCTCCTTTTTAAGGGTCATAGTATAGAACACAGGCAACAACTTAAATGTCCACCAACTGCAGAATGCCTTGGTACACAAGAAGAGAAGGAATACTTGAGCAGTGAACAAAAGCCATACTTATCAACATAGATGAATCTAAAAAGATGATGGTAAGTGAAAAGAACAAGTTGCAGAAATATACAGTCAAACCAATTTGTATATTTCTGAAAAAATATTTAAAATACCAACACAACAGTATTATCATTCATATATATGTTTTATATATATATCCATGTATAATAAAACATGGATAGGAATGATTATTAACAAATTGAGGATAATACTCAATGTTACCTCTAGAGAGAAATGGAAGAGGAGGGATTCATAGAGGACTTCGACTCTATAATTTATTATTTCCAAAATTGAGTGGTGGGTACATGGACATGGGAATGTTTTATATTAGCTATACTTTAATAGGTCTAAAAGTTTTTAAAATTCTTTTAAAAAGCAAATATTAGTAACCTGGAAAACATACATGGAGGTATGTTCATTAATGGCAGTTAAAAACCAAAGCAAATTTTAGAGATGAGGGGTACCTTACAAGATTTAGTCAGGGGAAAAGGAGGCTCTATCGCCCTTATTCAATACAGTATAAAGAGGTCCTGTGAGCCCTTGGTAGCCCACCCTATCCATCCCTGGTCACCAATGGCTTACAGCCCTTCTTTGTATCGAACAAGGGTGGTATGGCAGTGCCTGCTCTTTCCCTGACTAAATCTTCTAGGGTACATTTTATCTCTGAAATTTTGGTTGATTTTTCTACCACTATTAATGAATGCATGCCTTCACACGTCAGATTTCCAGATAACTAATACTGGATCAAGTTCAGATTGGATCAAGTTCAGATAGTGAGGGGCAGAGCAGGGAAGTGGGGTGGCAAGGAATGCTAGCTACTCTGATTTCAAGCAGGGGGTTTGGGGACTTTTCTTCTCCACCTCGTGGAAAAGGAGTTTTGACTTGGACCAAGAACAAGTGAAGAACATTTGGGTCACTGTTGGGAGTGGCACTCTGGCAGGAAGAACAAAGGAGTTCTGATTTTCCATTCAAGTGAAGAAGGCAGACAAGCCATTGCCCCACCCTTGGGGTGGGAGGTTTGGGCCAGGAGGCTCTTTCCTGCACCTCTGAGGAGAAGGCAGTGGGGTATTTGAGGTTTCTGCATTGTCCAGGGCAACCCACAGGGCACCAGAGCTCCCAGATACCTCACCATGAGGCACCAGTGAGGGGTAAGGAGCAAGCACTTATCCAGAGTACTGCTTATCAGCGATTTCTCAGCAACCAGTGATGTCGCTGGAGGCAGCTGAGGGGAAGGGCTTGGCCAGCAAAACAGAGAGAAGGAAACTTCCAAACTGGCCCAAGTCCATAGTTAACAGATCTAACAGGGAAAAGGAACTTGGAATGAGCAGTACTGGGCCACTTTTCATTCCACAAATTAGATATAATTGAACATGGGAAAGGGACAGATTGACAAGAGTCTTTTACACTAAAGTTAAATTAGTCAGTCAACAGATGTTAATAACATAATCTTTTCTGTTTCAAGAGAATAGGGAGGTTGCCCCTGGGTTTGTGAATGGGTGAAAGGATACCATTGCTGGAGTGTGGGAAAGAGTACTTTTCTTGGCCTTCGGAACTCTCTCTCTAGGGCCAGCTAGTTCTCCTGACCTCCAGCATGAGCTGTGACTTGATGAATTTTGGCCGGTGGGTGGTGCAGCTTAGAACACACACAGCTCTCCTGCTTTGGGTACTATCTTAGGGAAGTCTGCTGCCTGGTCCAGAAAAATCAGGGGTAGAAAAACATCAGGGACCTTCAACTAAGGTTTTCTATACCTGGTTCCCACTGAATTTCTTTTGAAAGACTAATTTGGCTGCAGTCATGAGAACCTTGAAAAAAAATTCAGACTTCTGGGTCATTCAGCCTTTCAATGAATGATAACAATGAAAGATTTCAATGTTGGGTTTACTCACAGCACTGCACATTTTTCTACAAAGGTTATCTATCCCCTTTGACCCACTTTAAGAAGCAGAAGTTAAATACTGTGCTTTTACAACTAAAAAGGAGAAAAAAAAGGACTTTGTTTCAAAAGTACATTTGGAAACATGTGTGATCCCAGGCTATCTGAATATGGGTTACATGGTTTGTCTATTTACATTTCAGAGATCTTCCAGAAATAGAAAAATAGTTTCCCAAATATTGAAGTCTACTTTAAAGAAATGCTACATTCACCTCCTTGCTTAAGATTTTTATTAACAATAAAGATACAGTTCTTGCCAGTTTTGAAACTTTCTTTGACAATCAAATTTTGCTTATACTTTTTTTGGTGTGAATTTAGATTAATGAAATTTTAGAGTAGCTGATTTTAGGATAATTAGTTGAAATCTCTAATTAGAAAAATTGACTACTGAAATAAAAAAAAATGAGTTATAAACTGAAGCTTTAAACTATTTTTTTTCTCAAAATAAAGGACTTGGAGAAAATATACAAGTAGAAATAAATTAAGAATGTTACTTAGATCGAGGCTGGGAACAGTGGCTCATGCCTGTAATCCCAACATTTAGGGAGGTTGAGGTGGGAGGATCACTTGAGGCCAGGAGTTGGAGACCAGCCTGGGCAACATAGTGAGATCCCATCTCTAAAAAAATAAATAAAATAAAAATTAGCTGGGTGTTGTGGCACGTGCCTGTGGTCCTAGCTACTTGGAAGGCTGAAGTGGGAAGATAGCTTGAGGCCAGGAGTTAAAGGCTACAGTGAGCTATGATCATTGCGCCACCACTCCCCAGCCCTGGCATGGCATGAGACTGTTCCCAAAAAAAAAAAAAAAAAAAAAAAAAAAAAAACACGTTACTTAGATAGAAACAAAAGAGTTCAAGGCATTGTTCTTTCACAAATATACATCACATTAAGTTATAAAGCTATTTTCACCAAGTACAAGTTATTTTGCTGGATATATTTAGAACTATTTAAATTTGGGTTTATTTATATTAAAATTGACTGTTGTTTGAAAATTAGAAAGTCTAAAGTTTAAGAGGAAAAACACAATAAAAGTAAGTTTAGAAAACATTTAACAACAGTGTGAAATGATCACTGGCAGCCAAATATGTTTATGTTAGCTTTGTTCAACCCAACAGAGGAAAAGGGGGCATTTTAAGGGGGACAAACAAATGGTCAGCAAATATAACTTGCCCTTAAAAAAATACCTGACAAACTAAGAAGACGGACTAGAATTTTCTGATGTGTTTGGTTCTTACATCCTATGAATAGGAAATGGCAAATTAAATGCCATTTATGTATAAGTCAACAGTGACACACATTACCACTTCCTGCTGAAAAAGCTGAACGGCTTTACACTGTTTTAGAATTTTCTATTTGTTACTAAATTAAATTCAATTCTTGGCATTCTTCATATGACAGCTGTACCCATAAGATCTAATCATACCAACAAAATATAACACTCATAAACTAATTCCAGAAATTAGGAAGAATTTACTAATTTCTCTTTGAGCCATAAACATGCATTACAGATATACAAATAGTACAATTAAGAATAGTTTTAAATAATGTCTCTATTTGAGTCTTGAAGGGCTTTAATTTGTAAGATTAAAATATAATGATCTAATTAACTCTTAACATATCTCTGGGAAATAAATGAGCAAAATAAATAATTATATATCAAATGATAACTACCAAAATATGTGTTGAATCACAAAGAAAAGGTTTCTATAATGCTAGAACTACCAAAAGTCAAGAAAGACAGAAATAGTAAACAAAGTGTAATAACACAGCTACAATTCAGATAAAGTATGCAGAAACAATTAGGAAACACTAAGAATTTTAAATCTGATTAAGGAGCCAGCAGAGATTACCCAGCATTCAGCTCACCATTTGAGCCAGGCCAAAAGACTTTATGACAAGTCTCTTTTGCAAATCTTGCACTTTGAAAAGGAAATGTGTTTCAAGTGTTACTCAATCTAGAAGTAGCAATAAGCTTGACGATGTCAAAATGTGGATTTTAGAGATTCTCAGTGAACAGATGTTTTACCTTCAGTAAAGTCTCTTTTCACAAAGGGGCTAACTGGTGAACAGCCTTTAACTCCTGGCCTCAAGCTATCTTCCCACTTCAGCCTCCCAAGTAGCTAGGACCACAGGCACATGCCACCACACCCAACTAATTTTAAATTTTTTTTTTTTTTTTAGAGATGGGGTCTCACTATGTTGCCCAGGCTGGTCTCCAACTCCTTTCCTTTTATTCTTTCTTAAAGAATAAAAGTTCATCGGGAGGCTGAGGCAGGAGAATGGTGTAAACCCGAGAGGCGGAGCTTGCAGTGAGCTGAGATCCAGCCACTGCACTCCAGCCTGGGCGACTGAGCGAGACTCCGTCTCAAAAAAAAAAAAAAAAAAAAAAAAAAAAGAATAAAAGTTCAGAATGCTTCTGAGCTTCCATTTCTTTTCCCATTATTAATTCATCACTATCTCAAGAACCAAACTGCTCCAAAACAAAACCAGTTGTGTCTCTCCTGCTCCATCGTTTCCAATAAAGTGTACCTTTGTAGCAGGAAAACCCCTCTAGTATGAATCTCTATTACTTCCTAAACCTAGAATTTCCTTGTTTGAATTCTGACAGCTTAGTCAGGTCTGTTTCTTTTAAGGGTGAGGTGAATACTCTGAAGACATTCAAAAACTGAAGTTGAAAAAAAAAAAAAAAAAAGGAAGTAAATCCCTGATTTTAGGCACTAAGGCACTATTGCTAAGGGAAGACCATATTGCCAAATCACTGGAATTATCACTGGAAAAAATTACAGCTACATTCCAATGATGCTGCACCAAAAATGCAGTGAAACTGATTATTTAGCTCTTTCCAAGTATTGACCATGTATCATATTTTCCATTCATTTAGAGGTAAGTGAAAGCTAAAAAAAAACCTAATAGAACTAAGTAACAACACTACATAGTACAACTAACTAAAAACAAATGATATATCTTTTCCCTTTTAGAATGAACTCTTAAAAGAAAAAATAAAAAAGATTGTTATCCACGTAATATATCAGATAGCAACCAGGGTTAAAACAAACTTTAGCTATATATACTTTTTTTACTTTCCAGGAAAATTCCCAAGTCACTTTGTTTAGAAATATTTCAGCTTATACTGGTATGAACTGTAAAATGTGGTAATTTTCCCCACCCAGTTAATACAAGTAAACATTTTAGCAGAGAGGGGAAGAGGACGGGTCTTCACCAAATTACTAGAGGCAGGAGAGAAAAATCTAAAGTCATACTCTCCCAGCCTGGGCAACATAGTGAGAGCCCATCTCTACAAATTAAATTAAAAATTAGCTGGGCATGGTGGCACATGCCTATAGACCTAGCTACTTGGGAGACAGAGACAGGAAGATCATTTGAGCCTAGGAGTTCAAGGTTACAGTGAGCTATGGCTGTGCCACTGCACTCCCACCTGGGAAACAAAGCAAGGCCCTGTCTCTAAAATAATATAATAATTAGTAAAATCATATTCTCTCCTGCAGGCCTGCCTCTTCCTTCTTTCATCCTCTTATCCCCCTGACTTTTCTCTAAATAAAAAGTGATAAGAGGCCGGGCATGGTGGCTCACGCCTGTAAGCCCAGCACTTTGGGAGGTCAAGGCAGGCAGATTACCTGAGGTCAGGAGTTTGAAACCAGCCTGTCCAATATGGCGAAACCCTGTCTCTACTAAAAATACAAAAATTAGCTGGGTATGGTGGTGCATGCCTGTAATCCCAGCTACTCGGGAAGCTGAGGCAGGAGAATTGCTTGAACCCAGGAGGCAGAGGTTGCAGTGAGCCGAGATCACACCACTGCACTCCAGCATGGGTGACAAGAGCAAGACTGTCTCAGCAGCAACAACAACAACAAAAAAGTGATAAGAGATGATAAAATAAACATAACTGCAAACTTCCAGTGTTCTGAATCTAGTTAACAAGAGCCTTTTCTTGATCAAAACCAACATCAATGCCACAAAAGTGTATGAAAATTAAGCAGCACTTACAGTTAACTGTAGCCAGTGTGATGGAAGGATAATTATAATAAGCTATTGCTGATGAGTAAAGTTATAACCAACAGAGTAATGCAGGTAAGAGGATGAGTAAAAAAATTAACATTTTGGTACAAATGCCGTATTTTTGCCAACCAATAATGAAAAACTACCAGTGACTACATCCTCCTGATTTGTAAGCACAATCCTCTATGATAAAAAAGTTTGAAGGTGACAACACCTTCATGGCCAATTACACTTATCTATATATGTAGCCATTCACCTTAAAATAAAGACACTCTTCTAACTTTACAGGGTGCCAAAGGATTCTGTCCTCTATTACTTCCTTGGTTTGGCTTCTTTTTTTTTTTTTTTTTTTTTTGAGACAGAGTCTTGCTCTGTCACCTAGGCTGGAGTGCCGTGGTGCGATCTCGGCTCCCAGGGTCTGCAACCTCTGCCCCCAGGGTCCAAGAGATTCTTGTGCCTCAGCCTCCAGAGTAGCTGGAATTACAGGCACGCGCCACCACATCTGGCTAATTTTTGTATTATTAGTAGAGACATGGTTTCACCAGGTTGGCCAGAATAGCTCGAACTCCTAACCTCAGGCAATCTGCCCGCCTTGGTCTCCCAAAGTGCTGGGATTACAGGTGTGAGCCACCATGCCTTCTTTTCAAATACTGGAGAAATACATTAAGGATCACTGAATGTCTGTGAGCACCTATCTTTCTCAGGCATATTTTTCCAAGTTACAAAATGCTTTTCAAACAGGTCCGGTCACCCCAAATGACTGACATGTAAGATACTGAAGACTCATTTGGAAATCTCGAGCCTGACCTTGAGTCCTGAAGGGCAATGACCCTTATTTCTATAGCAGAATACCTGGGAGTGTATATGCCTTTTCTTAGGCATGCATAGAAATACTTCCTGGAAAATAGCTTTCCTCCTCTCCCCCACCCCTTATTTCCCAATGCTGGGGTAGCCACTGAAGCCTTTGTGTCTTATTTACCATGAAGGAATATTTTGAAGCTATTAGAAGTGATCCTTGGTTGTTACCAAGGTTATATAGAGATCTCAAAAAATTTATGTTATCATGTTATAAACGTGGCAAAATATAAAATGCACTGTCTGCAACTATGCAGAAAATACATGTACATACGGAAAGCAACGTGTAAAACAATTAAGTAGCTATGTTAGGCTAAGTATATTAATGTGAGATGATTTTCAAAATTACAAACTAAAATTTTCACTTATATTATTTTTGCATTAATACGTTTTGAAGCAAATATTATACACACGATAGTGAAAACAGTACTCGCTATAAGTATACTTCAAATTCTGAATTAAAGAAGTTTTTAGGGGCTGCCCTTGCAAAATCTTAGCATTTAGTATAATGTTGTTTCTATGGGGAAAAAAAGCACAAAAAAATGCCACCAAACAACTAATTCACACACTCCATCAAAAGAGCTGGTGTTAAGTGGGGACTGCAATCATTATCTACCAAACAGCCCACACGAATTTGTTCCTCCTTCTCTAATACTGCAGTTCCGGTTTATTTGCTGTCACCTGCAAGACAGCATGCGGGAAACAAAGAAAGGGATCAAGATGTGAACTTGCCTTCACGCGCTGTGTTTTATGACCATCTGCAGAAACAAATCCAGGAGGAAAGGCATCATTTGCAGAATTCATTTTTCCAGGCTATCCCTGTCCCTAATTAACACAGATAATTCTGAGTTTGCCATATCATAATTTATTAACCATATTAAATTAATCTAATCAGCTGTAAAACAGGAGAGGACAACAGTACAAGTTTTAATAAAGTGAGCTCACTGGGGCAGGGTTCTGTAGCTCACACCTATAATCCCAGCACTTTGGGAGACCAAGCAGGAGGATCGCTTGAGCCCAGGAGTTTGAGACCAGCTTGGGAAACATAGGAGACTCTATCTCTACAAAAAAAAAATAAAACAATTAGCCAGGTGTGGTGGTGTGTGCCTGTAGTCCCAACTACTTAGGAGGCTAAGGTGGGAGAATTGCTTGAGCCTAGGAGGTCGAGGCTGCAGTGAGCCATGTTTGTGTCTCCAGCCTGGGTGACTACACTCCAGTGTGGGTGACAAAGTAAGACATGTGAAAGAGAAAGAAAAGGAAGAAAAGGAAAGAGAAAGGAAAGGAAAGAGAAAGGAAAGGAGAGGAAAGAGAAAGGAAAGGAAAAGAAAGGAAAGGAAAGGAAAAGAAAAAAGAAAAGGGAAAGGAAAGAAAAGAAAAGAAAAGAAAAGAAAAGAAAAGAAAAGAAAAAAGAGGGTGCTCACTGGATTTTAAAAGCTGCTCAGCTGAGGATCATGGTGAATTCCCACACAAAGGGCAAAAGCACCCTTGGTGAACAATTTGATTTGTTATATTTTTAACTCATCTATCTGTTTATAAAGCCCCATAATACAATGAAGTTAAGAACAAAACAAAACAGCAGGTATGTACAGATTATTTTAAAAATAAATCCAGGGGTTCAGAGGGTGAAGAATTCTGGGTTCCTGGGTGAACAGAGCCAGAATGTTTCCATATATGAACAGTTGAGGAAAACAACCAAAACTAAACAAAACAAAATTGAACATCAAGTTGTAAATTTACCTCTGCAATTGAAAAGTTAGTATTTTACTATGTTAACTTCATTTACCCAGTTTCTGACTGATTCAAAAGTACTTCTGCAGCACCCTAACAGTAACCCTAAGTTACTAACATGAAAAACAAAAACAGAACTATTCACTCACAGATAACTTTACAGACACAGTGTCATTTCAAAGATGTCCTCAGGCAAGCCTGGGGCAGGATTTCCACATCTGGTGGTCACAGTGTTGGTGTTCTCAGTTTGGTCCTCATTGTCATTAGGTCAGGAAATACATACAACAATGGATGCAAATGTCAGAGGCGTGTGAATCAGAGCAACTCCATCTTAAACAAGAGCAGGGTAAAATAAGGCTGAAACCCACTGGGCTCCATTCCCAGATGGCTAAGGCATTCTAAGTCACAGGATGAGACAGGAGGTCAGCACAAAATAAAGGTCAGGAAGACCTTGCTGATAAAACAGGTTGCCCTAAAGGAGCCAGCCCAAACCCACCAAAAACAAAATGGCCACGAGTGACCTCTGGTCGTCCTCACTGTTACATTCCCACCAGCACCATGACAGTTTACAAATGTCATGGCAACGTCAAGAAGTTACCCTATATGGCCTAAAAAGGGGAGGCATGAATAATCCACCCTTTGTTTAGCATATCATCAAAAAATAACCACAAAAATGGGCAACCAACAGCCCTAGAGGCTGCTCTGTCTATGGAGTAGCCATTCTTTTACTCATTTACGTTCTTAATAAACTTGCTTTCACTTTGCACTGCAGACTCGCCCTGAATTCTTTCTTGCATAAGATCCAAGAACCCTCTTTTGGGGTCTGGATCAGAATCCCTTTCCTGTAACACAAAGAAGCCAAGAAATGTGAAAACACAATGACTATGTATTTTTAACCTCAAATGGTCTATCAGCAGAATGAGAAGTGTGAAGGAAAATGTCACTGGCCATTTTAGGAACAGATCACAACCATAGATGGCAAATCTTTGCATGAATTTCTGAGGGTGAGAGAAGAAAGCAGGAAAACATGTGTGCATTCTGAAAAATTGATATTTAATCTATTTTGGATAGGTAATATACCTTTGCAGGCCTCAAAGTTGAAGGCTGAAGTGTGTATTTGGAGACTATGATACTGAAGTCAGAAAAGTGGGAGATTTGGCCCCTTATCAGATTTACAACCAATTCCTTATCCTACATGTGAGTATAATCCATTTATCAAATTGTAGATAAAAACATATATATATAATCCATAGATCAAATTGTAGTTTTCTGTTCTGAAAACTGACGGAGGCTGCTTCATTCTAGCTATGTAACAGATATGGCTAAAGAGTGCTCAACCACACGTGATAGATACAATAAGGTTTACCTGAGTCAAATGAAGTCAAATTTAGCAAAAATCAAATTGACTAATGAAAGGGCAAATTTCAAGATTTAATTTGACAAAGAATGAGTGGCTGGGCACGGTGGCTCACACTGTAATCCCAGCACTTCGGGAGGCATAGGTGAGAGGATCACTTGAGCCCAGGAGTTCAACACCAGCCTGGGAACACAGCAAAATCCCGTCTCTACAAAAAATACAAAAATTAGCCAGGCAGGTGGCAAGCGCCTGTAGTCACAGCTACTGAGAGGGTTGAGGTGGGTGGATCGCTTGAGCCCAGGAGGTCGAGGCTACAGTGAGCTATGATCACGCCACTGTACTCCATCCTGGGTGACAGAGCCAGACCTTCTCTCAAAAAGAAAACAACAACAAAAACAAAAACAAAAAAACAGAGAAGGAAAAAAAATAATAAATTATTCTTGTCAATTAGCTAAACAAGAAAAATGAAAAAGAATTAGTGGGCACCTCCACGAGCCTGACACTATGCTAGGCACTGAGGAATTCAACAATGAAGTTATGAGTCTCAAGGAGCTCCTACGCTAATAGTCATTAAAATTTCATCATGTGAAAATCCTACTCCATACTGGTGTCTTTGTTAAAGACAATATTCCAAGGTTCGCTGTTTAGGAGCAGGAATTAACAACAGATGACAAACTAACAAAACCATGATTTCCTAAAATGTGACACTGTCTGCTTTAATTCTGCCATTTCCAGAAGCAAGTATATATTTATCACCCAAAAGGCTGAGAGTAAGCAAGTGGCATTTGTCTGTCACAAATGGCAAAAAGTGTAATTAGTAACTTTTCATGTTGTTTAGAAACAAATTCGGCTTAAAATATATGACAGCAATAGAAATTAAAAGTACTCAATACACCACCACTTTTGCATTCTCTCCTAGCACTCCAGTAAATAAACTCTAGTCTTGGTCAAGTTTGAAATTCTGACTTGTAAGAGCTTTGATGACTAGCTAAAAATAAAAATTATCAAACATATTTATAAGGAATGGTAATACTAAAAACTCCATCACAGTTAAGTTACATTAACAAAGGCTAAGGGGCTCAGCAAACTTTGGTAGTGCAGCTGCAGTCTTGAATCCTGACTCCAAAGTCCTTTGTTTGATAAGCATGATGATATTACATTAAAGATGATATTATATTTATTGTGTACCTACTATGTGCCAGGTAGAACTATAGGAAATAGCCATCCCTAACCCTCATTTCACTGATAAAGAACCTACAGCTCTAAGAGGTTGAGTAACTTATACAAAATAACAAGAAAGTGGCAGAGCTGGGGTTTCAGCCCATGTCTGCCCATCTCTGACGTCTGATTTTCCCTTGTTGGGCTAAGGATGAGAATTCTGTGTCTCAAGTGACTCTAACAGGAGAATCAACCTTTAGAGTCCACCCTGGAGGTGGTACTAGCTCAGATTATGGAGGATTTGGGAGGAATCTGTTTCCAATACATCCCTTAAAACTGAACCTAACTCCAGATTATGTCGAGATCACAAAAGGAAAATTGGTTCATTCCTGGTGGACCTAAACATTAGGAATTAGTTCTTTGAGCCTCTGAGTATGCTTAGCATAGCCATTTTATTATGAAATCCTTATTTCTAGATTAATCTGAAATAGATCTGATCATCCTCACAAACTAGAGAAGACCCCATCTATGTAGGTCTGTTTTGATTCAGAATGAAGCTATCTCCCAAGGCAAGGTTCAAAATAAGAGATGTTAAGGAGATAGGGCAATAGGTAATTTTCCACTCATATGATTGAAATCCATCCCATGTCAGCCTATGTGACAGGGACTGTGACACTCATGCTGCTCCAGGAAACATGATCTTGGTTCTACAGTATGGCTAGGAAGAACTAAAAAAGTTTGGATACCTGGGGTATTATCAGTGGTCAAATGTACTTGGCCATTTGAAGCATACCTTTTAAACACACATAAATATCTTCCAACATGGAATGAATGCTTTCTATAACTTTTCTCTATCTAATTATAGTAGCATCCTCCAATTCTGAGTTTATAATGAGAAAGAAACTATGTTGGAAACAACTACAAATGATAAAAATAAAATAAAATACGGCCAGCTGGCAGACTGTTCTACAACATCATTGAGGCTCCCTGCATCACTTGAATAAAGCCTGATAGTTTATAAGCGTTTCCTTGTTTTGATCATCACAGACAACAACCCTGAAGATGTGGGTATAACAGGAATCATAACCTCCACACAGAGAGAATGAGTGACTTACCCAACACCACAGTGCTATAAGTGACAGTGATTCCAAATCCAATACTCTGTCCACTACATCACACTGCTTCATTAGGAGACATTTTGTGGGATAATAAAATGGGTTGCTTTTATTCCTCTATCTGAGGCCGCACTATAGAAGAAAACAATATAAAGACAAAAGAAAAACTCCTTTTTTGGAACAGTGTATCAGTCAGGGTCTAGTCAGGAAAAAGAAATCAAATACAGTCATGTGTCACTTAATCACCAAGTACAGTCATGTGTCACTTAACAACCAGTACAAGTACAGTCACGTGTCTTCAAGTACAGTCATGTCACTTAACAATCAGTACAAGTACAGTCATGTGTCTTCAAGTACAGTCATGTGTCACTTAACAACCAGAACGTTCTGGGGAATGCAGTTAGGTGGTTTCATCTTTGTGCAAACATCATAGCATGTACTACACATCTAGTCTACGTGGTATAGCCTATTTATTGCTCCTAGGCTACAAACCTACATAGTATGCTACTGTACCAAATACTGCAGGCAATTGTAACACAGTGGTATTTATGTATTTAAACATATCTAAACATAGAAAAAGTACAGTAAAAACATGGCATAAAAGATAAAAAATGGTGGCTGGGCCCAGTGGCTCATGCCTATAATCCCAGCACTTCAGGAGGCCGAGGCAGGCGGATCACCTGAGGTCAGGAGTTCGAGACCAGCCTGGCCAATATAGTGAAACCCCGTCTCTACTAAAAACACAAAAATTAGCCAGGCATGGTGCAGGCGCCTGTAGTCCCAGCTACTCGGGAGGCTGAGGCAGGAGAATTGCTTGAACCCAGGAAGCGGAGGTTGCAGTGAGCTGAGATCAAGCCACTGCATACCAGCCGGGGCAACAGAGCAAGACTCTGTCTCAAAAAAAAAAAAAAAAGTAAAATAAAAATGGTATACCTATATAGGGTACTTAGCATGAAAGGAGCTTGCAGGACTGGAAGTTGCTCTGAATGAATCAATGAGTGACTGGTGAGTGAATGTGAAGGCCTAGGACATTACTATACACTACTGTACACTCTATAAACACTATACACCTAGGCTATACCAAAATTATATTTAAAAAATAAGGTAACTGTAGTACAACGTTACAATAGTTATGATGTCACTAGGCAACAGAAATGTTTTAGCTCCATTATAATCTTATGTGGGCTGGGCATGGTGGCTCACACCTGTAATCCCAGCACTTTGGGAGGCCAAGGCGGGTGGATCACTTGAGGTCAGGAGTTCGAGGCCAGCCTGACCAACATGGCGAAACCCCATCTCTACTGAAATTACAAAAAAAATTAGTTGGGTGTCGTGGCACATGCCTGTAGTCCCAGTTACTCGGGTGGCTGAGGCAGGAGAATTGCTTGCACCCAGGAAGCAAAGGTTGCAGTGAGCCGAGATTGTGCCACTGCACTCCAGCCTGAGCAACAGAGTGAGAATCGGTCTCAAATAATCACCACCACCACCACCATCATCATCATCATCATCATCATCACCACCACCACCACCATCATCATCATCATCATCATCATCATCATCTTATGGGACGACCATCGTATACATGATCCATCATTTACCAAAATGTTGTTATGTGGTGCATGACTGTATTTACAACAGAAGGAATTTAATAGAGGGAACCAGCTAGATAAGCCATTAAGTTGCTGCAAACTATACTGGGGATGGTAAAAGGTTTAACAACAGCAGGGAGCCACTACCACCCCTTAGCTGGAGAAACAAAAGGAGGAGATGGTGTTACGGGAACTGAAGACCTAGAGTCACTTGACAAGAACTATGATGGTCCTGTCCAGTGAGAGCTAAGGCCAGAGAGAAACAGTCTCTGCTACAGAAGCCACCCAAGGCAGGAAGGGAAAAAGAGAAATATCTTGGTTTCTCCCTTTCTCCTCTTACACTATTTCCTGCCAGTTTCTCTAATTGGCTGAACCCAGTCTGAAGCTAGCTGACCCAGGAGCCTGGGTGGAGAAAGAGGGAAGAATGAAAGTTAGAGAAAACTGACCGAGGGCTACAGTTAATCCTTAGCTGCAATAATCAAATATGTGACTGTTACAAGCAACTGAGATTTTGGGGTTGTATAACTGCAAAAGCTAACTGATACACACCTCCACAAACATCAAGGAGGTAAATAAATAAGCAGACAGAAGTGAAATAAATGGAGAATCAAAAGTGAAATCACAGCAATAATTACTTTTAATAATTGCTTTGAAGGCATTTCTACTACTAATTTGTGAGCCCAGGATGGAAGGCAAGCACATGTACAGACCCCCAGCCATGCCCCAGTCCTGAAGGAGAAGTCCATTCAGGAACCTGTCTAGCAATGTGGTAGGATCCCCAGCTAGCGGTGGAGATGAGCCCTGGCCAGGACTGTCTTGTAGCTTCACAATTAACTGGGCAGTTCGGGACAGGATAACCCGGTGAACTAGGAGTGTCATGCTGGCAACTCAGGAGCCAGGACTTCCAAAAAGGAAGTTTGTCACTGAGTCAGCGATGTTGCCAAGCCCTAAGCCAGAGCAGTACTAATATAGCTCAAAGGTAACCACTGATATGGCCACTCAAGCTTTTTGCTTATAATACTTCCAGCACAGTACTAGCTTCCATCATAATACACACAGCATAGCTTCACTAGTTATTTATAATCCCTCCCTTCTCCCAAAGTAGACTGTATGCACCACAGGATACTGGATACCTTTTTAGCTTATGTAACTCTACAATTACCCATCTTAAAATAAATGGCCCCATCCAACATATCCAATGTTACTTTTCACAATTCCTCAGCAAACAACCTCACAAATGCCCCTTTCATGCTCTGTGGTATTCCCTGCCTCTAAGCATTTTTCAAGATCTCCCCATTGTCTGATACATTCTCCATCCTTTCCATCTAAATCCTGAAAGTGCTTCAAGATTCAGAAACTCTACCTCCTCTGTCCTCCAGTTATCCCAGCCAACTCTGCTCACTCTCTACCCTAAACTCCTACAGAATTTAGAATGCATATCATTATGCAGGCGGCATTTAATTATTTTTGTTGTTTCATATAAGTTTTACCTTCCCAATTACACTTGAACAGAGGATCTAGCACTGTATACAGCTGATTGAGTAAGTGCCTGATAAATGTTTAAAGGGATAAATGAAAGATAAACCCTTTTAAAAAAAAGCAGGAGCCTCATCTTTTACTTACAGTACTTCATTTGGAACCTCCCTCCTGTTTGCCAAGCAAGTAATAGGCACTCAACGAACACTTCTTGACATTGATCAATTACTTTGGAATACAATCAGGTTTACATATGTCCAAATTAATCCTACTGGAATGCATCTTAATGGCTGGCAAACAAAGTTACATATTTGGGTAACTTTAAGAGATAAAACAAAAAAGTGAAACACAAAAAAACACTAAAATATGAAACCACTGAAAGTTTCATAAAATAGCACTTGACTCTTACTCCTCCTTACTCTTATATCTGCAGTGAACACTACTCTGTCTTCTATTTTCATGTTCATGTCCTATTGTCTTTCACTCCATTAAAAAAAAAAAAGTTGGTCTGTACACAGTTGACTTCATGACCCAATAAAGGGTTGTAATCCATATTAAAAACACTGCCTAAAGATCATTCTAGAACAATTTTCTTAAATTATTAAGAAAAGTACAAATGACAAAACAGTACTAAGCATACATAAAGTAGATGTCTTCATTTTAGAACGAAGAAAAGGCAACAATGCAGTCTCTTCTACAGAAATGAAATAGAATGAAAGGTTCTGCTACCATTGTCTCAATTCTAATCACATTTTAATTTAGACAGGTTTAGGCGTTCGGATGATTTTTTAAAATTCCACACACTGAAATAAATACCAATTCTGTAATTATATTAAAAGGCCTGATATAAGGGCTACCACTGAAGTGGAGGGAAATAATTGGATATTTCATGTTGGTTAGAAAGTCTTACTTTCTTCAGACACCATAGTTTTCTTAACACGTGGACAACAATCACAAAACCAAATGTTGCGGATGTCTCTATGGTGTGTGGGAACTTCTACCATTTTCCCAACAACTAGAATGGCTTCCAGAGTTCATGCAGAAAGAGTAGAAAGCAGAAAACCAAAAAAGAAGAGAGACAATAGACTCATTACCCAAGTGACCCTCTCAAAAACACAGCCAGTGAAGCCAGGAGCAGAAGCCTTCTATCAATATAGGCTCAACAGTAAAAGACCCACTTTTCTTTCATGGAAAAAAAGGGATCTGTCTGATCAAATACAGCCTCCATAGAATTGGTTTTTCTAAAAAATGAGACAAGTCTTCAGTGGCAAACTGCCCTATAGCAGTGGCTTTCTGCCTTTTTTGACCTGCTGGTAAGAAATAATTTTTCTATAACAACACATTCCACATATATACATACTTACATAACTGAAACAAAAGTTTTATGAAATAGCACTTGACTCTTACTGCTCGTTATTCTTACATGTGCAGTGGACTCTGTGTTCTCTTACCTATTCTCATGTTCTTGTCTGTTCTCTTTCAATTCATTAAAAAAAAAAAAAAAAAAAAAAAGTTGGTCTGGACACAGTAAATTGACTTCCTGACCCAGTAATGGGCTGCAACACTTATTGAAAACATTGACCTAAAGAACATTCTGGAAGTCAAGGTCACATTTGCTCTCTCAAGCTCTTTCTCTCTTTCTTTCTTTCTTTTTTTTTTTTTTTTTGACAGAGTCTCACTCTTTCGCCAGGCTGGAGTGCAGTGGCGTGATCTCGGCTCACTACAACCTCTGCCTCCCGGGTTCAAGCGATTCCCCTGCCACAGCCTCCTGAGTAACTGGGATTACAGACACACGCCACCACCCCCGGCTAAATTTTTGTATTTTAGTAGAGACAGGGTTTCACCATGTTGGCCAGGATGGCCTCGATATCCTGACCTCGTGATCCACCCGCCTCAGCCTCCCCACGCCCAGTGATCTCTCTTTCAAAACAAAACAAAACAAAACAAAACAAATCCACTGCTGGAAGAAAAGGTCATTTTAGTTTCACTTTTTAGTGAGAGAGAGGAAAATGACAACTTCAGGGTCTTGTATATAGTTGCCCCTAAAATATTTGTTAAACTTAAGAGGCTATTCTAAAGTATTTTTTTCTTCCTATTTTGTGAGTAAAGTAACATATTAGGGAGCAGGGAGGCTAAGATTTAAAGGAAAAAAGGAGAATTCCAATAATGGAAATACTGCTTGAGCAACATGCCTAATATTTTGCGTATGACATTGCCAGGAATTCCTCTATCACCTGAGATACTTTGATTTATCAGCCTAAGGTCAAGAAACAAAAGAGAGAAAGGCCCATCACAAAAGGCCAGAAGACTTCAGCGGTTTGGTAACTGACCTCATTTCAAATGAATGAAGTGGGACTATGCCCTTTAAATGAGGAAATAATTGCCTGCAAAATCAATGACTCCAGCTTAAAACAATCCAGAATGGCTAAAGCACAAACTTTTAGAACAAAATGCAGCCAAACAAAATGAGCTTCAGATTAGATAACCCCGTATAGTGGAGTCCAATGATATTCTTTAAGATACTCTCCTGAGATCCCTGCTCAACAGATAATGATGCTGACAGCTATAATGGGATAGGCTATCATTAATAAAAATAGCTATCACTTCTCAAGAGCCCACTTAGGGCCAGGCACTGGGTTAGGTACTGAATATACCTTATCACTAGTCTGCAAGAGGGCTTTAATCCCCATTTAACGTAAGAGGAAACAGAGGTCCAGATAAGTAACTTGCTTATACTTGTAGAAAGTGATAAAACTGGGATAATGAACTCAATTGTTATATTTTAAACCTTCACCTCCCATTGGTACATTTCTTTTGCCAACATAAGGGTAGAAGCATTAAAAAAAAAAAAAAAAAAAAAGAACAGATAACCACATGTACAACATACATGAAGCAATAGGAAGGAAGGGAGGAAGGGGAAAAAAGACAAAAAGGAACTAGTCCTTTTAAATAAGAAAGACACATTACTTCAGAAAATGGCAGCTTCCCTTAGTTTGGAACCTAAGCTTTAGCTCTATAGTTCTAAGTGTCTATTTTAACAGCAGTTATTACTATGTGAGCTCTGTAGTCTCAATCCAGGGAAAAGAATCTTGCCACTAGAAGAATAATTTTAAAGTGAGAGTCTGCTTTTGATACAAATATTTGATACAGATACTAAGTGGAATAAACATAGCAATCTACCCTTCTCTCTCCTGAAAAACTGTCTTTATCACATTTTACTTCAAATTTAAAGACAGTTTAAAAAATTGCCTTTACCACATTTTACTTTACTTTACTTTAAATTGTTTAGATTTTCCTCAAATTAAAAAGACAAGCTAAAGAAAAGGTAATAAAATATTATTAAAGGCAATGCTTTAATTATACAGCATGGAAACTACTCATTTGCACAATGAGCATTTTATAGCTGAATGAAACTCTTCTCAAGCTTGGGGAAAACACTCAGAGGTATTCAAAATAATTAGTCCTTTGATCCTTCATTTGGTTTCAAATGGCCATAAGTGACTCTCCAAACTTGGTCAAGGATCTGGAGTTATTATACACAGTACCGCCCAACAATCGTCTTGGTTAAGGCTTTCTCACTGACCCAAAAACATGGCACATAGTGAAAAACATTTTCCTTAAATGTCTAAATTACGGCTGGAATAAATACTGGAAAAGATTGGAAACTTCCAATGGAAAACCCCCATATTCCATTCAATACTTTTAAATGTAAAGGACATTTATTTTTACATCTTTTACACAAAAAGAAAGTAATCATATAGAACAATCCTAACGCCATTATGCTTATTCCTCAAACCATTAGGCCCCCATATGTACCATCTTTTCATCCATCTCTCAAAGTACATTTGAATTCCTTTTATCTGACTAATCATACATTAATCATATATGATTTACCTAATGAGATATCTGATTATTCTTTCTAAAGATGAAGGAAACTACCATGAGCTCAGAGGATATAAGGAAATGAAATGAAAGAAAATTAGATTCAGTGGAACTAAGAGAAACACAGATGTAATCAACCCACGTGCATCTAGTCAGAGGCCAACTTCTCCCTGGCAAAAGTCCCCCAGTGTGTGAGCAACAGAGACTACTGCACTGATACCACTTTATGACTAAAAAAGGAGGAATACTTTACAAGTCAAAACTTTTTTTTTTTTTTGAGACGGAGTCTCACTCTGTCACCAAGGCTGGAAGGTAGTAGCCCAGTCTCGGCTCACTGCAACCTCTGCCTCCCAGGTTCAAGTGATTCTCCTGCCTCAGCCTCCCAAGTAGCCGGGACTACAGGCTCATACCACCATGCCCGACTAATTTTGTATTTTTAGTAGAGACGGGGTTTCATCATATTGGTCAGCCTGGTCTTGAACTCCTGCCTTGTGATCTGCCTGCATCGGCCTTCCAAAGTGCTGGGATTACAGGCGTGAGCCACCGCGCCCGACCACAAGTCAGAACTTTTAAATCAGTGGCACTGAACATTTAAAAGCTGGATTGAGGCCAGGCGCGGTGGCTCATGCCTATAATCCCAGCACTTTGGCAGGCCGAGGCAGGTGGACTGCTCGAGCTCACGAGACCAGCATGGACAACATGGTAGAATCCCATCTCCACTAAAATACAAAAAAAATTAGCCAGGTGTAGTGGTGTGCACCTGTAGTCCCAGCTACTCTGGAGGCTGAGGCAGGAGAATTGCATGAAACCAGGAGGTGGAGGTTGCAGTGAGCCAAGATTGTGCCACTGTACTCCAGTGGGGGAGAGACAGCAAGACTCCGTCTCCAGAAAATAAGTAAATAAATAAATTAATTAATTAAAGTAAAAGTTGGATTGAAACATTTATATGGACATTCAAAGAGAGGAGAAATCACAGTAGATAATATATATGAAAAATTATAAAGAAGAAAAACACATCATATGGTACTAAGATACTAATTATGAACTCTTGAAGAGGGTAATTTTCTTTTATTTTTCTTTTTTTTTTTTGAGACAGTGTCTCATTCTGTTGCCCAGACTGGAGTGCAGTGACGTAAAAAGGCTTACTGCAGCCTCAACCTCCTGGGTTCAAGTCATCCTCCCACCTCAGCCGCCAGAGTAGCTGGGACCACAGGTGCACGTCACCACGCCTGGCTAATTTTTAAAATTTTTTACAGATACGGGGTCTCACCATGTTGCCCAGGCTGGTCTCAAACACCTGGGCTCAAGCAATCATCCTGCCTCAGCCCCCCAAAGTGCTGGAATTATAGGCATGAGCAGCTGTGCCTGGTCTATAGGGTAAAAATTTTAAGGGCAAATATAATACAGTTCCTCTTTCCTCTGTATGTTCTGCCAATTCCCACTTCAACTTTCAGTAAAAAGTAAAGGGTTGTGAAAATAAGACTGAGTTGACAATTTTAAAACTGGCTAAAATAAAAATGAAAATTATGAGGACCTCAGGCATTTTTCAAAATAAACTAGAAAGAACTTTCCTTCTGATAGTCCATTTACGAGTAGCAAAGTCTGTCGTACAGGGATTCTCAATTCCTTCAAAGACTACAAAGAAATACAGTATGACAAAGATACAGTGTTAATTGGTTAAATTTTTACATAAGCATAAAAACTACTTACTCTTTACAAACTTGATATTGACCAGAAGGCAGTTTTTCATCTAATATGTTTGAAAAATCAGCAGTTAAGTAAAAAATATCAAGACGATTTTTGGAACACTTTAATTAGCAGTATAGAAGCATACAAATGAATTTTAAAATAAAATCAATGCATCAGTGAGTAATATCTAATATGAAAGTACTCACATTTCACGATGAGACTATGATCAGATGCAGAAAGGCAAAGGTCTAAATCCCAGTAGAGAAGGGATGGGTATGAGGGACAAAGGCCCTTGGACTGAATTATCAAGAGTGATGTCTTCAGCTTTCAGATTCCCAAAGCCCCTGTTGGTAGTTTGTGATAAACATGGTATTTGGTCACAAATAGCAACAGCAGGTATCTCTTGTGTCTAGAATGGGAAAGGAGCTCAGAATCCTGTGGAGACTGCAAACTCCTGACTCCATAAGAATGAGGTGGAAGGTCTGAGAACAGATGCCCTATTCAATTTTAAAGACCTTAGTAAACAAGAAAAATAAAATTAAATACTGTATGTGTGTTCCATAGGAAATTATTTTTATTTTTTCTTTTTGCAGGGGAGAACACCACTATATGCAGTTTTAGGAGGAAAAGATAAGAAACATGAATTCTCAGAAGCAGATTTTAACCCCCACAGCTCAAGGGTTACATTAAAAAAGAGAAATGAACTGCTGCTGAAATTAGAAGCAAGAGAACCCGCCCTGGTCACATCCACTGTCAGATGCAAAAGCTTTGTGAAGTGTTAGAAACTGGGCTGGGCATGGTGGCTCACGCCTGTAATCCCAGCACTTTGAGAAGCCGTGGTGGATGGCTTCTGGGCCTTTTGGCTAAGATCAAGTAAGAAGCTGTGGTAGGCGGATCACCTGACATTAGGAGTTCGAAAGCAGCCTGGCCAACGTGGTGAAACCCCATCTCTACTAAAAATACAAAAATTAGCCAGGCGTGGTGGCGTGTGCCTGTAATCCCAGCTACCCGGGAGGCTGAGGCAGGAGAACCGCTGCAACCTGGGAGGCGGAGGCTGCAGTGAGCCAAGATTGTGGCCCTGCACTCCAGCCTGGGTGACAGAGTGAGACTCCGTCTCAAAAAAAAAAAAAAAAAAAGAAAGAAAGAAACTGAGCATACCCATTTCCAAGGAATTCAACACCATTGGTGAACTCTTTTTCAAACTGAAATCAAACTCTTAGATAACTGCATTAGATCCTTTACCTCCCACACTGTAATACTCTGAAAGGAAGAGCCAATCAGAATTTTTAAACACTGGAAATTTCTACATTTTACATGTTGGTATAGAGAAGGAAACCACTTTTTTTTTTTCCCCCCTGAGACGGAGTCTCACTCTGTCACCCAGGCTGGAGTGCAATGGTGCAATCTCGGCTCACCGCAACCTCCACCGCCTAGGTTCAAGCAACTCTCCTGCCTCCGCCTCCCAAGTAGCTGGGATTACAGACACATGCCAACACACCCAGCTAATTTTTGTATTTTTAGTAGAGACGGGTTTCACCATGTTGGCCAGGCTGGTCTCAAACTCCTGACCTCGTGATCCGCCCGCTGCGGCCTCCCAAAGTGCTGGGATTACAGGCATGAGCCACTGTGCCTGGCCTGGAAACTACTTTTGTTTTGTTCTTGAGAGCAGACATAAGAGATGGGAATAAATGGAAAATGTAGAAAATTATTTGGAAGACAGAATTTACTCACTTTAAGTTTCAACACTCATATAAACAAAAGCAGTTGGAAAGAACTCATGTAGGAATTCCCCATAAGCAGAAGGAAGACTGTTTTGTTTTGGGTTTTTTTTAATTGTCCATATTACAACTTAAATTTACAACTTAAGCTTTTATCATTATTTTTAAAAAGAGAGCAGTATCATCTATAGTCATAAATGCACAGCCTACTGAATTTAAAAGAGGCGCACATTCCAGTTTTAGGCATAAGTACAGTAACTACATAGACTTGAACAAGAAATTCCTTATCCAGTACAGATTTTCTGAGCATTTGGCACCATACAGAAAACCATGATTTACTAAGCACCAATCAACTGACCTAAGTTACACTGTAACAGCACCCCTAGCCTAACCTCTGCTTTGCACCATGTCCCCCTCCACACATATCCACCCGGTTTTGGTAGTGAAATAGTACCTAGAAGACATTTGTCCTCATTGGATTTTATTTGAAGGAAGAAGTCAGAAAGGAATCATCTAGTAATAACTTAGTTACAATTTCAGGTACCAGCAGAGAAGCCGAAAAATGAAAATTAATCTGTGTACAAGCTAAAATTGTCCCTAGTTCTGAAAAGAGAATAGTCAGAACCTAGAGAGTTCCTTTTTGATTCCAAAGAGGGAGGGAAGGAAGGAAAGAAGGGAGGAAGAGAGGGAGGGAGGGAGGACTTAGACACTAAAACATGCTTTAGGACTCTGCCAAAGTCTTATTAAAAAAACTAAGACAAACCTCATAGTTAACTACTGACAGTGGCATGTGCTTTTAATTATATTCTGAAAATGTGCATGCAAGCAAGGCAAAATTATATCATGGTTCTCATTTACATTTATCATTGCCTCACTATGGGAATATATAATCACATACGGACATCTGTGGATGATTATATACGAAGATGGGCCTTTCAAGATCGAGTTTAAGAGTTCTAGTGTCTTGCTATTCACACACCAATCATGAAGCAATTCACTAGAGCTGTTTTAGGGAATACGGAAATATTTGGGGAAGTCCAGAGGCTGTCTCCTCATCACGTACGAAAATTTTGTAATAATTTCCTTCACCTCCCCCTCTCCCCACAGTAAAGCTCAGCAGTGACATTTCCTTTCCCCTGTCTAGTTATATGAATCACTTTGTACTTTACAACATTTTTAGGGATCCTGTGTTTTTACCTTCAATCAAAAGTGATGCCAAATTATCACTAATACATCTTGACTCTTCTGACCCCCAATCAGAATTTCCCCTCCCCTAACTGAAAGTGACATTTTCTAGTACAAAAATTTTCACGCAAAATGAGGTTAGAATAGAATAAATATGAGTCAGATGAACATGAACTGAAAAAGAAAAATGTGCTGGTGCAATCCCTCCCTTAACAACTTTATCTCACAACCCAAGATGTTTAAAAATGATAAACATGGTGACCTATCCAAGAACAACCTGGATATCAAGTTTTCGTTGTTTGTGTTTTGCTGTGAACTAGTTCAGCATGCTTTGCTTGTTATACACCAAGGATGCCTCTACATCAACTCAGAAGGAAAGACTACAATGCACTGTTCAGGAAGATGGGGCTTTTAGGCCAGGCACTGTGGCTCACACCTGTAATCCCAGCACTTTGGGATGCTGAGGCAGGAAGACTGCTTGAGCCCAGGAGTTCAAGACCAGTCCAGGCAACACAGAGAGACTCTCTCTCTTAAAAAATAAAATAAAATGAGCTGGGCATGGTGGGACACACCTGTAGTAACAGCTACTTGGGAAGCTGAGGTGGGAGAATCACCTTAGCCTGGGAAGTCGAGGCTGCAGTGAGCCGTGACTGCGCCACTGCACTCCAGCCTAAACGACAGAGTGAAATCCTGTCTCTAAAAAAAAAGAAAAAAACACAGGGCTCTTCATGATGATGAATGATCAACTAGGGGCAACTCCCCTTCAGCCATGACAGATAGGAGATGTCTATCAATATCTATCATGACCAGTCACTAGTCACAATTGACTAGTGTCAGTCAATATGTGACAATATTTAAAAAAATGTGGTGCTTGGCAAAAAAGTCCACCAAAACTATGACTACATTTAACTGGAAGTTAATTTTGAACTCTATCACACTACCTGTACTTTTAAGAAAATACATTTAAAGAAAGTAAATACTAAACACAGTATCAGGAAGCTTTATAAAGGAAATATCAAACTACGGCTCTCTCTAAAGTCTTCCTTAAACATTCTTTCCTATTCTAATGGCCATCAAAGTTAAGGATATAAAAGGGTTAAATAAGAATCTCAATGAGAGAGATGGTGAACATATACAATCTGGGGTAGAACACAGTTACAATATCCCAGGACGTGAGACAATAATCTCCCAACCTCCTAACACAGAAAGGGACAAGAATTCACTCAATCTGGCTGTAGTTTCAGGAACATCTGTGAAGCATTTCCCAGTATTCTCAGTAATTTCTACACTTCCGATCTACAAAGGATATTCTACTATTTGTTCTCTTGTCAAAAAAGAAAAGTTAGGCCAAAAGAGATTTTAACACAGAACACTTAAGCTAATAAAAGCAGAGCTGGTCTTTCACTTTTATTTGGGTTTTTGCAGATAAGACACACATCTCAAACCAACCATAGAATCCTCCCCCAAACTCTTTCCCTGCTGTTTATCTTTTGATATTGCAAGAGCTCTGATGGGTCCCTTATGTAGTGGTCTCTTCTGGCAAAAGAGGTTTCCTCAGGTTGAGTTGAGCTCCAGCTCTTCAAAGCTAATCAGAACCACACCACACAGTATCTCGAGTATGCTGCTAGAAAATGCCTGTGGTGTGATGTTAAGGAGACAATTAAATTTCTCTTTGTTCTCTTCAGAAGACAATTACATTTCTCATCTTTTATTTGCATACCAGCCACTCAATAAAAACCAGCCTACAGCCTAGTGAAAAAAAGAAGGCCAAGAATGGGCCTTGCCCACAGCTGCAGCTACCACCCACTACTTGCCCACCCCTTTCTCAATAGAAAAGTCAGGGGGAGGCCATGACACACACCTCCTCCTCCTTTCAGGGTCTTCCATGTCAGAAACCCTCCACATTCCCCACGTCCAAAACTGTCTCAGTGCTTTGGTGGGAAAAAATTGAAAAATGATCCACAGAAGGTTGGGAAGCTGGAGGTGGAAGGTACTTGGACAGCACTGAAGGTTCCCTTGTGCAGACAGCAGGAGGCCTAGCTGTGGCACTACCTATCTCTTACCCAGGTTTGCTTTCACACAATTCAATCTCAGTAACAAAAGATTTTAGGGGAGAGAGTAGAGGTAGACAAAGCAGGAAGAAGAAACAAATTCATTAAGGAAACATTTTGTAATGAAGAATGAAAGTGACAGTGCTGTGTGCAGCACAAAGATGGCTTTCTCAAACACACAGAGAAAGCCTCATTGTCTAAATCAGGCCAATGTTCACAGGGCACTGACAGCTCTAGAGAGGGCCAGAGGCAAAGAAACTGTAGCCTCTTACCTGGGGAAAAAGAAGATTTTTAGGGCCTCTTCTGTCAAAATAAAATAAAAATCAATTTTTCACAAAAGAAAGCCAATGAAACATGCAACTTCTCCACTTCACCACCACAACCACAGCAGGCCTGAATCCCACTCTGAGATGTCTAGAGTTGCAATCTAAGATTATTTTTTCTTTAAAAGATAAATGGTCATTCTCAGCAAACTAACACAGGAACAGAAAACCAAACACTGTGTGTTCTCACTCATAAGCGGGAGTTGAACGATGAGACACATGGACACAGAAAGGGGAACATCACACACTGTGGCCTATCGGGGAGTGGAGGGCAAGGGGAGGGAGAGAATTAGGAGAAATACCTAATGTAGATGACGGGTTGATGGGTGCAGCAAACCACCATGGCACATGTATACCTGTGTAACAAACCTGCATGTTCTGCACATGTATCCCAGAACTTAAAGTATAATTAAAAAAAAAAAAAAGATAAACGAGCAATCATTCCTAACATGTTTCAGTAAGCAACTATAATTCTAATTTCAGAATCATCAGAAAAAAAATTCTAAGCTAGTACCTTTAAAGGCTCCCTTCTCCAGAAAATGACAGTTTTATTTCATCAAATTATTTCTTTTTTTTTTTTTTTTCACTTTTTGTCTCACAGGCTGGAGTGCAGTGGGGTGATCTTGGCTCACTGCAACCTCCGCCTCCCAGGTTCAAGTGATTCTCCTGCCTCAGCCTCCCCAGTAGCTGGGATTACAGGCGGCTGCCACTACGCCCGGCTAATTTTGTACTTTTAGTAGAGACAGGGTTTCACCATGTTAGCCAGTCTGGTCTCAAACTCCTGACCTAAGGTAACCCACCTGCCTCAGCCTCCCAAAGTGCTGGGATTACAGGCGTGAGCCACTGCACCCGGCCTCATCAAATTATTTCATAATATCATCCTGAAATTTCAGTTGAATGACAATTTTTTCAAGCACCACATATATACCAAGTACAGTATTTGGCAATGCAAAGAACACAAAGACAAAACATGTTTCTGTCCTAAAGAAATTTATCGTGGCTCCCAGCACTTTGGGAGGCTGAGGCCGGTGGATTGTGTGAGCTCAGGAGTTCAAAACCAGCCTGGGCAACATGGCGAAACCCCAGTCCCTACTAAAAATACAAAAAATTAGCCAGGTGTGGTGGCGGGCACCTGTAATCCCAGCTACTTGGGAGGCTGAGGCAAGAGAATCGCTTGAACCCAGGAGGTGGAAGTTGCAGTGAGCCGAGATTCCGCCACTGCACTCCAGCTTGGGCAACAGATGGAGACTCCCTCTCAAAAAAAAAAAAAAAAAAAAAAAAAAAAAAAAAAAAAAAAAAAATTATCGTGGCAGTGGAGGGTTGGGGAAGCAAAGGAAGACGGTTCTACTTATAGGAACAACGTGTTAAGTGCCACATGAGAGACCAAAGTACTACAGAGTACAAAGTCCCACTGAGGAAAGAGAAAGCATCTTGGTGGTTGGGTTGGGGGTAAAGGGAGACAATTCTGAGATAGCCTCATAAAGAAAGTGACGTATGAGGAACATCAGGAAAGGCAGATGTCAACAGGCCGAAATGAGGTGTGTTCCTGGAACCTGCCATTCTGGGCAGAGCAGTACAGCAGTTAATCTTACACTTCTTAATTTTGTGAATTAGTAAAATGCGCGGGGGAGAATAAAAGGTGATGACAGGGAGAATAAAAGAAGGTGAAAGTCAGGCACTATCTATTCCATAAAGTTTGCTTAGGGAGAAAACTTATCTCCCTTAGAGAAACAAAATAGCAAGAATTCTATTACAATAGTTTTTTTCTTTCACAAATGACAGTGAGATAATGACCATCTATTACTACCAGCATTTTATAAGTAAAGGACCATTTTAATTCCAAAAATGTAAGAAGCACATCATCTCAGAGACTTAAAAATGATATTTCTTCTCATGTAAGGGCCTCTAAAACCCTTATACTGGTCAGGTGAAAATGTGGCCACAGTCCACCCAGCACAGATGTTGAGGGTCCCTGGATGAGAGTTTAGGATTCCTGTAAAAAGCAGAGAGAGATACAGCTGCAGCCACACTGTAGGGAGTTTGGAATGATAGGCCAATGATGATATATTCCAGTGGACAAAGTAAAAAATAAGATTTTTAAGGGAGGGATAAGGGATTAATATGATCATCAGAGCTATGCTCTAAAACTAATTTGCTTGAAGTATATAGAATGGAATTGGGGAAGGACACTGCTCAAATGAGACTGGAAGTGTTCGGGTCACTTAGGAGGATACGGCAAAGTCCAGGAGAGAGGTATTGAGGGCCTAATTTAGGGTGGCAGAAGAAAGAACGGAAAGGACTTGGCAACAAATTGTACATAAGAATTGAGGAAAAGGGGCCAGGCGCGGTGGCTTACGCCTGTTATCCCAGCACTTTGGGAGGCTGAGGTCCGCAGATCATGAGGTCAGGAGATCGAGACCATACTGGTCAACATGGTGAAACCCCGTCTCTACTAAAATACCAGAAAAAAAAAAAAAAATTAGCTGGGTGTGGTGGTGCGCGCGTCTGTAGTCCCAGCTACTCAAGAGGCTGAGGCAGGGGAATCGCTTGAACCCGGAAGGCAGAGGTTGCAGTGAGCCAAGATCACGCCACTGCACTCCAGCCTGGTGACAGAGCTAGATTCCCTTTCCAAAAAAAAAAAAAAAAAAAAATTAAAAAAAATTGAAGAAAAGGAGAGTCAAAGATGACTTCCAGGTTTTGAGCCTAGATACCTGAAAAAAAAAAAAAAAGTTAAAAAATATATGACAATTCATGAAAGGGTACTAGATAAAAAGAGGAAATGAACCAGCTGTGGGGTGGGATGCACACAGAGGGGTCTAAGAGAGGCTGGGAAGAGGAGGAAACAGAAAGTTGGGTAGTCACACATGGAAGGGAGCAAGCTTAGCTCTATCACCACTGGGTAGTCACACATGGAAGGGAGCAAGCTTAGCTCTATCACCACGTGGGAGCTTTTGAGCACTTCTACGTGCCCAGCACTGCACTAGGAGCTACGGATATGATGAGAACCATGATAGATCTGGTATGTGCACTCGCAGAGTTTACAATCTGGCAGGAGAGACGGACATTAATGCAATAATCACACAGACGGGTATAATTACAAATTTTATTGAAGTGTCTAATTCCTAAAAGAGAAAAAAAGGAAAACATAGAGAACAGACACTTGGAAGTGACTTCCATTAAAAGGCAAAATGAGAGACTACCCATGGAAAGGGGAGGCGTGGTTAGAGGAGTAGGAAGTATGCTGGAGCAGACAATTCCTGGAAGCCGAGGGAGGAATGAGTTTCAAGGAGCAGATAATAATAAACAGTGTGAAATGCTGCTGAGAGGCCAAGGATGACAAAGGCTGAGAAAGGACCCCTGGACAGTTGTTAATAAGCAGGTCATGATGACCTGAGTGCAGTTTTGAAGGGGGCAGAGCAGGGCTTTGAGGGGTTAATGAGTGAGGAGATGGGGGACAAGACTTACTCTTTCAAGAAATCAAGGAACAAGGAAGGAGAAAGGGGAGATGGGTGACTTGAGAAAGCAGTGAGTTTACGGGATATCCTATTTAGAATGAGGATGATTTCAACAGGGTTGAAAGCAGAGCAGAAAGGGCAAGCAGAGAACTAGACAGAGAAGACAGAGGATGGAGGAGAGGAGGGGAATGACTGTCAGGGCCAGGTCCCAGGAGAGTGGGAAGGTATTATTACATCAAGCATACCAACCAACAGGTTAGCACTGGCTCCTTGGAGAGAAGGGCGAAAGAAACAAGGAAAGGTGAAAATATCCAGAAATCAGAGATGGAAGAAAGGACGCTGGGGAAGCACTTGTTAGGGAATAGGGGATCTTTTCAGGAAAATGAGGGGGAGAGGGGAGTCTTCTGCTATGATTTCAGTGAGACACCAACAGCCGGGACTTAAGGCGATTGCTATGGGCAATCAACTGCACAATCATTAAAAAAATATTTACTGAGGGCCTTCTCTGCACTAGGAACTGTACATATTTATGTGTGGCATAAATGAAGTTAGCAGGCATTTGCTACTATAGATAAATACTCTGGGTAAAAAAAGAAATGGGCTGATTTTATTGCTTTCACATCTAGAAAAAGACCGTAGGCAATAATAGGTGATAATTACACATCCTTTGAAGCGCATGTATGTGCTAATGGAGGAGATATCACTACTGCAGGAGCCCAAGAGTCATTCCTCAGAAGGAAATACATGGTGTTAGTTCACTTATTCCAAAAACAGATACTGTGTGCCTAAGCACCAGATAAAAGAGCTCTGAAGACGCCAGTCATAGTTCCTGTCCTCCGGGAGCTTCCAATTGGGTATGACAGGCCCTGAAAGCTCCTGCTCTTCCACCATGAAGGCACATTTCACTGCTTTTACTGCCCATGAACTAAACTCCCCATCACAAATCTGTGTGTTTTATTAGAAAGTAAAACTCTCACCATCTGAACATTTTTTACAATATGCTTTTCTGGGTACATCAAAATTTTAGGGAACAGACTGGACCCGAGAGTTTCATGGCATGGGTTTTCAGTGCCATTAAACTTCAAAATAAACTCTCTTAAAACTGCTTTTAAAATTATAAATCAAATGTGTCACTTCTTATGAACCTGACATGTTTTCAGAGCAAAGAAATAAAATAAAATGTGTCACTTCCCTGAACGTAACTATAGTCAGAATAAAATCTGTCCTCCTTACACCGCCCCCCTTCATGCCCTTGTCCCTAGTGTGTTTTTTTTTTTTTTTGAGACAGGGTCTCACTCTGTTGCCCAGGCTGGAGTACAGTGGTGCCGTCATAGCTCACTGTAGCCTCAACCTCCTGGGCTCAAGTAATCTTATCACTTCAGCCTCCTAAATAGCTGGGACTACAGGCACATGATCACACCTGACTAATTTTTAAATTTAATTAATTAATTTATTTTTATTTATTTATTTAGAGATGGATTCTCACTCTGTCACCCAGGCTGGAGTGCAATGGCACGATCTCGGCTCACTGCAACCTCTACCTCCTAGGTTCAAGCAATTCTCCCGCCTCAGACTCCCAAGTAGCTGGGATTACAGGCGCCCACCATCATGCCCGGCTAATTGTTTTTGTAGAGACAGCGTTTCACCATGTTGACCAGGCTGGTCTCAAACTCCTGATCTCAGGTGATCCACCTGCCTCGGCCTCCCAAAGTGCTGGGATTACAGGCATGAGCCACTGTGCCCAGACAATGTTTTTATTTTTTGTAGAGATGAGGTCTCCCTATGTTGCCTAGGCTGGTCTCTAACTACTAAGCTCAAGCGAGCCTCCCACCTCGGCCCTCCAAAGTGCTGGGATTATAGACATGTGCCACTGCACCCAGCCCTCATCCTTGTATGAGAAAAAGTGTTAAAGGGAGGAAATCACACTTGATGTTCACTTATGCACATTTATTTTCCTAAATCTCTTGAGACAGTTTAAAGATGAAAAAGAAACTAACAGCATGTATTGATACTGTAAAAGTATGATTAATGACTTTTTTGAGATGGAAGTATCACCTTGATTATTAGGGAAAGAAAAACCTATTAACTAACTTTCAAGTTGGGTAATTTACTCCATTAAAATCAGCTTCCGTGTTTTAAGATTTAATGTATTGTTCAAATTCATGTATGCAAACAAACTCATTAAAATTCAGGAGATTTCACTCAGAAACTCACTGTACTTAAAATTCAGGGCCCTAACAGAGGGTATTGAACTAGAATATTTAAATGGAAACATTTGTCCCTTCTAGACAGGGTGTTCTACGCTGTTTTTTGTTTATGTTTTCACCCAAAGTAGGAATTCAAGATGCCCTGAGAGTCTGCAGCAATTGGAAGAACTTGCTCCTTATATTACACTAACATGCTGCACCCGAGGTCACGGGCTGATTTTCAATGCCTCCTTACACCCGCTGATGTAGGGGATAATTATCATCACTCTGGGGATGAGTTTAAAGACAAATATTTCTAATTCTAGCTCTGTAAAATGCATGTAGTCCTAAACTTTATTAAGAAGTAATCTTCTAGAAAACTTACATTCCTTTAAGTAACCAAAATGAATGCTCCCGCTCATATTTTGTAGGGAACTCATGCTAACAGGTGCTTCTTATGTTACCTGGATTAAAAAAAAAAAAAAAAAAACTCTCACCATATACTGAGCCTGACCGCGTGATAGGCCCTGTGCTTCATTAATGCTTTACCACAGTACTTCATTCAACCTCCTCATGACAATCCTCTGCAGAGAAGAGGAACTAAGGGACCACGCAGGTTAAAAAACCACATCGAGGTCACCCAGCTGGTAAGGAGTGGCACCCACAGTTCACCCTGCACCATACCACCTCCCTGAAGATTATGAATCAGAAAAAATACTTCTGAGTCACTGTTGGGATAGAAAAAAAGAATGGCAGTTAAAAATGGATTCTGGAACTAGACTACCATTTACTAGCTATATGACCTTGAAAGGTTATTCAACCATTCTGTGCCTCAATTACCTCATTTGGAAAATGGGGATAACAGAACACAACTAAGACGCTGTTGAAAGAATTAAATGGGTCAATAACATTAAATAATGTTAATGTCTAGAATTTGGTATACAGTAAGCATTCAATAAATGTTAGCTCTTATTAAAATCAAGTGCTATAACAATGAAGCCCCCAAAGACTACCAAGGTTCTTATAGCTGTCTGGACCTACCCTCAGTGAACTAGGGGCTGATTTCATTCATATGAATTTACACACACTTTTTGTGTGTGCGTCCCATGTGCCAAACATATCACATACACAGTAACAGCATTCAATTCTCAAAAAATAAAATAAAATAAAAGTCCTAAAAGGGAGTTACTATCCTTCTCATAATAAAGAAAATGGCTGAATAATTTGCCAAAGGCTCTCAAACAGGAAGTCGTAGAATCAGAATTTGAACTTTGGAGTTTCTATCTCAAAAGCCCAAGTTCTTTTAGCTACACCATTATTTTGAGTCCTTATATCTACTTTTTCCATTTTGTCAGTGAGTCCATTGGCTATAACTTAGGATCACAGTTTGGACAGAGACTTTGTATCTAGTGTATCTAGCACAACATTTCCTTTTCACACATGAAAAAATAAAAGCCCAGGAAGTTTACTGTCGACTTGTCTGAAGTCATATAATGAATGTCTTCCATAGTCCCACACTGCCACTTTTTCCTCTCCGATGTTGGTGGCCTGCCTCCAAGAGGCCCTCAGCCCTGCTCCTAATCCTTTGGGGCCATAGAGAAACCAATGACCACTGCATAAATCAAGACTATAAAGGCTAAGAGAGGGCTCAGAGACTTAACTATGAGGCAAGCTCATGCATTTTAGCAAGTGGACTCTTATATCAAAAGTTGAGTTGCTCGGGCTTCCCTACTTTCTGGATCGCACTGGCATTACGGAGACTCAAACAAATCAGGTGTTCATCTAGTCTACAGTGCTACTGTGTCTGTGAGGAAAACTTTGCCAAATAAGGTTTTTACAAACAAAAGCTAGAGTAGATAAAATTTCACCCTCAAATAAAAGGACAGGCTGACATGAAGTTTAAACTTAACTTGCCAAAGGAAGGAAGCTCACAATTAAGGTAGCTGTTCCTAGCACTTAGTAGTCTAAGGCCAACAGTATAGAGCATAACAAACCAACAGTCCCCATGTGGACAGAGAACACTGAGATTTCTGATATAATTAGCTTCTTTTTCACAAAAGAGTCAGATTCATAATTAAACTCTGTCCCCTCCCGTTCCCATTCTGCTGTACACATATTTGATTGCTTCCTAAGGGCCTGAGTTAGAAACCAGGAGACAGCCCCAAATCATAAGTCCACTGACCTCCAGGGGCCAAGAGGGAACTTGATGCATGTTTGCATTAGCTATTACTCAGGCTTGTCCAAAGAGAGGTTGATTTCATCTTCCCACTCAACATACTGTTCAAGGGTTTGTTGGTCAGTTTTAATAGTTCTTACAGACCACTGAAAGGGACTGGTCCTATGGCTAAGTGCCCAACACACTGAGTCCCGTGGAAAACTCCAGCACCTGTTTTGAGAGGAACAGGTTGTTGCGGCTAGAGTACAGCCCAGAACTGAAGTGCGAGGCTCATGTGTTGGCCCCTCTAGCTTCTTACTTGATTAATCAAGTCAATTACCCTCTCAGAGCTTTAGATTCCTTGTCTACAACAAGGAGGTATCCATCTCCTTCTACCTTATACGATTATTGAGTAGTTTACATGAAGTAATAACATAAGTGAAAGTACTTATGAAAGTGAAAGTAAACCGCAAAGGTCCAAGTAAAGCGAATGGGCAAATGATGTTGTCTCTTAATGTCCTAATTGGCCTCCCCATATATGATCCTACAGTGGCTCCCTACTGCTCCAGGATAAAGTCCAGACTCTTGAATGAGGTTAGAAGCCCTTCTGCCCTCTAATGACCCAACTTCACCTCTTGTCAAATCCCCCACTTCCCTGAGGCTTCAATCAAACAAGATGTCTTCAAGTTCCTCCTTCAAGGGCTATGCCATCTCTCTGGTGGGCAGCAGTGGCTCTGCCCAGAGAGCCTCCCTTCCTTTCTCTCTTCCATTCTACACAACTAACTCCTCCTTCAGGGTCCAATCTGAGCTGAGGCGTAATTCCCTCCTAGAATCTTTCCCCGACCTCTCCTCTGCACGCTTTCATAACACGTAGATTTACTCCTTTGTAGCCTTTTTCATCATTGTGCTAAAATTGCCTGGATACTCATTAACTCTTGCCCCTTTCAAAATTTTGCAGACCAAAAAGTGTTGAATGAGTGATTTTAGTGAAAATGATAATGACCTAATGTTTGGCATGAGTAGCTGACTGACAAACCAATAGAGTACCCCCACCCCCAACTTCATAAGCAAGGAGGAAAGAGGTTCTTGGAGATCTAGTTAAAATCTCACCCACCCCAGCCACTCCCTTTTAACCCTAAAGCAAAAGGCTAATCAAGGGCCGAATATGTACTTGCATCCCAGATCTCCTAGTCCAATTCCTTCCTTTTCTCCCACAAAATGTTGACTATGCCCAGACTGTATGCCAGACCATCAGTGTCTTTTCATAGCAAGAGAAATGAAGGCAGATGGGGTGTAAGAGAAAATAGATTTGAAATTAAAAAACAAATGCTCAATGTCAGGCTTTGTGTGACCTTGGGCAACTCCAATGCCTCTAGGCCTCAGGCCCACCATCTGTCAAATGGAAATTTAGCACCAGCAAAGGGCTTCCTATTATTTTAGACTATTTTTCACCTACCTCAGCACGAGGTTTTTTTTTTTTTTTTTTTTTTTCTGTCTTGTCTTGCTTTTTCTTTTTGTGGTGACGCATGTCTCACTATGTTGCCCAGGCTGGTCTTGAACTCCTGGGTTCAAGGGATCCTCCCTCCTTGGCCTCCCAAAGTGCTGGGATTGCATGCGTGAGCTACTGTACCTAGCCTCATCATGTTTTATAGGAAGAAAATGAGACTATTTGAAAATGCTTTATACATTTCTTCTCAAATAAATAGTTTTACAATTTTCAAGAAGTTATTTTTCTGGGGATGTTTAGCTTTATTACTCAAACCAAAGCATTTTAAAGAATAGGATTCAAAAACATTAAGCAATCTCTTTAGTACAACAAAGATTTTAGCCAATTTACAAGATCAATAACAGGCTTATTTGAATTAACTAATACTACTTCTTCTTCTGTCTTCATGTCATCAAAACACTAGCGTCTACCAGTGCAAAGAATCCTCATCCACAATCATTAACTGAAGAAAGAAAAGGACAAACCCTTTTACAGACACTGTTTGATTTCACAGACTCACAGAAAGCTGAAGCCAGAAGAGACCTGAAGACCATTGAGGCCTGCACTCACCCTTCATGATCAGAAAACAGTTTAGTCTGATGTTTAAAGGAGGGGCTTGTGCCATGAATAATTCAAAACACAAACCAATTTTTTGTCACAGGCCTACGTACTTTTTAAAATAAGAATTAAGAGATAACTTGAACAAAAAATGGTAAATCATATAATAAGATCACAACATAAATTTAAAATGTAATAGTGCTTATCAAAGTTGAAGTCTGGCCAGGGACAGTGGCTCACACCTGTAATCCTAGCACTTTGGGAGGTCGAGGCGGGCAGATCGCTTGAGCTCAGGAGTTCAAGACCAATCTGGGCAACATAGTGAAGCCGAGTTTCTACAAAAAATACAAAAATTGGTTGGGTGTGGTGGTGCACAAGAGGCCACTAATTCCAGCCTGATGACAAAGTCTCAAAACAAACAAACAAACAAACAAAAAACCCAAAGTTGAAGGCTGAAGGGCCAAAATGAAGACACAACTCTGATGATATTATATATACTTATATATGCATGTTTTTCAACTTAATTATAATGGAATTTTGTGTATGTTAAAGAAATTATTTCACTTTTTCCACAAATTTGTCTTCCTTCTATAAGGTTGGAAATTTTCAAAATGATGTAGACAAAATAGCGAAAGGAACAACTCAAATTATTTTGTTTGTGGACAACACCCCGGTCTGTGTTCACTACTGGCTATGACTGAGACAGGCACCAATTTTTAAAAATTATCTAGTTCTAAATGTAAGAGAAAAATGGAAGTCAAAGGTCACTATTAATTCTCCCACTATTTTACAGAGACGTTTCTAACTCTTCACCCAGTAGTTTACTCCAGCTGCTAACAAAAGCAAAAAGAGACTGAACCAAGTAGCCAAAGAAACAGACAGGGGAAGGGAAATGTTTTCATTTTTCTCTTCCCAACCCAATCCCCTCTCCCTCAGTCTTGGTACGGGTGAGGTGCTAATGGACAGCGAAGTAAGAAAGTGGTTGGAGTCATTCCAAAAGGGGAAAAGGTGACTTTCAATAAAGAATTGTTTTCCATGCTGTATCAAGATTTTACTCAGAGCTATTTAGAAGAGAAAAAGTAAATGATTCCTTGTTGAAAACCATAAACAGCTATCACATCCAAATTCATAAGTAATAGACAAATTACAGAAGGGTTAGTTACTGACATCTGACAACACAAACTCTTTTTTTTTGTAATGGATTTTGTGTATTCGTATGTATGTGTGTATAAGGAGATTAGAGTATGCTGCAACATCCATTCCAGATAAACAAATATTGCAGAAGAAATGCATTTACAATTCAACTTCTAATATATCATCCAATACTTCACATGAAAACTTGACCATACATCTTCAGAGACTGTCCTTCCACTTTATACATCAGAATAACATCTATGATTTATTAAAATAATTACCGCCAAGTTCTTCGCCAAAATATGCAAAATTATAATGAGATATGGGAAGCCACGCCAGTCCTAGCTCTGCCAGCGGAAGGCCGTGCAATACTACATGTTGCTTAACAGCTCTGTGGATGGTTTTTATCATGATGAAGTGGGATTCCATACCCAACTGAGCTGTTGCAAAGTGCTTTGAAATCCTGCACTACTGTCACGAGACCACAAGTAGTACCATTATCCAGGCTTTCTCAGAGGTAGCAAGCCTAAATATGATGAACATGATAACAAGCAGAGTGTTAGCACTTTCCCTGAGAGCCAAGAATTAAAATTCTGGGCTGAGGAAGATGGGAGCTCCCTGGAAAATGTCCAAAGTTACAGTAACACGTAAATACCAAAGTGCCTAGTTAAACTAACGCTAAATGCCACAAGTAGGACAGCAAGAAAATACTTTCATCACAGCTAATTGAGCTGCTGTGGAGAACCTGGTTTCCAAACTATTTCCACCACTTTATGTGGCCTCCCAAAGGAAGTCCCAAGCAGCTAAGTAACTTTTTTTGAAAAGTAGATTTATTTCTTCCTCTAAGGACAATCATGTACCTACCTCCTTTCAGGTTCTTATTAATTCAACTCGAAATAAGAAAAATCCCAAAACACAAAACTGAACATAGGAAAAGGGCACCTCTCCAGACATACTATATCTAATAATTATTTACTAATATTACTAATACTGAAATTTAGCCATAACATATTGGACAGCAAATAGCTACCTAATCATTTTAGAACACAGCAAATGTGTAGGAAGTTGCCACCCTCCCTCTCTTTCCCTACTATCCATGGCAGACATTAGAAATCCATCACAGCCCTCAGCCTTGCAGAGCTCAGACGGGACCTCAGAACTCAACAAAAAACAGCATTCCTGGCAGCCACTATCAATCCATCAGGATTGATATTTTTCATCCTAGCTTTGCATATTCCTCAACATACTACGCCAAAATATTGAAATGGGTCTTTAAAGAAAGCCACTGCAGCCAGGTGCGGTGGCTCACACCTGTAATGCTAACACTTTGGGAGGCCGAGGCAGACAGATCACTTGAGCTCAGGAGTTTGAGACCAGCCTGGACAACACAGCGAAACCTCGTCTCTATAAAAAATACAAAAATTGGCCAGGCGCGATGGCTCAAGCCTATAATCCCAGCACTCTGGGAGGCCAAGACAGGCGGATCACGAGGGCAGGAGATGGAGACCATCCTGGCTAACACGGTGAAACCCCGTCTCTACTAAAAAATACAAAAAACTAGCCGGGCGAGGTGGTGGGCGCCTGTAGTCCCAGCTACTCAGGAGGCTGAGGCAGGAGAATGGCGTGAACCCGGGAGGCGGAGCTTGCAGTGAGCTGAGATCCGGACACTGCACTCCAGCCTGGGTGACAGAGCAAGACTCCTCCTCAAAAAAAAAAAAAAAAAATTAACCAGGCATGATAGTGTGCACCTGTGATCCCAGCTACTCCGGAGGCTGAGGCAGGAGAACTGCTTGAGACCAGGAGGCGGAGGCTGCAGATTGCCCCACCACATTCCAGCCTGGGCAAAAGAACAAGACTCTGTCTCAAAAAAAAAAAAAAGCAAAGAAAAAGAAAAGAAAGCCACTTCATGACAGTTTCAAGACTAATGATCATTTTTTCCCGTAAGATGAGAATAAAACATAACCATAAACATCAACACTACAGACATATGCTATTCCAGTGAGATACACAAGGGGTCTATATAAAAATGTTTATATAATTTTTTTTTTAATAGAATTTGGCCTTATTCAACCCAAACGCCTAGTCCAGGTCTAATCCACTCACTACCCTGTCACTCAAATGAGTGCTGGGCAGAACACAGACACAAACACAGCTCCATCTGCTAATTAAAAATGGGCATGAAACTGTTAACAGGCATCTGTTGCATTGTTTGAAGCTAATGGGCAGAGACAAAGCTGAAATGGCTCTTATAATGCAAACCCAGTGATTTCACTCATTTTCTATTTGGTATTTATGTTAGTGGGGGGTTGGAAGCTGGTGTTAAAACAGCTTATTATGGAGACTGAAAGATAAGTGAAATATCTTTGATAATCTAAAACAACCCTTTAAAACTGATTATGGAAAGATATATAGCATTTTGTACTGGGGGAAGTAACATTCCTGTGTTAAGAGTCCAAATTAAACACTTTTCATCTTAACTCAAATATCATCTAATAATCTACAATATTGTGAAAGAGAAGAGTAACAAATTCAAGCTATGCTTTACAGCTCATATAGGGCTTTCACAATTCATCCCTTCATCCATTCATTCATCCAGTGTGTAGACATTTAATACAGGCCTTGGAGATTTAAAAGGTGAACATGACTTGATTTTTGCCTTAAGGAGCTCACAGCAACTCTGAAAGGTAGACATAGTATTCTTACACTATGTTATAAGAAACTAAGGCCCTAGAAGGATAACTGACTCCCCAAAGCCCACAAAGCTAGAAGAGCAGATGCCCCGTGGCTCTTAATTCAACATGCTATCTCCATAATGCCAAACATGCCAGTCCACTTCATCTGCCCGTAAAATGAAAATAACTTAAGGCTTTTTCATGTCAATACCAGCTCTGATAAAGGATCTATTTTAAAGTACTGGAACCAGCACACATCCTTGATGGCCATGCCTGCTTTGCAAGCTGGTAGCTCACAGGCGTCATCTAGCCCACAGACATGTCTGTTTGGCCCTTACTGTAATAACTCTCACGTTGTTTTTTGTTTGTTTCTATTAATTGCCCATAAAGTTCAATTTTTATGAGAAATTTTCAGCAAATCTTGAAATACGTGATGATTTTCCAGCATGGCAATGGTAAAGCTGCAAATAAAAAGCAGCCACTACCTCAGAGAGGGGAATACATACAATCCAGGGTCCACATCACACCCTGCTGCTTCCCATTCTGGTCCACTCCCCTTATTCATAGTTCCCACCAGACCCAATTGAGTTTGCAACCCCTAACCTAGGCAGTAAGAATCTACAATCTTACCTTGAATTTCCCTTTTTATGTTTCTATGGCTACTTGCATTTCCGAAGCTTAGCGATATCATACCCCACATTACTCGCCACCTAAAATCTACTTCCCCATCCTCACCCCAACCCTCTTCTCATGCTATGAAAATTCTATTCCTGCAAAATATTCTCAAGTAACAGTTCTAACACACACAGGAGAGCTGATGTCCAGAGCTGGGCGCAGACAGGAGGACCTAGACTAGAGCCGACCTGAGGCCGACAGCTCCCTACCCATCCACTTCAGGATCTATGGTTCTTTTCAGATTCAGTTATGGAATTCAATTCAAAAATATACTGCTAAATTTTTCTTTGTCCTCACAGACTATTTACCTCTAAAACAATACCTAAACCTATTTCCCTCCAGCTTTTCTCAGTGGATCCAAACAATCTCGCTGCTGTTGCCAAGAGAACCTCCTCCCTGACTTGCTGCCTGCAGAACAGCTGGTGAAGCTCTTCATTAAAGTACACATTCTTCAGACCGATCCATATTTGTACCCAAGACTTAGTTTCCCCATGTCCATCCTTTACATGTAGGAAGGCTTTTTTCATTCACTAGAACATGGATTGAAGAGATGAGTTTAACCCTTTATGATCAAGTATTAAATTCAACTTTTTCTGAACCAAAGTCATTATCAAAGCTATCGCTTAGATGGGAAATCTACTGGCAGCTTTGAAAGAACACAATGACATTAAAATAAGGCTTTATGTACAAAATGTTCAATTTGAACTTGCATGTTCCTTGCATATTTTTGTTTGAGAAGCTGAAACCAAGGAAAACAACTATGAAAATGAAAATCAACTTGCTCTACATATCTGGACTATGCTCAGCCAAATGTTGATATCATCTTGGATAAAAATGTAAATATGACAAAGTTTGTTTTTCAGTCAATAAGTCTTGATAAAAGCTTTGAAATGCTACCAACCAAAAACAGTTTTTAATTTTAAGCAAGGATCAGCAAACTTTCTACAAAGAACCAGTTAGTAAATATTTTTAAGCTTTGTGGGATACATATGGTCTCTTGTGCATATTGCTTTATTTTTTAACAACCTTTAAACAAATATAAAAACCATTCTTAGCCTGTGATCTGCACAAAAACAGACTGCAGGTCACACTTGGCCCATGGGCTGTAGTGTGCCAACCCCAGATTTTAAGGAAAGTGAACCCAAGAAAAATATCCAATGTTACAGAATAAAATGTCTAAAAGTACTCTGATGAGACTAAGCTGCAACAATTACCGACATACCCCCATTCATATGATTTTATTAGTTACTTTATGTATGGAAGAAATTCTAATGATGGGATACACTTTCTTCTCCTAATCTGAAATTATAGACACAGAAAGAAAGGGCAAAGGACTACTATGCACTGAGTTATTCCAGTATAAAGTCCAACAGAACTCAGAGTCATTGTAGTAACATTTGCTATTCACCTGAACAGCCCTGGCTAATCGAAATGGAAATGTCTCAACTTCCTTCACATAAAGGCGTATGTGCAAACTCTACTTCTTCCCTGGAAAAGGTGATGACTTGAATTAATGCGGATAATCATACTGATTAGGAATAGTAGCAGCTCAGTTGTGAAAAGTGACACAGACTTGAATTTGGGGTTTCGCTACAGGATCTGCTATAATCAGCTGTGTAATTTTCAGGGTGTCAAACCTTCATTTTTTTTATTTATAAAATTGGGACAGGAATAAAGTAGATAATATCTAAGACTCTTCCTGCTATTAAGCTATGACTATACTAAATAGTGAAACCACTCAGGAAATACCTAACAGGAAGAAGGGGGCAGGGCAGGAGAGAGATGGCAAAGGGAAGAAGCTCTGATTGTCCTGTCAAGAGGACAGGGCTGGGTTATCTCTTTTTGTTCAGCCAGCACCTTTTTCTGTGTAGAGCCATTTCAAGATGTCGGTATGCCCTCATATCAATATTAAAATGCATCCATTTCCCATAGGAAATATAATCTATAGCTGACTGTATTATCATTCCTAGTTGTCTTTATGTTACATTTTACAGGCATTTAATTAAATGTGTTTTTGTTTGTTTGTTCGTTTTTTGTTTTTTTGAGACAGAGTCTTGCTCTGTCACCCAGGCTGGAGTGCAGTGGCGCGATCTCGGCTCACTGCAAGCTCCGCCTCCCGGGTTCACACCATTCTCCTGCCTCAGCCTCCCAAGTAGCTGGAACTATAGGTGCCTGCCACTATGTCCAGCTAATTCTTTGTATTTTTTAGCAGAGACGGGGTTTCACTGTGTTAGCCAGGATGGTATCAATCTCCTGACCTTGGGATCCGCCTGCCTTGGCTTCCCAAAGTGCTAGGATTACAGGCGTGAGCCACTCTAGCCAATTAAATGTTAATTATGATTACATAGGGTTTTTTAGAGCCAATAAAAAAAAATTCAATTTTCAAACATTTGAACTGAAAGGCGGGTTGGTCCTAGGCACTGGACCAATAATTTCAAATGGATAAAACATCCCTTCTTCATAGTTAACTAAATTATTGACAGATATCCTAGAAGATCTTCAATAAGTAAGATAAAATAAAATCTACCTTCCACCACCCCTCAAAGAGCAAAAAGAAAATTGAAGGGACCTGCGATATCGGAGAAGATAGCAAAACCTTATTTATTTACTTATCTATTTATTTTTTAGAGACAGAATCTCGCTGTCTCCCAGGCTGGAGTGCAGTGGTGCAATCATAGCTTACTATAATAACCTTGAACTCCTGGGCTCAAGTTACCCTCCTGCCTCAGCCTCCTGAGTAGCTAGTATTAAAGATGTGCACCACTCCACCTGGCTAATTTTTTAATTTACTTTTTGTAGAGATGGGGTCTTGCTGTGTTGCCCAGACTGGTGTCAAACTCCTGGCCTCGAGTGATCTGCTTCAGCCTCCCAAGTAGCTATGACTACAAGCACACACCACCACGTTTGGTGAATTTTTGTATTTTTGTAGAGACAGAGTCTCGCTATGTTTCCCAGGTTGGTCTTGAACCTGGGGCTTCAAGTGATCCTCCCACCTCAGTCTCCCAAAGTGCTGGGGTTACAAGTGTGACCCCAGCAATAGCAAGATCTTAGAGAAGTGAGAAGAAGAAAGTATCTGTGAGACAACTGTATCTGGAATCAAAATGACTAATTGTCTCCTTCCCTTCTTGATGACAGAACCCCTATCAAAACAGTGTCGAAAGATGGCAGATTCCCGTTTTTAAAACTACTAAAACTTTGACAAAGCAAAACTAAGACTTCAAATGTATCTTCATGGGAAGAAACAGACACCTATACATATCTACCAAAACACATACACACAAACCCCAGGCGTTAAGAAATGCATCTTTCCCGTATGACACAGAGCTTATCAAGTGTTGTCAGCAATGCTGTGGCAGACCTCATCAAAACCCAGTCAGAAAAGCACAGGAACTTACACACTTAGGTACTTCATGACTAGGGAGGAGACGGGCTGTCACCTCAATAACTTCAGATCACCTGGGAATGAGGTGAGGGGCATGCAGGGAGTGGCTGCTAGAGATGTCAACACCCAAAATCTATACTTGTAATCAGTGAAGAGTCTGTGGAACCAGAATGATGCTAACATTCACCTTATTTTCCCAGCTTAATTTTGACTGCAGAGCATTAGGTTTCAGGTATATAAATTCTGCTGTTTGAAGGCAGTGTGCTACCACTTCCTGTTGGAGCTCTGGGGCTAAATAAGAGGTACGGGATTTCCCCTCCTCCACGTCAACTGAAGACACAGCTCACAGCCTCTTTTTACCACATCCACCTCACAGAAAATATAAAGACCAAGATCTCACATGAGATTCACCTCCTTTTCATGTTCACTTCCTATTCTAATCTGTTTCAGAGCACTGGTTTTCATGCCTTCATAGCTGTCACCCTCCAAAGAACCTCATTTCCATCATTTTTTGAAATCCACTGATAGACTTGAACCCTTCAAAATGAAAAGTAATTTTTAAAAGGTACTATTTTAAAAGGAAGCAGACACCCTTAAAGGAAACATGGGACAAAAATTAAGGAAAAAACAGAAAATGAATAAAGCTATCACAAACAAGCAAGTTATCCAAGAAGCTTAACAAAAACAGCATCAGTGAGATTCACTTACTTTCAAGGCAGGAGATACTTCTGGGAGGCTCAAATACAGAATGGACAAAAGGACACCCACTCAACTTGTTAGAAATTATCCTTTACCATCTGTACTGCAGTATGCATTCAACAATGAAAAGTCATTATTTGAGGCTTTGAAATTAATACCAGTGTCAAAAATTAACGCCCTTTAGTTGCTGTACCAGCAGCTACCACCAAATCTTAGGAATATACTTTAGAGATGACATTTAAAATCTGCTTTTTCAGAAAAGAAAAAGTCCCACTCAAGACTGACTGCCAAGAACTTGCAATTCAAACTTCCTTAAGCCCAGACATCATAACACCCAGGAGATTTTAGACCATTCAAGCTATATGAAAGAAGCCAGAATGAGCAAACAAACCATAGCCTTTTCTAATACTTAAAGAGTGGTCTACACCAAATACTCTTTTTTAAAAAAAAGATAAATTATTTTTAAAAATACACAAATATTTAAACACACGTATTACCAAAGCACTAGCTCTCTATTATTTCCCAACCCAGAAATTCATGGGGAAATATGCTCTAAGAACCATATGAAAGATGCCTAAATAAGCCACTATTAGAGGCCAGAAACATCACCAAGACAACCAAAAGCTGAGATATTCTTAAGGTATTTAATTAACCTGCAGCTATTTAACAGGAGAAATGATGTCAAGGTGGTCACTTCTAAGACAGCTTAAAACCAGCTTTGACTTGGTCTTCAGTTTATGGTAAGTTAAGAGATTTTGTTACCTGAACACAGGGTCTTCCAGTACAAAAGTAGAAAGGACAGCTCCCAGCCAAGATCAGAAAGACTCTTGAATCAATTGGAAGTAACTTAGAGGTGTATCACATGTTGTGATTCATTTAACAATAATTAGAACCAAAGCAAAATATACAGGGAGGCAGGTAGAACATAAGATCAATTCCTTGGCTGAGAAGTTGTTAAACATTCATACCCAAGGATTTAAAATACTGAGAAGTCTTGCTTCTCAGGAGATCATAGTAAAGAGGTGAACCATATTTTCCTGACCACATCATTTCCAAAAGTCACCAATTCCCTTAACATCCATTAACACTCACAGAACAAATTAACGCTCTACAGACATTATTCCATCATTAGTCACATTTTGCTTTCTCCTGCACTTGATCCAAAGGAAGTAAAGAGAACATGGTAATCAGTTACTGGAGCAAGTCCTGCGCCCCACTACTTTCCATTTCCTCTCTTTTCCATCTCCTCTGTCTTCTCTGCTCAACCTCCCTTTACTATGATGTTGCTTCCTCTTTTCCTTTCTGTCTCACACCCAGATCTCCTTTACTTTCTCCACCAAGTATCCTCATTCCGCCCTCTGATCCCTTGAACTCTTCTTCCACCTACAATTTTCTTCTGCCCCCTCCTACGACATCTCGGTCCAGACCTCCTGTGGCCAGCCGTCCCCTTCTTCCTCACCTCCTGACCGCTCATTCCCCTGAATTCCCTTCCAGTTGCCTGGTTCTCACCTCTCTGTCCCTTGTGTCCTCTGTCCCTTTACTTCACATCCCTCTCATTGCCCCATCCCTTATTTCCCCCTTCACATTTCCTTCCTCTCCTGTCTTTTAATCCATTTGCACGTCCACTATCCCCTTCTCTCTCTACACGAGATTTCCTGCGTCTTCCCCCAACACATTTTGTCCCTCAAAGACCCCTCCCTGTCAGTCTGCAAACCCTCTCGTTCCCCCAATACCCCTAGTCCTTGTTCCTCTGTTCCCCTTCCCCTTCCTTTGCCCCCAAGTTACCCCTTCGCCCTAGCCTCACGTTCCCGCTCGCCCCTCTCCCTCAAACGCCCTCGCCCCTCTCAGTGCCCCCGCCACCTTGCAGTCCCCGGGATCTCCTCTCCCGGGCTCCCAAGCGCCCCCCGCCCTCTCCCCGTCCCCTCGTACCCGCCCCCCAATTCTCTCCCCGGTCCCGGGCCGCGGCCCCTCCCTCACCGATGGTGGAGATGAAGGTGGTGTTGAAGGCGTCCTCTGAGAAGCGGAACAGGAGGCAGGTCTTGCCCACCCCCGAGTCGCCGATCAGCAGCAGCTTGAAGAGATAATCGTACGTCTTCGCCATCTTCTCGCTCCGGCCCTCTGACCGGGGAGCCAGAGGAGGCAGTGGAGAGAAGCGAGGAGGGGGCCGCGGGCGAGGGGGCGTGCCCGCCAATCCGCCGCTGCTCGCTCCGCCCCGCGCCCCGCCCCTCCTCTCAGAGAAGGCCTGCGCGCCCCTCCCCGTGAGGCCAATCCGCGAGGGCTTCGTCATCACCGCCCGCGCCCCGGGGCTTCATGGGACTTGTAGTTCCTCCCAGGAGCCTCGGGCGTGCCCCGCGCGGACTGTCCAGGCGGCTCCAGCGGATAAAAGACCTGCTATGGGCGGGGTGACAGGGTGGAGGCGTTTCCACCCGAGCTGGGAAGGGACGCCCCGTTTCGAACTCTGCTGGTAGGGCCACTGGAACTTAACTTTGTAATTTCTTTGTGTGCGGGCGCCTTCCAAATCCAGGACCTCAGAATCAGAGCCCCGTAGTTCCCGCATCTCTTCCGCCGAGACCTGGAGCAGAGATGCTTTCTTTCCTTGGCGCTGCTGTGGCGCAGCCTACGGGTTATCTGCAGAGTGCATTATCCAGCTTCTCCCCCAGGCCATGCCCAGAACCACTATAACCCCCCTCCGGCAGCCCCTCAGTCACAGAGCTGAGAAAGAATGGTTACCATGCTAACTCGAACCTCACTCGTGCCCCCTTCTTCAAGCCACACAGACCAGAGCCAAATACGATGAGTATTCAAAGAATCTTTTACGCTGATCGCTCCTCTCTCCTCGCAGGAGGATGGATTTTTAAATCTGGGAAACCTTGTGCTACAGGTCTGTGCCCCATAAAACTGCAAGCGTCCTGTGAGGCGGGAACCGGGCCACGGGAATTTAGAGAGTAAGATTTCAATTTAGTCTTGGGTTTGCTGCATAACCGCTGTGACAAGTCACGCAAACACTGTACTTTTCAGTTTTCTCATCTGTAAAATGGATATGAAACAAGATACTTCATAGGGTTCTAGTGAAACTTAAATACTAAATGTGGAAGTTCTTTGAAACCCATAAGGCACTGTTAGCATTGATGGTAATATTCATTAGTCTTCAGTAGGCTCTCACTTAACTGATGACGAATATAGGGGGAAACAGTATTGTTATACTGAAGTTAATCCTTTATTATTTATTGTCTTAGGCTAATTCTTTGTTTTGTGGGTGTATTGTTCAGTGCCCCTTGCTAGTGGCAGAAACCCAACCGGATTAGCTGTTGTGAAAAGGGAGTTGACTGGTTCAGGTAATGTGGAAGCAAAAGGCTAAGGAGGTGTGGGACCAGGAGTCCACCCTGCCAGGGCTCTCTGTCTCTCATCTGTTGTTCTCCCTGGAAAGTTTTAATTTCTAATATGTCAAATACGGACAGATAAAATCCACATAAACAAAAGCTTCTTGGAGTCTTCAATAATTTTTAAGAGGATAAAGGGGTCTTGAAACCAAAATGTTTAAGAACCTCTGGTCCAGACGTTTACCATTTATCTTAGCTATATAAACACTTTCTGGAAGGCTAGAGGTTATTAAGGGAACCAGTGGACTCCACCATTAGTGGAATAAGAAAAGAAAAGAAAAAAAACGTGGACAGTTAGTTGAACAAGCCAGTAGGCTTTTTCAGACACATACTGTGTGCCTTGTGACTTTACGAACAGTACCACTGATAATCCATTCTCGGTCGCATTGTGGCAGAAGACTTAGTTGGCCCTGGAATTGGCCTTCATTTTCTATGTGGGTAAAAGATGAAATGCATCATCATTAACTTATTGATCATACAGTAGCCAGAGGGCGGCGGCAGCTGCTGCTGCTGCTGCTGCTGCCGCCGCTGCTGCTGCTGCTGCTGCTTACGGAATGTCTCATTCCTAGAGTCCACTAGATAGGAACAAAGCTCTAATGAGGTCAAAGTCACAGTGTCTGCCCCTAATGAAGAAGGATTCTGCTCTCTGGCACAGGCTGAGTCTCCTTGCCCAAGCCAGTCCTTGAGCAAGCCTCTGAACGTGACTTCAGCCATGGTCTGAACAGTGTGGATTGTTCTATACCTTCCTCCTCATTCCTGGAAAAGAAGGGGGAAAAATTCCGCAAAGACGAGTGAAATTTCTTTCTTTTTAAAAATATATATTTATGGCCGGGCACGGTGGCTCACGCCTATAATCCCAGCACTTCGAGAGGCCGAGGTGGGCGGATCACGAGGTCAGGATATCGAGACCATCCTGGCTAACATGGTGAAACCCGTCTATACTAAAAACACAAAAAGCCGGGTGTGGTGGCGGGCGTCTGTAGTCCCAGCTACTCAGGAGGCTGAGGCAGGAGAAGGGCGTGAACCCGGGAGGCGGAGCCGAGATCGCGCCACAGGGCGACACAGCGAGACTCCCTCTCAAAAAAAAAGAAAAAAAGTATATTTATTAAAATCATGTTTAGTCCCACTGTCTGTATGCAACTATTATCATTCTCTTTCTATATGAATCAAAATGTAGGAATAAAAATGTAGAATAAAAATGATACGGTAAAGAACTTAAGTTCAAAAGAGAAACTAGCATTAGGAATTTTAAAGTCCCTAAATTTTCTTAGGGGAATTTTGTTAATTGGTGGGAATTTTAAAAAATAATAATGTTGTCTTATTTTCACTTCCCCAGTTTTTCTCTGCTACCAAGTATATATAATACTGGGACTTTCTAGCTGGTAAGTTTGCACACCACTGTTGAACCATTCAAGCATTTTGACATATTGATACTACTTCAAAAAGAATTAGTTTTTTTTCTCTTACACATTATTCATTTTCATATTTTGTGCAACAATGTTATTTAGATATCAGAGTCTGGTAACAGTAACTGAGTACTCTTGAATGAAGGCATTTTGCTCAAAGGACTGAACATTAAGTATATCTGTAGCACTACAGTTACCTAAGGTAGCAGGTTGCTGGTTGCCACTGTTCCTTCTTTCTCTCAGAGCTATCAGTGGACCCCGTTTTAAACTCCAAGTTACTATGCTCTGAGTGAACCATATCAATACTTTCTGTCAGTTTCCCAAGCCCACCCTATAAATACTACATGACTGCAGAGCACTAGGCAGACCAGCACATTCAATTTGATTTAGCGAATGTTTATTGAAGCCTTCTATAGGGTTAACATTGTACATGACAGCTTGACTACAGTAATCTAGATGTCCAAGGAGTCTACCTGCTGTGAATTTTGTCAGACCAACACTCTTTCTGCTTTTGGAAAGCCACTCCTCTTTCTAATGGTGACTGTGAATCATGTCACTTCACTGCATATGCCACAGAGGTAGGCATATGACCCAGGCTGCGTCAATCCGAGTTCTTCCCTGTGAATTTTTAAGGAAATGGGTTATTGCTGAAAGGTCTGTCTGGTATGAGGTCTGTGTGAGCTTTTGGCTGGTTTTGATCAAAGTTTTAGTTCATTTTCCTGTATTCTCTTGTTCCTGCTCTCCTCTGCGTTTACTTTGTCCTCAGGCTAACTTTCCTCATGGTAGCAAGAAAGACTGCCATGTTGCACAATGCCAAAGGCATTATTCACTCTCCACAGTAATGTATTCATCTTGGGGGTCCACCCCCAAGATTCTACAAACATAGTCTTGAGGGTCTGTGTGTTCTCTAAGCAAATTTTCAAAATAATTTAAGAATTATTAAACTGGTTTAAGTTGCTCCGTGACACTTGAGAGCAAGAAATGTCACCTTTCTTAATTGCTTTAATGAAATTAAATTTGACTGAGACTCCTACTTATCAAAGGCTGGCAAAACCAATATCAGGTTTTTATTGTTTTTGAGAAAGAGTTTCACTCTTGTTGCCCAGGCTGGAGTGCAATGGCACAATCTCAACTCACTGCAACCTGTGCCTCCTGGGTTCAAGCAATTCCTCTGCCTCAGCCTCCCAAGTAGCTGGGATTACAGATGCCCATCACCATGCCCGGCTAATTTTTATATTTTTAGTAGAGATAGGGTTTCACCATGTTGGCCAGGTTGATCTCGAACTCCTGACTTCAGGTGATCCACCCACCTTGGCCTCCCAAAGTGCTGGGATTACAGGCAGGAGCCACCACGCCCGGCCCAATATCAGTTATTATTGGGACTTTTCCTCTCCTTAATTGTATCTTATAAGAATCCAGGAGCTTACATGGTCCTGAAAAATTAAAGGCAAAGCAGCCTCTGGGAATCAGTGTGTACCCATCTCGGTTGACACTTCTGCCCAGCCACTCTTAGGTTCTGGCCCTCTGCCATCTGTTAAGCACAGCTGTCCCGGTGGGCTACAAAGATGTCCTTTATGGTGATTATCTTCACTGACTGATGACTCAGCTGTTGAATAAGTTCTCTCTCTGTTATTGAATGGTTTGTGTGCTTCTTTGTCTGCTCCCTTAAAAGTTGAGCTCTTTGAGGAAAGAGACTGCTAAGGTATTGCTGCATCCCCAGCATGCTTTATACATAGTAGGTACTCAAGGTGTTCAATGAATAAATGAATAAAGATCTGACTGGCATCTCAGCAGTCTAGCTAATTTTAAAACATCTGGACACCTTTAGTTTATGATTTGCTATAATAGGTGTTTGGGACCTCACTAATACCTTTCTATTTGTACTCTACCTTGTATTTATATGTTATTCATTCGGTAAGTACACTATTCATTGTTGTGTTTAAGAAATCAGCATAATTATATATTATTTTTCTGGTTTGTCAAGATCACACTGAATGATAAGCCCTTAAAAACACCATTTTTTCATATCACCTGTGTGTCATAAAGAAAATGCTATTTAGTGATACTCCAGTGTATAATTCTACAATTATCCTAATCAGAGGGACAAACTGTACCCTTTCCACTCACTGATACTTCCTGAGCAATCACTGGGTGAAAAATGTCCACACAAACGTTCATTAAGTTCACAGTTTGAAACCAGCTAAGCAAGGCCACCTGGAGGATACAAAAAGATGTCTCGTGTGGTCCTTGCCCTCAGTTTGCTCCCAGCTAATTGAGGGGAGAGACCACAAGTGAAAAATTCAATGGTAAATGTGAGGCTTGTACACACTGCATTTATCTTGATAGGTCAAGATAAGTTGTCCATTCTGATTGGTTGGCTTTTCATTCGGATTAGTGGGGCATGCATTCTAATTGGTTGGGTGTTGATTTTGATTATTTGAGCATCCATTCTGATGGGCCAGGCTTCCAATCTGCTCGGTCAAGTGTTCCTGCCAAACTGATTGTTACATACTATGCATACCACCACTGAATGCAGAAGTTAGATAAAAGTGAGAGATGATAAGACCCCTACATTATATACATTCTACATAATGTAGAATCAGTGGGAGCCCTGAGCTTGTTTTCCTGCAACTAGATGGTCCCGTCTAGGGGTGATACGAGACAATGACAGACCATCAAGCATTAGATTTTTTTTTTTTTCTTTTTGGGACAGAGTCTCACTCTGTCACCCAGGCTGGAGTGCGGTGGCATGATCTAGGCTCCCTGGAACCTCCACTCCCCAGGTTCAAGCGATTCTCCTGCCTCAGCCTCCTGAGTAGCTGGGATTACAGACGCACACCACCACACCTGGCTAATTTTTGTGTTTTTAGTAGAGATGGGGTTTCACCTTGTTGGCCAAGCTGGTCCCAAACTGCTGACCTCAGGTGATCCGCCTGTCTTGGGCTCCCAAAGTGCTGGGATTACAGTTGTGAGCCACTGCGTCTGGCCTAGGCATCGATTCTCATAAGGAGTGTGCAGCCTAGATCCCTTGCACACACAGTTCACAATGGGGTTCATGCTCCTCTGAGAATGTAGTGCCACCTCTGTTCAAACAGGAGGCGGAGCACAGGTGGTAATGCTTGCTCACCTGCTGATCACCTCCTGCTGTGTAGCCCAGTTCCTAACAGGCCACTGACTGGAACCGGCCCACTCAGGAGTTGAGGACTCCTGCACCCAAAGGTGGTTTGGAAGGAATTCATTCTAATACCTCTTATATTATTTCTTTCTCTGATAATAAAGTTGCTGACAATAAAATATTAGTAAAATTCATTCATTTCATTAAGCTAGGCATTGTTATTTTGTGGGATTTTGTGTAAAGTAAGATGTGCAATAAGGACTATGCATTTTGGGTAGAGCTTCTTGTAAACTTGAGTTTTTTGGTTTTTTGTTTTTTTTTTTTAAGTCTCTTGGGGCCAACTTTAAAATGGACTCTTATCTAATGGCAAAGTCAAGACATGCTGAAACTCACAATCAGCATCAGAACAGGTATTGGGATGCTTATGGTAGTAAATAACAGAATACTAAATGACCTAAATAAAAATACTTAAGTAAACCATAAAAATATTTAACCCTAAACTAAAATTATCAGATATAGGCCTAGTGACAGGTGAGGCTTAATCCAGTAGCTCAAATTATATGCCCAGTTCCTGGTTTCTCTCTGTCAGCATCTTAGCAACACGTCTTCGAAATAGCACTTATTTCAATAGGCTAGCCCCAGGTGGTTGCAAAATGTCTTCCTGAAACTGGTGGGGCTCCTTGCTTCCATATTCACACAGAGCAGAATGTAGAGAATCCTTTTCCCCAAGAGTTCAAATAAATACCCAGGAATTGAGTTCCATGGGCCTTGACTGCCCTTCCCTGAACCTATCCAGGTCCCAAGAGAGTGGCCTCAGTCAACTGATCTAAGCCACTGGGACTGGGTGTAGAGTCAGCCTCACCCTAAACACAGGGTTCTCTTAGTGAAGACTGGAGAAGATAAGGCTAGGAAACCAACAAATGAGCACCATCTGTGTTTGTGTGTCAGATGCACATGGATATTTGTTTGCTTGTTTTTGAGACTGAGTCTCATTGTATTACCCAGGCTGGAGTGCAGTGGCGCGATCTCGGCTCTCTGTAACCTCTGTCTCCCGGGTTCAAGCAATTCTCGTGCCTCAGCCTCCTGAGCAGCTGGAATTTCAGGCACACGCCACCACACCTGGCTAATTTTTTTACTTTCAGTAGAGACAGAGTTTCACCATATTCGTCAAGCTGATCTCAAACTCCTGACCTCTGGTGATCTGCCCACCTTGGCCACCCAAAGTGCTGGGGTTACAGGTGTGAGCCACCATGCCTGCCCATCACGTGGATATTTGTGTCAAGTACTACCAAGTGATGGATTACATTGGAGAAATCACAGAAATGAATCCAGAAAAAGTGTAATTTGTCATTCTCTAAACAGATGGGTTGATGCTTAACTGGGAAGAAGGAAATATGGCCTCCTTGAGGAGGGAATGGGTAGCCCAAAGCCAGAATTAACCAAAGCACTTCGACACCTGGTCTCTTTTCTGCCCTACTTCAGGAATCAGCTAAGGGTATAAAGCCCATTTTGGCAGCAAAGAGTTTAAAATGGGCTTTATACCCTTAAATGGCTCCTGAAGCCAACTTTCTGATTTTTCTATCAGGCTCTGACTAATCTGTCCTGGAACTTTGTAATTGTAAAAAGGACTGAACTCAGCATCAGATGACCTGAGTTCTGTTTCCCGTCTGCCACTAACTAGTTCTGTGACCTTAAACAAGCACAGCCTTTCTGTGCCTCAGTTTCCTTAACTGTAAAATGGGAGGAGCTGAATGACATCATCCATTCCCATCTGTAAAATCCTTTGAACTCTTGAATCCAGGCCTCCATAACAGATATCCTGAGACCTGGAAGTTCTGGTCTTTCACACAATAGTCTCCTGAGCCACCCAAACACCCTGGTGAATCGGGGGATTTATCAGCAACGTCAGAGGCCTTGTGAGTCCCATTGAGGCCATGTAGGGTATACAGCTAGGAAAGGAGCCCAAGACACCTAGTTCCTTGTTCTAAACAACATTCGATTCACCCTTATGACTCAGTTATCAGTGCTTCTCTCTTTCCAAGGAGCACAAAGTTTCAGTCCTGAAATAGCAACAGTGATTTATTGGGTTGCCAAACTACTGGGTTAAGAGAAAAATGAAATTCTGCTTTGTACTTTGAGCCAACTCCAATCAGATTTCTGCCTGCAATTGCTACTTAATATGAATAATCATAATCATTTCCCGAATAACCTTAAACATAGACATATATATATATTTATTTATATATATATATATATTTAGAGGCAGGGTCTCACAATGTTCCATAGGCTGGAGTGCAGTGGCTATTCATGGGCACAATCATAGCTCACTGTAACCTCAAACTCCTGAGCTCAAGTGATCCTCCTGCCTCGGCCTCCCGAATAGCTAGGACTACAGGTGCACACTACTGTGCCTGGCTCTGACTTTTTTTTTTTTTTCTAGTTTAACAATAGCAAGGGCTTATAAACAGAGTTAATCACAGAACACGTTGAATTGCTCCAGAACCTGTGATAAAACACCCTGTCCCTTTGTGAAATTCCTTGCTCTCACTGGTTTAGACAGAACTGAAGAGTTAATATGAAATCAAGCAAGACTCTTTGATTATTCACTTTTAAAATTACAAGGATAAATGATGATGATAACCTGATAGAATGCTGAATAAATAAGGCTGAATAGGTGATTCCTTTGGGCCAGGTTGAATATTCAGATTAAGAGAAACTGAGAATGAAATCCCAATCACGTTGTAATTTCCCACCTACCGCTTTCTGAAACTCAAGTAGCTATATGGTCTAATTAGGCTGTTTGGGGGATTATCACATTTTATTTCTGCAATGAAAGGCATCATTCGGGGTTTAATATTTATTGAGGCTTTTATGAAACAGAGAGGTTTCCATATGTCTCTAGAGCAAAACATTTGTGTTTGCCATCTGCTACTCAAGGGTAGTTTTATAGAAAAAGAATGCAAATTGCTTGCTTCTTTAATTACTTTGGGGCTAGGCTATACTATAGTTGGGACTGCGGAATAGCCAGTGGAATTAACTGCTGGGAGAATACCGTTGTTTACTCAGCCACCAACTTAAATAATTCTTTACAAGCAAACTGCATAAAAAGAGAATAAAGCCTAAAATTATTTTCGTTCTTTTAACTCAAGGCAAAGACCAAGTGAAGAGATGTGTGAGATTTTTTTCGAGCTGGCAAAAAGGTGACCCTATCTAGGAGACAAGGCTTTAAGGTCAGTAGAGTATCAGTTCTCTTTTTCAAGACTGACACCAACTGAATCTGACTCATACTTAGTACTTTAAAAAAAATAAAAAATCAAAGGATCTCCTTGAGCTCAGTATCAAAAAAAGTAATTTACTTTTCATCACCAGGAGCTAATTACCTGCGCTCTGGACTCCATACTGTTTGTTTCTCCTTTCCCTCTTCTCACTGGCTTCTCGAACTGTGCATAAGTCTCTATTCAATAACACCTTCACTAGCTTGTAGAGAGTCATCATTAGAAAATATAGTATTTCTAATCGCTTTTGCTTAATCAGGAGTCACTTCAACCAACAGGGCTCACCGAAAAGTAGAAACTCTGGGGCTTAGGAATTGTCTGTGGATTTCAATTGCTGATGCTTTTTCTAGCTTTCCTCACAGTAAAATTTTATTCATCAAGGTTATGAGAATACAGAATGTAAGAAATTGACAGATGAAAGGGACCTAGTCTGCCCGCTGACTAACTGAGATCCTTGATAGGTTATCTAACCTCAATGGACCTCTGACTTCTACGATTACTTCTTGCTTTAAGAGGCCATAAAAACCTGCCGGGCGCAGTGACTCACGCCTGTAATCCCAGCACTTTGGGAGGCCAAGGCAGGCGGATCACGAGTTCAGGAGATTGAGACTATCCTGACCAACATGGTGAAACTCCGTCTCTACTAAAAATACAAAAATTAGCTGGGCGTGGTGTAATCCCAGCTACTCGGGAGGCTGAGGCAGGAGAATTGCTTGAACCCAGAGACGGAGGTTGCAATGAGCCGAGATTGCGCCACTGCACTCCAGCCTGGTGACAGGGCGAAACTCCATCTTGAGAAAAAACAAAACAAAAAACCAATGACTATACAGATGTATTCCAGGGTTTCTCAAAATGTGTACCTCAGAACACTAAGTGAGTCAGCAGGTGCTAGTAGGTGACACAAGAAGAAAAGATTTCAGGGCTAAGCATTTTGAGAAATGCTGCTATCAGTTGTTTAGACGGTGCAGCTTCTCGGACATCAGTGTGCAGAGGCGCAGCTGTGAGTCTCCACGGCAAGGTGTGGCACACGGCTTTCCCCACACTCCAGTCTGATGGTGCATCTTATGGGGCTTATGTCCTGCAGACTGTATGGTAGTCAACTGATTTAATCTAAACCTTTTTTTTTTTTGAGACGGAGTCTTACTCTGTCGCCCAGGCTGGAGTGCAGTGGTGAGATCTCGGCTCACTGCAGCCTATGCCTCACGGGTTCCAGAGATTCTCCTGCCTCAGCCTCCGGAGTAGCTGAGACTACAGGCGCCCGCCACCACGCCTGGCTAATTTTTTGTATTTTTAGTAGAGACGAGATTTCACCATATTGGCCAGGCTGGTCTCGAACTCCTGACTTCAGGTGATCCACCCGCCTCGGCCTCCTAAAGTGCTGGGATTACAGACGTGAGCCACCGCACTCGGCCCTTATTTTTATTTTTTATTTATTTATTTATTTATTTTTGAGACAGGGTCTCTCTTTGTCACCCAGCATGGAGTGTAGTGGCACGATCTTGGCTCACTGCAACCTCTACCTCCTAGGCTCAAGGTATCCTCCCACCTCAGCTCAAGGCATCCTCCCGCCTCAGCTCAAGGCATCCTCCCGCTTCAGCTCAAGGTATCCTTCCACCTCAGCTGGGACCACAGGCCCTCACCACCACGCCCAGCTAATTTTTATTTTTATTTTTTGGTAGAGATGGGGTTTCACCATGTTGCCTAGGCTGGTCTCAGACTCCTTGCCTGAAGTGATCTGCCCGACTCGGGCTCGCAAAGTGCTGAGATTAGAGACTGAGCCACCTCCCGCAACATAACCCCCTAGTTTTAGATATGAAAACACTGAATAGCAAAGTCCTACTATCAAGTTGAAAATCAGCATGTTTACAGGAAGCTATGAGGAAAGACGGCAGCATCCATCTCCTGAATTCCTGACAGACTGGCCTGAGAACACCCGTCCCTGCCTCCCAGGTTTCTCCTGAGTCCCAGGGGAGGGCTCCCTGCTGCCGCCTCTGTCACTATCAGATCCACAGAAAGATCAGAGAAGAGGGTGGGGCGCTGTGACGTCTCTCTGTCCTCCACACCTGGGGAGGCCGCTTCACCCTCAAGCTCTGGGGCACTGGCAGATGTGGTACTAACCTGGAATGAAAATCACCTTCTGTGCAGAAGCATATTTACCCGAAATTCTGAATGAACATTCTGAATATTGCGTTTTTGAGAAAAAGACTAATGTCAAGTAATTAAGCTAACATTGGCATTTTTTGCTTTGTCTTGTTCTGTATTTTGAACGAATTATAGGCTAGGTTAGAAGGTCAAATCACACCCAGGCTAATTTCCCACGTTGACATTTAAAGTGCTGTAAAAATGATCTGCACAATGAAATGTTTTTACAGAAAAATTATTTAAATTTCTTGAGGGCATGAATTATATTCACATTGTATCCCTAATGACTGACTAACACAGGCTTGGCATATATTAGCCACATAGTGACAAATATGTTTGCATTAATTAGTAAATTATAATCTACTAAGCAGGTTTTAATAAAATTAAATAATGGTAATAATACGCTTACAGCACTAATGGTATCCTACCTTTTCAGATTAATTGGCTTATCATGGTCAAGGACCATGAATTCTGGTTAAGGCTTATTAACAGAGGCTATTTAACAGTTTTCACTTGTAATCTCCTGGTTTCATAAACATGTTCTTTCAGGTGATAATAAGTGAGATCATTTCTATTTTGACTTTTCAACACATACACACAGAATTGGAATGAGCTGGTAGTTATCAAGTCCTATCTTCCAGTCACTGAAGAATTCCCTGTTCAACCACTTGGTCTATGCTTAAACATCCCCATAGATAATGCACATAATAACAACCTTGAAGAAATGTGTGATCCTGGAGGGCCCTCTGAGTCATCAAAGAAGGATTAAGTCATGTTAGTAAATGATAGTTTGTGTTCTATAGTTTCATTCATTCAACAAAAACTCTTTCAGCACCTATAATATATAAATCAACTTGCTAGATACCATAAGAGGAATAAAGATGAAACTGACACAGACCACTCAATAAGAAACCTATGGCCTTCACAGGAGGTGGGACCCACACTTAAATAGTTAAAATACTAGGTAGAATTATGATATGCTGGTAATGTACTGTTGTGCTAGTTTATAGTTCTTTTTTTTTTTTTTTTTTTTTTTTGGAGACAGAGTCTCACTCTGTCACCCAGGCTGGAGTGCAGTGGTGCAACCTCCGCTCACTCCAACTTCTGCCTCCTGGGTTCAAGCGATTTTTCTGCCTCAACCTCCCAAGTAGCTGGGATTACAGGCACACACCACCATGCCTGGCTAATTTTTAAATTTTTTTGTGAAGATGAGGTTTCACCATGTTGACCAGGCTGGTCTTGAACTCCTGACTTCAAGTGATCCACCCACCTCGGCCTCCCAAAGTGCTGGGATTACAGGCGTGAACCACTGTGCCCAGCCTTATAGTTATTTCAAAACTAGTTTATATTTCTTTAGATACTGTTAGTCTATAATTAAGTGGATTACCCAGTGTATTAGAACACCTAATTCCCTAACTATTGTTGATAAATGGAAGGTTACAACACTCAGTATCAGTGACATCGAGTTTTACTAGCAATCATCAGCATCACCTAAGAGAGATGCTCTTGGGTGAACCATCCCAGCAAAGTCTGCTGACCAGCATTGAGTCACCTCCTTTAGGAACAATATTATTGGAGAAAGTTGGAGGAACCCTTGCCTGAACCGAGAATCCAGAATTCAATGCTGTTAGCATTTAAACACACAACAACAAATTTGCATCAAAATAAACATTGTACACATTTCCTTACATCTTTTGCCTTGAGAATTTGGTGATGAAAATACTTTTTACATGTGGACATTTTTCCCTTAATATTAAATATTGTAAATTATTATGCAAAACTGAGATATGGGTGAACAATAAGGAAACTCATAATTTTGGCTTCTTTGCATCTTAAAGCCAGGACTGTAATCATGACGCTGATTCTGAAGGAAATGATGTGGACAGAAGCTGTGTTGTCTGACAGCTCCTCACAACCTTGACTGACCCAAGCAACCCCCACAAAAAGCAATGCCCAGCGGTCCAGGGAGTCAAGCTTCTCTTCTTTCTCCCCCTTGGTCCATTCTGGGGAGGCAGCAGCAGTGGCACTGACCTTTGGATCACCCTCTAGAGTTTTGATGTCTGGTTTTACATGGGAGTGCAACCGTAGCAGTAAAATATTTACTTATGGAGCTCATTCATTCATTCTCTGGCTCTCATACCTACTGGAGATAATGCCTACTGCACAGTATAAGTAAGTTATTTATTGGAGGTAGCAGATAAAATATTGAAACAGCTCATGCCTCTGTGCTGTATAGTTGAGGCAGAAATAATGGTACCCAGATTCGTGCAGACTCTATTAACTCACACCTTTGGCTTATTTATTATTTGTACAGATACGATTTGCTCTTAGGTCTTGGCAAGAGGGGCCTCTCCCCTGGGGCCCACTGTGTAGAGAGCCCTATGATACCCTTGTTCTCTTCTGGCCAGTCCTCTCCACTGGGCAAGGAGTTTACAGACAAATTGGATTTACTCACCCAGAGCCATGCCATCTTTTTAGGCTACATTCCAGGTACCCAGAACTCAGGATTCCCTGCCAATGGCCCTGCTTCCAGGATTGGTATGGACCTCTTCTCCTTATCTATCTATCCTTCCTTCCTTCCTTCCTTCCTTCCTTCCTTCCTTCCTTCCTTCCTTCCTTCCTTCCTTCCTTCCTTCCTTCCTTCTTTCCTTCCTTCCTTCCTTCTTTCCTTCCTTCCTTCCCTCCCTCCTTCCTTCCTTTCTTTCTTTTTTATTTTTTTTGGAGATGGAGTCTCGCTCTGTCACCCAGGCTGGAGTGCAGTGGTGTAATCTCGGCTCACTGCAACCTCTGCCTCCCGGGTTCAAGCAATTCTCCTGCCTCAGCCTCCCAAGTAGCTTGGATTACAGATTACAGACACACACGGCCACGCCCAGCTAATTTTTTGTATTTTAGTAGAGACAGGGTTTCACTGTGTTGCCCAGGCTGGTCTCAAATTCCTGAGCTGAGGTAATCCACTCGCCTCGGCCTCCCAAAGTGCTAGGATTACAGGCATGAGCCACTGTGCTTGGCCCTTTCTCTTTTTTTTGAAACAGAATCTTGCTCTGTTGCTTAAGCTGGAGTGCAGTGGTGCAGTCTCAGCTCACTGGAAGCTCTGCCTCCAGGGTTCAAGCGATTCTCCTGCCTCAGCCTCTCGAGTGGTTGGGATTATAGGCGTCTACTACCATGATCAGCTAATTTTTGTATTTTTAGTAAAGACAGGGTTTCACCATGTTGGCCAGGCGGGTCTCGAACTCCTGACCTCAAGTGAGCCTCCCAAAGTACTGGGATTACAGGTGTGAGCCACTGCACCCGGCCCTGATCTATACTGAGGGTGGACTGTACAATTGGGCCATAGGCCCAAGTGGTAACCAAAAGGGGGTGATGATATGGCCAGCACTTGGACATATGGGCTGGAATCCACATCATGTGTGTGTGAGGCCCTTCATGATGTGGGCCCAATTTGAAGGGTGAAGGAAGGGCAGTGTTCTGGGCCAGGGCTGCTCTCCTGAGCCACCACGTTTTGGTATGGAGCTCTAAGGAGCTGAAATACTCTAAATTCAAACCAATTATCTGCATCATTATAAAGGTATATCTGTCAAGGTAGGAACCCCAAGTTTGTTAGCTTTGGCTAGAATTTTTAAATATTTAGACATATGACATGTTGGTTTTCGTTTTCATTCTTGCTCCAGGCCCCACAAAATGGGAAACCGGGCCTGTCCTTGGAATGTGTTTGATTTTGAGTTTGTTTAAAATTCTAATATAAAGGCTCTAGTAAGTGGTTGGAGTGTGGGTAATGGGTGGGCCACTTTGCCACCAGGTCAATCAGAGCATTGCTGTCAACCAGCATTCCAACTACGTTCCAACATCCTTCTGCTCCCTGATCCAACAAGAGAAACTGTGTGTGTGTGCGCGCGCGCGTGCATGCGCATGTGTATAATATCTACTGAAAATCAGGAAAACATGACATGGCTGTGCTCACATCGTCCAAACCTCACACTGATGTTCTGTTCTAGATCGCCACGGCTGCTCTGCCAAGCTCCTCTTCCCACTTGGCTTCCTTTAGCCGCTCGGAGTTAGGAGCGAGGCATTTTGAAGGCCTCCTCCAGGAGAAGAAGAATGAACTAGAAAGGGAATCATGCCAGGCTTCCTTGATTGAACCCCACTTCACTTCAGCAAATCCTTAAGCCTTTCTGTCTGTTTTGTCAGCTGTAAAATGAGCAGACTAATTCAGCTCTACCTCAGAGGGCAATGAGTGGCAGGTTTAATTAATGCTGATTGTGACGGGCTTTGTAATGTAAAGTTGTATATAAATGAAAAAGAGCTTTAGAGCCATTTTATCCAAAGTCAGCTAAGTTTGGAGTGCATCCTGCTTTCCATGGCTATGGTTAAGCCTCTACGTTCTGATCACAGACTGCTGCAGACAACAGAGGAGCAGGAAGGCACAGCCGGCTCACATTGCCTGAACAGAAAGCAGGGCTTAGCAATGGCAGTGGGGGGCAGAGCATGTAATCAACGCACGTCTCAGATGTCTGCATGGCAGGCAGCACCAAAATTCACTAGGTCCAGCTGGTGGCAGATGATGGGCTGGTTTTTGCAATCAAAGTGCAAAGAACAAGGTATATCCGTTTATTCCTGGGACTGTTCTGGAGAGATCCTTGAGATCTAAAGTGTCACACAGAGGGAAGAGCTCTTTCCGAAGATCTCCTCTGCAGGTCTTCCTATCATCCCTGCCAGGGTTTGCTGGCTGACAGCTCATGATAGGAGTCTCCTCTTCAGGGACAGTGCTTACCGAGAACACGCTACAAGGCTCAGGCCTGTCTAGAATCCATTCCTTCCTTTAAAGTCTTGTGTCTTTCCTACTTCACTTAAAGAGATGGTGATATGGTTTGGATTTGTGTCCCTGCTGAAATCTCATGTGTGAATTGTAATCCCCAGTGTTGGAGGAGAGGCCTGATGGGAAGTGATTGGATCGTGGGGGCAGTCTTCCCCCTTGCTCTTCTCATGATAGTGAGTTCTATGACATGTGGTTGTTTAAAAGTCTGTAACACCTCCCCCTTCGCTCTCTTCCTCCTGCTCCGGCCATGTAACACGTGCTAGGCCGGGCGCAGTGGCTCATGCCTGTAATCCTAGCACTTTGGGAGGCCGAGGCGGGCAGATCACGATGTCAGGAGATTGAGGCCATCCTGGCTAACACAGTGAAACCCCATCTCTACTAAAACTACAAAAAATTAGCCGGGCGTGGTGGCGTGTGCCTGTAGTCCCAGCTACTCGGGAGGCTGAGGCAGGAGAATTGCTTGAACCTAGGAGGCGGAGGTTGCAGTGAGCCGAGATCGTGCCACTGTACTCCAGCCTGGGCAACAGTGCGAGCCTCCGTCTCAAAAACAAAAACAAACAAACAAACAAACAAACAAAAACGACGTGCCTGCTTTCCCTTCGCCTTCCACCATGATTGTAAGTTGCCTGAGGCCTCCGCAGCCATGCCTCCTGTACAGCCTGTGGAACTGTGAGTCAAACCTCTTTTTTTCAATAAATTACCCAGTCTCAGGTAGTTCTTTATACCAATGTGAGAACAGACTAATATACATGGCTACCTAACTTAGCAGAAGTCATAGTGGTCCCACTGAGGATCACACCTGGGGACTGTTGGTTACTGTGGCTAACATGGGATTTCTGTCTCTTTCACACGATTCATCTAGCAACATTCACCTGCAGCAGATCCTAACTTGTATATGCTTAGTGGACATGACCACTCCTTCCCTTAATCTCCTAGAGCCCTGTGTTTCTAGGATGACAGATCATATTCAGTGTTGTGGTATAATTATGCTTATACAGGCTCTTCCTCATATTAGATGACCTTGAACTCCTCGAAAACCCCAAGAGGGTCTTAAGCATTTTTATATTGCCCTTGACCTCAGTACTTCTTTATAGGAAACATAAAAGACACTTGTTCAAATGCACTGGAAATAAAAAGACGTAATGAGTGATGAAAATGATAGGAAAGCCTAATGTCCATGAGGGAGCTTTGTTTTCAAAATTAAAAAAAAAAAATCTTGTTGGAAGATCTAGATATATTATATTCATAAGGATTAAAGGTCTTCAGCTTCAGCCAGACTTAGGTTTATAGCTTGGTTCTGAGAACTTAGGAATGGTACTTAACTAGCTCTGTGCCTCAGTTTCCTCATGTGTAAAATGGGGATAATAGTACTATCTACCTCATAGGGATGTTGGAAAGATCAAATTAGATAATCCATGTGAAGAGTGCCTAGCATGGTGCCTGGCACAAAATCAGTGCTCAGGTGATATCATCGTCATCATCACCACCACAACCACTATCAGAGATTGTGGGGGAAGGAGTCTTAGCTGCTCTTCAAGGCTCACAGTATAGCTTTTGGATTTAACAATGTGCCCCATAGTTCCCTTAATGGCACCTGATAAATCAGAAGCAGGAACCCACTTAGGTAAGAACCTCTAGATTTTCTGCTTCTTGCCCCTAATTTCAGATTTTCTTCTTTGGCCACTTGAAGAAGTGTGAATAAGATAGTTCTCATTTAGACATAATGTGAGGGCTGTTTAAAAAGGCATTTTGCAAATGAATTACTTGTATATTATGCATAGTAATTTTGTTGGTTGTAAAATATACTGTTAGACACACGTAGATCCTTGTAAACTGACTCACTTCCAATGTACTTGGCATGTCTTTAGTTTAAATGGTTTCTCCCCTCAACATGTGGTCCCCAGATTTGATTATTCCATATGAAAAAATGTTTTTGTTGGCCGGGTGCGGTGGCTCATGCCTTTAATCCCAGCACTTTGGGAGGCTGAGGCAGGCAGATCAACCTGAGGTCAGGAGTTCGAAACCAGCCTGACCAATGTGGAGAAACCCCATCTCTACTAAAAATACAAAATTAGCGGCGTGTGGTGGCTACTCAGGAGGCTGAGGGAGGAGAATCGCTTGAACCTCGGAGGCGGAGGTTGCAGTGAGCTGAGATCGCGCCATCGCACTCCAGCCTGGGCAACAAGAGCGAAACTCTGTCTCAAAAAAAAAAGAGAGAGAAAAGAAAAAATGTTTTTGTTGTAGACATTCACCACCAGTTTGCTGAAGTTTGTGGAGAAAATGTTTTCAGTTAACAAACGATGTCCCATTAATGCTGGGGGTTTGAGGGAGAAGGCAGGCAGCCTGGAGGGGAGGGCGCAGAGCCACCAGCTGCGGTGCCAAAGGCAGCAGAGACGCGTGGAGGGAGTGGGCACCTTTAGGGTCTTCTGTTCGGTCTGTGCCTCCTTTCCTCAAAGTTGCCGCCAGCCTCCTTCCACAGGCGTGGCCCCAGCAGTCACCATCTCCTCAAGTGGCCCTGCAGCTCTACCACAGATGACCAGGGTAGACTCTCCTGACCCAAGCTGAGACAACCAGATTCTCTCTCCAGGGCACCTGGAATTAGGACACAGGCCTCTGGTCAGTCTCAGTTGGCCCTGGAACTAGGACAGCTTATAATGGGGGGCTGGCCTGGCCATTTTCACTATGTACTATGGAAGGAAAACTGGGCTGTGCAGAAAGGATACTGACACAGTGTCAGGGAGAAAGAGAGATGAGAAACCAGGTCACCCCAAGAGAAAAAAGGAGGTGGCAAGAGTATGGCTGTCTCCATTCGCAGTGGCCTCTCAGGGCTTTGTTCCCACCCCATGAGGCCCAGCTGCCCTTCCTGCCCTGGCCCATGCCCAGCACACTCTGCATTTTAGCTCAGGCAAGTGTGAGATATCTCTGTTACTGGAAACCCAAGGAGCCTTGGCTAAGTCCATGGGCTGGCAGGGAGAGAGGCTTAGCCAGAGATTTTGGTTGCACAGAAAGGGTCTGCCTGTTCACACCTACCCTGCTAGTCCCATCACACTCAACTTGCCCGTCTAAATCAGACATGCACAGATCATTTTTACTGATGATAATATTAAATGCAACAGATTCACACTTATCCCTAAAATAATGTTTTCTCCTAGTCACTTCCTGATATACCTTCTTGTGTCGTAGGAAAGTGGATAGATGGCATTATAGATGGCATACCCAGAATGAAACAGGATTGGCACTGGTCTTACCAATTCCCCTGACAATCGGTCAGTCCCATTGCTGGGACATTTGATACTCATCTGTAGCTTTGGCCCTGCCCCCGGTTCACATGCAAATCCTCTGTCTAGATGGAGGGTTTTAAGAAGCCCTGTCTCAGTGGTTCAGGAGACACAGTTTACTCTGTGACTTGTCCTGCTTTTTTTTTTTTTTTTTTTTTTTTTTTTTTTGAGACAGTCTCGCTTTGTCACCCAGGCTGGAGTGTAGTGGCATGATTTTGGCTCACTGCAACCTCGGCCTCCTGGATTCAAGCAATTCTCCTGCCTCAGCCTCCTACGTGTGCCACCACGCCCGGCTAATTTTTGTATTTTTCGTAGAGATGGGGTTTTGCCATGTTGGTCAGGCTGGTCTGGAACTCCTGATCTCGTGATCCGCCCGCCTCAGCCTCCCAGAAGTGCTGGGATTACAGGCATGAGCCACCGCGTCCAGCAAGACAAGTTTCTTAATTTCTTTAGAATCCAAAGGGATTGCTGAAAAGATCACATGAGATAATGTGCCTGGCAAAATTTAGCAGGTATTTAATAAAATAAAACTGTCTGTCTTTCCTGCACTTAGTTTTTTTAACAGGTTTATTGAGATATAATTTACATACCATAGAGTTCACCAATTAAAGCATACAATTCATTGGTTTTTAGGGCAGGGCACGGTGGCTCATGCCTGTAATGCCAGCACTTTGGGAGGCCGAGGCAGTCAGATCACGAGGTCAAGAGATCGAGACCAGCCTAACCAATATGGTGAGACCTCCCCCCATCTCCTGTCTCTACTAAAAATACAAAAATTAGCTGGGCATGGTGGCGGGTACCTGTAATCCTAGCTACTTGTGAGGCTGAGGCAGGAGAATCACTTGAACCCGGGAGGAGGAGGTTGCAGTGAGCTGAGATAGCGCCACTGTACTCCTGCCTGGGTGACAGAGTGAAACTCCATCTCAAAAAAAAAAAAGTGAAATAGCATTGGCTTTAAATATATTTTTACAGAGACACATAATTGAACAATCTACTAGAAGGGCTATTGTCATTTAGTAGTGCCAGGCCAGTAGTCATTGGGTAGCATAGACTCTCAAGCAGGAGGGCCCTGGTCAATGAGCTTGGAGGTGGGGAGGAAGGGGTAGGTGTGCTGATCAGTAGTGTTTGCTAATTTCCATGGTGAAAATATTCCCACTATGACCACTTTCAATCTACTAAGGTGAAGTCAATTTACAGACAGTTGGGAAGAGACGAGCACAACCTTCTGATCGGTAATGCCTAAGTCTTTTTGGAGTATTTCCATTATCATCAGAACTGCTAATAAAATATCTGTATTGATCATTTTGGGATTCTTTTTCTCTATCCTCTGATCAGAAAGCGGGAGCAGAAATGAAAAATGAAAGAAAGAATGATCTGTTAGATTAATCCACAGACTGGAACATTGGCCTTGAAAGAAGAGTTGACCTTCTTAATAATTTTACCTGCCTGGGTATAATACATTGCACAGAGTAAGGGCTCTATGGGACATGGCTTTCTGACTTGTAAATAGTATGGTTATATATTAAAGATAGAATTTCAGATTAGAGGCCAGGTGTGGTGGCTCACGCCTGTAATCCTAGCAGTTTGGGAGGCCGAGGCAGGAGGATCACTTGAGCTCAGAAGTTCGAGACCAGGCTGGGCAACATAGTGAGAAACCATCTCTACTGAAAAAAAAAGAAAAAAAAATCACTTCACATTAGGGACAATCCACTCCAATTTTAGACAGCTCTAATTGTTCCTTATATTGTATCAAAATCTGCTTGCTTTTTAATTTGAATTCACCTATCGAAGTTCTGTCTAGGGAGGGAACATAGAAATACATATCATTCATTTTACAAACAAGTCTAGGCTGGGCACAGTGACTCACACTTACCATCCCAGCACTTTGGGAGGTCAAGGTGGGAGGGAGGATCACCTGAGGCCAGGAGTTCAAGACCAGCCCGAGCAACATAGGGAGACCCTATCTCTACCGAAAAAAGAAAATTAGCTGGGCATGGTGGCACATGCCTATAGTACCAGCTACTCAGGAGACTGAGGAGGGAGGATCACTTGAACCCAGGAGTTTGGGATTATGAGTGAGCTACGATCTCACCACTGCACTCCAGCCTAGGCGACAGAGTGAGATTCTGTCTCTAAAAAAATAAAAATAAAAATAAACTGTAGAGCTAATTAAGGATGATATTTCATCTCCTCTAAGGCTTTATTTCTCCAGGATGAGTATCATTGGCTCCTATAAACAGTTTCCCATCACTCTTATCACATTTCTCTAGTCATGCTCCAATTTGCCCATTTCTCTCTTAAAATAGGCCCAATGACTGAACACACTGCCAGCTGAGAATAACAGGGAACTAGTACTTGTCCTGTTCAGATTATCATAAGTGTATCAGTATATCACTGGCTGCTATTTCACGTTTGTTTGAGGGCAATTGGAATTTAAGTGGTTTCATTTACTTAATGAGTTTCGGATGAGTGAAATATTGGGGGAAATACTTAGGGAAGACTAGATTTCCTAGTCTCACCTGCCCTGTAGGCCATATTTGCTGTCTTTAGGAAAACCCAAAATAACTATGGTCTGTATATTGAAGGGGCCTATTATGCATAGCTACTTATGGAATGACTATGTAACATGACTGGGAAGACATCTCCAAGGTGAAGGCCCCCTGGAAACAGGAAGTTAAAGTTCTCTGCTGGCCAGCGCTTATCCTGTGTAAGTGGCTCCTTGTGCCAAATATTGGATCTTGAAATAACAATCTCTCAGCTTTTGATTCAGAGATTCCAGTAAGTATTTTTTGCAGATAGAACATATTCTCATAATCTTCCTTAAGGCAGAACTGTTGTAATGACATTGCATTTTACAAGTTGTTATGAGGGAAATGCCATCAGTCCAAGATTCCCAGAGCCAACTGATTTCTTTTGCAAATTCTAAGCACCCCGGAGAACTTATACAGCAGTGGTTCTCAACCCTAGCTGCTATGGAATTTCCTGGGAGTTTAAAAAAATACTGCCACCTGGGTTCTACCCCAAGTACTCTAATTTAATTGACTTCAGCTTCTCCTTTGGTGATTCTAATGTACAACAAATTTGGATTTTATTGACTTAAAGAGTTCCTAGAAGTGGTAAGAAAGAATGAGAGTTGCTGGAATGAACAAAGTATTTTTGTTCATTCTAAATGAAGAGGGGAAGAGAGGTGCTTTCCTGCTCCATTGTGGATAAAAATCCTTGATTTCTTACCCTGGAGTAGTAGGAATCTGGGTTCTGGCTTCCTGAAAACCACTAGGAATTACAGTTGGCATTTATTGAACACTTGCAGTATACTATGCCTCATCTCATTTTTTCTTCATATAATCTTTTGAAATAGGTATAAATATTTTCATTTTAGAGATAGAGACACAACTTAGAGAGGTTAAGCGGCTATTGAAGTTTCTGTGCTCCCAGGAAGTAGGGTTTCCAAATTGCTTACTGCTTTGTATATACCAGACATTCCATAAATAGTTGAATACGTTTTTCAGTGTGAATAAATAGAACACCATTCTTCTTTATACTTTGAGCCCTTTAACTCATTAGCCTTTTAGTCAGCTTTTATTTAGTGGAAAACCAGAATGCTTTTCACTTATTTTGCTTGTACTCACTTCCCAAGGGAAGAAGCAGAGGTTACTACAGTGTCGCATTAATTCTGCAGTGACTTTGAATCACTTTTCTCATTTTATCTTATTTATTTGTTTGTTTGTTTGTTTTTGGAGACAGGATCTCAATGTTGCCCCGGCTGGAGTACAGTGGTGCAATCATGGCTCTTTGCAGCCTCACCCTCTTGGGCTCAAGCAATCCTCCCCGCTCAGCCTCCTGAGTAGCTGGGACCATAGGCACATGCCACCACGCTAATGTTCTTTTTTTTGTAGAAATGAGATCTGGCTATGTTACCCAGGCTGGTCTTGAACTTCTGGCCTCAAGCAAACCTTTCACCTTGGTCTCCCAAAGTGCAGGGATTACGGTTGTAAGCCAGCGCACCTGGCCTTTCCTAATTTTAGAAACAAGTTAACTGAGGCTTCGCCAGAATTCAGTCGTCTTTTGGTCTTTTCATAACACGAAGGTGAGATAGAGGAATGATCAAAGGCGTGCATCAAGAAGGATCGACTAAAACTAAGACGAGAAGAAAGGGATTCTAGATAACTGGAATTGGGTTGTTAAAGAATGACTATCAAGTCAGCTCTATTGAGTATGGTACTCAGCATATTCCTGGAGTGCCCATTATGCACTGTGCTAGGCTTTTGGGGAGATGAGACCAAATCCTGATCTTCAAGAACCCCATGGGCCAGGCACAGTGGCTCACGCCTGTAATCCCAGCATTTTGGGAGGCCAAGGTTGGCAGATCACCTGAGGTCAGGAGTTTGAGACCAGCCTGGCCAACATGGTGAAACCCCCTCTCTACTAAAAATACAAAAATTAGCTGGGCATGGTGGTGCATGCCTGTAATCCCAGCTACTCAGGAGGCTGAGGCAGGAGAATTGCTTGAACCCAGGAGGTGGAGATTGCAGTGAGCTGAGATCGTGTGACTGTACTCCGGCCTGGGTGACAAGAGCGAGACTCCATCTCAGAAAAAAAAAAAAAAAAAAAAAGCCAAAGGACTTTTGGGGAAGAGAAGGCATGACACACGGAAAGTGAAATAGCAGTATAAGAGCATTTTTTTAGAAGTTCATACAAGACAGCGGTAGTTATTGACAAGTGGTAAAGGTAGGCAATAAGAGTTCAGAAAAGGGAAAGATTTTATTTGCATAAATTTATGCTGGCCTCAGCACCTTCATAAACTTGACACTGTGAACCATGGGTTACAATGAAGTTTGAGAGAACACCGTGCGTCTCAGTCACTCTCTTCCCTGGAGCCTCGGGCGGATAGTGAGAAGGTTTGCAGGAAGCAATGGTAGGGGAAATGAAGAGACCTGATCATCAAGGCAAGCAGGACAGGTGCTGGGAGATCTCACCTGGCTGCCAAGCTTGGCTATTTTGAATGGCTATTTTGAAATATTAATGATTTTTTTCTCCTGCATGTTTCCCTCATTCTCCTTTTAAGCATTAGAAGTGTATAGTACTTTCTGGGCTTTGCTTCTACAAATTCTAAGCCCTCCAGACAACTTATAGCAGGAAGTTCAACCCTGGTTGTTCATGGAATCACCTGGGGAGTTTTAAAAATACTGCCGCCTGGGTTCCATCCCTAAATACTCTAATTTAATTGATCTCACCTGCCTTTGGTGATTCCAAAAAGCAACCAACTTTGGGTATCACTGACTTAAAAGTTTCCTAAATATGGTAAGAGAGAGTGAGATTTGCTGGAATGAATAGAGTATCTTGGAGAAGCAGTAGAAGAGTGCTTTCCTGTTCCAATATAGAGAAAAATCCTTGGTTTGTTACCCTGGAGTAGCAGAAATCTGGGTCTGGCTTCCTGACAGCCCCAGCAGGGAGGCAGGAAGACTCCAGAGAGAATGGCAGTGTGATATATTTAGGCCAGTGCTTCTCACACAGGGATGTGCACAAGGATCACCATTGTTAAAATGCAGATTCTGACTCAGTAGGTCAGGGGCGGAGCCTGAGAGTCTCTATTTCCAAAAAGTTTGTAGGTGGCTGGTCCACAAAGTGGCAAGGATCTACATGGCTAGGACTATAGGCTGTCTCCTTTAAGATTCCCATATCCATTTCAAGCACAGAACAGGAGGAGCCACAGCCCGTTAAAACTGAATGGTCCCACAGTCAGGGACAAAGGATGTTTCTGCGGTGATTTGGTTTGATTGATGACCAGGAGCAGATGGACCTCAACTGCAAAGCCTTCTAGGCTAAAAGAGGACCACATCCTGACAGGGGATCCTTGTGTCAGGGTCCTGGCAGATCACAGATGGCCACTCAAAAGGGATGACTGAAGAGAGTTTCATGAAGCATCCTCATGAATAACAGATAGATTGCAACTCTGCAGTTGGCACTTTGGGGGCCATGGGTGTGGTCCTGTTGGAGAACTGGTATGCAGAAAAGATGCACACTTGCAGAAGCTGCTGCTGATTTCAGGAGTGTGTTGAGAATGAGCCACAAGCACTTGAATAACTGCCAACAGGTGGACAATAGAAGGAAGAGAAAAAAGAATGCAGTCTTGTTTTAGTTTCCTGATGACACAGGTTTCTTGCAGTATCTGAGAAAAATACTTAGAAAGGGAATGAAAACTTATCTTTAGGCCGGGCATGGTTGCTCACACCTGTAATCCCAGCACTTTGGGAGACCAAGGCAGGTGGATCACCTGAGGTCAGGAGTTCGAGACCAGCCAGGCCAACATGGTGAAACCCCGTCTCTACTAAAAATATAAAAATTAGCTTGGGCGCGGTGGCGCATGCCCATAGTCCCAGCTACTGGGAAGGCTGAGGCAGAAGAATTGCTTGAACCTGAGAGGTGGAGGTTGCAGTGAGCTGAGATCATGTCACTGCACTCCAGCCTGGATGACGGAGTAAGACTCCATCTAAAAAAAAAAAAGAAAAAAAAGAAAAGAAAAGTTATCTTCAGTCTGGGCAACATGGCAAAACCCTGTCTCTACAAAATTTTTAAAAAATTAGTCAGGTGTGGTGGTACACACCTATGGTCCCAGCTACTCTGGAGGCTGAGGTAGAATCGCTTGAGCCCAGGAAGTCAAGGCGACAGTGAGCTGTTTCACACCACTGCACTCCAGTGTGAGCAACAGAGTGAGACCTTGACTCAAAAAAAGAAAAGTTATCTTTAGGACCTCTCCCTCAAACTCTAATTTTTTTTTTTCTTTTTTCTGAGATGGAGTCTCATTCTGTTGCCCAGACTGGAGTGCAGTGGTGCGATCTCAGCTCATTGCAACCTCTGCCTCCCGGGTTCAAATGATTCTTCTACCTCAGCCTCCTGAGTAGCTGGGATTACAGGCACACACCTTGATGTCTGGCTAATTTTTGCATTTTTAGTAAAGACGGGGTCTCACCATATTGGCCAAGCTGGTCTTGAACTCCTGACCTCAAATCATCCACCCACCTTGGCCTTCCAGAGTGCTGGGATTATAGGCGTGAGCCACTGCGCCTGGCCTGAATTTCTTAAAAGCAAAACTAAACTAACCCCTTGATCATCTTTCTGGAAAAAGGGCATAGGCATGAAATTCAGTCCAGGGGAAAGCTGGGGATCTGATTTATTTAGAGCAGCACTTGGGGCCTGAAATTTAGCACTCGTTGGGTTACCGGCTTAGCCTGCCGGAACACCTGTGTGTTTTCCCAGCACTAGAAGTTGGTGAAGGGAGGCTGGGCACGGTGGCTCACGCCTGTAATCCCAGCCCTTTGGGATGCCAAAGCAGGCGGATCACCTGAGGTCAGGAGTTCGAGACCAGCCTGGCCAACATGGTGAAACCCCATCTCTACTGAAAATACAAAAATTAGCCGGGCATGGTGGCGTGCAACTGTAGTCCCAGCTACTTGGGAGGCTGAGACACGAGAATCACTTGAACCCAGGAGGTGGATGTTGCAGTGAGCTGAGATTGGACCACTGCACTACAGCCTGGAATTCCATCTGAAAAAAAAAAAAAAAAAAAAAGAATTTGGTAAAGGGAGATGGGAGTAGAGATGGCCACACCCTTCTGAGGTCAAGGGAGCCAGTGCCAAATGGGAGGTTTCAGTGGCACCTACTTAGACCTGGCTAGCTAGAATAGCTGGAAAGTTCCCAGGACAGTAAACAGGATTTTGACTGGTGCTTTACAGTTCTTTGGAAAGCCAGGTGCACGATCCCTGAGAGCAGGCTGCCAAGGCAAAGGGACTCCAGGGCCCTGCATCTGCCATCAGTGCAGGGGCCTGAAAACATTTTAGGAGAAATTGAGCTTTGGAGGAGGAGAAGGCAGAGTTGTAATTACAGTCCAGGTCTTCTGGACCTTGAACATTTTATTTCTCAGGCTGCCTCTGACTGTCTCAGAGGCTGGAGGGTTTTGACACTGTAATGGGCATTAGTTAACAAGAACTGAAGCCATAACTAGGCCTAATAATCAGAAATTGTTCTGAGACCTATGATACATGAAGTGCCAAAATAAATTCCAACTTAATTAAAAAGTTAAAGAATAAATATCATAACAAGAGAATTAGAAGAAAGCAAGGGCAAATATTCAGTTAATCCTACAGTGACCAATGCCTCTCTAAAAACAATAGCAAAAAGGAAAAAAGCAATAGATTTGAAATATGTGTGTGTGTGAATATATAACATTAAAAACTTCTGCATGATTAAAACAAATCATCAAAAAATAAAATTAGGCAGGGCACAGTGGGTCACAGTGTAATCCCAGCATTCTGAGAGGCAGAGGCAGAGGCAGGAGGATTGCTTGAGGCTGGGAGCCATGATTGCACCCCTGCACTCCAGCCTGGGCAATAGAGCAAGACCCTGTTTTCAAAAACACAAGAAAAAAACCCAGAAAAATGCTAATGGACAATAAGCATATGGAAAATATTAATTACAACAATAATGAAATATGACAAAATATTAGTTCAAAACAATAGTTCTTCTGGATTGAGATAGGGAAAAACATAATATCCAGTATTGTCAAGGGTGCAAAGAAAGGGACATTCACATACATTTATATCTGGAATATAAATTGGTTTCGCTTTTTTGGAGGGTAATTTGGCAGTTTATATTACAAACCTTAGAATGTGCATAACGTATGACTCAGCAATTCCTCCTCCAGGAATTGATCCTAAGGGAATGAGGACAAACACAAAAACGTATCTCCAAGAATGTTATTGTAGTGTTACTAATGAAAAATTGCTGGGGGGGAGTATTGAATATTAAGCTTTGACAGAGCTAGGTAGTGGGTACACGCATCTTCATTATTGCATTAGTTTTCTATTGTTGCTGTAACCAATTACCATAAATGTAATGGCTTAAAACAACACAAATTTATTTATTTATTTATTTATTTATTTATTGAGACGGAGTCTCGCTCTATTGCCCAGGCTGGAGTGCATTGGCGCCATCTCCGCTCACTGCAACCTCTGCCTCCCAGGTTCAAGCAATTCCCCTGCCTCAGTCTCCCGAGTAGCTGGTGGCTACAGGTGTGTGCCATGACGTCTAATTTTTGTATTTTTAGTAGAGATGGGGTTTCACCATGTTGGCCAGGCTGATCTCGAACTCCTGACCTCAGGTGATCTGCCCGCCTTGGTCTTCCAAAGTGCTGAAATTACAGACAACAAGACAAATTTATTATCTTACAGTTCTGGATAGCAGTCTGAGCCGGGTCTTACTGGGCTAAAGTTGAGATGTTGGCAGGGCTGTGTCCCTCTTTGGGGGATCCAGGAGGGAGTCAATTTCCTTGCCTTCTCCAGCTTCTAGAGGCTGCCCACATTCCTTGGCTCATGGCCCTCTTCCATCTACAAGCCATCAACATAGCACCTCTCAGACATTCTTCCATTACCACATCTCTTTCTCGCTCTTCTGTCTTCCTCTTCCACTTTCAAGAACCCTTGTGATTCCACTGGGCCTACACAGATAATCCAAGATAATGTTTCTGGATTAAATCAGCTAATCAGCACTTTATTCCACTTGCCGTGTAACTAAAGGTTCTGAGGATTAGGACACTGATGTCTTTGGGGGCCATTATTCTGTGTATACAATTCTATCGTTCTATATACTTATCCGCAAGAAATATTTAATATTTACCAATATTTTATTAATATTTAAGTATCAAATATTTAAAAACCCAAACCTAATGCCCAATTTCGTGTATGGCTGAAATGAATATATATATAGTCACAGGACAAATGCCACATGCCCATTAAGAAGCATAATGTAGAATATTCCAGCCTGGGCAACATGGCAAAACCCCATCTCTACGAAAAATACAAAAATTAGCTAGGCGTGATGGCTTGCACCTGCAGTCCCAACTACTCAGCAGGCTGAGGTGGGAGGATTGCTTGAGCCTGGCAGGTCGAGGCTGCAGTGAGCCAAGATCATGCCACTGCACTCCAGCCTGGGCAACACAGTGAGATCTTGTTTAAAAAAAAAAAAAATGTAGTGACATGGAGTGATGCTCATTTTTATAGTACGTGGGAGGAAAACTCAAGTCTACAAAAGATTATGCACAAGATGATCCCAATTAGGTTAAGTCAAAACCCAAAATAAACCTATATCCAAGTGAGTAAAAAATATTAGGAAGGATATAGGTCAAAAGTTAAAAATGTTTATCTCCAGATGGTAAATTTTCTTCTATTTTTCTGCATTTCCCAAAATGTATATTATACATGTATCCTTTTTGCAAAGACAAATAAGGTGATTAAGAACATCCAGTTAGGGCCGGATGCAGTGGCTCACGCCTGTAATCCCAACACTTTGGGAGGCCAAGGCAGGCGGATCACTTGAGGTCAGGAGTTCGAGACCAGCCTGGCCAACATAGTGAAACCACCTCCCCCCCCCCCCCCCCGTCTCTACTAAAAACACAAAATGTAGCCGGACATGGTGGCAGACGCCTGTAATCTCAACTACTTGGGAGGCTGAGGCAGGAGGACTGCGTGAACCCGGGAGGCGGAGGTTGCAGTGAGCCAAGATTGTGCCACTGCACTCCAGCCTGGGCGACAGAACAAGACTCTGCCAAAAATAAATAAATAAATAAATAAATAAAAATCCAGTTAGGCCAATTTTCTGGTCAAGTGTCTTTCTGGTTTCTTGCCTTTTGGTCGCCCATGACACCCATCTTTCAAGCATAGAGTTTCCTCCTCAAAAATAGAGCATGCTGTCACGCGCCTGTGGTCCCAGCTACTTGGGAGGCTGAGGTGGGAGGACTGTTTGAGCCTAGGAGTTGGAGACCAGCCTGGGCAATATAGCAGGACCCTGTCTCTAAGAAAAAAAAAAAAGGCAAAGTGGCGTCTTCCTGTGGTCCCAGCTACTCGGGAGGCTGAGGCGGGAGAATCGCTTGAGCCCAGGAGGTCGAGGCTGCAGCGAGCTGTGATGGCATCATTGCATTCCAGCCTGGGCAACAGACCGAGACCTTGTCTCAAATAATGATAATGATAAAGACTCCTGTTCGGTCATCGGTGACATTCGCCTTTCTCAGGCCCCCGAGTTGTCCACTCTGCAAAGTACGTGTAATCCTCAGAAGACAGAAAGGGGTGGGTCTCTTAGTGACCGAGGCACAGCAGCGAATCCGTGCTGTTATAAAAACTTATTTTCAGAACAAAGCAAACCAAAGGCACAGCCGCAAACCTAAGGCACCGCCACACCCCGCAGAAAACTTCGAAATCTCCGCCTTGGAAAGGGAAGCCAAAAGGATACGAGCCTCTTTCATAATTTCTCTGGCATGTATTAATGGTTAATAATACTGTATTTTTTAATATACAAAAGAAGAGAATAGTGGCATCGCCGCGTGTGCCCACCCCCAGAGCCAAGCGAGAGCGGCCAGGCCAGGGGGCCGGGGCCGGCGCTGAGGGTCAGCCGGGTTCCGGAGTGGCGCCGGCCAGGGTGGCCACCAGCGCTCCCTCGCCATGGCCTAAGCCCGAGGCCGCTCCCCCGCCAGATTCTGGCCTCAGGCATCGCAGAGCCCGCGGCCCTCGCCGACGAACCCGTTGGACCCACGGGACTTGGCACCCTCGAACGCGCGCCATCCCCGGGTCTTCCCTGCGTCCTGGACCTGTGGACCCGCCTTGAGGGTCCCCGCCTACCACCGAGAGGAGGGCCTAGAGCGGAGAGGCCCGCCCCGCTGCTCCTCCCAGCCGCCTCTATCCCGGAAGTTGATGCCGAGCGCAGATCGCGTGCAGCTTGCCAGCGGTGTACGCTGAGAAGTCTGTGAGGGCTGGGCTTGCGAGAGGATCAACATGCCTGTAAGTTGTTTACGTCGGGCTCCGGATTTGTTTTGGGCTTCTTTACCGAGGGTCCTATGGGACGGATGAGTCCGGCTGTTTCCCGGGCCTGTAGTGTCCGAGAGTGGCGAGGCGGCTCCGGTTGCGCAGCGTCTTCGCGCGTGGCGGGCATGTAGTGACTTGCCCGGTCAGCGCGGCGCGGCTGGCCCTGCAGGGGCGTGGGCTGCAATTCAGAGGCGGTGGCTGGGAGGGGAACAGCTCTCTGGGTAGCTTATGAGCCGTCTTGGTTTTTGATGGGTGTCCCTGAGGCTGTGATCTTTGGGTCTTTTTGCTTTCCTAGTGCTTGGTGTTTCTCTCCCCCCTGCCTTCTTTCGAAAGCGATTTCCTACTTGTTTTCCTTTTAAAAAAGCTGTCGTCGTTGTTGCTTTATATATGAATTCCGTCAAGGACGGTCGCTCAGCCAGAATTCCTGTCAGATCAGCTGTTGAGCCCCAGGAGCAAAAATCACCCGGGCGCTGGCGTTATCTGGTCTACTTCAGCAGTTTCTACTCTAAGCGAGTCCACAGTCGGGGTCACTTTCTTTTGTTAGCACCTCGACTTCGCGCAGTTTTCCCTGAAGACAGTTCATTACGCAGTTGAGTAAAGGACAGAGTTTGCCTTACCATATGTTTCCTGATCGCCCGAAAGCACTTTCACAGGGAGAACTTGGAGAACACAAGTATTACGGAAAGTATTGATGAAAGTTATTAACAGGTTTCGAAAAATAACTTTACTATCTGAAGTGTTGCTTCTGCCGTGGATGACCTTTATTCCGGTTTTTGCATGTATATATTACGTATGGTTAAATGTGCCAGCATTGTGGTTTAAAACTAATAGTAATAATATGCTTCTTTGTTCAGTTGGCTAGAGATTTACTACATCCATCCTTGGAAGAGGAAAAGAAAAAACATAAAAAGAAACGCCTGGTACAAAGTCCAAATTCTTACTTTATGGATGTAAAATGCCCAGGTAAAATTTGAAATCTTAATTCCTTTACTAAGGAAAATTTCTGTAGGGATTGCTAGTGTGATGTGTATAGGTAAGATACATTAGAACCCTCTGTTGAGTAGACGTGGGATTACAGAATTGGAAATGTCAGGGACATTTTCATAATCAATGTACTGAAACCATTGTAGAAACATTTCGGGGTAAGTGAAAACGGGCATTCAAAGGAGATATGCCGTTTGAGTTAGTCTTTAAGCTCTTCAGATGATGAGTTTTCTATTTCATGATACAAGGAAAAGTCTGTTGATATTTTGGAAATATTAAGTTTAATAAAATATATTATTGATTTTACCTGTTTTTAAAAATTTTGTGTCGCTGCTAAAAAAGTTTATGTTACACATATGGCTTGCTGTTTCATAGCACTAAAGTTCCTAATTTTTTTTACATGTTACCGGAAATGAACAGGTGCTGTTTTCCTCTGCTTTTCACTTTAACATGCCTTTTTTTTTTTAGGTTGCTACAAGATCACCACGGTTTTCAGCCATGCTCAGACAGTGGTTCTTTGTGTGGGTTGTTCAACAGTGTTGTGCCAGCCTACAGGAGGAAAGGCCAGACTCACAGAAGGTACATCATTTGGCATTCTCCAACCCAGTGATGAGATTTATGAGTATAAATGTCTCCATCTTCACTGAAAAGTTTAAAGAAATTTTAATGATTACCAAAATAACTTATCTTTGGTTGTGTGCTTTCAGTAAAGAATGTCCTGTTCAAATGGATATATATATACTCCTGACCTTGCAGGGAACTCCATTGACTTATTTTTCTTAGTTTAGAACACCAGTTCTTTTATATTTATTCACTTAGTTTGCTTAACTTGGAATAAATTAAAGAAATCAGAATAGGCCGGGCGCGGTGGCTCAAGCCTGTAATCCCAGCACTTTGGGAGGCCGAGATGGGCGAATCACGAGGTCAGGAGATCGAGACCATCCTGGCTAACACGGTGAAACCCCGTCTCTACTAAGAAATACAAAAAATAGCCGGGCGAGGTGGCAGCGCCTGTAGTCCCAGCTACTCAGGAGGCTGAGGCCGGAGAATGGCGTGAACTCGGGAGGCGGAGCTTGCAGTGAGCTGAGATCCGGCCACTGCACTCCAGCCTGGGCTACAGAGCGAGACTCCGTCTCAAAAAAAAAAAAAAAAAAAAAAAGAAATCAGAATAGAAGCAAAAGAACAACTACATGTTATAGGACATACGGTTTTTTTGTTTTGTTTCGTTTTTTTGATTAGGAGTCTCGCTCTGTCACCCAGGCTGGAGTGCAGTGGCGCCATCTCGGCTCACTGCGACTTCCGCCTCCCGAGTAGCTGGGACTACAGGTGTCCGCCACCGTGCCTGGCTAATTTTTTATATTTTTAGTAGAGACAGGGTTTCACTGTGTTAGCCAGGATGATCTTGATCTCCTGACCTCATGGTCCGCCCGCCTCGGCCTCCCAAAGTGCTGGGATTACAGGCATGAGCCACCTCCCCGGCCAGGACATACGGATTTTTAAAACCATATAGAATTTTAAAATTTCTTTTACAAAATTTTGTATTTAGTACATATAATAGTTTTTTTTTTTAATCATTGCCAGCTAAGCAACAGATAGCTAATGTGTAAGTTAAAATACCAGAGTTTTTATTTTTATGAGCAACTGCAATGATTAATATAAAAACCTAATTTTAATTCCTCTTTCACTTTAGTGCAATAAGAAAAAAATTGTATATATAGTTTCCATAGTAATACTTGTAAATTTACAATTCCATAATGATGTTAGAAATTTGCTTGTGATATTTTGGGAAGCTGTAAGTTCCATGTTCTCACTGGAAGAGTTCAAGTGGATTGGCAGCAAATCGGACATCTATTTGGTGTGACCTGGTGAAATCTAAATATGAAGTCAGCACATGATATTTTCACAGTAATATTACTAGGTATACGTGTGAGATTTTTGAAACCTTTATTTCATGTCATGATTTTGGAATTTAGTGCCCATATGCTGAGAGATGGTTTAATGGCTGTATCTGTTCTAGAGTTTTCCTAGTAGGTCTGAAAATACCTCTAATCAAAATTATTTTCTTGAAAAAAGTATTCAGAATAGTTCCTAAAAATTAAGAGTATATCTTCTGACAGCTTACTTGAAACAGTCTTCACTGTTGAATTCAGGCTCATGGTCTTAAGTACACTTCATAGCATTTGAGAAACAGGAGTGACACTTAGTCATGCCAGAGTAAACTTAGATATGATAGATGTATTATAGCAAATTTCTGGTATAAGAGGATAAATAATCTGTATATGAGTATTAATCCAATATTCTTAAAACTTCAGTATTTTACTTAAAAGTACTTTTTGTCATTAAAATTATAGCAAAGGTAGAATGCACTTGTTTAATATACTCTCATGATTCTTTTGCAGGGTGTTCATTTAGAAGAAAGCAACACTAATGATTCAAACAGCTTCCTGAATTTTGTGTTATCTCACAGAAAGCCTTATCATAAATTCCATAGTTCTAATTAATTTACCAAGATAATGTAATTACATTTGGTTTTGTAAGGTATACAACAGTAATCTCCTATTTTGGTGTCCGTTTTTCAATAAAGTTTTGATTATGGACAAATCCCCTCTTGTTCTTTTTTCTTTTTTAAATATATGTTAAGTATGCCATACATTTATATATACGGTGTATATGAATTTGGTTTAAACATTTTTAAATTTATTCTGATTAGTTTGTATCTTCTTTTTAAGAGAGAGTCCTGCTCTGTCGCTCAAGCTGGAGTGCAATAGTGCAATCTCGGATCACTGCAACCTCTGCCTCTCAGGTTCAAGCGATTCTCTTGCCTTGGCTTCCCAAGTAGCTGGGATTACAGGCACACACCACCATGCCCGGCTAATTTGTGTCTCATTTTCAAGAGTAGAAACCCTAAATACTTTGTTTTCATTCCTTTTCCAAATTGCTATGAATGGGATTAAAGGATTACAAATGTAAAGTCTTTTATTTGTGAATTCTAAATGTAGTTCTGCTGTTGTACCTATGGAAACATCTTAAAGAAGTACATATTTTGCACATCCTGCACATGTACCCCAGAACTTAAAATATAATTAAAAAGAACAGCTTCAAAAAAATACATATTTAACACAGTAACGATCACAGTGTAATGCCTTGAATTTATGTGGCCGCCTTATACTACTATATAATTTAGGACAGTAACTGCTAGCTGGGGTCTGAGTTATTTATTGGAAGCTCCTTTTTAGGGTAGAAAATTTGAGGAGAGATCAGAAGTGGCATGATTTGCCCGTAGAAGTCCTGGTTGGGGATAGTAGATGGTGTTGAATTCTCTGGCCCAGATAGGGGCCAGAGACTACAGATGTGTGTTGAGTAGTTCTGGTGCCTCATTGTCATGTTCATAGTTTATGAAGTAATCCTGGGTTGCTGAGAGGGGGAGTGTATCCACTCACTATACAACTCCTCATCGGACTAGGAAGATAGTCCGGTTTCTACTCTGCTTCTATTTGATTTGTTACCTTACGGCAGGTACTTAAAACAGGCATTTCCTATCAACAGGTAGGCCTCTAATGTGAGTGACTGATCCTTTTACATACTGCTTAAATCAGAGAACTCTTGCACAAGAACTGAAGAATGATGGCAAGTTTGGGGTGTATATACTTGTACGAGGAAGGCTGGGTGCAGTGCCTCATGCCTGTAATCCCAGCACTTTGGGAGCCTGAGGCAGGTGGATCACCTGAGGTCGAGAGTTCAAGACCAGCCTGACCAACATGGAAAAACCCCGTCTCTACTAAAATTACAAAATTAGCTGGGCATGGTGGTGCATGCCTTACTGTAATCTTAGCTAACTCGGGAGGCTGAGGCAGGAGAATTCTCTTGAACCTGGGAGGTGGAGGTTGTGGTGAGCTGAGATCGCGCCATTGCACTCCAGCCTGGGCAACAAGCGTGAAACTCCATCTCAAGAAAAAAAATAAATATTATGTATATATTTATGTATATATATTATATATTTTTATTATGTATATACTTATATATGTATATTACATATATACATATATACATAACATATATATAAAATATATATATTTAGAAGTAGATGACCCAGAGATTCTCAGACTTTTGATTTCTGACATCGTTAGAATCTCAGTAATTTTTTTCAGGTCGTCCCTTGGCCAAAAGAAATACCTAACAGTTACGTTTATTAACTTATGTTCTATCAACTTTAGTAGCCATTTGAAAAAAAATTATACACGAGCAAAAGTGATGTGATGATTTTTTAAAAAATAGAGACAGGGTCTTGGCTCTGTTGCTCAGGTTGGAGGGCCGTAGCTCACTGTGACCTCAAACTCCTGGGCTCAAGCAAGCCTCCCACCTCTGCCTCCTGCGTAGCTGGGCCTTCAGGCATGTGCCACCACGCCCACCTAATTTTTTTGTAGAGATGGGGCTCTGGCTATGTTGCCCTGGCTGTAATGAGCTCCTGGCCTCAGGTGATCTGCCTTGGCCTCCCAAAGTGCTGCGATTACAGGTGTGAGCTGCTGTGCCCAGCCTGATGTGATAATTTTTATCTCATCCTTAAATCATCACAGTTACTAATGGAATGTGTGTGCCTTTTGGGCTCCGTAGAATTTCTCAAAATTGGAATCAGATTGGACCCCATTGTCCTTATTTCTTCTGCATTGATTTTTGCATGGTGCTTTTTGTCACAGCAGTGGCTCCAAGCCCAGCTTCACAAAGATAGGATGCCATCAAAGGGAAGGTAGTGCCATATCATATTGAAACGGAACTACCTGGAACTAGTAATTTATACAAAAGATGTGTCAGTGTCAATGTTTTTCCTCAGTTACTCCAAGATACTTCAGCTTGCCCAGTTTAGGATACTTGGCTGTGAGGAGAGCCGGTGGGGATGACGGCTTTTGATGACAAGGAATCAAACCTATGATGAGGACTCATCTAACCCCTGAAAATTCCCTTGGAAGTAGTTTTTAAAAAAGGATTATACTTTAAAGAACACATCTAAGGGCTGGGTGCAGTGGCTTATGCCTATAATCTCAGCAGTTTGGGAGGCTGAGGCCAGCAGATCACTTGTAGTTAGGAGTTCGAGACCAGCCTGGCCAACACAGTGAAACCCCCTCTCTACTAAAAGAACAAAAATTAGCTGGGCATGGTGGCACACACCTGTAGTCCCAGCTACTTGGGAGGCTGAGGCACAAGAATTGCTTGAAACCAGGAGGCAGAGGTTGCAGTGAGCCAAAATCGCACCACTGCACTTCAGCCTGGGCGACAGAGTGAAGCTGTGTCTCAAAAAAAGAACACATCTAAGGATTTACTTGGCGTTGGGAAACGAATGGTCTATTAAGTTTTACTTTATTATTAATCTAGATGGTATTACTGGTTTTGAAAAGTGCTGAATAGGACACTGGGACTTTCCCAAACTTCAGGTCAGCCACATACATTATTATATACTGAATGTTTTAAATACTATTATTTATATTGACTTCATATTTTAATGTAAATATATTTCTAAAGGAAAACTTCCATAAATTTAATGAGTGTATTTTTAGGGGAAGCCTTCCATAAATGGAAAAACCAGTTACATAAAGATAGCTAAAAATAGGCCGGGTACGGTGGCTGACACCTGTAATCTCAGCACCTTGGGAGGCCGAGGCGGGCAGATCACGAGGTCAGGAGATCGAGACCACCCTGGCTAACACAGTGAAACCCCATGTCTACTAAATACAAAAAATTAGCCAGGCATGGTGGTGGGCGCCTGTAGTCCCAGCTACTTGGGAGGCTGAGGCAGGAGAATGGCATGAACCCGGGAGGCGGAGATTGCAGTGAGCCGAGATCGCACCACTGCACTCCAGCCTGGGTGATAGAGCGAGACTCTGTCCCAAAAAAAAAAAAAAAAAAGATAGCTAAAAATAAAATGAAATTCTTGGCTTTTGGCCTGATGAGATGACAAATGGTTTTGTGCCTGGTTGTTCGGTTGTTCCTGTAAGTCATCTGATAAAGCTCTAATTCCTTTTTATTTTATTTTTCTGGAGATAATGATTCAGATACTATAAAATCCAACATTTGTGATGTAAAGTTCAGTAGTTTTTAGTATATTTACAAGGTTGTGCAACCATCACCACTGTCTAATCCCAGACCATTTTCATCACCTTACAAACTTCATACCCATCAGCATTCACACTCTTTATTCTTCCCTCCTCTCAGCCACTGGTAGCCACACTAAGCTACTTTTGTCCCCATGGATTTGCTTCTCAATATTTCATATAATGCTATTATTTCATATAAATGGAGTCATATGCTATGTGGCTTCTGTATGTTTCACTTAGCATAATGTTTTCAAGGGCTGTCCATGCTGTTGCATGTATCAATCAATATTTCATTCCTTTTTTTGACAGTATTCTGTATAATAATATGCAATGTTTATCCATTCATCAGTTTATAGACATTTAGAGTGTTTTCACTTCTTATTTATTTTTGAGATGGAGTCTTGCTCTGTTGCCTAGGCTGGAGAGCAGTGGTGTGATCTCAGCTCACTGCAACCTCTGCCTCCCAGGTTCAAGTGATATGGCCTCAGCCTCCCGAGTAGCTAGGACTACAGGCACGTACCACCACACCCAGATAATTTTTTTTATTTTTTGTAGCGATGGGGGTTTCGCCATGTTGCCCAGGCTGGTCTTGAACTCCTGACCTCGGGCCATTCACCCACCTCAGCCTCCCAAAGTGCTGGCATTACAGGTGTGAACCACTGCACCCGGCCAAATAAAGTATTCTTAATTACATCTGCAAAATCTCTTTTGCTATGTAAGGTAACATATTCGTAGGTTCTGGGGATTAGGGTATGGGAATCTTTAGAGGGCCATTATTCTGCTACCACAGAATATACAGTTGTAAAATTCTACCCCATATTTGGAAACTGAGATTCTTAAATTATGTCTTTGTAATTCTTCCCTTCCCTCCCTTTCCCTTTCCCTTCCCTTTTCTTTTTTTTGACGGAATCTTGCTCTGTTGCCCAGGCGGAGTGCAGTGGTGCGATCTCTGCTCACTGCAAGCTCCGCCTCCCAGGTTCATGCCATTCTCCTGCCTCAGCCTCCCGAGTACCTGGGACTACAGGCGCGTGCCACCATGCTCGGCTAAATTTTTTAAGAGTATTTTTAGTAGAGATGGGTTTTCACTGTGTTAGCCAGGATGGTCTTGATCTGCTGACCTCGTGATGCGCCCGCCTCAGCCTCCCATATCTTTGTAATTTTCCATGGAAAAAAATGTAAATCTTTGGAAGGAATAGAGTACATTGTTGCATTTCACAAAGAAAAGGATAACTTTTACAGAATAATGACCTTGTATTCTTTTAGGAGTTTACAGTTACTTTTTCACAACTACAGGCATAGAAAATGACATCAGGGGCCGGGCACAGTGGCTCACGCCTGTAATCCCAGCACTTTGGGAGGCTGAGGCGGGCGGATCAGGAGGTCAAGACTGAGCGCATCCTGGTCAACATGATGAAACCCTGTCTCTACTGAAAATACAAAAATTAGCTGGGCGTGGTGGCGGGCGCCTGCAGTCCCAGCTACTCAGGAGGCTGAGACAGGAGAATGGCTTGAACCTGGGAGGAGAATGTTGCAATGAGCCGAGATCGTGCCACTGCACTCCAGCCTGGGCGACAGAGCAAGACTGCGCCTAAGGAAGAAAAGAAAATGACATCAGGTCATGGTGTTTGCTATTTATCAACATTGACATAGCCTTTGAATTTTGTTTCAAAGGAGATGCCAGAATAGCAAATTTTCTCCGCTGATTTTTGTTCTACCGATTCTGGCTTGCTTCCCCCCTACTCTACCAGGTCTACTCTCACTTTCATGCCTAGCAAAACCTCACCTTTCAAAGAATTAGGCAGAATATTCCTAAGTTAGTTAATAAGCTTTCATTTTAAATCTTAGGAAAGCAGTGTTAGTTTCAGTTATTCTACAGGAACAGAAATTGGAGTTGCTACAACCTTCTGAACCACAGCCCGGCAGACCCTTGGCTTCAGCCCTGTTCAGTGTTTTTGTGGCTATGAAAGTCTTTTTAATTTTCTCATTATACATTTTAGATATCATGCTATGTATTTAGAACAGAGGGGGTGTGTAAGATTATGACCCTATGTTTTCTTTATCTTGTCTTTGTGTTAATTTGAAGTTGTTTTTCTTTATTTGTAGCCAACTAATTAAAATAACAACACATTTATTTTTATTCATTTTTATGTGACAAACTTTTAAATTGAAGACTGCATCAATAAAATTGCATGCCGTTAAATATGACTTTTATTGGATTGGTAAATTTTTAGAGATGACTTTTTTTTTTTTTTAAGACAGCGTCTTGCTTTGTTGCCCAGGCTAGAGCGTGCAGTGGTGCTATCTCGCCTCACTACAACCTCTGCCTCCTGGGCTCAAGTGATCCTCCTCCCACCTCAGCCTCCCAAGTAGCTGGGACTGCAGGCCCATGCCACCACACCTGATTTATTTTTGTATTTTTTGTAGAGACAGGGTTTCACCATGTTGCCCAGGCTGGTCTCAAACTTCTGGGCTCAACTGATCGCCTACCTCAGCCTCCCAGAGTGTTGGGAATACAGGTGTGAGCTACTGCGTTGGCCTAGAGATGCTTTTTATGGGAAGTCACGATAATGGTTAAAACAGGCTTTAGAGTCAGATATGTGTGGGTTTGAAACAAGTGCTAGTTAATTGTTTGTGACCTTGGGAAAAATAATATTTCTACTTAATAGAATTATGTTGAAGGTATAATGAGATAGCATATACAAAGTGCTTAGCAAAATGCCTTTCCCACAGTAAGTGCTCTGTTAATAGTTTGTGTGGGCCGGCTGCAGTGGCTGACGTCTGTAATGCCAGCACTTTGGGAGGTCGCAGCGGGTGGATCAACTGAGGTCAGGAGCTCGAGACCAGCCTGACCAATATGATGAAACCCCATCTCTACTAAACATACAAAAATTAACTGGGCGTGGTGGCATGTGCCTGTATTCCCAGCTACTCAGGAGGCTGAAGCAGGAGGATCTCTTGAACCTGGGAGGCGGAGGTTGCAGTGAGCTGAGAACGTGCCATTGCACTCCAGCTTGGGCAACAAGAGCGAAACTCCATCTTAAAAAAAAAAAAAGTTTGTGTGTTTTTTTAAGGGGAAAGCAGTCATGTCTATTCAACATCAAGTACTTTAATGTTCCATTTTTTCCCTAAAGTTATTTATCCACCTTACCACCACACTGGAGCATAGATATGTTAACTTTTGCTACAAAACAAGTCACCCCCAAATCTAATAGCTTAAAATGTTGACTTATTACTATTTCTCATGATTATATGGGTTGGCCGCTTACTCTGTTGGTCTCACCTAGGTTCACTTACACAGCCACCTTCACCTGGAGGCTCAAGTCATAGGTCTGGCAGCTGGTGCTAGCTGTCAGCTGGGACATCTCTGTTCCCCTCCATGTGGCCTCCCATCCTCCAGGAAGCTAGTCTGGCTTCTTTACATGGCAATCTTGGGGTAGTGTTCTTAGAGGGTGGCAGACAAAAGCTTGAAAACCACTTAAAGCCTATGCGGTGGAACTTGTGCAACATTATTTCCACCACATTCAATGGGTCAAAAGGCAAATGATAAAGCAAGACCAGATTCAAGGGAGTGGAGAAAGAGCTCCACCTCTGATTGGAAAAAGCAGCAAAATCACATTGCAAAGTTGCATGCATAATGGAATGAGAGGAAATTGTGGCCATCAAAGAATTGGTGGCCGGGCACGGTGGCTAACGCCTGTAATGCCAGCATTTTGAGAGGCTGAGGCAGGAGGACTGCTTGAGTCCAGGAGTTTGAGATCAGCCTAGATAACATGGTGAAACCCCTACTCTACAAAAAATACAAAAAATTATCCAGGCATAGTGGAATGCGCCTGCATTTCTAGCTACTCAGGAGGCTAAGGTGGGAAGATCACCTGAGCCTGGAAGGTCAAGGCTGCAGTAAGCCATGATTGTACCATTGCACTCTAGCCTGAGTGACAGAGTGAGACCCTATCTCTCAATAAATAAATAAATAAATAAATAAATAAAAATTCCAAATGGGGGCCAGGCATGGTGGTTCATGCCTGTAATCCCAGCACTTTGGAAGGCCGAGGTGGGAGATCACTTGAGCCCGGTTACAGTGAGTTATGATCATGTCACTGCACTCTAGCCTGGGTGCCAGAGCAAGATCCTGTTTCTAAAAAACAAATAAATTCCAAATAAGATAAAACATTAACATTAAAGAAACATTACATATTTAATGTTAAAATAACATTAAAGGAAGGCATGACGTTTTTATGTTTATCTAAGGGCATGGATTGAAAATTTGACAAACATAAATACAGGACCTAGAGATCAGAAGTCAGAAAGAAAGAAGGAGATGAAACGGATCTGTTTTAGAGAGCTGCTCTCTTTCTACTTCAACTAACTCAGAGATATCCATTTACTTGTATAACAAGTGTTAAGTGAAGAAGCAGATTTAGGGCTCAGAATTAAAGAAAAGCCCTTCTTTTATTAGAGTGTATAAAAATTTTGATTTCTTTTTGAATTTTCCTGAGTTCAGTGGCACACCGGTAATCTCTAGTACACATGATATATGGCTGTTAGAACAAAATTCCCCAATATGTTAACACTGCAGCTTCCAAAATGGCTCCTAATGATCCCCACCTTCTGGTATCCACTCCTTTGTACGGTCCTCTCCCACACCAAATCAGGGTTGGTTTCTGTAACCAACAGAATTTGGCATAAGTGATGGCATATAGCTTCCAAGGCTGAATTAGAAAAGACATTGAGGTGTTCGCCTGTTTCTTCAATCCCCTGGTCTAAAGGGAAGCCATAGCACAGACAAGCAAACCTAAGGAGAGCGCCATGTGGTGAGAAACTGAAAACTCTTGCCCAAAGCCAACAAGCCACAAAGACCTCTTGCCCATGGCCACATGGGTGAATCATTTTGGAATGAGATTCTCCAGCCCCAGTCAAGCCTTCCCTCAGATGCTTAAAGCCCCTGCTGACATCTTGTCTACAAACTCACGAGAGACCCTGAGCTAGAAACGCCCAGCAAAGCTGCCCCCAAATTTCTAAAACACAGAAACCGTGAGACAATAAGCTTTGGGGTAATTTGTTATGCAGTAATAGATAACTAATATACATTATACTACAGGAAAAAGCTCAAGACACAGAAGGCCAGATATGGTGTGATTCCATTTATATGAAACATCCGTAACAGGCAAATCCAAAGAGATAGAAGGTAGATTGCTGGTTATCAGGGGCTGAAGGACAGAGGAATGGGGAGCAAATGCTAATGGGTATGAGGTTTCTTCTTGTGGTGAAAATGAATTGGATAGTGGTAATGGGTGTATAATCTCGTGACTATACTAAAAACCACTGAACTGTACATGTTAAAGAATTTTATGGCATATGGACTGTGAATTATATCTGAATTTTGTGTGTGTGTGTGTGTGTGTGTGTGTGTGTGTGTGTGTGTGTGTGTATTTGGAACAAAGCAGTGGATGGAAGTTGGAAGGACTTTGAGGAGAGTGTTAATGAAAACCTGAAGAGCCTTGAAGAAATTGTTGAGAAGTATGGCCTTTGAGGAGGCTCCATATGTAGTCTTAAGGAAAGTAACAGAAATCTTATTGGCAATTAGAGGAGGGGATTCTTGTTTAGTACTGACAGAAAATTTAGCAACACTGTCACCAGGAGTAACTCAGAAAATAGAAAATGTGCCTAATGAACTGGGTGACTAGCTGATGGGATTTCCATATACAGTGTTCTTTTTTTTATTTGTTTGTTTTGAGGCTGGGTAATTTATAAAAAGAGGTTTATTTGGCTCACAGTTCTGCAGGCTGTACGGGAAGCATGGTGCTGGCATGTGCTTCTGGTGAGGGCCTCAGGAAGCTTACAACCATGGCGGAAAGAGAAGGGGGAGCCCGGATGTCACAGGGCAAGAGAAGGAGCAGAGAGCCATACCCAGTGTTGAAGTGCTTCCTTAATTCTTGTTGCTTATACTAACATGCAAGAGAAAGATAAGCTATAGGAAGAACTATTGATAAAGAATTAATACTTGATGGTTTAAAAAATTGCCAGACTTCAGATGGCAAATGATGCCAAAATTAAGAAATGGCTTCAAGAAAAAGATAAAATTGAGGGCACTTCCAGGAAAACATAGTCTAAAGATGAAATTGAGGGCATGACTATACAATCCTTTCTCAAGACCTCAAAATGAACCAACATGGTGCTTCAGAGAACTATTTAAACAAGAGTTCATTAGATTATTAGCGTAAGTAGTTCTTCCCATTATCTCGGCAGAGACAAGCCCCAAGTTAGAGAGGGGCTATTCTTAAGGGACTTTGGGGTAGCTTGTCTACTGGTATAAACCCCAGTAAGATTCATAGGATACTCTTAACATTTTTAAATGTTATATTGTCAGCTAATAGGTTGCTAAAACAAATTCAAATATTAGAGAAATAAAATATTATATTGGCAGAGTCACTGTTAACTTAGACTGAAAGGACAGAGAGAGTACAAAAAGGCCTTTGGGTCTCCAAACTTCTACAAGTGGAAAGCAGACTGAGAAAACCACTCAGCTAGAAAGATATGCTACCTTTCATGAAAAAAAGGTATAGGGAAGTGGCCAGGCTTAGTGGCTCAAGCCTGTAATCCCAGCACTTTGGGAGGCCGAGGGGGGCAGATCACCTGAGGTCAGGAGTTCAAGACCAGCCTGGCCAACTGGTGAAACACTGTCTCTACTAAAAATATAAAAATTAGCTGGGAGTGGTGGCACGCACCTGTAATCCCAGCTACTCGGGAGGCTGAGGCGGGAGAATAGCTTGAACCCAGGAGGCTAAGGCTGCAGTGAGCCGAGGTTGTGCCACTGTACTCAAGCCTGGGTGACAGAGGGAAACCCTGTCTCAAAAAGAAAAAGAAAAAGAAAAAAAAGTATAACTCAAGGGCTGGGCGCAGTGGCTCATGCCTATAATCCCAGCACTTTGGGAGGCTGAGGTGGGTGGATCACTTGAGCCCAGTAGTTGGAGACCAGTCTGGGAAACATGGTGAACACCTGTCTCTTAAAAAAAAAAAGAAAAAAGTATAACTCATAAGGCAGAACTAAAAGCCCAGAGAACATAGCCAAGAGGTAAGAATTATTCTGAAGGCTTGAGTACTAATCAGAGTTGCCAACTTCTGTCTGACTGAATTTCAGTATTGCCAGTCTCCTGTATGTCTTCCATTTCCCTACTTTTTGAAGAGGACGGTATCTAGCAATTGTCCTATATTTGCTGTGCTATTATATGTTACACATGTGGGGAGCAAATAACTAAAGTTCACAGGTCTTACAAGAAACTGTACTTGAGTTGCTGTACCTAAGGAACTCATCCCAAGGAGCCCTCATTCACACTTGGACCTGACCTGATTTAGATGATAAGATACTGGGCTTTGAGCTGATGCTATACTAAGGTGAAACTTTTGGAGGATTTGAAAGGAGGTAAGAGTATTTTGCTTTGGGAAGGACATAAATCACTGGGGACCAGAGGTCAGACTGTGGTACCCAACTTCCAAGTTGACACCCAGTGATTCCTACCTCCTTATATTCACAATCGATATAAACTCTCCAACATTTATTAGGCCCCATGTAACCCATGGAATTTGGCAAATGTGATGGTATGTGACTTGAGGCTAGTTTATAAGAGTGACTTCTGCCTGGCACTCTCTGTCTCATCACTTACTCTGCGGGAAGCCAACTGCCATGACATTAAGATACTCACGCGGCCCTACAGAGAGGTCCATGTGTTGACAAACTGAGCCCCCTTGCCACCCACCAGCCAGAAGACTGACTCTTGCCAGCAGTCATGCAAGCAAGCCATGTGGAAGCATTTCCTCCAGCCCTGGAGAATTCTTTAGATGATCATAACACCTTGTCTGCAACCTCATTCAAGACTGCACCAGACCCACATGACTATATTGCTCCCAATTTCCCGATTCCTTCCCTGAACATTTCTTTTAAGCTGTAGTAGATAATATACTATTTCTCATGCTTTTGTTACTGCTCTCCTATTAAAAGGATATTTGGCCTGGGCACAGTGTCTCACGCCTGTAATCCCAGCACTTTGGCAGGCTGAGGCAGGTGGATCACCTGAGATCAAGAGTTCAAGACCAGCCTGGCCAAAATGGCGAAATGCTGTCTCTATTAAAAATTCAAAAATTGACTGGGCATGGTGGTGGGTGCCTGTAATCCCAGCTACTTGGGAGGCTGAGGCAGGAGAATCGCTTGAACTCAGGAAGCAGAGGTTGTGGTTAGCCAAGATCACACCACTGCACTCCAGGCTAGGCAACACGGCAAGAATCCATTTCAAAAAAAAAACCCTCAGATATTTGGAGGCTCCTGTTGAATGAGATTTTCTCTGTATTACACATGCAGAAAGTACATATTTTATCAGAATATTTTATTTCAAGAGTTAACACTTTTTTTCAAAAAGTAAAAACAATAGAATTACTTCCCTGAGTATAAAGAACCAATTCTACAATAAAAGACCATTACAAAATTAAGCAATTAGAGGTACATAATTCTCTGCATTCAATTATACTCTATTTCAAATTTATTCTTAAAAATTTCATGTTTTGGAACTTTAATGTTTCAAAAAAACCCCAAAACAACTCATTTTGCACCTGTGGTGTTAAGGTATCAGTCTGATCTGTCTTTATCAAATTCAAGGGCAATCTTCAAAGCGGTGCTATTGAGGCCAACAGACTGCATGTTACATATGATAGAAACGATGATTCCTCTTGGGGGAACCTTGTTATTTATAGTCTCCGTATCCAGTTCTTCAGGAAGGACCAGCAGGACGCTACTAGCACCCACGGCCCCTCCAGTATGTGAAGCATAATGTCGTTGCTTTCTACAAGAACCATACGTTTGCTTCTTTTCCACCACACCCCACGCCATTGCATATTTACCCTCTTTATCCCAAGACATCTCTGTGTTAGGGACAGGGGTCCACATCATAACCATTGTTTCCGGTTTGAGGTATCCAGGTAAAAGACTTCCATTTGAGTTCTTGAACAGCCCGACTTGGTAACCATAAAGCATCGCATTCCCAAATTTCAGAAGGTCACCCACTGTAGACAGAAATCCACCACCAGCCCATTTATAGGAGTTATCCACGTAAGGTGTGTTGACAAGACGTTTCTTTTTATTGTAAACATAAAATCTAAAAGGAAATAAGAAATGATCATTAAAAATTTAATAACCACTGACTTCACACATGATAGAAAAATGTGTACATGAGACAGATTGTATTTCAATGTAATGATCATACATTCTTAGAAACTATAAACTAACCACTAATTTTCAGTATGATTCAGGTCCTAATGACACACAGATACTAAGTAAGGTAGTCTAATTACCTTTTGAATTAAAGCATAGAAAGTGGTTTTTTTTTCTATTGGTATGGCTTGTCCATGCTGAGTGTATCAAACTTTTAATACCTGCAAAAATTAATATAACACATGACATATTTGCCCTGTGCATATGGAGACACTTATCATTTGGTAGATATTCCTTGTCCTTGTGGTTAATGCTGAATCATGCCACAAGTGAATTTTATAACCAACACTGTAAACATCCAAAGCATATTGGGATGTTTAGGAATAAGGTTATTTGTAAGATGACTAGATTTCTTGGATAAAAATACCATATAAGCTGGGTGCAGCGGCCCGTGCCTGTAATCCCAGTGACTTGGGAGGCTGAGGCAGGAGGACCGCTTGAGCCCAGGAGTTTGAGTCCAGCCTGGGCAGCAAAGCAAGACCCTATCTAAAAAAAAAAAAAATTCTAAAAATAATACCATATACATATCGTATATAATGATGTGACATGGTAGTTTCTTGGTGCAGTGGGAAAGGTTGGAGTTAGCAAACCCTAGTTTGAATCCTTTCTTCTTTTTTCAAGATTCTTATACGTAACCTAAAAGTACAAGTCATAATATTGGGTGAAGTAGGGCTGGCAATTAGGAAGGGAATGGCCACAGGTTTGTGTCTGAAGATTTAAAAAAAGAAAAAAAGTCTAAAGGGGATCTTAGCATGCTCTTTAGAGAACCAATGACTTGATAGGTGGTTTTCTCATTGTCTCAAAATCAACATGTCTGTCATATTTCTTTCTCTCCATTAAAGCCTTCATTATACAACTTTTAATGACTTTCTTGCCCTAAACTCTCACATCCAGTAAGATGCTAAATCCTATTTATTCAATCTCTGCTTTGTGTCTTACCCTTCTCCCTTCCTTCCATTCCTATGGCAACTCTCAAATTTTAGGCCCTCGTTACTTTCTGCCTCAACTCCCGATTATATTTGTAATTCCAGCCAACCAAGTCAAATTAAATCTAAAAGAAGTTACATAATAGAAACACATTTTTTTTTCCACTGAGAAATAAATTTCCACTTTTCTTTTGAGACAGAGTCTTGCACTATTGTCTAGGCTGGACTGCAGTGGTACAATCATGGCTAACTATAGCCTCAACCTCCAGGGCTCAAGCAATCTTTCTGCCTCAGCCTCTTGAGTAGCTGGGACCACAGGTGTGTACCACCATACCTGGCTAAGTTTTTTCTTTCTTTCTTTTTTTTTTTTTTTTTTGGTAGAGATGAAGTTCTCACTGTTGTCCAGCCTGGTCTCAAACTCCTGGCCTCAAGCAATCTACTCGCCTCTGCCTCCCAAAGTGCTGGAATTACAGGCATGAGCCACTGTGCCCAGCCAATAATCAGCTTTCTGTAACTTCTTTTTTTTGAGACGGAGTCTCGCTCTGTTGACCAGGCTGGAGTGTAGTGGTGCAATCTCAGCTTACTGCAACCTCTGCCTCCCAGGCTCAATTGGTTCTCCTGCCTCAGCCTCCCCAGTAGCTAGGATTACACGTGCTGCCACCATGCCCAGCTAATTTTTTTCTGTATATTTACTTATTTATTTATTTTTGAGATGGAGTTTCACTCTTGTCGCCCAGGCTGGAGTGCAGTGGCGCGATCTTGGCTCACTGCAACCTCCGCTTCCTGGGTTCAAGCAATTCTCCTGCCTCAGCCTCCCAAGTAGCTGGGATTACAGGTGTGCGCCACCACACCCGGCTAATTTTTGTATTTTTAGTAGAGATGGGGTTTCGCCATGTTGGCCAGGCTGGTCTCAAACTCCTGACCTCAAGTGATCCGCCCACCTTGGCCTCTCAAAGTGTTGGGATTATAGGCGTAAGCCACCGTGCCTGGTCTATTTATTGATTTTTGAGACTGAATCTTGCTCTGTTGCACAGGCTGGAGTGCAGTAGCCCAGTCTCGGCTCACTGTTCCTGGGTTCAAGTTATTTTCCTGCCTCAGCCTCCCTAGTAGCTGGGATTACAGGCATGCACCACCATGCCCAGCTAATTTTTTTTTATTTTTGTATTTTTAGTAGAGACGGGGGCTTCATCATGTTGGCCAGGCTGCTCTCGAACTCCAGAACTCAGGTGATCTGCCCGCCTCCACCTCCCAAAGTTCTGGGATTACAGGCATGAGCCACTGTTCCCGGCCGATTTTTTCTTTTTTTTTAAACAGAGTCTCGCTCTTTCGCCCAGGCTGGAATGCAGTGGCACAATCTCGGCACACTGTGATCTCCACCTCCCGGGTTCAAGCAATTCTCCCTCAGCCTCCCGAGTAGCTGGGATTAAAGGTGCCCAACACCATGCACGGCTATTTTTTTTTTCTTTTTGTATTTTCAGTAGAAACGGGGTTTCCCTATGTTGGTCAGGCTGGTCAGGAACTCCTGATTTCATGTAATCTGCCAGCCTCAGTTCCCCAAAGTGCTAGGATTACAGGCGTGAGCCACTGTGCCCAGCTCTGTAACTTCCTTTTAACAGTAAAGCATTTCAAACCACTTACATTAAGACTGGAAACTAGAACTCCTCAGTTATTCCTCCTTTAAATATTAAAATATGGAGACTTCTATACTTTAGAATTCTAGTTTTAATAAGCAAATTCTAGATTTTAATCTCTTAGTTCCTTTTCACATAGGACCAATGAGTACATTTTTATGAAAATAATTTTGTTCAGCTGAAAGATAAACTTTACTATTTCAAATTCCTAACACATTTCTGCTTAAAAGAATATAGACACAAGTTCTTGACTAAGTTGCTGAAACATTTTTGTAACTAACTGATGGGACGATGCCAGATGACAAACAGCTTCTTCATACTTATTTATAAGAATCTCCAGATTCTGCACAAGAATGTTATATAACCACAGAAATCTACATCTACAAACTTATAAACTAAAAATACTTTTTTTCAAGGGTGGGGGGACAGGGTCTCACTCTATCACCCAGGCTGGAGTGCAGTGGTGTGATCCTAGGCTCAGGTAATCCCCCACCTCAGCCTCCTGAGCAGCTGGGACTACAGGCACACACAACCTTGTCTGGTTAATTTTTGTATTTTTTGTAGAGACAGGGTTTTGCCGTGTTGCTCAGGTTGGTCTTGAACTCCTGGGCTCAAGTGATTCACCTGTCTCCGCCTCCCAAAGTGCTGTGATTACAGGCATGAAACCACTGCGCCCAGCCTTATTTTCAAAATGCTTCTTAAATGTCTTTAGAGACAATATTCATCACTTGGTATGTATTGTTATAAGACGTTTGAAAACCAACAGAATTTCAAATGCATATTATAAAAACAATCCCACTTTAACATTTAGTATTTACATTTGGATTGAACTACTAGTAGAGAGTCTGTCAGCTAAAGGCATGAAAAAGAGCTTGATACGGAACAATTCTTAATTCTAGAAGACACTTTAGAAATAGAAGGTAAAGGCCATATCCATACTGTCAAAATGCAGCCAAAGTTGAGAGAAGGTGGGATGGTTAATGGGTACAAAAGAAACAGAAATAATTAATAAGATCCAGTATTTGATAATGTACCATGGTGATGATGGTCAATAATAATTGTACATTTAAAAATAACTAAAAGAGTAGGATTGGATCGTTTGTAACACAAAGGATAAATACTTGAGGGGATGGATAACTCATTTTACACGATGTGATTGGTATGCACTGCACGCCTGTACCAAAACATCTCATGTACACCGTAAGTATATACAGCTGCTCTGTACCCATAAAAATTGATATTAAAAATTTTAAACATTAAAAAATACAGCAAACACTCCAGAAAACATTCATTTTATTTGGTTTTCATCCCATCTAGTTATAAAATTAGAAATTTTTGTTGCAAACACTGTGCCAAACACATAAAAAAAATGGCCAAGTTCTAATAATAAGCTGAGGCATTGACTGAGGATTCCCCTATCAACAAATTGAGTGTCTCTCAGTGGCAAGAACAGTCAATGGGCTCCTTTGTGATGTTCACTTACAGAGTTATTTAGTGTACTTGCCTATACAGAGTATATTTGCTACACAGAATCAATAGTTATGCGCCTAAACAGAATCAATGTTCCCACTGTTCCATTTAAGAAAATCCCAATTTTATTCAAGACAACAACATACCCAGTTAAAAACAATTCTCTTGACTCCCTTACAGCTAAGTGTGATCTTGTGACTCAAATCTGAGCGAAAGAATTTCAGTGCTATTGTGAGGTGGGATTCTGGTGAGATCCTTTGAACAGGTGACAGACACCGTGTGGTACTATTTTCAACATGTGCATAAACACACAAAGAAATGGTAAAGAAGAGAAATATTTACTCCTGGAAACACAGTAACTCTAAAAAGCCTTAGTCAGGATATTATAAACAGGTTTATGGTTATACCCAACAAGTCAGTAGACTACATAACAAAGCTGGAAACATTTTTTCCCCTGCAAAATGGTACCATAAAACAAATCAATACAAACATATATATTAAGTTTTACTTTAAGGTTTTATTTTTGTCTATATCTTTGAAAAGATTTCTTTTACTCCCCGAACTCCCCCCCAAAAGCTGGTGCCTTTAAACTCCTTTAAAATAATTATTACAAAAAAGAATCAGAGTTGAGTTTCAGAGGCCCAAACAGATACTGTATCAAATAAAACAAATAAAGCAAATAGATAAAACATTTTCCTAGGTAACAATATTTCCTTCTTTTAGTGCCCTCTTTTATTTCAGCAGCCCATTTTACCTAACTAAAATGAATCAACTACCCTTTAGAACCACTGAGAACTACTACGAATTAAAACGAGACAAAACAAAAACACCAAACCAAAAGCATCTCAAAGCTGATAGGGACCCTTAACACTAGAGATAGAAACCCATTGCCTTTTTTCAAAGAATAGAAAATAAAATGAGCTAGGCTCATGCCTGTAATCCCAACACTTTGGGAGGCTGAGGAGGAAGGATCATTTGAGGTCAGGAGATCAGCCTGGGAAACACAGCAAGATCTCATCTCTACAAAAAACTTTTAAAATCAGCCAGGTGTGGTGGTGCACATCTGTAGTTCCAGCTACTTGGAAGGCTGACACAGGAGGATCACTTGAGCCAGGGAGTTCAAGGCTGCAGTGAGGTATGATTGTACTACTGCATTCCTGCCTAGGCAACAGAGTGAGATCTTATCTCAAAAAAAAAAAAAAAAAAAGAAAATGAAATTAACTCACCATCATATGGCAATTTTGATTTTTGCGCAAGTCACAAGTTAATTACTCATCAAGAAAACAGGAAACAATAGCTGCTCTGCATTCTGCACATTCACAGAGCCTTCATTTCTAGCTTAGAAAAGAGGCTCGATGAGTGGACATAATGTCCTTCTCCCCCTTATATACAGAGCTAGACATCCATTTTCAAATTTTCAAATGTCTAGATCTAAATCACAGTAAGGTCATGCATCTATGCCATCTTTACTAGAGAAACTTTTTTTAGATTCAACTGACAACTTCTGGTATTTGTCATTTGTTTTTGAGACAAGGTCTCATTCCATCATCAGGTGAGAGTGCAGTGGCACGATCACAGCTCACTGCAGCATCAACTTCCTGGGCTCAGGTGATCCTCCCTGCTCAGCCCTCAAGTAGCTGGGACTACAGGCTCATGCCACCACGCCCGGCTAATTTTTTTGTATTGTCTGACAGGGTTTCACCATGTGGCCCAGACTGGTCTTAAACACCAAGGCTCAAGCAATACACCCCTTTCGACCTCCCAATGGTATTTATCATTTTTCTTGTGCTTTCCAGTAAAATATAATGCTAGATCCAAAAATAATAAACACAAAGAGTCTGAAGTAGTTGAGAACCACAGGCCATTTAAAAAATTAAAATTCATTGCTTGTTGCTAACCTAATTTATTTTGGGTCCCCAAGAAATCTCTTTTAGGCCATAGACTGATTTGCAATGCATATTTAATCCTTTTAAATAAGCTGATAATTAAAAAATTATAATTTAAATACAACAGATTGAACAAAACTAGTACGGAGATAGGAACATAAAACTAAAAACATTTCCAAAAAAAGCCACCATTTCATCTATTTCTTTATAAAGTGCAATTAAACCATTTGTAAAGCATGTACTAATGGAAATATGCAAGGTAAAAGTAATAGTTGATTTGTTGAATGTGCTACCTTTCTAACAAATCAAATAATAAAATGGAAAATAAAACACCATAACTGTAAAATTCCTATTAGTAATTAAGCTTCAACATTCTATCCCAAAACTCCTTTCACAAATTACTAGTAAAAAATATAATAAAATTTTAGTTTGATATATTCCACTGAATGGCTTTCAAACATTTTTTTTAACCTCAACCCACAGTGAGGAATACATTTCTCCTTTCGACTGAATGAAAACACACACACACCCACACACACATACACACATCACACCCTTCTAAAACAGAAGTTTTATGGAGCAACACAGTGGCCAGTGGCATAGATGGCTGCTTGCTCACAAAACTGACTCTTCTATTCTTCCTTAGTAATAAAGTAAAGCAAGGCACATGCCTGCTCAGCTAGAAATTACATTTCTCAGCCTCCCTTGTTGCAAAGTTTGACCATATAGCTAAGTTTTTGCCAACAGAAGGTGGACAGAAATGAAGTGTGACACTTGCAAGCCTGGAACTTAAGGCCCTGAGTACAAGCTCCATACCCTGTCTCTTTTCAGGAGGCTGGGGCACCTTCGGGGCTATGATTGAGCTTCAGGTGTACAGACAGGGACACCACTGTGGAGAGAGGAGCAGTAAGATGGATGACTCTGGCCTCTTAAAGGCTTGTGGGGAACCAATCAGAACTGTTCACCTTAGGAATGCTGCAAGGAAAATTAAACTTTTGTTTTCCTCACGCCACTGCATTTTGGTGTCTCCTTAATGCAGCAGCCTAGCCTTTATCCCAAAGCTTATATTTACCTTTACTACCTGCGATGTACGTTATCATATTCTATTCTATTTTGTTCTATTAAAAAAAAGAAATCCTGCTACTCAACCCACTAAACTGATTTTCCAACTCAATAATTGGACACACAAACCTACAGTTTGAATACCACTACGGTAGGAAGAGAGAGGAGTAAACAGATAAAACTCAGTAAATACAAATACTTAACGAATTGAATTAATTCTGACCATAAATAATCAAGATATAACTCAACTGGCCATTTTGTAAACTTCTAACTCACCCTCCTAACATTTGACACAACTGCCCTTTCATGAGTGTTCTTTGTTCTTTCTGAACAAAGTATTTTTGAAAAGTTATCAAGTATTTGCTGTCCAAATACTTTTTCCTCTAATAATAAAAATCCCAAATTACTTTAAAAGGTCAAACAAATTTTTATTGCATTTGCTAACACTGTGTCTCAAATTTTTCTCTACAAAATAAGCTCAAATGTTTGTAATTTTAAAATTCAATACTTCCATGTGTGATTTTTGAAGTATACCAGTTCGGACAAGAAATCTGTATTTGGTTCACATTATTTTAATCCTGTCTCATCTCAACCGAACATGTAAACTTTTTAGCACTTTTATATAGTCTTGTGCTTGTTTTATTCAATTAACCAAGTAATTAATTAATTTTTAGAGACAGGATCTTGCTTTGTCACCCAGGCTGGAGTGCAGGATATGATCATAGCTTACTGCAGCCTGAAACTCCAGGGCTCAAGTGATTCTCTCCTCCTGATTAACTAGGACCACAGGCGTGCGCTACGACGCCCGCCTCCTTATTTAAAGAATTTTTGTAGGGATGGGGTCTCACTCTGTTGCCACGGCTGGTCTCAAACTCCTGGCCTCAAATGATCCTCCTGCCTTGGCCTCTCAAAGTGCTGGGATTACAGGCATGAGCCACACAGTACCTGGCCTGAGTTATTTTAGATTATGTAAATTAAAGTTAAAACTCTAAGTCATAGAAAACGTCTCCATAACAGAAAGCATAAATTAAATTGTAAAATTTGTAAAGGCTAAAAAGCAACTAAACCCTTTCCTATTATAGTGGTAAATGAATCAAATATGAAATTATATAAAATCATAGCATTTTTCACTCTTAAGGGTAAAAATTCTAGTTAACTTGTCAAAATCTGTTCTAAAAGCCTCTCCATAAATTATATTAAAGTCTGCTTAAGCAATTCACCTAGGATTTTGTTTGAACACCCAATTCAAATTTACATAAGTAACTTGAACTTGATATTTTATATATAAAAGCTATAGAAGAAAATGGAGAGAAAATGTGGTTTAAATGTTTTAAATCTTAAATCTTACTAAAATTACCTAAGGATGCCTCACTGTAAAATAGTGTTTACACCCAGATAGTTTTTAAGTATTCAATTACTTTAGTTAGATACTATTTTGTATTTTTACAATATATCCAAAAAAATGTTTTTTGGGATGGGGTCTCCCTCTCTCGCCCAGGCTGTAGTGCAGTGGTGCAATCACAGCTCCGTGTAGCCTCACCCTCCCAGGCTCCAGTGATCCTCCCAGGTCCGCCTACCAAGTAGTCAGGACTACAGGTACACACTACCATGCCTGGCTAATTTTTTTGTACTTTTGGTAGAGATGGGGTTTTACCATGTTACCCAGGCTAGTCTTGAACTCCTGAGCTCAGATGATCCACCCGCTTCAGCCTTCCAAAGTGCTGGGATTACAGGTGTGAGACACCTCGCCCCACCCCCAGAATCTTAATTACCCTTATTAATGGCATGTAGGAGAGGTCTACATAATCCAAATAAGAAGAGCATTTTAATGTTCACTATCAACACACATAAAATCAAGCAGAAAATCATTCATTTAAAAATATATACACATACATAAGAAAGAACAAAATCATGTCCTTTGCAGCAACATAGATGTAGCTAGAGGCCATTATCCTAAGTGAATTAATGTAGAAACAGAAAATCAAATACCACATGTTCTCACTTATAAGTAGGAGCTAAACACTGGGTACACGTGAACATAAAGATGGAAACAAGAGACACCAAGGACTCCAAAAAGGGGGACGCAGGGAGGGAGGAGGGCAAGGGTTGAAAAACTACCTATTAGATACTAAGTTCATAAGTTCATTATTTGGGTGACAGGTCCAAACCTCAGCATTATACAATATAGCCATGTAACAAACCTGCACATGTACACCCTGAATCTAAAATAACAATTACAAAAAGGAGGGGATTACCATGTTAGCTACATATCTAAAGGGTGGTGTGGCCCCACTGATAACTATGTTACATAATCATATTCTTTTCTTTGTTGGGCCGGGGGGTGCTACAGAGTCTTGCTCTGTTACTCAGACTAGAGTATAGTGGGGCGACCTCCGCTCACTACAACTTCTACCTTCTGGGCTCAAACAATCCTCCCACCTCAGCCTCCCGAGTAACTGGGACGACAGGCACGCACCACCATGCCTGGCTAATTTTTGTATTTTTTGTGGAGATGGGGTCTCACTACGTTGCCCCAGCTAGTCTCAAACTCCTGGGCTCAAGCAATCCTCCTGCCTTGGCCTCCCAAAGTGCTGGGATTACAGGTGTGAGCCACTGTGCCTGTTCATAACATGTATTCCTTTTGAAAGAAAATTTATGTACTTAATTGATTTATTTGCTGGATGTTGGTCTTTAAGCTCCTGGAGGGCAGGAGCTATGTCAGGTTAGCTTTACTATGTGGTACAATATGTGGCATGTAGTATTTGCTCAATAAATATTTACAAATGTATGGCAAAACAAAACAAAAACTACACATATAGGTAAGCAATCTAATAACCATTTACTGTTACAGTTTTAATATTTCATATACTATTTTAAAAGCAATATATTAAATAATGACAGTGACAGATTATAACTCACTGACTAAACTAAGAATCCATGAATGCATATTGGTATGAATAAATAAATAAGAGAGAAGGGAAAGCACTTTTTTTTTTCTGAGATAGAGTCTACTGTCACCCAGGCTGCAGTGCAGTGGCATGATCTTGGCTCACTGCAACCTCTGCCTCCAGGGTTCAAGAGATTCTCCTGCCTCAGACTCCCGAGTAGCTGAGATTACAGGTGCCTGCCACCAAACTTGGCTGATTTTTTGTATTTTCAGTAGAGACGGGGTTTCGCCATGTTGGCCAGGCTGGTCTCAAACTTGGCCTCAAGTGATCCGCCCGCCTCAGCCTCCCAAAGTGCTGGGATTACAGGCGTGAGCCACCGCCCCCACCCCGCACCTTCTTATAATAGAATGCCAACTAATAAATATAGAATGGATGATGGAATTAGAAAATCACCATTTGACAACCATCACTGTAATAACTGATTCAGTCATGAATCATCAATAGATGCTAAAACTAGTAGAAAGTTTGATGAGAAACAGGATTTTTACATCATCTTAAATTATCTCCTCCAAATATACTTGTTAATTATAAGGTAAAAATAGTAACTTTATAAAAACCTGACAGGCACCACCTCAAAAAGTGATTAAAATACCATCAGCAATAATGGGACAAATTGATGTCATGTGACTTCTGATAGATATGACAAGTAAATGTGAGATCATGGATTAGATCCTAGACCAGAAAAAGTTTTTCTGCTCTTTTGCTATAAAGGACATTATTAGAACAACTGGCGAAATTTGAGTAAGGCCTGTAGATTTGATAAAAGCATTGTATCTATGTTAATTTCCCAAATGTCCTTGGTTTTTGTTTGTTTGTTTTCCTTTTTTGAGATGGAGTCTCGCTCTGTTACTCAGCCTGAAATGCAATGGCACGATCTCGCTTATTGCAACCTCCGCCTCCTGGGTTCAAGAGATTCTCTTGCCTCAGTCTCCCACGTGGCTGGGATTATAGGCACCCGCCACCATGCCTGACTAATTTTTGCATTTTTAGTAGAGATAGGGTTGGTTTCACCACATTGGCCAGGCTAGTCTCAAACTCCTGACCTCAGGTGATCCACCCACCTCAGCCTTCCAAAGTGTTGGGATTACAGGCGTGAGCCAACGCGCCCGGCCCTGAATGTCCTTGATTTTAGAAAATACACATTTAAATATTTATAGGTAAAGGGGTATCACGTCTACAATTTATTTCCAAATGGTTCAGAAATAAACACGTGTAGACAGAAAGGCAATGCAAATGCGGTAAACTAACATTAAGGGAATCTGAGTAAAGGGGATATGTGAATTCTTTGTATTACTCTTGCAACTTTTCTGTAAGTATAAAATTATTTCAAAACAGTATGAAAACCATTAAAAACTAATAACACGTAAACAAAGCATTCGTTAAAACATAAGAAAAGGAATGGTTAAAGAGCAAATTACAGATGCTCAGGGTGGGTGCAATTTTGGTTTCATTAGTCATGTTTGAATTATGAATATTATTGCTGTCTTTCATCAAAGGGTCTTAGTGTACTTTATAAACATGTTTTACTTCCTTCACTCTACAGATGGGAAAACAGACATGTAGAAAAGCTCCCAAAATGTGGCAAGTTGATTTTGGAATGGAAACAAAGAAAATGTGACTTTTAATTAATAACATAGTGTTAAGATGTGATACAACTAGACACAGCAGAAGGTATTCATTTACCTTGCTCTATTGTAAATCACTGGCTCATTTTCTTCCTGCACAGTTGTCAGCATATCCAAGTCTTGGAATATTTTCTGCATATAGTCCAAATATTTATAGCCTGAAGCTCTCTCTACTATGGCTGCCAGTAGGGTATAGCCAAAAGTTGAATACAAAAACTGACTACCTTGAGACATCATTGCAAGGAGGAAAAAAAGAAAATGCTTGATTATTATTCAAAACTACATAAAATATATTCCCACTGAAAATTAGCATACCTTTAAAACAGGAATATTTTACTGCAGCATTTAGAAAAAGAACACAGGACAAACACATCAACATATTGAATTAACTTTGCAATTGTCCTTATTCCAAGTCCTTAACACAAGAATAAAATTATGATCAGCACACTTAACATTTCACATAAATCTGCTCCTTTCTCTGATAATAAAGTAAGCAAATAAATCCTACCTCAAAACAAAACAAAAATCTTTCAAAGTGACACCAAAACAGGAAGAGGAAGAAAAGCAAAGCAAATTTGATTTCTTGAGTCAACTTTGTTCTTAATCTACCTCTACTCATTGTTTAGGGCATAAATGGGCAAACATGTTCTTATTTTAATACAATATATGGGTCAGGAGCAGTGGCTCACTCCTGTATCCTAGTATTTAAGGAGGCCAAGAGGGGAGGATCACCTGAGGTCAGGAGTTCGAGACCAGCCTGGCCAACACGGTGAAACCCTGTCTCTACTAAAATACAAAAATTAGCCAGGTGTGGTGGCGGGCACCTGTAATCCCAGCTACTCAGGAGGCTGAAGAAGGAAAATCACTTAAACGCAGGAGACGGAGGTTGCAGTGAGCTGAGATCGTGCCACTGCACTCCAGCCTGGGCGACAGAGCCAGACTCCATCTCAAATAAAATTAAATAAATAAATAAAATAAAATAAAATAAAATAAAATGTAGGCACACTAACCTTGTTTCAAATACATATTTAAATTTAAATACATATTCAAATATATATAGTATTTCAAATAAATAACTTTATATCATTTTGGGTTCTGGACAAACTCAAACTGGTTTGAGACAGGGTCTTGCTCTTGCTGTTGCCCAGGCTAGAGTAAAGTGGTATGATCGTAACTCACCGCAACCTTGAACTCCTGGGCTCAGGGATCCTCCCGCCTCAGCCTCCTGAGTAGCTGGGACTACTTACAGGCGCAGGCCACTGAACCTGACTATTTAAAAAAATTTTTTTGTAGAGACAGGGCCTTGCTTTGTTGCCCAGACTAGTCTTAAACTCCTGGGCTCAAGCGATCCTCCCACCTTTGCCTCCCTAAGTGTTGGGATTACAGGCGTGAGCCAACTGTGCCCAGCATGGAACTTCATTTTTAAGATAAAATCCAAAATTATATTTTATTTGCTCTTATTAGTTATATTTATATAATATCTATTCAACTAAAAGCTTTTAAAATGAAAATAGAATATAAGTATATAATTTATACTATGGTAAATTTAGATTTTAAGTAGCTTCAGTAGGCACCAAATCAAAAAATAAAACAAAGATAATTATTTGTATAGATCAGCTTTTTGGGAAAAATTATTGATGAACGCTCATTTCTTTAAGAAATAAAGGCACAAAATAAGCTGAGCAATTTAAATTCTAACCAAGTACTAAAATATCAGCAATACCTTAACATGTCTATTTTGGTCCAGGTTGTATTTAGAGAACTATTATTCCAACATTTCTCCATAAGTTTGCATGAACATCTTGATACTGAGAATCCTCTAAATGACTGGGGAGTCTCCAATGAGGCAAAATTTAAACAACGAGCTGCCTGGATGCTAGGCTTTGTTAGAAACTACAGATAAAAACACAAGCACCAGACTAGCCCCTATCAAAAACATTAGCCTCACTGAATGCACTCAGGATGGTATCATTTTGGATTTCCTGAAAATTAACATTTCAGTAATGATGATTTTGCTAAGAGAAGGGATGAACACTCACCAGGCTTAAAGAACAAAGGATCATTTTTAAATAATCTTAGGGATTCAATTGAATTTTCAAACTTTTCTCTCAAATATAATTCGCCTTGTTCAAAATCATTCTTTTTCTTGCCAGGTTTTGAATTCCGGCTTTTGGCTTCATTCTCCTGCTCTGTTTTAAATTTAGTAAAATCATTCTTTTCATTACTTTTGCCTTCTTTTTCTTGCTCAAATGCAACAGTCTCTTTCATCATCTTCAAGGCTTTATAAGCTTTCTCTTCTTTCACCTTTTTTATGTCCTTTTCATAATGACGAATTCCACTTAAATGGGAAATCAGTAATCTTGTTGTGACAGAAACCTAATTGTAAAAACACGAAAATTCAATTACAGTATTAACCCGAAAAACAGAAAGTTAGTTACCTTGGAATAATGTCTCAGTAATATTTTCAATTTTGAACTGCTGCTGGGAAAATGTCATGTACAAATCCTTAGCCTCAAATTTCAGAAAAATACCTACCTGATTATCATCTTGATGAAAAAAACCTAACACATTAACAATAACTAAAAAGCCAAAGAATCCTAGGAAACATTTTAAATATAAATTCTAGCATAAACCATTTAACATGCCATTAGTAAAATGAACTGTGAGTTTCACTACCTTTTCACCTTCATATTCTTTTTCTGGGAATTCGGGAACATAATGTTGTACTGGAATATCAAGATCCAGTTTCCCTGCTTCCCACAATTTGGCAAGAGCAACCATGGTGAGACTTTTGCTGATGCTGGCAATTCGCATAACTGTCTCTGGCTTACATGGTACACGGTTCTCAACATCAGCATAACCTAAACCTTTGGAGGAAAAAAGTAAAAAGTCACTATTAAAGGCTTCATGGTCAAACAAGTCTTCAAAAACTGAAATAATACTATCTTTAAACATGCTGTGTTTATCTAAAAGAAAAGATACTCCACTTTTATAAGTTACTTAACACTGGACATGTAAAGGATTAAAATCTTAGTATACTGGTAAGTCTAACAATTTAACCTTATAACTAAAGTGAAATTGTACCCTGTTTGCAATAGCAATTTTCTATGACTTAGATACAAATTTTTCTTAGCTTATCTAAACAACTGAGTTATTCCATATTTTAAATAAATTATTATTTAAAGAAAACATCATTATTCTTCTTCAGATTATATTTATTTTTGACTTTTGAGTAAATTTCCACCAAATTCCTTGAAATAGCCACTCAATAAAATTAAGTGTGGGCTGGGCGCAGTGGCTCATGCCTATAATCCCAGCACTTTGGGTGGCCGAGGCGAGCAGATCGCCTGAGACTGGGAGTTTGAGACCAGCCTGGCCAACATGGTAAAACCCCATCTCTACTAAAAATACAAAAATTAGCTGGGCGTGGTGGCGTATGCTTGTAATCCCAGCTACTCGGGAGGCTGAGGCAGGAGAATCGCCTGAACCTGGGAGGCGGAGGTCACAGTAAGCTGAGATCACGCCATTGCACCCCAGCCAGGGCGACAGAGTGAAACCCTGTCTCAAAAAAAAGTATGAAAAGATGTCCCACAAACCAAATCTAGCTAACCATCAATTTAATTTGGCTGCAAACCAGAAGAAAAATTATGTACTAACTTAAAGCTTTTTCCAGAAAAAATTTTAAATTTGGTTTCCATGTTCTCACAGGTTGCAAGTGTGTAAATCTAACCAAGAAAGAGAAAGTGCCTGTAATCCCAGCACTTTGGGAGGCGGAGGCAGGTGGATCACCTGAGCTCAGGAGTTCGAGACTAGCCTGAGCAACATGGCAGAAACCGCATTTCTACAAAATATACAAAAAAGGGCAGGGCAGGGCAGGGCAGAGCAGAAAAAAGCCTGGCGTGGTAGAGTGGAAGGAAGGAAGGGAGGGAGGGAGGAAGGGAGGGAGGGAGGGAGGGAGGGAGGGAGGGAGGGAGGGAGGGAGGGAGGAAGGAAGGAAGGAAGGAAGGAAGGAAGGAAGGAAGGAAGGAAGGAAGGAAGGAAGGAAGGAAGGAAAGAAAAAAGCCTGGCATGGTGGAGTACACCTGTAGTCTCAGCTACTCGGGAGACTGAGATGGGAGAATCATCTGAGCCCAGGAGTTTGAGACTGCAGTGAGCCAAGATCACACCACTGCATGCCAGCCTGGGCAAAAAAGAGACCTTGTCCAAAAAATAAATAAATAAATAAATAAATAAATAAATAAAAGACAGAAAACCAAGATCTGAAAAGAAATAAAAGGAATACAATGACTATAAAATTGTATAATTGTAAATATCTAAAAAATATTTGCATAAAGTCCATAAAGCTGACATTTATGTAATTTTTGATTACGAGATTTATCATAAATTAGGTATAATGATCAGACTATACTTATACTTGAAGGAAGAATCATTTTCCTTTTTTAAAAAATTTTAAGCCAGGCGCTGAGGCTCATGCCTGTAAACCCAGCACTTTGGGATGCCGAGGCAGGCGGATCACCTGAGGTCGGGAGTTCGAGACCAGCCTGACCAACATGGAGAAACCCCATCTCTAATTTTTGTAAAAATACAAAAATTAGCCAGGTGTGGTGGTGCATGCCTGTAATCCCAGCTACTTGGGAGGACGAGGCAGGAGAATTGTTTGAACCTGGGAGGCGGAGGTTGTGGTGAGCTGAGATTGTACCATTGCACTCCAGCCTGGGCAACTAGTGAAACTCCAAAAAATAAAAATAATTAATAATACAATAAAATTTTTTTTTTTTATAGAGACACAGGTGTCACTATGGTGCCTGAGCTCGTCTCAAACTTCTGGCCTTCAGCGATCCTTCCTCCCCGGCCTCCCTAAGCACAGGGATTACAGGTGTGCACCACGTCGACTGGCTCATTTTTCTTCAAATTCAAACCCCTACTGCTTCCATCAACTTACTGCCTTTAAATGGCATATGAAACTTTTTTTTTTGAGACAGAGTCTCGCTGTTGCCCAGGCTGGAGTGCAGTGACATGATCACGGCTCACTGCAAACCTCCACCTCCCAAGTTCAAGCGATTCTTGTGCCCCAGCCTCCCGAGTAGCTGATATTACAGGCACGCACTAGCGTGCCTGGCTAATTTTTTGTGTTTTCAGTAGCGACAGGGTTTTGCGACGTTGCCCAGGCTGCTCTCGAACTCCTAAGCTCAGGCAATCCACTTGCCTCTGCCTTTCAAAGTGTTAGGATTACAGGCGTGAGCCACTGCACCCGGCCTGAAACATCATTTTCTAAAAGTACAACTCCTAGAAACCTAGGATGACCAATTAGATCAATTTCTGTGCAATAGAGAAGTTATGAAAAATAATTCCTTGATAAAAGTATCATAAAATGAATAGAAATCCCTCTCCCTAAGTTTCTTGCCTTTTGTTTGAAAAAAATAGTTGACATCTCTGCCTGGTAAAAAGTCTAAGAAAGTAGACTGAAAAGTCATTAGAGACAAGGAATAGTGTATAACCCCAGTACTTAGTACTCTGCCTTTTACAGAAGAGAGGACTCAACAAATTGTTAACTTAATTAAAAAACAAAAATTCACAAATTCTGAGTTTTATCTACCCATAAGTGTTACCTACAAGTACTCAGTTAATGGATTGTTCTGCACAGTAGTCACCCCTTATCTGTGGTTTCGCTTTCCTCAGTTTTAGTTATCCATGGTCCGAAACTATTAAATGGAAAATTCCAGAAATAAACAATTCTTAAGTTTTAAATTGCATGCCACTCAGAGTATTGTTGTGACTGTTCTATTTTATTTTTATTGTTAACCTCTTACTATGACTGATTTATAAATTAAACTTTATCATAGGTATATATATGTAAGAGAAAATATAGAATATACAGGGTTCAATACCATCCACGTTTTCAGGCATCCACTGAGGGTCTTGGAATATATAAGGATAAGGAGGGACTACTGTACACAACTTTCAGACCAATAAATTCAGTCCTAAGAGAAAAGTGGGAGTGGATAGAAGCAAGCCATCTTTATGACTCCAATTTATTAGTCACATTTTAAGCCTTACTGTGATTTAAAGACACCTGATTCTTTATTATGTTAGATGTTTTCTCCACAATATGCATCGTTTTAAGTAAATGCAATAGCATTTCATGGGATCCACTCTAACCAGTAAAACAATATTTTATTTACCAACTGGCACAGAACAAAACAACAATTTTCTGAACCCACCTTCTGACCAGACTTCTTTTCCATCTACAGAAACTCCAACCACTATGCCCGGTGCTCCCACCTCATCCTAAGACCGAAGGGAAAGAACTGACAGTTAGAGGCCTGCTGAAAAAAGCCCAGATCACTCCTCGAAGACCTTCCAAGGCCCCGCCCCCAGAGCCTGGGCCCCGCCCCCTCCAGCCGGGCCCCGCCCACCTCATCCCAGGCCATGCTCACTCACTCACAGCAAGCGAGGTGCCTGTCCGCCTCCTAGGGGGAAGGGGCGGTCCCCGAGACAGGCGGTGACCTCCGCCCAGATTTGGGGAACCCCCAAGAGCGTCTGACCATGGCTCGGCGGTGGGGAAATGGGAAGTCTTTCTCGGAAGCCGATCGCGGGCACCCCGCCGCCCCGGGTGGGGTCCACTCAGCCCCCGACAGCACCGCCGAGAGGGGTGGGTCCCCGGCCGCCTACGTCCCTCGCCCCAGTGGCCGCACCTTGATCCTGTGCAGCAGGTCGCGGCTGCTCTCGATGGCTCTGGCGAAGCCCCTGGAGTGGGGCGGCGCTGGGGTCTGCGGAGACCACTGGGCAAGGGACTGCGCCTGTGGCGGCTCGGCCAGAGGCGACGCCTCAGGGTCGGGGGCCGCGGGGGACTGCGCCGGGGCCGCGCCCCTCAGCCCACCCGCCAGCTTCACCCCGAGCGCCAGCCCCAGCCCCAGCCCGAGGCCCCCGACCCAGCCGTGGCCAAGCGGCGGCAGCCCGGCGCGCTGATGGACCCCGCGTCGTCCGCAGCTCGAGGCCAAGCCCCCGGGGGCGGCAGCCCGGACAGTCACTGCTGACAGGAGCCGGTACATGGCGTCTCTGTACAGCCGGCCGCCACCGAACTCACGCAGACCCGGCCGGCCGCGGCTCGGGGCGGAGGGAAGGACAGGGGGCGGGACGGGGGCGGGGACCGCGGTCAGACCCTAGCAGTCGACGCCTGACGACCCGAGCGCCGATCGCATCGAGCCCTTCCTCCTTTGCCTTTTCTTGTCTCTTCGTTGTTTTTCCTATCTTTCTGTCTCTCTTTCCTTTTTTTTCCTTTGCTTACCCTCAGATCAAGCGTCACCTCCAAGAAGCCTTCCTAGTTCCCGTCCCATGGGCGTTCTCGCCCTAACCATCTTGCCCCTCAGTGTGCACACTTCCTTAACAACAGTTAACACTTTGTATCATTTAACTACTTGTCAGATTCCTTACCAGACTGGGACTTCTTTGGGGAGCCTAGAAGAAGTTTTGGATCCTCAACTTCTGGAACAGCGCAGGGCACGCAGTAGACGCTCAGCAGGCGTCTCCTTTCCCTTTAGAGATGCTTTTCTCCTTTCCTTTCCCTTTCTCCTTTCCTCTTTTCTCTCTCTTGCCATCTCCCTTCTTTATGTCTCATTTCAGCTCCACCCATTTCCCTAAAGCTGTTTTAAAATCTATTGCTTCTGGAATTCTAGCTCCACACCACACCAAAGATATGAAGTTACAAACAGACCTTTTATTACCTTTCACTCTTGTTGTCCAGGCTGGAGTGCAATGGTGCCATCTCAGCTCACCGCAACCTCCACCTCCAAGGTTCAAGCAATTCTCCTGCCTCGTCCTCCCAAGTAGTACCTTATCTCTTTCTGCAGCGATTTCTTTAGAAGAAGGAATGTTCTTCTACAGCTTCTTCTCGCCACAAGTCCTGTCTTACTATATCTCAGTTTAGTGTATGCTATTAACCACATTAACAAGCTAAAAAAGAAAAATCACATGATCATATCAATTTATGTGAACGTATCAATCATTAGGCAAAACACATTCATGACCGAAAAAACTCTTGGAAAAACAGGAATAGAGAAAAACTTCTTCAACTTGATAAAGAACTTCTAACAAAAAAATCTGCTAACATTATGTTTAGTGGGAAAGACATACGAAGCAAGTATGTCCACTCTAATCATTCTTATTCAACAAGGTGCTAGAAATGATATCGAGTGCAATAAGGCAAGAAAGAAAATTAAAAGCACACAGATCAAAAAGAAAGAGATAAAATTGTCCTTATTTGCAGATGCCATGATTGCTTACATAAACAATTTTAAAGGAGCAGGAACGGTGGCTCATGCCTGTTAATCCCAGCACTTTGGGAGGCCGAGGCAGGCAGATTGCTTGAGGCTAGGAGTTTGAGACCAGCCTGGCCAACATGATAAAACCCTGTCTCTACTAAAAATACAAAAATTAGCTAAGCATGGTGGTGCATGCCTGTAGTCTCAGCTACTCGGGAGGCTGAGGCACAAGAGTCACTTGAACCCAGGAGGCAGAGGTTGCAGTGAGTTGAGATCACGCCACTGTACTCCAGCCTGGGCAACAGGGCAAGACTCCATCTCAAAAAAAAAAAAAAAAAAATCTTCAAAGGCAAAGAAAAACCCAACACCTCCTAAAATTAAAATGTGTGTCCAGCAAGGTTTAGGATACAATATAAGCATAAAATATCAATTATGTTTCTACGTGCTAGCAATAAACTTGTGGAAAAGTTTAATTAAAAAAATAAAGATGGCCAGGCATGGTGGCTCACACCTGTAATCCTAGCACTTTGGGAGGCCAAGGCAGGCAGATTGCTTGAGCTCAGGAGTTCAAGATCAGCCTAGGTAACATGGTGAAACCCCATTTCTACAAAAAAATACAAAAATTAGCCAGGTGTGGTGGTGTGCGCCTGTGGTCCCAGCTACTTGAGAGGCTGAGGTGAGAGGATCACTTGAGCCCAGGAGGTTGAGGCTGCAGTGAGACAACATTGCATCACTGTACTCCAGCCTGGGTGACAAAGTGAGACCCTGTCTCAAAAAAAAAAAAAAAAAAAAAAAAAAAGGACGGAATATGAACCAGGATGAATGTTCTGAAACTCAAATATAACCATATCTAACTCCTATTCAAAATGCTCTAAAGCTTAACCAATAAGAGAAACTCCTGACTCCTATGGTTGGACATGTGGTAGGATAACCTATTGAGAAAAAAATGGGTTTTGTTTTTACAGAATCAGGTTCACCACAAAGGAATGAACTTCATTTCCTCTTCTGCCAAGAAGGAGGCCAGGCCTCTGACCCTGGAAGGTCTGGGTTTTTCATAGCCCCAAGAGGGCAGTTAACAACTGTAACTGGTTGTTTAAGAGCTCCCAATCCACTGGAGTATAAACATCGAAGGTTTTGGTTTTCCCAGTAATTGCTACCTGCTTTGCTTGGCCAAATCCCTCCCCACCTGGGTAGAGGGGGATTTTAGTGATATCTCCATCTGGTCCAACACCTTATCTGTCACATCTAGCTATCAAAACAGTGCAATTTCAAGTGAACATTTGGTTGCTTCAGGCACTATTTCCCCTGCCAAGTCCACTTCAACGGCCTCTCTCCAGGAGCTGACCAGGGTGCCATTCAAAGCCGCAGGGAGGTCCCGGCTGAAGCGGGTAGGTGGTGCCATCAGGAATTTGCTTTCCCAGTCCGTCTCCCTTCGCTTGGCAGCACGTGTGTGAAGCAGGCCTCACCAATCAGAGGTGCACATAGTCAGAAGCTGGCAATGCCATTGAGGGTGTTGGATGAGACATGCAGCTCTCTGGGCAGTAAATGGCAGGGGCTCTCATAGCATGGCAGGGCTGCCCCACTTTACCCACCACTGGATCAGTCGCAAGGCCGCTCTCAATGTCCCAGCTTCTAGGAGCACCCGAATCTTAAAAGACTCCATTCATGTGTCCTTTACACTTGCAATCCTGGCATAATTAAAAATAACTCCACTTTCCCTCTCAAATGAGGAGACAAAATATGCAGCCATCCCACCCCACATGCTTTAATAAATTCATTTTCTATGTAACTGGCCAAAGTGGTCTTTGAATTTGCAGCTAAGAACGTGCGTGATACAAAGGGCTTCTCAGAATCAGGCTCCTCCCTCCTACCCCATCTCTATCCTGCTGTGAGTCGATTTCAGTTCTATTAAAATAGATGGCTGTTAAATGCCTCCAGGGCATTGGACAGGCTTTCTTTCTTCCTGGAACGTTTTTCCCTCCAGCGTCCACCTGGCAAACAGTGTCTTCCTCCCTCTTTGTGCCCTGCATTCCTCTATTGTCACACTTAACTCCATGTTACAATTGTACTAGACTTTTTGGGTTTGTTCTTTGAGATTTCTCTGCCAATGATTTGTGAGTTCCCTCAGATTAGAGACTTAGTTTTCTCCAGGGTGAGCCCAATGCTGGTCACATGGTAAGTTTCAACAAACATGTATTGAAAACTTCATATGAATGAGTGTCAAACTGTACTTTTTATAGAAAAATGGTGAAATCAATTGGTTATGATTACTGCTTTACAGAGTAGCTCTAGAAGTCTGCTACTAAGTTGAATTCTCTGAAGATTTTCATTTGTAGATCTTGAGTTTTAGCTGGAGAGAACCAAACCTATCAGGGGTCTGGAAAATGGAATTCAAGTCAGGAGTGGACCTTAAGTTGGACTAAGCCATGTCACACCTATAGGGAGACAAATGGTGACAGCTCATGATTATTATTAGACTGCTTTGTGACTGCTATGTGCTGGCTGCCTTATATACATTTTTTTTTTTTTGAGATGGAGTCTTGCTATGTCGCCCAGTCTGGAGTGCAGTAGTATGATCGTGGCTCACTGCAACCTCTACCTCCCGGGTTCAAGCAATTCTCTGCCTCAGCCACCTGAGTAGCTGGGATTACAGGTGCCCACCAACATACCTGGCTAATTTTTGTATTTTTAATAGAGACAGGGTTTCACCATCTTGGCCAGGCTGGTCTTGAACTCCTGACCTCATGATCCACCTGCCTCGGCCTCCCAAAATGCTGGGACTACAGGCATGAGCAACCGCACCCGACCTAGTAACAGTTGAAAGGATAAAGCAGGGAAGCACTAGGGACAAGAGGCAAGGATTTCAGGCCCTGTTCAACCACCAATGAGGTGGGCTCACTTCAGGCTAATGATTTCCCTTCCGAATGTTAGGATCTGTATCTGTAAACCAGCATGCACTCTGAGGTCCCTTTCAGCCACATAGTACAAAAATTCTAAACCTCTCAGCAAGAGGTTCACTATAGAAGATGATGCTGGGTAAGAGGAAAGAAAAGAAAAGAAAAGAAAAGGAAAGAAAAGAAAAGAAGGAAGGAAAGAAAGAAAGAAAGGGAAAAGAAAATAAAGAGAGAGAAAGAGAAAAGAAAAAAAACTTCCCTAATAGTGGAAGTTGGAATAGGTTCAGCATTGTTTTAGGAAAGAGAAGTTCTTTCTGGAAGCTTCTCAAGCCTCTCTCTGTTCTTGATGGAACCCAACACAAGCACTCTGCATCTAGCAGGCCCTCCATAATGATTTCTTACTAATGAACAGCATCTAGGGTGTAAGAGTTGGATCTTGAGTCCTGGGTATATCTAATAATCTCATCTCCCAGCGTTTCACCCGGCCTGTGATAAACAAGTGTTTGATACGGCGACTCTCTTGTTTTCCAGACTTTTTTAGTTAGAGTTCTCTGTGGGATGTTTTTCAAACATTCTCAGGTAATGATAACAGGGCCATAATGATAACCCAGAGATGCTTGTAACTTTTATGTGATTAGCTGGGAGAAAGAATTAGAGGTTTTAAAGGTGACAAAAAAAATTTTATTGAACCTGATCAGCCTTTGACATATGCAGACTGGAGCTTTAAGAGTTGCAAAATGGAGATAGTGATGCGGGATGTTTAAAGGTAGAGTAGAAGGCCCAGACCAGAGAGAGCAGCTGTTAGTTTGCTGAGGAAATGGTCTCCCTTCTCGTCACAAACCATTTCATTATCTATGTGTATATCAAAGCAGCATGTTATATATCTTAAATATATACAATAAAATATTTTTACAAATTCCTTTCATTTATCTGTTTGCAAATTGGAGGAGCTAGAGACTAGGATGCAGTTAGGTCTGAACAATGCAATAGGCAGGTCGAGCTCATGACTGGTCAAGGAATAGGCAAGGCCAGGGGGAAGCTGTGACCAGGGAGACAGGTAGCCAAAGTGACACTCCTCAGATGTGGCAGCTGTGGCTCCCACCTCCCCATGTCAGCCCTTCTACTTGCCAGTACCTGCCTGAGGACTCTGGTGCTGGAGCCTGTCTTGTCCATGAGTGCAGCAGGCAGGAAGTGTTGGGGAGTAATTGCTGTCCCCTTCAAAAAAATAAAGACGGCTGGGAGTAGGTGTAAAATGCCTCAGCACTTTTGCCCTTCTGGGATAACTGTTTCTGAGTTCCCCGAGGGGATCAAGCTTCCGCCATGTAGGTAACTTGCATGATCTCGCATCCTTCACTGTCTCCTTCCTTTCCCTGTCTCACATCTTCTGTGGTGTTTCCTAGGCTCATCTCCCACACACTACCTGAGCTGGAATCCTTGTCTCAGGTGCTACTTGTGGGGAAACCCCAACTAAGTCAGCAGGCCACTAGGAAGATGATGGGTAAGGTCACTGACTTGTAGCCAGGGGGCTAACAGAACAGAGGGACACCATGGGGCTTATAACACGGAAGAGGAAGTAGCTGAAGTGTCCAGTATACAAAGAGATGAGCATGGTGAGACTCATGGGTATGTGAGCAGGAAGGGGCAAGCTTGATCGGAAGCCTACCCTAGGCCTGACCCTGTGTTTGGTATTGGGTACATATTGTCTCTGTCGATCCTTACAGAACTATACACTAAAGAGATGTCACCTCCGTTTTCCAGGTTGAAGGAAGTTAAGTAACTCATTCATGATCACACGACTGGTAGAGAGGGGCTGTGAACCAGGCCTCCCTGGTACCAAGTCTATGCTGTATTCCCAAACCTCACCTGACAGCCGACAAATCATGAGTGATCAGTGACTAGTCGGTGTGGTTTTCATGAGGAAGAGCCAGCCGTTCCTCAGGCCAGGCCAGACTTCCCAGGGTGGAAGGACCTTGGAGAGGTTGAGGTCAGCTACATGGGGACTCAGCTTAGCAGATCCAGAAACTTGATTTGGTGACCACCTAGCAATAATCTGGCCCAGGGGACTGAATGACAGATACCAGACTCTCCAGAGTCTGAATGATCTCCAGAGTCTGAATGATCTCCAGAGTCTGAATGATCTCCAGAGTCTGAATGAATGATCTGGGTACTGATCTGTTGACCAGATATTTATGCTCGTTAGTGTATACGTTTTCTGTTGCTGATGTAACAAATGACTACAAACTTAGTAGCTTCAAACAATACACATTTATTACCTTACAATTCTGGCAGTCAGAAGTCTGAAATCAGTTCCACTGGTTTTAAATGAAGGTGTGTGCAGGGCTGCCTGCCTTCTGAAAGCTCTAGGGGATAATCAGTTTAATTGCACTTTCCAGATTCTAGAGACCACCTTCATTCTTTGGCCCCTTCACCTGCCTTCAAAGCCAGCAGCATAGCAGCTTCCAGCCTCTATGACTCTGACGACCTGGACTCCTTCTTGTTAGATTTGGCGCATCCAGACGATCCTGGAGAATCTCCTCATTTCAACATTCTTAGTTTAATCACAGCCACAAAGTCCCTTTTTCCACATAAAGTAATGTATTCACAGGTTCCAGGGATGAAGACATGGACATCTGGAGGGAGCCGTTATTCAGCCTATCTCCTTCGGTCAGTTTTTTTCTCTTCCCATAGCAGGATCATAGTTAAGCCAGCCTATGGGCAGAGGCTGCTGAGGAACCTGAAACCAGAGTACAGGGGTGTGTGCAACCTCCATGAACGGGTCATCAGCTGGCTGCAAAGCAGCTGGGCCCCAGTCTGCCATCCAATCAACAAGGAGAGGAAACTTCTGACACTCAGGCTTCCCTTCTTGTAGACACTATAGACTTTTGTCAGATGGACTCCAGTGCTGATTGTCAGGTACTGCTCTACTTACTCCCAACTCTCCATCTCTGATAGTTACAAGTCATCTTTTATGGTTGCTTGATGGGACCTGTCCCATCCTGGGTTCCCTTAACCTCTCTGACAAATTGTGTTACAGACCAGTCCCCAGTGACAGCATTTGACCCAGTGTTATCCAGGACCTCCCAGCTCCCTGCCCTTTTCTCCCTGCCTCTCTGACTTTTGGCCACACATCCCAGGTTCCAAAGTCTGCTCTGCTCTGCCCTTCTCCTGTCTTTTTGATAACTTGTTAGGACTTTCCTTTCTGGATTCTGTGCAGAAATAATCTCATCCATTATGCACTGAGTTTTATTAGTAACCTTGTCTCAAAATTCGGGGAATACCTCCTTCGTGGTAACCTTTTTAAAAAAAACTGATTCTCAGCCAGGTGCAGTGGCTCACACCTGTAATCCCAGCACTTTGGGAGGCCGAGGCGGGTGGATCATGAGGTCAGGAGATCGAGACCATCCTGGCTAACACAGTGAAACCTTGTCTCTACTAAAAATACAAAAAATTATCCGGGTGTGGTGGCGGGCACCTGTGGTCCCAGCTACTCGGGAGGCTGGGGCAGGAGAATGGAGTGAACCCTGGAGGCGGAGCTTGCAGTGAGCCGAGATCGTGCCACTGCACTCCAGCCTGGGCGACAGAGTGAGACTCGTCTCAAAACAAACAAACAAACAAAAAAAAACAAAAAAACATTCTGCAAGAACCTGTTTATGCGCCAGGCTCTGGGTAAGGCTCAGAGAGCCTAGAGGCCAGTAGAGAAAAAGAATTTTCTGTTATCACATCTTCACATTCAAGTATGTGTAATTATAAATGAAGATTAGTTGCTCTTAAAGACAGTTAATGAAAATTTAAAACAGACCTGCCCCAGATTGGGGGTCCTCAAGGGAGACTTCCCTATGGAAGTGCCATTTGAACTGTGATTATCGGAGAGGTGACAGGGAGGAGTCAGGGAGCTGGGAGGTGGCTGTGGCTGCGGGCAGAGACAGACAGATGGGGAGGAAAGGTCAAGGGGGGTTGTATGGGCAGGCAGGGGCCAACCTGAGGGTTTTGAGTTTTAGCCTAAGAGCAAAGATTTTCAGCAAGAAGAGAGAGGGGACGGATCAGGTGTGCTGAAACCATCTTCCTGATTGTAGCGTGAACAGCTTTTATGGGGAGGGAGGAGAGGACAGGATTGGTGTAAGGAGAGCAGTTAGGAGGTTCTTTTGGTAACAGAGGTAAGACATGAAGGTGACCTGGCTGGGGTGGTAGCAATGGAGAAGAAGAGGAGTGGTTGGTTTCTCAGAGGTAGTTTGGCGGTAAAAATCTAACAGGAGATGGTGACAGTTTCAATACGAGGCAAGAGGTGGAAAGTTTCGAAGATGGAATCAAGCTTCACAGCATATGTAAGTTACTATTAAGTAGCCTGATTTTTTTTTTTTTTTTTTTTTGAGACAGCGTCTCGCTCTGTCGCCCAGGCTGGAGTGCAGTGGTGTGATCTCAGCTCACTGCAACCTCCACCTCCCAGGTTCAAGTGATTCTCATGCCCCAGCTTCCCAAGTAGCTGGGACTACAGGCATGCACCACCATGCCCAGCTAGTTTTTGTATATTTCGTAGAGATGGAGTTTCGCCATGTTTGCCAGGCTGGTCTTGAACTCTTGACCTCAAGTGATCCACCCTACCGGCCTCCTAAATTGCTGGGATTACAGGCGTGAGCCACCGTGCCTGGTCTGCAATGAAACATTTTTAAAAGGAGGAAATGCTAGCTCTTGTGTATTTTGTGACAGGCCTAATGAAAACAGCTGCCTTCAGTGTGAGGGGGTTGCTCCATCCTTGTGAACCTCAGACATGACTATGTTGGTGGCTTCTGGGAGAAGTTTACATATCTAAGTTCAAGTTCGTAGGTGGCCGACATGGTTGATGCTTTTATCATCAGAATTCCCCTAACATTCTTTGCGGTGGGGAGATGGACTATCTCTAAAACCAAACCACCATCATGAGGGAGCCTTAGACTGAGAGGCTTACTTATGGAGACTCATATTTGGAGAATTCTGGGAATCCAACCCCAAGAATGTTGGCCCCTTTCCCCACTTGTTATGGTCTTTTGAACTTCAGGATTTGGCAGTCTGTCAAACCAAATTAACTCTGGGTGCAAAAGTCAACGCAGTCCAGAGCAATCTCTGCCTCATTGCTGTAGGCTGGATGTCTCTAACAGGCATGTCTTGGAATCCTTGCCCTTTTTCCCTTTTCAGTTAGAATAGATTCTCTGGTATAAGAATCTGCATGAACACTTTTCTCCCAACATTATTTTTTTATATTTTATTTTATTTTGAGACGGAGTCTCACTCTGTCACCCAGGCTGGAGTGCAGTGGCACGATCTCGGCTCACTGCAACCTTCACCTCCCGGGTTCATGTGATTCTCAGGCCTCAGCCTCCTAAACAGCTGGGACCACAGGCGTGCGCCACCACACTAAGCTAATTTTTGTATTTTTGGTAGAGACAAAGTTTCACCATGTTGGCCAGGTTGGTCTCGAACTCCTGACCTCAAGTGATACCCCCGCCTTGGCCTCCTAAAGTGCTGGGATTACAGGCCTGAACCACTGCGCCTGGCCACAATGTGATTTGTTTTTTAAATAACAAGACACTTGGTTGCTTTGTTGAGACAGAATTTCCAGGATTTCACATTTGAATATCTGGGCCTAAGTGTCCTGGTGGCACCATTTGGATCTCTTAATTAAAGTCACTTGTGGCTGGGGGTAGTGGCTCAAGCCTGTAATCCCAGCACTTTGGGAGGCCAAGGCAGGTGGCTCACTTGAGGCCAGGAGTTCAAGACCAGCCTGGCCAACATGGCAAAACCACATCTCCACTAAAAATACAAAAATTAGCCGGGTGTGGTGTCACATGCCTGTAATCCCAGCTACTTGGTGGCTGAGGCATGAGAATTGCTTGAACCCGGGAGGCAGCTATTATAGTGAGCTGAGATTGTGCTACTGCACTCCAGCCTGGGCAACAGAGCAAGACCCTGTCTCAAAAAAAAAGAAAGAAAGAAAGAAAGAAAAAAGTCCTTTGTTAAAGTGAGTGGACCCCTTTGGAACATTCAGTCAGATTCTGCTACCCAAAGGCTAGAAACCCAGCCTCCCAGCACACAGTGCAGGAGAGGAGTATGTACCTTAGGATGAGGCTGAAGGCTCTTGGACAGGAAGCCTGGCCAGTGTGCTCCAAACTCTCCATTACTTTCGTTCAATTACACATTATGAGAAGGGGAAGGGATGAGGAAAGCAAATTAATGCTTAATCACTGTTAATACCCAATGCACTTCTAAGGAAGGCCCCTGCGCCTCATTGTGGAGATCTACATACACCTGCGCAGTGACCCCAGCCACACCTCTGGCTTCATCATTAACATCTAGGATTCTCGACCTTGGCTGCACTTTGCACGATAGAGAGGGGTTGAGGGGGTGGGGGTGTTAAAAAAAAATCCCAGCACTTTGGGAGGCCGAGGCAGGCGGATCGCCTGAGTTCGGGAGTTCAATACCAGCCTGGCCAACATGGTGAAACCCCATCTCTACTAAAAATACAAAAATCCAGCCGGGCGTGGTGGCGTACGCCTGTAATCCCAGCCACTCGGGAAGCTCAAGCATGAGAATCACTTGAATCCAGGAGGCGGAGGTTGCAGTGAGCCAAGATCGTGCCACTGTACACTAACCTGGGCGACAGAGCAAGACTGTCTCAAAAAAAAAAAAAAAAAGACAATGCCATGGTAACGATTTTGTTCATTACCATAAGATACATGGGTCACCCCAATCTTACCTACTGGCCTAAGGGCAAGTGACGGCCACTTCAGTTCCACTCTGTCACGTGCCCCACTTGCCCAGCACACACCTTCCTTCCTCCCGGGTTAAGATGCTGGCTGGTGTTTCCGGTGGAGCTGGTCCTCATGCCCTGTCTTAGCACTGGACTGCTGTTGAAGAATATGGATACTCACTCATCTTCTGGCTCTCTCCTCTCTGGCTTCCCTGGATTTCAGCCTCCAGGAACCAGATCCTGACTCTGGCTTGCTTGGTTGGCATCTGCACCTCCCTCTGGGGGTTGTGGGCAGATATTTTTTCTTGAGCATGTTCCATGCCTGTACCCCATGGACTGTGTGTTAACTCTGCGTATCCACCAGTTTTCCATTTGAGTGACTAGGAAAACATTTGGCATACAATGCTTTGTGACGTCCTTTGGTCTCTACTTGTTTACATAGTAAGTCCACCTCTATTCTTTTTCCCTCTAGCCTGTGACAATGCAAATAGCATTATTTGGCTCCAATCCCATCTAAACACAGTGCCAATGTAGATTGTGAAACCATGTTATGGTACTCAGCGGCTGGCCAGAGGACCCAGAACCTGCAACCACAAATCTAATTTTAAACAGTAATCAAAGGGAAAGACAGAATTTGAAACTCCATAGGTGTCTGGGGGTAAGTCTGCAGATCCCAGCGTGGGAAGCCTGAGCTTGCTGGCTCAAGCATAGGTGCCCAGAGCCATGTCAGGAACCACAGGGAGGCTGGGAATATGACTGTTGTTATCAATGTGTGGCTACTTAGTTCTTTCTTAGAAACCATCTCAAGAGTTATTCCCTTTATTTCTATGCCCCGGTCCAAGTTTGAAAGCTTTTCCTCTGAGCTCTCTTGATCACTGGGGGACCAAAGATCTAAGGCTAGGTCCATCCTTAGATCTTCCTCCCAAAGTCTCCATCGGGCACTGCATACCTCCGCCTCCCTCTCATAGATGCCTCCTGTTTGTGGGTACCGAGGTCCTGAGTCATCTTCCTGCAATTGTACCACACTCTGGCCTTACCATGTTGCTATCAGATTCTCCAACAGGTCATTGCATGGGCCTCCCCAGGCACACTAACCATTCATACCTCACAAAACATTCCTTTCTGGGCCAGGCACGGTGGCTCATGCCTGTAATCCCAGCACTTTGGGAGTCCGAGGCGGGCAGATCACCTGAGGTCGGTAGTTCGAGACCAGCCTGACCAACATGGAGAAATCCCGTCTTTACTAAAAACATACAAAATTAGCTGGGTGTGGTGGCACATGCCTGTAATCCCAGCTACTCGGGAGGTTGAGGCAGGAGAATTGCTTGAACCTGGGAGGCAGAGGTTGCAGTGAACTGAGATTGCGCCATCATACTCCAGCCTGGGCAACAAGAGAGAAACTCCGTCTAAAAAAAAAAAAAAAAAAAAAAATTCCTTTCTGGGCTTAAAAAGTCAATCAGTATTTTCTCCATAATCCATGTAGCTCAGAGTTGATATGCTACATGCCAACACTCACTGAAAGTGAGTGTTTACTCATGTCCCCTTATGACAGACAGCTCTCCAACGTTTAATTTCAGCTCTGCTGTTTACTAGCTGTGTGAACTTGGGCAAATCACTTAGTTTTCTAAGCCTCAGTGTCCCCATGTATAAAATACTACATGCTCTGCCTTCTATACAGAGTTGGGAAACTCAAACTTGATAAAAGATGTGAAAACATTTAAGAAATTATAGGCCGGGTGCGGTGGCTTATGCCTGTAATCCCAGCACTTCGGGAGGCCAAGGTGGGTGGATCACTTGAGGTCAGGAATTCGAGACCAGCCTGGCCAACATGGTGAAACCCTGTCTCTGCTAAATTTACAAAAATTAGCTGGGCATGGTGGCGGGTGCCTGTAATCCCAGCTATTTGGAAGACTGGAGCATAAGAATTGCTTGAGCCTGGGAAGCGGATGTCAGTGTGAGCTGCGATTGCGTCACTGCACTCCATCCTGGGTGACAGAGTGGGACTGTCTCTAAATAAATAAATAAATACAATTATAAAGTGCTAGTCACATGCAAGTTGGTACTGAAACAGGCCTTGACATATTTCATAGTCACTTTATAATTCTTCCATCAAGTCTGGACAAGTGTCACCTTAGCACAGATCAACCCAGATCAACATACTGAAAATTTAGAAACACAAGATTCTTTAATAGAGGATATTTTTCTGCCTTGCTTCTTCTAATTGCAATATATCATATTTGATCATTGTAGTGCTTGATGGATTTATTTTGCAGCTTACTACGATAGAATGAGAAATCATTGGCTTTTCCAAATAGATCATGGCTGCCTCCCCATTGGAGAAAGAGGTACTCTGTAGAGCAACTAGGTTAACTCAGAATATCTACACCCTGAAAGGCCAGTTTTCTTTTTTCTTTTTTTTTTTTTTTTTGAGATGGAGTCTCGCTCTGTCGCCCAGGCTGGAGTGCAGTGACCGGATCTCAGCTCACTGCAAGCTCCGCCTCCCGGGTTCACGCCATTCTCCTGCCTCAGCCTCCTGAGTACCTGGGACTACAGGCGCCTGCCACCTCGCCTGGCTAGTTTTTTGCATTTTTAGTAGAGACGGGGGTTTCACCGTGTTAGCCAGGATGCTCTCGATCTCCCGACCTCGTGATCCACCCGCCTCGGCCTCCCAAAGTGCTGGGATTACAGGCTTGAGCCACTGCGCCTGGCCCCCAGTTTTCTTTTTATAATGAAAACATATTAAGGGAATTTGGAAATAAAAAGAGAGGAATCATCCAGAATTCTACCATCTTAACACGGCTCTGTGTTTTTGCCCATTACAGCCTAGTTGGCATCCAGAAGCACTTAAACTTAAGAGGGCTGTAGTTACAATGTACATATCATTTTGGTATTCTGCCCTTTTTTCACTTAAGCATTTCTCCACATTTCTTTTTTCTTCTTTTTGTGATTATACTTTGATAGGCATCCACATTCCTACTTAGCCTCCGTGTTTATCATTTTAATGGTGAAATAACATTCCATGAACTGAATTAATCATGATTCCTTTTGGGTCAGGATGTAGGTTGTCTCCAGGTTTTTCTTTTTCTACTGTTAATAATACTACAACAAACAGGCCAGGCACGGTGGCTCACACCTGTAATCTCAGCACATTGGGAGGCCGAGGTAGGTGGATCATCTGAGGTCAGGAGTTTGAGACCAGCCTGACCAAAATAGTGAAACCCCATCTCTACTAAAAATACAAAATTAGCCGGGCATGGTGGCACACACCTGTAATTCCAGCTACTTGGGAGGCTGAGGCAGGAGAATTATTTGAACCTGGGAGGCGGAGGTTGCAGTATGCTGAGATTGCACCATTGCACTCCAGCCTGGGCAACAAGAGCAAAATGCTATCTCAAAAAATAAAAATAATGCTACAACAACTGGCTTCTTAAATATAGCTTTTTGCCTTTGTTGAAAACTAAAGTCTCCAGGATAGAATTATTAGCTCAAAGCGTAAAAACTCTTTAGAGTTCCTGCAAATATATTTTTATTGCTTTCCAAAAGGATCCCACAAATTTTGATGCTGTTAACATATTTTATCTCATTGCTAACATTCCAGCATTGAGCAATTTATTATAAAATTTTACTGATTTAATAGGTATCAAATGCTATTCTTTTAAAATGCTATTTTTATTTCCACAAAGGAAAGACAGTTTTCAAGGGCTACTTTTTTAGAGGGAAAAGTTTTGTCACCAGAAAGATAAATCCAGGTAGCTGATAGTATCTTCAGTTAGCCTTTTGTCCACACCAAAGACATAGGAGAATGAGCTGGTACTCAACCTCCCCTTGAGAGGGCGAGAGCAGCTAGATCTGCCCCTTTAAACCATGATATCCAGGTCTATGGTATGCAGCAGGGTGGATACTACTGAAATAGTTTACACATTCTTGCTGGAACTTAATAATACACTTTCAGTTTTACTGAACTTCTAAACCAGCAACATAAGTTAAGCATCCGGGAATATTACAACATGCAAATTGACTATCATCTAACAACTGGCATCTAGACTCAGTCAGAAGGAGTTTTCAGGCAAACAGAATCTGGTGTGATGTTTATAGCTGCGTAGCGGGAGCCAGGCCTCTTAGCTTTGCTATTTGTGTCAGTTCCCAAGGGAACTTAAGTGGAAAAAGGCCACTCCAATTTTCTCTGTTTTAGGTTGCCCATTTGCCTGAAAGAAGTGATGTGAAACTTGTGAACCAGAATCTTGGAAATATTCTGAGAATCTCAGATGGAAGAGACCATTTTAATTATGAAACCTTTTTTCATTAAAAAAAAAAAATCAGGTAACCTTTTCCCCATTTCACATTTCTGGTTCAGATACTCAATAAAATGCAAATAGAATGACAGAATTTACTTTGATAAGCTCAAAATCAGTAGCAAAATATAAATCAAGATGCCTTATTATGAAAAAATGTTAAAGATTTGTTACAAACGGTAATGTAAGCAGAGATGATTTTAGGTATTTAGGATGTTTAATTGTGTCCCATCCTGCCTTGCCCCCTTTACATATTTAACATTTTTTTTTCTGATAGGAAAGTAACTTGTAGATTGGAAAAAATATCTTATTTTATCTTAAAAACAACTGCGTGAAGCACATGTTATTATGGTGTCTTCATTTTACAAATGAAGAAACAGACTTAAAGAGGCTAAGGGCCCCGAGGTCACACTGCTCAGAAGTGTGTCTCAGCTCCCTTATTCAAGCTCTTCTATTTCTCAGGGTTTACCCTTCTTGCATTTGAAACTGAGCAAAAGTTTAAATTCTTTTACCCAGGCTGCAGAATGGGTCTGGGAAAGACGGTAATGTTCTTGAGAGGATCATGCATGTAGGTGCTGGGGAGAAGCCATTGGGTGGAGAATGTGTGAACAGCAGGTGGCAGCAGTGTCTTTGGAGTGCGTGGTTGTCCCAGGCAGTCCTCAGAAAGCAAGGTCCGTGCATACCATTGAGCGCTAAACCTAATGTCTGACCTCTCATCTCTGACCTCCTGCTGAGCCAGGTGGACTACCTACCACCTAGTAAGGTACAGTGTATCCCTGGGGAAGGAGTTGGGGAGAACATTGGGAAACAGGTGACTTGGGAGTCATTTCTAATTGAAAGGCTCCCATCTGGATAACTGGTATAATGTGCAGTGGTCTGACCCTGGCATATTACTTAGCTTCTCTGTTCTTCAATATCCTTTCTTTAAAATGGGGATAATGGCCATCTGCCTCACAGGATCACTGAGATGATTAAGGGAACGTGGTATCTACAAAGCCCTTGGAACAGCCCAGTACCGGGCGCACACTATGTGTACGTTACCCATTATTAATACTCTTTGTTGAAGGCTTTATCATTTGCGGTGGACTTTCATACCCATCATTTCATTCCATCCTCCCACCATATTTTAAGATACAAATATTACACCCACTTAATAGAGGAGGACACCGGTTGAGCCAGAGAAAGTACAAATTAGCATGAGCTTTGAAGTCAGAGATTGGAAATCAGGCTCGTTAGAGTTGTGGGATTTGTGCAAGTTACTTAATGCTTTGGAACCTCAGTTTCTTTGTAAATGAGTGATAATATTACGTATCTTGTGGGTTTATGACAACATATATGAAGTTTAAAACAACATATATGGTTTAAAACAACATATATGAAGCCCTCTGGTGTGGTTCCTCTTCCACAGTGAACACTTAAAATTATTCAACGGATGTTTTAAAACATCAAAAAGTATTTAGCTGGGCGTGGTGGCTCATGCCGGTAATCCCAGCACTTTGGGAGGCTGAGGCAGGCGGATTGCCTGAGGTCAGAAGTTCGAGACCAGCCTGGCCAACATGGTGAAACCCCGTCTCTACTAAAAATACAAAAATTAGCCGGGCGTGGTGGCACATGCCTGTAATCCCAGCTACTCAGGAGGCTGAGGCAGGAGTATCGCTTGAACCTGGGAGGTGGAGGTTGCAGTGAGCCGAGATGGTGCCACTGCACTCCAGCCTGGCGACAAAGCAAGACTCCATCTCAAAATAAATAAATAAATAAATAATAAAAAGTATTTTAAAAGGCAAGTAAAGTTACTCACAATCCACCACCTAGAAATAACCTTGTTATTGCTGTGATGTGTTTTTTTCCCCTAGTATTTGTAAGCGATATGGCCGAGCTCCTATCACATATGTCTAAGTCAGTTGACCAAGGTGCCAAAGCTAAGACAGGGGCAGAACTGGCTCACACACCAGGCAGGGCTGCCTCCAGGGCCAGATTCTTCTGTGTACCTACTTCTCCACACTTCCTCAATCAAGTTAAGGCTTAAATGTCTTTTGAGAAACTGATGAAAAAATATTTCAAGTGTTTCAAGTTTGAAAATATACACTTACATTCAAAAGCACGTAAAGAAACCAGAGGTACCCAAGACAATCTAATTATACAGTTCAAGGCTGGAATTCTGCCCAGAAGGTAGCCTTTCATGTGCAAAACATGTTAATTTCTACAGATTTTTGTTTGGCCAACATTTTCACTGTAAAAACATTACTGTTCAAGCTGTTACGACTACAACAAGTAAATTTGGAAAAATCAGTGAATTAATCATTTGACAAATGGATTAAATTGAGTGAATTAATGATTCAGCAGATTGGGTCTTCGGATGCACTAAGAGCCCTGAAAGCTTCTTGAGACAGATATTCTGATTCTAGGGTCACGGCTACTCACCATGTGTGCATCCCAACTCCAAATCCACACTCATTTCCTGGTTGTCTCCTCAGTGAGAGCTGGTGCTTCCCCGTTGGTTCTTAGGGTTGAAGCCCGCTCACTATGGGTCTTAGAGTCAGAAGACCCAGGTTTGAATCTCACTGGGCTTGTCCACATCTTAGCCACAGAACACTGGCCAAGCCAGTGCACCCTGGAACCGCACTGTCACCGATTACACAGAGATAGTGCTGATGCCTGTCCTGCTTTGTTCCCAGCATCACTGTCACTACCAAATCAAATGGAAATGCTCTCTGGGAGCCGGAAAGTGCTAGGTGAATTTTAGTTCCTCATGAGTTCATTATTATGAAAACCACAGTGGCCACGTGTGCTCTCCGTCATGCGGTGGGGGGGGAGGGCTGGGGACGGCTCTTGGGGAAGGAGGGCCAGGCCTGCTCGCTGGGAGAGGGTCACCACTCACCTTTGCTCTTTGGTCTCTGCCTTTCTGGTCACTGACACGCATGACAGAACGGCACACACACCTATTAAACTGCCTCCCCCAGGTCATCTGCCAGTGAGCAGCTGGCAGACCCCAGTGGCCCTACAAACGCCTCCTCACTGGCTGCTTCAGGCTGAGGTCATTTGCCCGGAGCCACTGGGGTGGGGTGAGAGGGAAGCCTGGGTTCTCCCAGTCACCTTGGGCCCTGTGCGGCCAGGCTGGGTGGCATCCTCCTCCGTCTGGCCTCTCTGCACCCAACTCTGAACGCAGCCTGAAAGAGGGCAGAAGGGTTGTCTGCTGGGCACCTTTGCTGCCTCACAGCCAAAGAAACCTGGCTGGGGAGGGCTGGGCAGGGAGGGTACACAGCTGGGCGTGACAGGGAGGGCGTGAAATGGCGTAAGCATGGGAACAGGATCAAAGGCAGAGAACGAGGGGGCAAGAGGTGTCTGGAGAATGCAATTGTTTTCCTCCTCCCTTTTCTCAAGTGGAAGAGTGAAATCATTAAAGAAAATAATACCCTTCAAAGGGGAATTGGCTATCAGTGTTGAATTTTAGTGCTGGAGTGGGTGACACATCCCAGCTGCAGTCAGGAGACCTACCGCTGCTGAGTGACTCTGCACCAGCCACCCGCCATCAGCCACCAGCCCCCGGTCAAGCAGTCGTTTACCACCCACTTGGTCTGGCTCACTTTCTGTTTCCTGAGTTACATTAGCCCTAGTGGAGACCTAACTTAACAGTTCATCACGCTTGAAAGGTGCTTCTTCCTCCCAGAGAACTTCATGTCCACCCTCTAAAAGCTCATCTGTCTGAACAGCCCTTCAGGGTTAAAAGCACTTGTGTTCAGATGGAAGGTTCTGAGGTTCCATCTAATCTTGTTATTACCCAGACATCAGCTGGGCCCTCATTTCACCCCTCCGAGATTTGGTTCAATTTAGCCTGGACCCCAATTCCAGGTCCAGCTTAAGACCATTACAGGTCCCAGGGTCTTTCAGTTATGGAGTCAGCATTCCACATCATATCAAACACATTAGAATATACCCATATTTCACATTGAGTGTCACATTTTTGCTGTGGAAAGGATCAAAAAGACTTTATTAATCTTGCTTTTGAAATTCTAGCTGCTCACTGACTACATGTCTGGCTATGTTCTCCAGGCCGGCACTGTGCATGCACAGTACGTTTTGTGGAGGGAGAAAACCAAACCTTAGTATTATTTTCAAACAGAGAATCCAGAAACATTAAATTTAAACATGAATGAAGTTGACATTGTTTGTTTTACAGACATTTAATTAAAATGTATTCCTTTCAATTTCATACTTTTCCCTTTATATTTTAGATACAATAACTTTTTTTTTTTTTTTTTTTTTGGCATGTCACGTATTTTCACAGGCCTTTGAAAAAGGCTCATTGACCAGAGGCCCTGTCCCAGGGCCCTGCTGACCAGATGGCTCTGCTGGTGGTTGCTGAGAGCCCTTCCCAAGATTTTGCCCCACCCCTCACCTCATTCCCAGCCTCTTTCTCATTCCCTGCTCCCTGCTCCTGTGTGTCTATCTGCCTGTGTTTCAGTTTCCGCTGGTATCAAAACTGACCGCAAAGCCCAGCTCCTTCATTGTTACATGGACATTTCATAAGGTTGATACCTGGACACATTCTGAGGACCATTGAGAACTGGCACTTACATACCTTGTAAGCTCCTGGCATCTGCTTGGCTCCACCCTTTCCCTCCCAGTGCCCACCCTCTCTCACTCCACATCCTGCCAAGGGCAGCTCTCCAGGGAGCCTGCATCACATCAACCACTTCCCTTGTCTGGCTGCTTCTCTTTCAAACAGCCAGGAATGCCTGCAGTCCCTATCGCCCTTGAATCTGCAGAGCAACATTGCTGCATCTCTGCACAAGCATTATCCGATGCCTCCATCCCTTCCAGAGCTTCCTGGGCAGGAACTGCTGCTGGACACATCCCAGGATGGGGATCTCACCATCTCTCAGGACAAGGCTTTTGCTTGCCTTTTGGCCTGTTCTCACCATAAAAAAATTAGTAAGATGAGGCCAGATGCGGTGGCTCATGCCTGTAATCTCAGAACTTTGGAAAGCCAAGGTGGGAGGATTGCTTGAGCTCAGGAGTTTGAGACTAGCCTGGGCAACACAGGGAGACCCCGTCTTTACAAATACTACTACTACCACTACTACTATTACTACTACTAGTAAAATTAGTTGGGCTTAGTGGTGCACGTTTGTAGTCCCAGCTACTCAGGCATCTGGATCGCTTAAGCCTGGGAAATTGAGGCTGCAGTGAGCCATGACTGCGCCACTGCACTACGGCCTGGGTGATAGAGAGATACCCTGTCTCAAAAACAGAGAAGAAAGTAATAAGATGAATGTGAATTCTGGCTTTATTTCAACTGCTCCTGATCCTGCCTCTGGGCTCCTTTGACCTTCAGCCTACCCCTGAGAGACAGAGCTCTGTCTCCATGGGACAACTGAGGAGCCCTGTAGCAAAGCCCCAGCTGAGATCCAGCCTCTCGACTTGTAGTCCTGGCTTCCTCAAGGTCCCGTTTTCTCCCTGACTGCCTTTTATTACTCGGCTTTCTTCAGGGAAGAAATGCACTGCACTGTGAATTTCCTTCAGCAAACAGAAGCTCTCTGCTTGTTGAAGTAAACAGCGCTGCAGAGGGTGGGGCGGGGAGGGGCTGGGGTGGGAACAGGGCCAGCTTCCCCATTAGCCACAGGAGGCACAGTGCCCAGGGCCCACAATAGGACCCATGGAAATGATGCGATTTCTTTTAAAATCGGGAGAAAAAAATAACTTTTAGGTCAAATACAATGTTTTAATATGTAATACAAATCTATTTTTCTTCTTACCAATGCAGATGTAAAGTATGATTTTTAATATTTTTTTTCATAAAGGGATGCATGAAGGCTACAGTACCCAGGGTCCAGGTCCACAGAGTGATAATATGGTCCTGGTGAGCAGGGGTGTCTGGACTGAAATTTATGTGTGACAGTCCATTTAATGGCACCAGTCCATTTAATGGCACAGTGGTGCTACTGAGGGGACAGAGACCTGGCACCTCCTGGTCTATGAGCTCCCATCACCCCCTCAACACACACACACCCAGATGAACCAGTGAAAGAATGACAAGGCTGATTCTGTTGGCGTGGTCAGCATGTGCTGGGTCCAAATGCCCAATCCTTTTGGGGGATTTTTCTTTTCTTTTCTTTTCTTTTCTTTTTTTTTTTTTGAGACAGAGTCTCGCTCTGTCACCCGGGCTGGAATGCAGTGGCGCGATCTCAGCACACTGTAACCTCTGCCTCCCGGGTTCAAGCGATTCTCAGGCCTCAGCCTCCTGATTAGCTGGGATTACAGGCACCCGCCACCACGCCTGGCTAATTTTTGTGTTTTTAGTAGAGACGGGGTTTCACTATGTTGGCCAGGCTGTTCTCAAACTCCTGATCTCAAGTGATCCACCCACCTCGGCCTCCTAAAATGCTGGGATTACAGGCGTGAGCCACCGTGCCCACCCTTTTTGGGGGGATTTTTCTTAAGAGGTGACACCATACAGAGTATATAATAGTTGTTTTTCTTCTTGAAAAAGGACAGCATAAAACTTAGCCCTGGTTTAGGATACAATCCACTCTTTATCTCTTATCATACAGGAGCAGCCAGTATGGGCATGAGTACACTGCTCTGCCCTATGCATCACAGGGACAGGGAGAAGTGAGGCCATGGGCCACACTCTGGGGATAGGGAATCAGCTCTCTCAGCTGGGGGCAGCTTGTTTTCTCCTTTGGACTTCCACCTCACAGCTCAACCCTGGGCTCCCTGAAGGGCAGATGGGCAGTCCATTAGGAAGCCTTGCCTGACTCATCCTCAAACTGACTGCCTCCTCTTCCCCTCATGAGAATGCATCTCATTAGCATTCTCAGCAGAGAAACAGCATAAAATGGTTAAAAAAAAAAAAAAGTGAGCTTTGCCCCTAGCCAGTCCTGTGTTCCCATCCCAGCTCTACCACTTCCTAGCTCTGTGCCCGTTTCTGAGCCTCAATTTTGTTAGCAGTTAAAATGGGGATATTACCTACTCATGCAGTTGTATTAAATAAGGCAAGCAATGAAAAGCCCATAGAACCAGTGGCAGCTTAGAATTGGCAGGGTCTAGGGCAAGTGTCCTGAAGCTGTGGTTTCCTGCTTTACATAATATAAAGAAACATCGCTGGGCGTGGTGGCTCACGCCTGTAATTCCAGCATTTTGGGAGGCCGAGGAGGATGGATCACCTGAGGTCAGGAGTTCAAGACCTTGTCTCTACTAAAAAATACAAAAATTAGCTGGGCATGGTGACGAGAGCCTGTAATTCCAGCTACTTGGGAGGCTGAGGCAGGAGAATCACTTGAATCCGGGAGGCGGAGCTTGCAGTGAGCTGAGATCGTGCCACTGCACTCCATCCTGGGTGACAAGAGCGAAACTCTGTCTAAATATATTTATTTATTTATATATATTTGTTATATATATAAATATATTATATTTATATATAATAGGTATATATTATATAATATATAAATACAAATAAATATACAATTTATATATATTATATAATATATAATTTATATATAAATATATACTTTATATATATTATATAATATATAATTTATATATTATAGTTTTAATAATATATAATATAGAATATTTATATATTAAAATATATATAAACATCAATAGTGTGTATCAGAGACGGAGGTGGCAGCCATCAGTGCTTCCACCCTCTGGCATATAGGAGCTCCTGTCTTCTTTTGGATGACTTGGTCCCATCTACCAAAAATGTGTCTTTGTAGTTCTGCCCCGACTTCCCACCCCGATCAGCCATGGGGAGACTATAGCATAAGGGGAAATGCTCTGGATGTGACGTCAGGGACCCTGGAGTGTAACGTGAACCCTGCTGCCCCTTAGCTGCAGATCTTGGGCAACTTGCTTCAGCAAGTGCAATCTGGGCTTCAGTTCTACGTGTATCTGTAAAACGAGGTCTCCCTTCCAATTCTAGTATCGCTGATTTTATGACTCTGGGAAAATTCAAAGTTTCTTCACATCAGGAAAAGATTGGGGATTCTTTGTCATAACATACACTCCATTAAGCTATGGAAACAGGGAGTTTGAAAGCTTCACTGTCAACGGAGGCGGGCAGGCAGAGGCCTTCCATGAACTCCACTCATTTCACATCCCGTCGGTGGAATGGACTTTAAAATTGCTCTCAGCGACGCAGAGTGCCCCTAGGAGACTCACGTGCTGCTATGGACCCGGGAATTCTTATGCATTACCCTGCTGTAACACTCAAGGCTCATATTGGTGAGACCAACAAAATCTCTCTGGCAAATCCGGGAAAGTCTAGAATTCCATAGAACCAGGGGAATCACATAGGATCAGATTTCACCAGCTTTCTCTACTTGAAAATTCTTATGCTGGCAACCCAGCCCAAGTGTACTTTGCTTGAAGTTGATCAGTTACAAAACCATAAGTTTGGGGAGAGAGTACATGTGGGGATATGAGGTGCAGGGGGCGAAATGACAAATCACACATTTACCAGTAAACTTGGGGGTGGGGGAGAACGGGAGAAAAACCACTTCTGGAATTCCTATCCTTGCCTGTTTACTCCTCCTACTCATTGCAGTATGGAAACCATTTAGCTGCAGACAAATGATTTCCTGGCATATTCTTGGGACTATTCCAGTAAATCATGTCCTTCTCTACCACTGGGAAAAGTCTCTCCCTTGCTTGGGTCATAACTCAAAACTACAGCTTCGACGTACTTGCCCTAGACCCTGCTTTCAGTCTGCCTCCAGTGAGCTGAGGCTCTGAGATTAAGTATATGCACCAGTGCCGATAGGCCTGAGCTCCAAGAATGACCCACAGTAAAAGACAAACTAGGCCAGGCACTGTGGCTCATGCCTGTAATCCCAGCACTTTGGGAGGCCAAGGCAGGAGGATCACTTGAGCTCAGGAGTTCAAGACTAGCCTGGGGAACATAGAGAAACCCTGTTTCTACAAAAAACACAAACATTTATCTAGGCATGGTGGCTTGCACCTGTAGTCCCAGCTACTCAGGAGGCTGAGGTGGGGGAATCACTTAAGCCCAGGAGGTCCAGGCTGCAGTGAGTTACGATAGCACCACTGCACTCTAGCCTGGACAACAGAGCAAGACCCTGTCTCAGACAAAACAAAACAAAAACAAAAACAAAATCAAAATCAAAAGACAAGATAAAAAGGAGCTGTCTCTAGGGCAACATAGTCCCTGCTTCTGACAAACCTGTCCTCCAAAACTAGAAGAGACAACATTTTCATTTCTCTAACCTAAAAAATTTTACACAGAATAGTAAAAATATGATTCTATTAATAAGACTTCTATTTACACATAAACTCTCTGGGAATCTATTTATCTCTCTAAGTGATCGTTTCTATTAAAATGAGCTTCTATCTGGTGATTTTGTTAAAAATACCAAAACAAGTTGATGGGATCAACACAGGAGAAGGGACAGCTTCCCTTCAGAGTCAACAAACTTTTTCTGTAAAGGGCCAGACAGCAAATATCTTCCACTTTGTGGGCCATGAGGTCTCTGTCACAACTTCTCAAGTCTGTCGTCACAGCACCAAAGCAGCCACAGACACCGCGTAAGTGAGTCAATGCAGCTATGTTCCAATACAACGTTATTTGCAAACACTGAAATTTGAATTTCATATAATCTTCACATATCATAAACTATTATTCCTCTTTTGAGTTTTTTTTTCAACCACTAAAAAATTAAAAAGCCATTCTTAGCTCTCAGGTTGTACAAAAACAGTGGTGGGCTGAATTTTGCCCACAGACCGTAGTTTGCCAAACTCTGATTTAGAGGTTCCCCAGGGCAAACATGCAAAGAAGTTAAAGTTTGGTTTTTGGTTAATGTAACCTTTCCCTACTGGCACTGGCATTTTAAAACAAGACAAGTGGGTAAGGAAAATGCAAGTCAAAGGAATAAGTTATTAACAGAGGAATTTCAAAAGAGTTGAAAATAATTTGGAGACGATCCCTCATCTGACACCTTGTAAACAACTACTAACTCTACCTTCAGGTGAAATGAGTTTCACCTTCATCAAGTTCAGTAGACTTCTGTTGACCTCTGTTCCATTCCAGGAACACACTAAGTGCAAGATGATGCAAGAACAGCCTCTGCTCTCTGAGAGAGACAACTACTGTTAAACAATGAAAGGTCCTTTCCAGTTAGTGGTGGAATTGATTCATTCATTGAACAAACATTGATTGAGCATGCCGGGCCCTGGGTCAGGTGCTACCCATTTCAAGGTGAATAAGTTCTGAAGATGTTTATGGTAAGCAACATTCTTACTATTACCTTGTTCTCATTTGCTTGAGGGAAAAGATAGAGGCCCAGAGGTAGCTTGCCCAGGTGGAAGAGTAAAGAGGAGACCAAAGTGTGACTACTCTTCCTTAACCGGGCTGGAGTCAGGAGAAGCACCTAGCTTGCAAAATTTAAGAAGGGGCCAGGTGCAGTGGCTCATGCCTGTAATTCTAGCACTTTGGGAGGCTGAGGTGGAAAGATCACTTGAGGCCAGGAGTTTGAGACCAGCCTGGGCAACATAGTGAGACCCTGTCTCTACAAAAAATTTAAAAAAAATTAGCTGAGTGTGGTGGCGCCTGCCTGTAATCCCAGCTACTCAGGAGGCTGAGGCGGGAGGGAGGATTGCTCAGTGAGTTGGAGGCTGCAGTGAGCTACAATCATACCACTGCACTGTGGCGCTGTCTCAGACTCATCAGGACCTCCAGATCTCACTCTCCGCCCACTCACCTGGCTCCAAGGAATCCCCGCTGGAGTGGGCATTTGTGGGTTTTGGACACCGTGCTCATGTCCCCTTCCTAAGATGCCCCGATTTTCCAACGTAGAATTGAGGAATGACCTCTTTTTCACTGTACACAGTCTGATGGAACTCCTCCCAGGGCCTTACCGTCCCAGGGCTGAGGCTGGTGTGAGGCCTGGAGCCTGACCGTTGGTGCTCCCTTCCAGGGCAGAGAATCCTAAGCTGAATGAACTGCTTTCTTTTGCTTGCCATCAACCACTGTGACACCTACAGTCCCTCTGGGTAATGCCCATGTCACACACCACATCATATCTCAGAGCCCTGCTACTCAAAGTGTGGCCCACAGGCCAGCAGCACCGGCAACAACACCCAGAGCTGGCAAGAAATGCAGAGGCTGGAGCCAGCCCCCACCACCGCAGAATCTGCATTTGGACAAGATCCCTGGCAGGCTCCTGTGCTCATTAAAGTGTGGGGAGTGCCCCTCTACACCTTTCCTCACCCTCCCACACCGTCTCGCAGCCACGGGGGCTTGGGGAAGGGGCCTGCCTTGACGTGCATGAGTTGCTGAAACTAAGGGAGGCTCCAGGCTGACCCTGGCTTTCCAGATGATCTCACTCCCTGAGGACTGCTCAGCTATGGGCTTCTCAGGCGCACTCACCTGGTGCGTAGCGGATGGCTGACTCTAAAATAGGAAAAATTGGGCAATGATTTCAGAAAATAATGACATTTGAACAAACCTCTCTCCAGAGAAGCCCCTTCCCTTCCAAGGGAGGCCGGAGACTCCCGAGGTTGCTTCACAGGGGAAAGCTCCGCTACAAGTCCCTCAAGCTGAGATGGTGGTGGTTGTGGTTCCTTTTCCCTAGAGAAGGGACCTACTCTATCTTCTTTTTAGACGGATCAGGAGTGAAGAAAGGGCATGAATAATTCTAATATTTATAGGTAGTCCGCCATGTACCAGGTCTCAGACATGTTTTACCTTTTATTCTTATTTGTTTGTTTGCTTACTTATTTAAATAGAGGCAGGGTCTCATTCCATTGCCCAGGCTGGAATGCAGTGGTGCAATCATGGCTCACTGCAGTCTTGACCTCCTGGGCTCAGGCGATCCTCCCGCCTCAGCTTCCCAAGTAGCTGGCACTACAGGTGCATGCCACCATGCCTGGCTAATTATTAATTTTTTTTTTTTTGTAGAGATGAGGTCTACTATGTTGCCCAGGCTGGTCGTGAACTCCTGGGCTCAAGAGATCTTCCTGCCTCGACCTCCCTAAGTGCTGGGATTATAGATGTGAGTCACCATACCTGGCCTTTTTTTTTCCTTTTTTTTTTTTTTAGAGATGAGGGTCAGAGCAACTGTCACCCAGGCTGGAATGCAGTGGCGAGATCATAGCTCACGATAGTCCCCAACTCCTGGGCTCAAGTGATCCTTCCACCTCAGGCTCCCAAGTAGCTAGGACTATGCAGATGCACCACCACACCTGGCTAATTAAAACAACTTTTTTTTTTTTTGGTAGAGACAGAGTCTTGCTTATGGTCCAGGCTAGTCTTGAACTCCTGGCCTCAAGCATTCCTCCCATGTCGGCCTCCCAAGTAGCTGGGATAGCTTTAATTCTTTAACACAACTATAAGGTGCAGGCTCTTACAGAGGAGGAAACTGACATTCAGAGAGGCGGAGTAAACTGAAATTCAGAAAGGCTGAGAAACTTGCTTCAAACCCCCCGGTTGTTAACTGGGAAGAACTAAGGGTTGAACTTGGGTTTTGATCAGTGTTGCAGATTCACAAAAGTATCTGCAACATAGCACATGCAGTATAAAAGTGGTCGGCATGTCTTCATACGATCAGTGGTGGTGGTGATGCTGATGGCTCTGAGTGTGGGGGAAGGTGGGGTGGTGGCCTTAGGAGAGTCAAGGGCACAGACCAGGGGCTTGTGCAGGGCTCAACTCTCTGTGGTGGTGAGCTAGGAGACCAGCGAGATGTGCAGCTAGCATGAGACATCCTTTGCACCAAAGAGATTTGTAACTCAAGATAAAACATCAGTAAACTATTAAACAAGTGGAAATAAGACTACATATTCATATTTTTCCAATAATGACTTTTTCAATGCCTTTTTTTTTTTTTTTTTTTTTTTTTGAGACAGATCTTGCTCTGTTGCCCGCCCAGGCTGGAGTGCAGTGGTGTGATCACGGTTCACTGCAGTCTAGACTTCCTAGGCTCAGTTGATCCTAGGCTCATTTCAGCCTCCAAAGTAGCTGGGACCACAGGTGTCTGCCACCACACCTAGCTAATTTTTTATATTTTTTGTAGAGATGGGGTTTTGCCGTGTTGCCCAGGCTGGTGTTAAACTCCTTGGCTCAAGAGATCCTCCCGCCTCGGCCTCCCTAAGTGCTGGGATTAGAGGCATGAGCCACTACACTTAGCCAATGCCTTTTTTTGAAATATAAAATAGTAAAATTCTATCACTATTTCTCATTCTTTTGGGTGCCATGCTTTTGTCAATGCATTCAATACAAACCCTCGTAGGATAATCCAGCTCTAATGAGTGGGAAGCTGACCTCCTGCTTCCTTTTAATCCCAGATGTGAGGCTGAGGGATGTTTGCTCAGCTACTGGAGGGGGTAGTGACCCCTCCACCTGGAACACCAATGGTGTGCACCATTGTTAGGGAGGAGAGTAGGCTAAAAACACACGCAGTCACCTCTCTGAGGCTAATTTCTGGAGTGCCCGCTATCCTCATTCCTGGGCTCTCAGTCAAGAATGTAACTGAAGCCCCAGGACAATAGAGTGTGAAAGGAAAGATGTTCCCTGGTGTCAGATGCCCTGGCCAGCCAGAACCAAAAGCATGGAGTAGATACTTGGCTTTTATTCCTGGTGCTGGCTGGGTCCCTGTGTCCTGCCCTATACCTGAAATCCTCTTTAGGTGAAAGGCAAAGCTAACTAGGAAGCTCCAGCTTGGGCCTCCTCCAGCATCGCCAGGACCAGCTGTGACAGAGCAGCTTGCTTCCTCCTGCCGACCCCCTTGTTTAAAGGGTTAAACACACAAAGGCAGGAGCCGCAAGCCCAACAGAGGGAACCGCAAAGCAGCCCCTCAAATGCTAACGATTTCACCAGAGGACCAGGATATTGTTAATTGTCTGAACTCAACTTCTAAGTGCCCTAGGAAACCTTCTAGTGTCTGAGAGTAAGATCAACAAGGAGGTGAGCTAGGTTTTCATAGTGTCATTGAGAAGTCCCCAGGAAACCTAACCCCGGTGGCAAACCCCAGTGTGCCCTGGGGAGACACAGGACCTGGGCACCTCTTCTGGATGCCACCAGCGAGGCACTTCCTGGAGAGCCGGCGATGGTGGGTCATTGGGGTCTACTCGAGGCCCCTCCTCCCACGCTGGAGAGGGGCTCTTCTTACTGCTCACCAATGCCGGACTTTAGTCCTGACGGGCGGTGAAGTGTGCTTCCGTCAGATTTCAGGGGAAGATCCAGCTGGGCTATCAGGCTAACTCACCACTGGCCCTGACCCATCCCGATGAATCATCCTGGTGAAGTGAACATCAGAGGCAGCTTTGAAGGAGAAAATGACAGCACTCTAGGGCGGCCTGACAGGTGAGGAGGGAAGAGGTGAGGGGCGGCATTGTCTTTGAATCCTGAGGAGCGTGACTTCTAAGGGCTGATTGCCAGGATCTAAGACTATTTAAAGAACAGGGCAATAGAAGTTGTCTATCATTGAGAGTTTGCTATGCCAGGCACCATACTAAAACTTTTCATGCAATATCTTGGTTATTCATGCCCTGAACGTTATAATGCAGTGCACTATTATTATTATCCCCATTTTGCAGATGGGGAAATAATCGCAGAGAAATTGAGCCGCTTACTTTAAGTCACACAACCAGTAAGTGGCACAGGTGGCTTTTACATTCCGGTCTAATTTCGAAGGCTGGGATTGTACGTATTATCTAGGCTGCCTCTTTAGCAGGGCGGTTAAGTTTTCTATATGGCTTCTTCCTCCTTCTGTCACTGTTCATCATCCAGTTCATCTTCCCAGAACTGAGGCCCGGGGCAGTGCCTCTAAGCCCACACACCCATCATTCACTTTTATCAACTCTGGGTCTAGACAAGGGGTACAGGAAAGAGCCGGGTGGCTGTGGTGAAGGCATGTCTTAAAGCTCAAATTTGTGTGTTTTTGTTGCGGGAGCAGGACAGATGAGGGAGGGGGAAAGAGATAACGTGTGGAACTAGATTTCTTTTCTTTTCTTTCTTTCTTTCTTTTTTTTTTGAGATGGAGTTTCGCTCTTGTTGCCCAGGCTGGAGTGCAATGGCTCGATCTCAGTTCACCACAACCTCCGGCTCCCTGGTTCAAGCGATTCTCCTGCCTCAGCTTCCTGATTAGCTGGGATTACAGGCATGAGCCACCACACCCGGCTAATTTTGTATTTTTAGTAGGGAAGGGGTTTCTCCATGTTGGTCAGGCTGACAGGCCGACCTCAGGTGATCCGCCCGCCTTGGCCTCCCAAAGTGCTGGGATTACAGGTGTGAGCCACTGTGCCCGGCCGGAACTGGCCCCCTCCCTCCCCTCCCCCCTTCCCCCTCCCTCCCTCCCTTCCTTCCTTCCTTCCTTTCTTCCTTCCTTCCTTTCTTCTTTCTTTCTTTCTCTTTCTTTCACATTTTAAAGTGTTTTTAATTTTTTTTAATTTTTAATTTTTATTATTTTACTTTAAGTTCTAGGGTACATGTGCACAACGTGCAGGTTTGTTACATATATATACGTGTGCCATGTTGGTGTGCTGCACCCATTAAGACAGTGTGGTGATTCCTCAAGGATCTAGAACTAGAAATACCATTTGACCCGGAACTAGATTTCTTAAAGGCTTTACCACACCAGTTTGGGAAAAGTTTTCTCTTTTAAGAACCTGAGGCCTGGAAATCAAAAAAGGGCCACCCAGGCTAGAGTCCAGGCCGGAGCAGTAATCACTACATAGTTAAAAAACAACTTAACACTATATTTAGGGTATGTCTGTGCTTAAATGAAATAGTTTTTTTTTTTTTAAGTGTATGTTTTCACTTCTTACAAGTCAGAAAATACCCATATTACAAAAAGATCTCCCATCAGTCCTAGTTGTGAGAACAAAAAATTACAAAAACCCAATGATCAAAAATAGGAGAACAAATTCTGGCACATTAACCAGAAGACTAGGTGAAGCAACACAGGAAGATGCTTATGCAAAAGTTTTTGAATAAAACCACAATTTTGAATAAAAAGCCTTCCATAAACACACAGGCAAAACATATGGAAAATAAAAGTGTTTTTTCCCAATGGTGACCTTTTTTTCCTTCATAGTTTTTCTCCATTGTTTTTGTAATGCTTTGTGACAAATAAAAAATGCACACAATTATATGGTGGCATTTACCTTATGTGTACATTTTGCTTATTTCCCTTGAAACCCTGTATCCAAATGTGCCAAATAGCTTTTCATTTGAACTTGCAAATTGCTGCATGAAATTTAAATATTCCTTTAAATACACAACCCACATCAATTGCTGCTATACACATTGGAATGAATTCTTCAGGTTCAAGTCGTTTTTATCCAAATTTAAATTATCCATGTTTATCAGTAATACTTTATGTTTCTTGGGTAGGAACCAAAACGAGGAGAGCAAAAGGGGAGCTCCCAGCCCCCAGCAGTTCACATTAAAACAACACTGAAACCCAATTCTCTCTTGCCCACTGCCCCACTACTCCTCTTTCTTGGAAGGCTGGAAAATGGGTTATTTGGAGACACCCAGGGCTCCTAGCCCATTAGGGAGGCTCTGAACTTGGCTGAGGCTTCTGAAGTCTGGCAGCCTGAGCAGATCAGGTGGCTGTCTGCACTAGCGACTATAGCAATCAGCCTGGGGAGCCTTCTCATGGGAGAAGTGAATGTTAGCCGCAATCCTCATCCATTTGCTTTACCAGAAATCAAAGGCTCCTTCAGATCGCCCTGGTGGAGTAGGAAGCTGATTTTGTAGGCTCTAAGAGTGTATGTGTGTATTCATCTATACTCTACTCTTTCCTCTAAAGCTTAAGAGATGCTCTAGGATTAAAGCGACGGTATGGTAAGACCAAAAGTTTAAAAACACAAAACAAACAGACGAAAAAAACACAACTACATGGCCTAGAGCAAGGAATGAGAGGAGGGTAAGAGGGGAGGATTTCAAAATGAGAATTTCGTAGAATGAAGCTACAATAATGAACAAAGAATTTCGTAGCCAGAGTAAATAGTAAAACCAAAGCATTTTTAAACTGGCAGAGCTCTTGTTTCTAAGATTTGAGAGGCTGGGGTGAGTGGTGATTTGCTTGTGGCTTGAGTACCCCTGAGAAAATTATACAGCATGCCCAGGAGAGCCTTTTCTACTGGTTTTAGACGGTTAAAAATCTCCCAGGAAGGGAGCATGACATCTGTTTCCATGTAGTCTGGTATCATTTACTCTCAATCTGCCATGTAATCCTTTCCTGTTTTATTATTTTTTAGTGCGTTTGTGCATATATTCAGTTGCTTCCATAGACTCCTTGAGGGCAAGACGTCTATTATACTTTTTCTGTATTGTCCTACAACCCCAACCTTGAAAACAGACCAGGATTTGCCATCATGATGTGTGCTGGCTTCTCGGCCCCCTGCCCCACACAGCATCCGCCAAGAGGAGCTGATTCTTCTACTCCTCCGGCCCACCCGAGCCCAAAAATACAGTCCCCCAAATACTGTAAACCAGTCTTAAGTGGAGATACAATTTGTCTTTTAGGCAAAATTATGAATCTTAACTTTCATAATTCTAGTTACTAGAAGACAATATGGAAGCTCTTTCTGTGTCTGAGAGAAAGTGAGCAGAACAAGAGATTAGAGTAACAAAAAATTGTAGCCAGAAGGGAAGAACGAAAGCTAGAAAAAGGAGGCATGGCAGATAGGAGGTTTCAGGTAGCGGGTTAGCAACTGAAGAGAGGTGAGCAGTTTGGCCAGGATTTAAGCCTAGCAACGCTTTGTTGAGGTACATTTTCTTGATATTCCTATTCTTAGGCAAATTATTCTGTGCCTTTGCTCTTTTTAATTTCTCCAGAAGGTGCTAGGCAGACAGTCCTGGAGTGTTCTGGAAAAGAGTGCTTTGTGTGAAGATAGCAGGAAAACACATCATGGGAATGACAGGCTTCGAGCTGAGTAAACCAGCAGTTAATCACTTCCCACTGGCTCAGGCTTCTGAGATGCAGGTATGCTCTGGCCATCCTTTAGGAAGCTAGCATCCCCTTCAAAAACAAAAGCCCCTACTGCCTGGGTGTGGGTTCCCATTTCTAATATTTACATCACTGGACTTTGTGCAACTACACTTAATCCTTTTGGGAATAGCGATGGGGCTCACGTCAGATAAAGGTGTCCTTGACCACAGCATGATTCAAGCAGTTCCTTGGCAAGTGTTTCATTGTGAAGTGTAGTTTTCACAGAGGAAGTGGACTTTAGGGTGAGGTGGGGAAGTGGAGGTGCAGGATGTGGGCAGTCCATCGAATCCCAGCTCACCAGAAGGCCGAAGGGCTGTATTATACCATTGCAGGCATCTGGGAGTTTTAACACTGGATTCATGGGTCTAACCAAGAGTTCCACTGGAAAGGCAGCATTTCAAATCCTTTCGGAGTGTCTCTGGAGTTGAAAACAGACCAGGACTTAGCATCATGATGTGTGCCGGTCCCTCTGACCCCATTGCCATGCAGCATCCGCCAAGAGGAGACGACTCTTCCGCTCCTTTGGCCCCCCTGTGCCCAGTCGGCCCCTCAGGAGACACAACTGCTCCCCTGCCACAGACAAAGCACTTTTCACCTTCCCGGTCATTAGGTTCCCCCTGGAGACGGTGGATTCCACGGCTCCACAGGATCTGCCTCGGGGCTCCGCTAGAATCAATGAGGGCTGAACTGCCTTCATTTACATCCGATGCCAGGCCTCAGAGCAGTGTTCTGTTCACTTCCATGAAACAACAAATCCAAATGCAGTTTGAGAATGGAGTAACAGAAACTTACAAAAGAGCCAGCCTTTAGCTTCCACGTGAGATTTGAATCTACTGCTTTGAAACGTTCTTTGCCTCCGTGCACAGGTGATTAACAACTCCAAAACAAACTTTGAAACTGTGACTTGAGCTTTGTTTCTGGGCCACTTGAGGGGTACCATGGCCTTGCAGTGAATGTTCTCCTGGGCAGTGGTACTGGGGATTTTCATTTCAAAAGGAAAAAGTTACTTTCAGTTTCCCTAAGGACCTAATGCAGGTGGGAAAAAAAAAAAAGGATTGGGGCTAAGGAACAAGAGAGGGACTCTACACACACTGCCCCGTTCGGTTATCGGCCCTGAGGAAGTGAGTGGGCATGTGGAGAGGGGCAGTGAAACCACCTCCTTGAGGGATGGAGAAATCAACGCCCAGATGGCAACATCAACCTGGGCCGGCCTGGAAGCAGGGAGCGGATGCCAAACCAGCACCTCTGGTTTCCAGGCCCCACGCTGCACTGCCCGCCTTGACGGGAGCTGGATGACTCTGAGCAAGACACTAAATCTTTCTAGGTCTCGTTTTTCTCGGTCCTCAATGATCTGAAGGCTCCTTCCAGTTCTGAATCAGCATTTAAGTTTAGGGCAACAGCCTCGGCAGGCCCTCATGTGGCCTGGACTCGACCCTTGCTTCTCCATGGCTTTGGTGACAAATGGAAAGAAAGCTCTCACAGGCAGCAGCAACCAGCCTTTTCCTCTGGGTTGATGCCCATTTGTCAAGAATTTGGCAAAAGTTACATTCATATTAGTGAACTCTCAACAGAGCTTCATTCATTGACACACAAAATTGATGACATCTGTTGGAGGAATGTAGCTCTGAAAACCCTCAATGTCAAAAAGTATGTATAATGGAAGGAACACTTCTTGTATTGCCCAACATTTCTAATTTCTTTCCAAACCCTTGTCTCCAGTTCTGGAAATGATGGCTCCCTGAACACCCTAGTGCTTTTTGTTTTGATTGGAGAATTTGGATTTTTTTTCCCCCTGTATATACATCTGACTGTAGATTTAAAAAAAAAAACTGCTACAAATAGTGTTGACAAGTTGAAAAAATGGTTAACACACATTCAAATACTTGAGTAAAACAGATATATATATAATTTTTTTTTTTTCCCGGAGAAAAAAGAAATCAGGCCCAAAGTATTGAACTTTGGAGGATACAAACCAGCATATGCAAAAATTAGATTTTGTTTCTGCTAATGACATCTCTAGGAACAATAAGGAGGGGAATTGTTCTTTTGTTTTTTTTTGAGACAGATTCTCGCTCTTTCATCCAGGTTGGAGTTCAGTGGCGCTATCTCGGCTCACTGCAAGCTCCACCTCCCAGGTTCACGCCATTTTCCTGCCTCAGCCTCCCGCCACCACGCCTGGCTAAGTTTTCGTATTTTTAGTAGAGATGGGGTTTCACCGTGTTAGCCAGGATGGTCTCAATCTCCTGACCTCGTGATCCACCTGACTTGGCCTCCCAAAGTGCTGGGATTACAGGCGTGAGCCACCGCTGGGAATTGTTCTCTTCAATGTCAGTTTGAAATAGTTCAGAATGTATCCACAAAGCACTTTTCTTTTTTCTCTTAAGAACTGATTGTAGGCCAGCACAGTGGCTCATGCCTGTAATCCCAGCACTTTGGGAGGCCGAGGTGGGCAGATCACTTGAGGTCAGGAGTTCGAGATCAACCTGGGCAACATGGTGAAACATCATCTCTACTTTTTAGAGTACTTTCTTACTCTTTATTTTTATACAAAAATTAGCCAGGCGTGGTGACATGCACCTGTAATCCCAGCTACTCGGGAGGCTGAGGCATGAGAATTGCCTGAACCCAGAAAGCGGAGGTTTCAGTGAGCTGAGATCATGCCACTGCACTCCAGCCTGGGCAACAGAGTGAGACTCTGTCTCAAAAAAAACAAAACAACAACAACAAAACAAACTGTAGAACTCTGATTATTTGTTGAAGATGCTTATGTTTTTATCTGTGTCCTCTCTCTGTGGAGTTCCACAATGTTTTACTCTGAACAGGGCAACTGCTCCAGCTCTTCATTCTGAAATCTGGGCCTGCTAAGTTTCAGCAATGGAATTTAGAATATGAATCTTGAATTCTCTCTCTACACTTCATGGTTCTCTAAATGGTGACCATCTCAGCTTCCAGCCTTGGCCTTTGCATATTGAAGAGTCCTAATCTCTGTACCTTGACCTCACAGAGTGGCATGTTCAGAGGTTATCACACCCAGTCACACCCCAGGCGTGTACCACATAGAGACAGGGCTGTTCTCCTTTTTTATATTAATCTGAAAGATTAGGTAATCATTCTTCGAATTGGCATGATGCTTCATAATTAACTGATCTCGTCTGATCTCTGGAACCCAGAGGGGAAGTCAGATGTGAAACCACTCCCTCGCGGTCATGTCAGCTGCTAAACGGTTGACTCCACCTCCATCTTCCCAGCCTCCTCCTCTCCTAATTATACCTGCGGCTTCATCTGTTTTCATCTGTTATCTAGAAACTGTTTTTCTTCTGCTGTAAAATGTTTGAAACAAGGGGAAGGAGATTCCAGGCAGGGCTCAGGAGTCACAGAGGGCCAGAGTTTGAAGCCCAACCCCACTATTTGGGAGCTACTGAACTGAGTCTCTGAGCATCAGTGATGTGAGGCTTAAGTGAAATAGCCCTTGTAAGTACAAGTTGTTCAGCACACATAAACAGCATCTGAAAGTATTAAAAACCGTCATCATAACTTGGGGTAATGTTAGTCTCCCCTTAGCTTCACAAGGATGGGTGGTCTTTGGAGCACAAATGGCAAGTTGAGGACCACAGCAGTTAACTTTTTGTTTTTCGAGATGGAGCCTCACTCTGTCATCCAGGCAGTGGCATGATCTTGGCTCACTGCAACCTTCGCCTCCTGGGTTCAAGCGGTTCTCCTGCCTCAGCCTCCTGAGTAGCTGGATTGTAAGTGCATACCACTGCGCCTGGCTAATTTTTGTAAGTTTTTTTTTTTTTTTTGAGACGGAGTCTCGCTCTGTCGCCCAGGCTGGAGTGCAGTGGCGCGATCTCGGCTCACTGCAAGCTCCGCCTCCCGGTTCACGCCATTCTCCTGCCTCAGCCTCCTGAGTAGCTGGGACTACAGGCGCCCGCCATCACGCCCGGCTAGTTTTTTGTATTTTTAGTAGAGACGGGGTTTCACTGTGTGAGCTGGGATGGGATGGTCTCGATCTCCTGACCTCGTGATCCGCTCGCCTCGGCCTCCAAAGTGCTGGGATTACAGGCGTGAGCCACTGTGCCCGGGCCAATTTTTGTAACTTTAGTAGAGACGGGGTTTTCCCATGTTGGCCATGCTGGTCTCATTTGAACTCCTGACCTCAAGTGATCCACCTGCCTCAGCCTCCCAGAGTGCTGGGATTACAGGCATGAGCCACCATGCCTGGCCGAGCAGTTAACTTACATGGAACAAGCCTTAGGCGCCTGGTACTGTACCGTGTACTTGAAGTGGTTACAGATTCGACTCCCACAATGATAAACTATGAGCTAGGTGCTAATCTCATCTCCATTTTAAAGATGGAGCAGCTCAGATTTAGGAACTTGACAGGTTAGGCAGCCTAATAAAGGTGGAGTCCTAATTTGAAGCCAGATCTGGCTCCCAAGTGAAAAAGGCCAGGTTTAGGAAAGGCTTCCATGACTAGAGTGATGCAGAGAGGGTTTGGCCAATCTGAGGATTGGCAGAGGGGAGGCTAGGGGTGCTGAAACTGTAGGAGGGTCGAGACCAGTGCATTTATTCGCCATGAGCAAGGGGACAGCTTTTTGGAAGGAGACCTAAAACCAGGCTCCAGGACCCTGCTTGGATTCTTTGCCTTATAGCCTTTGTCTTTCTGTGGAGAAGAGATTCCTGATTAAGGGGCATGGAAATACAGCTACAGAGATATTTAATACTTTTGAATGAAAATATATCTGCATCCAAATGAGTTTTCATTTATTTCCATTCTGTTTGCTTTTGGTGAGAACATCCTTTTTTCTCCCTGCAGACAGTTGAAGCCAGTATTGTTTGTAATCTATTTTTATTTGCTTAGAGTCTTCAAGAGCTAGGGAAATGACTGATGACATTTTTAGTTTCCAAGTCTGAGAAAATGGAGACGTCTTGGAATTGAGAACTCACAGGAGTTGGGAAGCATAAGGCCATAAAGACTCACTAAAGCACTAGTTTCAGTCAAATCACACTGCTGGGGGACAACAGCCGATCTGGCACATTAACCCATCCTTGGTTCTTGTGTGGCTATGCCACTGCTAGAGACTTAGCTAATATGTCAGGAAGAAAAATCCCCAAACCAGTAAAGCCACTGCCAAAGTCCTACATGGATGTGCAGATATACACCAACAACATTGAAAATGACGTTTGGAAAGGGCCTCTCCTGCTTGGTTATAACTTTAACAGACCAAAATAACGCTGCCTTCAGTGTTTCTGAGAAGGTAACACATGAAACCCAGTTTCCCCTGGACTCTGGGATACCGTTTTGAGAACCTATTTGTGGCGGAAGGCAGGTCAGTGGCATGATCAAAAGTTCACAAATGAAGAACGTACAAATGACAGGACCACCAAATTTAGAAAATGTCCTACAATGTGCATTTTATTCCATGTCATTATACAATGTTTACATATAGTTATAACTCTCAAGAAAATGTCCTTTACCAATTGGATGTAGTGTCTAAATCTTTCACTTTAACATGAAGAACTGAAAACAGTGGAAATCCACATTGTTATCCTACAGATTGTCATGAGCTGCACGTGTGCCAATCAGAAAGGAATGGAAGTCTCGAAGAGCAGCGTGGCTTACAGACCCTTGGCTTTAGTGAATTCAGGCATGCGGGATCCATAGTCTCATCTTGTAGTAAAACTCAAGACAAAATAAGTTAGTGTTGGACAGAGTTCTACATTGTACAATGTTGAACAAAGGACCACAGGGGGACCTTTTGTTTAAAGTAGCACCAATCCACACCTGATTGTGTTTCCAACATTCATCTTCCTGTTGACTCTATCATTGGCACTTTGAATGGAACTTCTTCTGCTTTATTGAGGATTCCTACACTGACTAAGCATACCGTGTTGCTAAACTCTCTACAAAGTGTGGCAACATCAACCCGGGAAATGGCACATTTAAACCAGGATCGCCCTGACATGGGCTTGCCTTTTTGTGTGTGTTTTCTCCACCCCCTGACCTAGCTGGTATTTCGTGGATGTTTCTGTGACAGTGGTAAAAGTAAATAAAAATGCATTTAAGGGGTAAGCAGGTGTTTAAAAACAAAACAAAACAACAACAAAAGGAAAGAATGTGGTCGCAGCTAAGGAGGTTTTCACATGTTGTTTAACTCCAGTAAAGTCTGATCCAGCATCTGATGCATACTAAGGTTTTCTTCTTTGGCATGAGCCACTTTCTCTGTGGTGGGATTAGAAAATTAAGTCATGAATAGCCGTGCTTTGGACACAATGGTGGTTTGTACATTTAGGCAGGCAAACATCAATCACAAACACAGGATGAGATGATTAGAACTAGGCATGCTTGTAAGACATTACTCATTTCTAGACAAGAACCTAAGATGGGGGGAGGACGTCTTTGACCCAAAGGAGCCATGGCACGGATTCTCATAGAGCAGTCAGGTGCACCTCCACCAACAATGCACCGAGGATAAAATGCACATGGGGTTTGCTGAAGGTTCACTGTGTGCCGTGGGAACAGGGAGAGGTAAAAAACCAAACACAGCTGCGGCACTGTTATACAGACTGGAGAAGTTACAAACGGCAGACATTTCCGAGGTACAGGCAGTTAAAAGTCTAGGAGTTGTGTGGTAACACAAACTCACAAAAACAAAGATGACATAAATAGGTTTTCTGAGAACTTTTAAAATGATTTATTTCTGTTGCTCATAAAAAATTATCAACATGTTTCATGCACACTTCATTAGGACATTCTCTTAATATTTTTATAGTGTTCTATGTATTAGCATGACATTCTCCCCAGACTCCAACAGCACCATTAGACTGAGTAAAGCATACCTTTCAGACAACCAGGAGCTTCTGGCATGAGTTCCTGTTTTCAAAAGCTATTTTGCCCAAGCATAGGAACATTTAATCATATTTCAAACACTATACCATATGTTTAGAAGTTAGGAATATGAATACCTAATAGGAATATATATACACACATATATATGTATACTTAAAGTAGGACTCATGGCTGTCGGGAAATAGAAAACATTTTTTTGGGGGGGAGCTCCTGATTATTTATCAGTTCAAACAAAAGGACCTGCTATTTCAAAGAGCAGTGCTGAATTGACATAAGTATTTTACCATAAAAGCTGTTTTGTGATTAAAGAGAACGTAATTATTCCAGCCATACAGAGAAAAATGCAGGCAAGGCCAGCCTTTCAGCCAATTCCTTGTATTTGCATTTCTGCAGAAAGCAACTGTTTTCAACTCTATTAGTTGAAGGTAGGACAGTCTTAGATTTTCTGCACATGGGCTCCACTCCTAGAATTCAGCCCAAGTTTTTTCACTCTTAAGTTTAATCCTCATTCAGAGCCAGCTTTAGTTCATTAGTGAGGCGGCGGTTTTGCTCAAGTTGCTGGTAGAGTTGATCTGTACAGGTCAGCAAGCAGGTTAGCAGAAAAGAGGCAGAAGGAAGAGAGGTTAGCAGACTGGGTGAGAGGCAGTTAATAGAGAACAGAGACCTCAAGCAGGACAGCAACTGGTCACTTGCTGAGCAGTTTACTCTTACCCCATAGTCACCTGTCCTGTATTCAGGAAGGGTAGATCCTAAAAAGCTTGGTAGACTTAGGAAGGGTCAGAATTTCTCTCTTGGTGGGGAGAGGAGGGGAGGAGGAGCAACATGATAAGAGGAGGAGGAAGAGTGCACGTTCCTCTTATACCTCACTAAACCACTTTGTGAGCTGAGCCATACATGAGCTCACTTTGTGAGCTGAGCCATACACTTTGTGAGCTGGCAACAGATTTGGGAATGGAGGCCTGGCTGGAGGTGAGCCCAGTGCGACATCCACCCCTTGCTAGGGCTATGTTGAACTTAGGTGAAACCTCGACCTGCCCGGTGCTGCCCACCTCTTCCAGAACCCCTTTCCTCTCCACTCACAGGGCAGGCTTTCCCCTCAGGTAGTACCAGCTGGGGGTTACTGCTTTTGCTGCACTGAAATTTTCTGAAATTTGGAATTAAGTCCCTGTCCTTCCCCCAGTCACCATGATACAGGGTACACATTCTGACTCTCATCTAGCTTTGATAGTGTTATCCATTCAAACAGCAAAAGAACAAGCACTTGTCACCACTCAACACTGATTTAGAATTTATCTGCTTACTTCTTTTTTTTTTTTTTTGAGACAGAGTCTCGCTCTGTCACCCGGACTGGATACGGTGGCGCAACCTCGGCTCCCGGGTTCACGCCATTCTCCTGCCTCAGCCTCCCTAGTAGCTGGGACTGCAGGCGCTCACCACCTCGCCCGGCTAATTATTTTTGTATTTTTTAGTAGAGACGGGGTTTCACCGTGTTAGCCAGGATGATCTCAATCTCCTGACCTCGTGATCCACCTGCCTCAGCCTCCCAAAGTGCTGGGATTACAGGCGTGAGCCACCACCCCGCCCAGCCCTATCTGCTTACTTCTTGAAGAGGATGGCATTCATGTGTGGTGCTAATGGATGTGTATAAAATGAACAGAACTTGCAACACCTACATGAAGACCAGCGTGATATACATTTTACACACTGACACGTGATCTGCTTCTGGGGGAAAACAACTGCAGGAGTGTCTGTATCTGACGATCCAGGGGACACCCACGCTATGATAAGCAAGAGCCTGCTATGCACTGGCAACAGCCGGAGGATGCAGGGTGGCTTTGAATGCTGGTGACAACTTGGACCTAGAAATACTTCATGATCTTGAAAAGCTAACAGTCCTACCCCTGGGGAAAATGTGCCTGCAGCCCCCAGGTCTGTTGGGAGATTGAGCTGTTCTCACATTAACATTCTCTCATAAATGGTAGGACATGGGAGGATGCTATGCTTGTTATGTTTTCTCGCTTGGAATATCTGCTGCTCTGTCCTCCTCACTCATCCACATTTTCTGAATACGCAAAACTCCAGTCAAATGTCAGCTACCTCCTCCAGGGAGCTCCCAGTCAGAACAGTTCTCTCTTCCTTGTTGGCTCCAAATGCACATGCCTATGAGTTCAGACTCACTTCACTCCTCTATCTCCCCACCAGATGGCCAGCTCATCGAGGGCAAAGAGCCTTTCCAGCCCCTCTCTTTACACATCCCCACTGCTTCCCATGGTATTTTGCAAGTGACATATGCTTGGGGGTTGCAAGACATAAATCCCATGACTACATTCACACTACGGACACAGGGAACTGTCACCATGGGTAGGGAGCATGTCTCAGTTTGCTGAGCCCAAATGTTTGGCCAGGCTAGAATGGAAGAACTTTGGCGAAAATCTGGAGAATCTAGAGGGTCAGTGTGAACTCAGCAGGAAGGACAGCGGTCCCTCCGACAGCTTCCTCTGGACCCGCTCTGCTTCAGCTGCTGTGGAGCTGGTGTGCATGGGTGGCCGAAAGGCAGGCACAAGACATGCTCATATCCTTGGAAGTGTTTTCCTTCCTGTTCTATGGAGACTCCCAGCTGTCTGAAGCTTCAAGTGCCCAAACTCAGTGATGCTTTTGGTTTGGCCTCCACTGGAGCAGCTGTAGCTATGACCTGGCCCTTTGAACCAGAAGCCTGGGCTCCAACAATTTCTTGATAAACTTGACTTGCTGTTTGCCTCTTGCATGTGCACACCTTGGGCTACTCCTGACCTGCCCTCCCAGTCCATTAGTGCCCCACTTCCCCTTGTAGAGTGTACTGATAGAAAGTGTGAAAGTCTCTGGAAGGATTTCCAAAAAACAGATGTGCCTCCAGAATTACATGGACATCTGCTCAGCAGAACTTTCAGACTTGGCATTTTGTCTACGTCAGGAAGCAGAATTTACTCAGAGAAGGGTACTCTTCTCTTATTCTGAATTTAAAAAAGAACAAGGAAGGAATCATAGAAGCAGGCCCAAGGATTAAGAAAAGAAAAACATGAAATCATAGAAGTCTTTATACACTCAAGGGAGAGACACTGTCCAGATTCTAAAAGTCCACCACACTACGACCACAATACTTTAATTCTCAGCTTTCTTTTAAAAACATATTTCCTCTATGCTTTGAAGTCTCTGTAGAGTGAGAATGACACTATCTTCTGAGTTTGTCCAAATTTATTTCAGTATGGTGGTGTATCAGCCCTCTCCGGCTACAAAAACTATATACAAAACACGCAGATCATCCATGTTAAAAAAGAAAACCAGGAGAAATATATAGCTAGATTGTTCAGGAAGGAGAAATGTTGAGGATTATGACACTAAAGTCCATATAAGTTAAAGTTCTAATTTTTACAATGTATTTTTTTTTTAAAAATCAGTTAATTGCTGTTTGTGAAATAAAACAGAAGCCCAAATGAAATACAATTGTCTTCTGAACAATTTCCACCAACTATCTTTTTGGGAAGAAAAAAAAGAAACTTTCATTGCTATATTTTAAAAATGTCCACAAATGAAAACACAGCCATTGAACACAAAGATTATGAACAATCCCTCCAAAAGAGTATGTGCTAAAAATCACAAATCACGACTGACCAGAGTAATCATATTTAGAAAACCTAAGGTGTCATTTTCATGATCAAAATAAAAGTGGCTGAGTCATGAATATACTTCAAAAAAGCTTGAACTTTTCTTTGTGCTATAAAAGGATGATCAACAATAACCAAAACTTACATTGTTTGAATCCAAATTCTTTTTCACCCTTCTCAATGTATAACTTCCTAGTAATATGGGACAGCTACGGAACCATTCATCATGAGCCTTTGATTAGTTAGCCAGGTCCTCCCAAGCAGGGCCACCGAAACATCAACATAGAGGGGTCACTACATCCTGAGCTAAACCTCCAGCAAAGGAACACACTGATCAAGCCAGACCTTTCAACTCTCAACAAGCAGTGTCCCCTGTGTGTCCCAGACTCCAAAGCAGAGCCATCACAATTCCCCCAAAACCCCCACAGATGTCCAGACCTCATTCTAACCTTTGAAAAACAGAGGGATGCAGGCCTGGGTATTTTGTTAAAGTTCAACAAGGAACCACTGCTTTAGAAACTCCTGATACAATTCTGTATAGTGTTCAGAATTTAAAAAGAAAAAGACAGCAGCAGCCAAACACTAACCCTCATATGTGTGAAGCAGCTTTGTAGTTTTATTCGATGTTGAAACTAAAATGTCAATAAATAAGAAGTAAAAAGAATAGCAAACAGAAATAGCTTACACAGTGTTTATTTGACACTGAAACGAAGAGCTTCTGTACAATAGAAAGCACAGTGTGTGCCTGGCTCTAAAGCAGGATGCTAAGAGAGAGAACCAGGGTCAGCTGGAGAACAGACAAATGCAGAGCTCAGAGAGGTGGGACATCCAGCTCGACGAGGGAGTCTTGGGAGAAGTGAAGCAAAGAAACTTATCTGCGTGAAGATAAAAAGGTGGGAGGAAAAAAAAAGTGACGCAATGAGAAAAAAAAAAAGAAAAAAGAAAACCAAACCAATAGATGACAGCACCTGAAACACAGACAGGAAGCAGTCATGCAAAACCCACTGCCAGCCACACCCTTGGGAGGTCGTCCCACCTGAGGCCGTCACAGGCCGCCTTTCAGCAAGGGTCCATTTTGAGAAAACCCATGAACAGAATTTAAAAACAAATTTTAAGCTACACTCATCTTTCAGAATATTTAATCATACTTGATGCAAAAAGTTTTTCCCAAAGAAATCACCACATTTTAGTACTGGAAAAGACCTTAGAGACAGATGATCGGCTCCTCCCCCTCATTTACAAATGAGGGGTGAGAAGATAGACTGTTCTCTGGTTTCCATGGCAACAGTCATGTCTCTAGGGGCTTTTTTGTTGAGTGTGGGGATTCTATAACCTCTAAGGCCACAGGCACATGCCATACTCTTCAAGTTACCATTTTTCCTGCATGGGTAAATGAATGACAGGTGGGCTTGGAAAATGACATTTCCAGCTTCAGTGGAATTTAGGGTGATATTAGAATGAAGAACTCTGAAACATTCCAGGTTAGAATTTAAAGTAGTAGGATAAGTTTAATATTGAAGTTTGGTTAGTAATACGTAAATTAGTTGTATCTGTTGAAGGTTCTTCTCATGATAACAAGACTACCTACTCCAACTCTTACTGCCTAAACAGTAAAATGTGGGCCATTAACTCCCAAGCTCACATTGTACAATCTGTGTTGAATTTCCCATTTCTTTGACACAGGTTGTGGTAAGTATTTATCGTGGGTATTTTAATTCTTTTCATGAAAACAGAAAATTAAAAGGCTTAGTTACTCAGCAGAGGGTTCTTTTCACTCTAGAATTCTTTGGGTTTTTTTGTTTTTTTTTTTTTGAGACGGAGTCTGGCTCTGTCGCCCAGGCTGGAGTGCAGTGGTGTGATCTCGGCTCACTGCAAGCTCCACCTCCCGGGTTCACACCATTCTCCTGCCTCAGCCTCCTGAGTAGCTGGGACTACAGGTGCCCGCCACCACACCCGGCTAATTTTTTTTGTATTTTTAGTAGAGACGGGGTTTCACCGTGTTAGCCGGGATGGTCTCAATCTCCTGACCTCGTGATCCGCCCGCCTTGGCCTCCCAAAGTGCTGGGATTACAGGCGTGAGCCACTGTGCCTGGCCTACTCTAGAATTCTTAAAAGTAAAAGAGATGATCTTTTATAGTACCACTGTTAGGGCTGTATTGGATCATGCCAATTTCCTTGTCCTCAGATTCTCAATAACCTGACACTTTAAGGGTTCCTTCAATTTCTATTTATTTTATGAAAATGATTATGTTGTACTTAGTTGAATCTCAGGAAACAAAGTTTTGATATTTCTTGAGACGTTCCTGCACAACAAACAGCATGGCCATCTAGTTTTACTTGAGTTTAGCTTAATTTCCCAAAAGGATAGTGCTCAAGGTCACTCACTCTAGTTCACTGCTCTAGTTTAGCACTTACAAAATAAAAGGATTCTGAAAAGAAAATGGTTTGTATAGACACTTAATCTAGTTGGCCTTCATATTAGTAGAAAGTGAAAAAACAATAACTATTCTAGGTTATGACAAAAAGGGTGAACACAAGAGTGCAAAGATGGAGATCTGGGAGCAAGGAAGGGATGGTGGTGAGTTTATTACATTAGCATGAGGGCAGGGTGTAAGCAGGCAGAGTGGATGCACGTTTACATGGAAGTCATATCGTTGAGAGCGTGGTCCAGCTCCTCGCTGATGGCTTTGTACTTCAGTTTCTGAGCGTACAGCTCGTCTATGACCAGGAAGTGGAAGGCAGAGGTGCAAGAACATGGAGAGTGATCAAGAGATGGAAGGTGAGTGAGGGTGGTGCATGCACCATCCCAACACAGCAGCAAGAAAAGGGCAATGCATGAAGGGGTTGGTGCCGCAGCAGGTGGCCAATGCAGGAGGCGTGCGTTTTGTTTTAAATAAATTGAAACAAAAACAAAGAGAACAAAACCCATTAGAAAATAAAATGAGAAAGACTCAATACGAAAATCATAACAAATATGGTAGGTATATCAGTAAACCATGTTAAATCCTAAACGAAACCACAGAAGGCTGTCTCCTGGTGAGGGGAGACAGGGGCTAATGGAACATCTTTCTTTTGCAGAGCTATATTTTAATTACACTGGAGTAGTCAGCCATCTGCAGCTATAAACAATGGGAAAAAAAAAATCCAACGGCAGTGTTTTGGAAGAACAATTTGTGACTACAGCCTGTAGTCCTTATCTGGCTCCACCTTCAAACCACCGACTTCCTGACCACACTAGACCACTGGGATAGCGATTTCTTAGTGTCATTTAAGCTACTCCTGTGGTCTTCCCACTCAAGCTGCCTATTACTGGTCCAGGAGGCTTGAAAAGCAATGAGTGCCACACTTTATATGGCAGTGGTATGGCAAGTCTGCAATTTAGTTTTGTAATGCTGCAGGTTTCATACTTTGCTGCACTTTGGCAGATCATTTTGCAACCATTTGTCATTCTCTCTTCTCCACTATTTTGATTATCTGTACCAAACACTAGTTCCTTCTCTAATCCCTTCTGTGATGTATATATTTGTTTGTCTTTTTTCTTTCTTGTTCACAGCTAATCCTTCACAAACCTCAAAGCTCAACATTTAGGATATCGGTGAGATAGAGTGGTTATTACTAAAATAAAACCTAAGTGCCTTAGGGGAGAAATGCTTAAGTATAATTTTTCCCTCCTCCTTCAGGATATAAAGTAGTTTGATAAGATAATACATGACTTAAAAAAACCCCCAAATCCTTACTTTGAATTCATACTTGGAAGAAGATGGGTTCTTCTAAAAACAAGTCCACAATCACCACATCATTCCCAATTTAATTAGGAAGTAACACTAAAGATATAAAATATACTGAGTCATTCTCACCTATAAGCACCTCACTCACAATGAAAAATAAACCTGCCACACTTCTAATGAGCATGAAGTCAAGCTGGATGGCATCTGCCACTATGGCTGGTAGCTAACTAGTCACCTGGTGAGCAAAAGACTCAGGTTCATGAGTTTAAGAGCCACAGAGGAAAACCCCAGAGGACAGACAGGAAGAATGTGCAGGTGCAAAGGAGCGTATCAAGGTGGATGCCCTTGAATTGGAAAATTGTTTTGCCACATCACTATTTAACCAGAAGGATTAAACTAAAAACACTACTTAAGATCTTACCTTCTAAGTCATCAATGCTTTTCTCCAATTTAGTTACTGACCTCTCCGCAAACTCAGCCCGAGTCTCAGCCTGTAATGATTTATTTGAGTTAAAGTTGGGAAGTTTGGTGTTTCCCGCAGCTACAAACACAGGGAAACTAGAGGATATAAATGAAGCACATCACCCATAAAGTGGATCTGAAACTACTTGTCAGTTTCAGTCACCTCTGTGAGAAATGGCAGCTAGCACTGTACACACACTCCAAGGCAACCTTAGAATATTCCTGACTTGGATCACTAGAACTTTAAAATGAAAAGGCCCTGACCAGTTCCATGAAAACAAACTCATTTAAAATCCAGTTGGCTTCATCCACAACTCTCATATTACCTCCTTCAGCTTGTCGGAAAGGACCTTGATCTCTTCCTCATATTTGTCTTCCTTCTGCGAGTACTGTAATTAGAAAGAGCATTCCAGATGTCAGGCTGCAGCTCAATCTACTCATGGCTTCTCATGCAAAGAACTCGCCAGCCCAGCCAACAGATGTTAAGGATCTCTTAGGAGGTAATGGAACCTCTGATATCGAATGGCACACTGCAATACATTCTCTGCTTTCTTGCCTATTGTTTTACATGGGATAACAACAAGATAACGTATCCACTTGGCACTTGGTTTAAATTAAATTGATGACTCATATCCCTAAGATAAAATAAATTCTCTAGTTAATAAAAAGAATTTGTTACCTAGTAACTCTCCAAAAATCACCTCACAATATTGCCATTTACTAAAATGTCTACTGTATGTGTTGCTTGCACTGGCAGGGCCTCTTTGGAGCAGCTCTTAAAAGACGCCTTTCCCCCACACCATGCTCCTGGCCTACCTTCTCAGCCTGAGCCTCCAGTGACTTCAAGTTGTTCGTCACAGTTTTCAATTCTTCTTCAAGCTCGGCACATTTGCTAACGTTTTCGATCAGAGGCAGAAAGGGTGGGAGACAAGCCAAAGGAAGGAGGAGAGAAAAAGGAGAGGGATGGGAAAAAATGAAAACCGAGTCCTAGAGACGAAGGGCTGCCTGAAAGTAGCCAAATCATCGGGTATTAAAATGTTTAGTTTTGCCAGGAACACTGCCCCCCAACCTCGCAACAGCAGAAGGCAGGGTGACAAAATCCAACAACTTTGAAGTGCAATAATTTGGCTCCTTTTTTGGCTGCCCAAAGAGCATTTATGAAGGGAAAACAAAGGAGCATAAAGGACCAAGGGAAAGCACTTAAAGCAAGATATAAATAGCAGAGGGTGAAGTGAAGGTGCAGTCGTTATACCAAACGAACCAGTAGGCATTGGAAGCTGAAAGACGTCTGGGTTGCAGTTAAACCTAAAAACCACACATGAGCCATCAGTACCTTATCCTCTGCAGCCATTAATGCTTTCAAGGTCTGATCCATTATTCTTAATTGTTCTTCCAGCTGTCGGACTTGGCTGTTAGTGGACACAGGAAATGCACAAGGCCATTCACAAAATCAGTGTGCAGGTAAGGCATGCAGTGATACACGCATTCATACATAGACACCCCACACGAGTCCTCCATGTTCCATACTCGTGGCTCATCCACATCAAATGAGCACAAAAGGAGCCCGGAGCTGAAACAGGTAATGTGCAGCTGCCAGAAGGTCATGCTGTTTAGTCACTGCTCTGCAGCACCCCATTCGTGGCCTCCTGGCGCCGGGCCTGCTTACCCTTCTGAGAGCTCAGCCCGCTCCTCTGCACGTTCCAGGTCACTCTCAATGATGACCAGCTTACGGGCCACCTGCAGCAGGAAAACACAACACACACACCATGGATCTTGCAAGTTTTGTGTAGGAGGGCAGGGGGGTAGCGATCAGATCCCATCAGGCACTAAGGGTTTTGTCTACAAACAATATGATCCTCTTTCTGGTAGACCGGAGAGAAGCAACTCTCCATTAGGAGTGCGAGCAGAGAGGAGATCAGAGGCTTCTGCTTAGACTCAGAATGGTCAGCTGTGCTTGGGCAGTCTCAATTGGAAGTCCGATCCGGAACTGGCAGCCAGGCCAAAATGTGGAAGGAGGGAGAAAATACAAATTCACAATCTCAAAAACGGCAGTAGGATGAGACATATACTGAAAAGGTGGGGGCTGCCAGGAAAACAAAATAAACCTAAGAACTCCTTCAATTCGATGGCTGATCTGTACATCTACCTCCTTATTGCAGAGGAAGAATACGAGAGACACTAACGTGAGACAAGTTGGTGAGATAATTGACAAAATCAAATTTGTATTTAGTGGAAGAACCAGAGAGAGGAAGGGAGCCTCTGAAGCAGATCAAAACTTGTGAGCACAGTGTAATCTGAAGGTAATAATGATAATGAAAAGGAGGGGCAATGCTGTTTCAGGATAGCCACAATGTGATCCAATAAGGAAAAAACAGAAATCTTAATAATCATATTGCCTCTTATCGCAGGAGGTTGTTTTCATGGGAACATGACCAGCAGCAAATTCTACTGAAAATCTGCATTGATAATAGTTTTCTACCACCCTTGAGGAGAGAGGCCTCCATGAATCCACTGAGAAACTGTCTGTGGTCTCTGGGTTGCCCAATCTGGATGTGCCAGGTGACTCTGAGAAGAAGTGACTTGCACCATGACAGCATGAGAGCCTCTTTTCACAAGACACAGGGCCCAACTCTCCCTTCTGGCCAAAGATCTTCTGTCCAGGTCTTTGTGGTTTGGGGAGAGGAGTTTTGGTCCTTCTTCCCAGTGCCACTGATCGGCTTCCTGATAAAGCCTGGGATCCCCTAGCAGGATTAAAATGAGAACTGTTTTCTGGAGACAAAGGAACTTTGCTTCTCGAAACCACCCATTTCTGCCAACCAAGCAGATGGCCTCACTGAGGAATCAAGACTGTGCATTGCTCCCTGGCCTCCTGAAGGCCACTGTTGGAAGTCCACAAGGCTGTGGCCCCCAGGACCTGACCTCTTCATATTTGCGGTCGGCATCTTCAGCAATGTGCTTGGCCTCTTTCAGTTGGATCTCCTGAATTTCCATTTTTTCTTCATCCTTTTGGGCTCGACTCTCAATGACTTTCATGCCTCTGGAAAGAAAGACAAGCAGGAAAACCCAAGATTTAGAGCTGACCTTCCCAAATGCACACTGCACTGCTGTGGCCTGTGAGGCTTAGTGTAAGTGGTAGACCAAAATAGAGCACAGAGCTACTTTTATTTTCCAAACCAGGAAACAACAATTTCCAGAGCTAAAGGTGGAAAAAAGAGACACATATCTCTCTGCTCATTCACTGTGAATGAACTCTCTCACCTTGAGTACCGATCAAACTATCAGGCATCTAACATTAATGATAAAAGGTACCATGTCAGGATTCTGTCTGAATCTTGGCAGCATGAAACCGGAAAAGCCAATATGCTTTACTATTAAAAAGATAATGAGATTTCTTGCCTTTCCTGTGGGAAGCCTCAGCTTGCACATGAATCAAAGCTAGAACAAAATCAAACTTATCTTTATATACCTCTTTCTACAAAGAATCTTCTTACCCTGCCAACCATAAGCAAAAATATTAGACTTAATAAAATATTAGACTTAATATTAGATTTAATAAACTAGTAAGCCCACAAAAAATGCTGATCTTTGACCATTTCAGACAAGTAATAATGGCAATTTCCTATGGTTCAACTGAATTCTTCAAATTAAGTTTTACCTGTAATGGAACCCTTTCATGACAGCAATGCTGGGAGACAGGCCTGACACTGTCCTCTACAGAGTGTATTACGGTCCTATGGCATGGTGTTATGTTTCAGAAAAATACTAACTGACCTATGATATTTTACAGATATATGGAATAACAAATCATGTAAAATGGAATTCATTTATCAAAATTTAAGTAGGCAGTATAAGTGAATCACTATTTTTTTATTTTTATTTTTTGAGACAGAGTCTCACTCTGTCACCCAGGTTGGAGTGCAGTGACGTGATCTTGGCTTGCTGCAACCTCCACCTCCTGGGTTCAAGCGATTCTTCTGCCTCAGCCTCCCGAGTAGCTGGAATTACAGGTGTGCACCACCACACTTGGCTAAGTTTTGTATTTTTTAGTAGATTTAGGGGTTATGCCATGTTGGCCAGGCTGGTCTCGAACTCCTGGCCTCAAGTGATCTGCCCACCTCGGCCTCCTAAAGTGCTCAGATTACAGGTGTGAGCCACCACATCTGGCCCACTATCTTTTGATGAAGCACTGGAATACAGTTGAGGAGATCTGGGTCGCAGTCTTGGCTTAGCCACAAATATGCTGTGAGCCTTGGTGCAAGTCACACTGGTCTCTGAACCCTAGTTTTCTCATTTGTAAAACTAAGGGACTAAATGACCCCCAAGTCCCCTTTACTCCGAAGTCTAACACTACCAGACTGCCTTTAAGGTGCTCTAACAAGTATATTTCAGAAGGAAGTCAGCCACAAAACCGCTCTTATGTGTACACTGTAAGAGATGATTAGGCATCTTAAAGAAGTCCAAAATGCTTGGTTAGCAAAGAAACACTAAGCAGCAGTGGATAATGGCCTAAAAAGTTTAGCTAAAAATCTTCTCAAATCCTAAAGTCTGAAATCACTCTTTATACCGGGTACCTGGTGGCAGGATCACTTCAAAGAGTGAGAAATGGACAAGATGACTGGCTGCCTTCACTTGCCCAGGTCACAGCACAGATAGATACACATTCAGTGTTCTGAGCCCTTCATGCGATGCCATCCCTCAAGCAGCAGAACGCTCTCTCACTTCACGGAGTCTCTCTTGAAGTACTTCCATGCAATACGGCAAATCCTTAATTCCAACAGTTGAGCATAAGGGAAAATGGCTTCTAGACCACCCAAGGCTGTGCTGGTCTATACAAACCATGCTTTCCTTTACTACCACAGAGCTGAATCTTAGAGTAATGATTCAGCTAGAGCCAGATTACAGCAGAAGAGGGCTCAGAACACACGAGCATCTGACTATTTGTGTGCACGTGTCTTGTGTGTATAGAGACCAAGTCCAAAATATTTTACTTTTGCAGACCGTATTTCTGCTTTGTGTTTTTTCTTCCACCTATTTGTTAAGCTATTTGACAACTGACAGTCCACAGTTCCTTTATTTAGGCCTAAGCCTCCTTGGTATATTATAAAATAAAGTTATACTTTAACAAATGCACGGCTGGGCGCGGTGGCTCAAGCCTGTAATCCCAGCACTTTGGGAGGCCGAGACGGGCGGATCACGAGGCCAGGAGATCGAGAGACGATCCCGGCTAACACGGTGAAACCCCGTCTCTACTAAAAAATACAAAAAAACTAGCCGGGCGAGGTGGCGGGCGCCTGTAGTCCCAGCTACTCGGGAGGCTGAGGCAGGAGAATGGCGTAAACCCGGGAGGCGGAGCTTGCAGTGAGCTGAGATCCGGCCACTGCACTCCAGCCTGGGTGACAGAGCAAGACTCCGTCTCAAAAAAACAAAACAAAACAAAAACAAAACAAAACAAAACAAAAAACAAATGCACAACTGCTCTGTGGTCAGTAGGAATGAAAGGGCCAACTCGTATCCCTGACATTTCTCCTTTACATATCTGTCTGCCTCATTAGAGGGTGAGCTCTGTGAAGGCAGGAACAAGATCTTCTTCTTCTTTGTAACCTTAGGGCTTAGGACAGTGCTTTGGACATAGTAGGTGTTTCACTGATGCTAAATGAACAAAACCAACCGAGTTATACCTGGGATCAATAGAGGAAATGATCCCACCACCAGGGGACTGAAAAATTCTTAAACCTCAAAGATCACGGGAGCCCTCCGGTTTATTCCACCAGGAAAGGCAGCTGCAAAAGATGGCTGATGGGGCATTCTCACCTCTCACTCTCATCTGCTGCCTTCTCAGCTTCCTCCAGCTTCTGCAAAGCTGTTGCCAGACGCTCCTGGGCACGATCCAACTCTTCCTCAACGAGCTGGATGCGTCTGTTCAGAGAAGCTACATCGGCTTCAGCCTAGGTAGAGAGAGTGAAAAGCATTTCAGAGTTGGGGAGAAAGTGAGGGCGGTAGCTGCAGGAAATGGCTGGGACTGCAATGCTGATTTCAGACAGGAAGATTGTCTTGTGGTGAGCTACCTTTAAGTGCATTACAAGCCCTTATCAACTCCGGAGTTCTCGGACACATTCATACATTGATTCATACAGTAAACATCCATATTTGTGTATACACAAATCTATACACACAATTCTCATCAGACAGATCCTTAGCACATGCTCTTCCACATGGTTCCTTTCTTCCACAGATTTCAACACCCTGGCTTTACTTGCCTGTTAAACAAGAGCGTCATCACAGCCACCTCACTCACTGGGGGCCTGAAGTGTGAACTGAGACAAGACTTACCCAGGCTCAGCCATGTAAGACAATAGCAGTACAGCCAGAAATCGGACTCAAGAGTTTCATGCAAGTCTTTTCTTCTAGCCACTTTATCAAAGGATCCTTACAAAGGAACTCAAATAGTTTAAAATTCAGGGGTTCTAAAATACACACCACATGAAGGCCAACACGATCCAGTAACCCCTTTTGGAATAACTGGCCTCACTGGAACAGAGCCAAGACAAATTTCCCAAGTGTTTTTGATGTAAGCCTATGAAATTTCTTCGAAGTCAAGGTTAATACAAGAAAAGTATCAAACTACTAAAAAGAAAAATAATACAAATACTGTTTTTACTTGGTATCTATCTCTGAAATAAAATGTTGGTTTCTTTGAGAAGTAATGATTTTTTCCCTGTCATAAGAAATTGTTGCTATGAGTCTCAGAACACTTGTAAGACTATGATGGTCCATTATACACACTTGCACTGGTGGCTGTTTAAATATTGTGCATGGAAGTGGGAGGCAGAATTTACTCATTAGGTACAATATCCTCATCCACTGTGAATGTATGTTCACTAAGGGGTGGTAGGGTTTTCAGAACACTTAGGAGTTTTCTAGAAATTACAATACACACTTAGGGACCCATGGTAATAGGATAACAAATTTCTCTACATACAGCCCTGTCTTTGCCATTGACCTGTAAGCTGCTCGCATCCAGAGAACTCACAGTTCTCTGCACAGAGTACGGGCTCAGTAAGATAAGTAAAACCAACCTAATTTTAATAAAAGCAATGTTTTTAGCTTATGGATCCACAATACAGAGTTGGAAATGCAAATGTAGTTAGAGACTGTGGTCAGTCTTTAATCAAAGAAATCTGAGAACCTTCAGCTCTTTGCTCATCTAGATTTGTAAGATTTTAAATGCCAAGTTTTATCTGAGAAGACAGGTGAGTAGGGCATCTCCAACCACGGTGAAGGACTCTATAAAAACATGTGAATACACTTTTATCTTGACAAAAATGTAGTAATTGGTTGATGGAGGCAGGGAGCAGGGCAAATGTGAAATAAACCAGAGGAAGAGCATTTACAACTGTACTGCCTACGAAGTAAATCATTATCAGTGCACAGCTGGTAAATGGGCCCAGCTAGGAATTACTGGCAGATGACTGTTGTTTCTGGTGTGTGTGTGTATTGAAGGGCAAGGGTAATAGGATAACAAATTTCTTAATTATAGAGAAGTGTCTTTGAAAAACCACTGGGCTTTTTTTTATTACTATTACTGGAAGGATGTATATATTAAGGATATACTTCTGGGTCAGTTAAGATTTCTTCACTTTTCTATATTTTCATTTTCCAGTAAAATTCTATTCCTTTTGAGGGTGGAGGGGAACTCAAAGCTGAAGCAAAAACAAAGGGCAAACAAAACAAAACAAAAATAAAAACCACACACAAAAACCAAGCACACAATTCAAAAGCCCTACAACAACAAAAAGCCTCCGTAGAATGTCTAGGTTATGTATTCAAAAGCACCGTACACTTTCTTTTCTTTCCTCCTTTCTTATTATTTTCAATATGATGGCAAATATCCTTGTTACAGAGGCTATGGCCTATTAGAGCAATGCCAGCAAGATTTTCAAAACTTTTTTGTAGCTACCAAGTTCTAAGTTCTCTGCCCTGCTTTAGATCTGGGCCTAAACCTCAAGGACTTTGTACTCGCAGAAAGATGACTGTTTACATTTTGGGGATAGAACCCTCTGGGTGACAGGTCTCTATCCCCAGCTCCCCACACAGCTGAGTCACCAGAAAGGAAGGAGACAGCACCTCATGTTCATTCCAGCCTCGCCCATGAGATCTCCCTACCCAAAGGGCCCCCACCAATCCATCCGTGTCTTCCCTCCGATCAACCCCACCCCCATCCTTTCCCTTAGCTCTTGGCACTGCGTTTATAGAATGCTGTTGTCTAAATGCCACTCCTGTGTTTCTCCAGGGTCATTCTGTAGAACCTCAGACTCCTGGAAATCAGAAAATATGTCCTACAGGAATACCAGCCAGCAGGGCTTCATACAGGGTGCCCCAGCAACAACTGGGCATGGAGACCCATTTCTAGGTGCCAGTTTGTGATACAGAGAGAGGAATGGTAGGGCACACACAGCAGACCTGAGGGTGCCTGCCCCTTCCTGAGGAGGCCCTGTAAATCCAAAAAATAGGGTCTCAACTTTTGAGCTAGAAGGATCCCTAGGCATTGTCCACATCAGCAATTCCCACAAGTGACTGAGTGTCAGAATCAACCCAGAGATGAGCATTAAAAAAATCAAAATTTCAGGTGGGCGCTGTGGCTCACGCCTATAATCCCAGCACTTTGGGAGGCCGAGGCAGCTGGGTCATGAGGTCAAGAGTTTGAGACCAGCCTGACCAACATGGTGAAACTCTACTAAAAACACAAAAATTAGCCAGGCGTGGTGGAACGTGCCTGTAATCCCAGCTACTCAGGAGGCTGAGCAGGAGAATCACTTGAACCCGGGAGGCAGAGGTTGCAGTGAGCCGAGATCACGCCACAGCACTCCAGCCTGGGTGACAGAGCAAGACTCTGCCTCAAAAAAATAAAAATAAAAAAAATTAAAAAAAAAAAATTAAAAAAATCAAACTTCCAGGCCCTGTCCCTAGGGATTCTGATTCAGGAGGTCAAAGGGGGAGGGCAGGAATCTGTACTATAAATAAACAATCCCCTTTGCCACCACCCAAAGAAGCTGGCCATTCTTCTAGCTCTTGACTAAAAAGAGGCGGCAGGAGGGAACTCTGACCCTGGGCACTGAAGTATGCGGAGGCCATAGAGCCATCAGTGGGAGACACGATTAAAATCCAAGTCACCAGGCTCCTGGCATGCCAGCTCTCCACTTGTCACTTCTCCTGGCTTCCCGGAACGTCATGGAAACCTTGGAACTGGCAGTTCTCACTCCTGTGGTCTTTATCTCTTCCGACATCAGATTGAGATGTTCTCCCGCCCCCATCCCAACTCCCCAAGAAAGGCCTCAGGGACAGACCCTAATTAGGACTAGGAGAACAGCTGCTGCAATGCAAATCATCCACTAAAGTGATGATCACAATCTTTTTGAAATTAGGCAGGATATAAAATTGAAAACTTCATAAAACAATGCTAATGGGTAAGAGGAAGCTCACGTAAGGACACAGAACATAAGGACACGGAACATTTACTCCCTAGCCCAGAAGTCAATGCCTACTGCCCCAGAGGCTTCAGAGCAGGACAGGCAGAGGGGCTTCGAGGTTAAAGCCAGGACCTGGGAGTAGTATCTGAGGCACACCTATCTTTATGGGAAAACTCTGAACCCATGACAGGCTCTGCAGGCCCTATTATACTGGCCTAGTAGAATTTTTGTTTGATTTGTTAGAATTCAAGATATGTTTAATTTTACAATTTAATCAGGGCTACTTTTTTCTCTTTCTTATTTTTACTTTTTATTCTGATTTATTATGCTCTATGCTCCAAAAGCCCCACACCTCTCACCTTTACTAGCTTTTATTTCTGGTATTTTTTTTTCTAAGTTTTGAGGTTATTTCGTTATTTTCTAAGGTTCTTTTCATCATGGCACCTGGGGATTCTTAAGGACCTGCTGTTGCCTCTGCTGGTACAAGCCTATAGACACATGACCACCTGTTATTTAAAAGCAGATATAAATAACAAGGCATTTGGGGAGGGGTCAAGACCCCAGACACAAATTATTTCTAGGCATGTAAATCACTCTTAGTGTACTAAGTTAGCTTTCTTCTTCTTCTTCTTCTTTTTTTTTTCTTTGAGATGGAGTCTAGCTGTGTCTCCCAGGCTGGAGTGCAGTGGCATGACCACGGCTCACTGCAATCTCCGCCTCCTGGGTTCAAGCGATTCCCCTGCTTCAGCCTCCCCAGTAGCTAGGATTACAGGCACGTGACACTATGCCCAGCTAATTGCTGTATTTTTAGTAGAGGTGGGCTTTCACCATGTTGGCTAGGCTAGTCTCGAACTGCCGACCTCAGGTGATCTACCTGCTTCCGCCTCCCAAAGTGCCGGGATTACAGACGCGAGCCACTACACCCAGTGGAGTTAGCTTTCTTCTAACAACAGCCCCACGTGCTGACTGCCAGTGAAGTCTTTCAATTTGGGATGATAGTTTCTTTTATTTCAAAAGTGCTATTGTGTTCTAACAATTAATGAACTACTCAAAAAAGAGACTGCTGTATTAGTCAAGGCTACCAATGTCTTCTTGCAGATCTGTTTTTAAATAACTTCCTGGTGCTTTGTACTTGAGGTGCCTTATAATGCATATGACCCTCCTCTAAGGTAACAGCCCAAGGGCATGCACCCCATTCCCCCACCCCAACATGGTACTATATAGAAATCAAGGGCATGCCCACCCCACCATAGTATAATATCCCAAATCAGATTTGGAAAAAAAAAAAACAAAAAACCTTTTACGAGGCTTAGATTTTCATGAAATCCAGATGTTTTAGCCAATACAACCACAGAAAATTAAAAATGGCAGTGACTTTTACTTTTTGAAAAAGTATTCCAGGTAAGGCTATTAAGAAAAAATACTGGTGGGAGAATATTATATTCTAGAAATCAATCCTCTGCAATATGTTTCCAAAGTCCTGACTGAACCGGAGTGGAACCTGGGATGATCAAAGGTCAGGTCCTTTTTATTTTATGCAAACTGTAGTTATACGAAGAAGGTTTCACCCAACTTGCTGTGTAAGACCAAGTGACCACAGCCAAGCTAAACTTCTGCCCTTATATGGTAAGGAAAGGGGGGAAAAACACTGATGACATTAAGGGGCACTCCCATGGATAACAGATAAACACAACCTCCTGTGTGTGTGCCAAAGCCCATAATTTACGAGGCATATTTGTATAATGAGGGAGAACAGACATGAACAAGGCATTGTAGTGCCTCTGCCTTGCCTACATATGAAAGCAGAATTCGAGAGTGTACATTCCAGTTACAGCCACTCTGGGAGTGCCAATGCAAGCACAAAATGCACCCTCGGTTTCCTATCCCGGAAATATTTACCAAGTGTAAAAAGGGAAAATGCTGGGAATTTTTGTAAATTGGTTATTTCCCATGATTTAATCATGTTACTAATTAAGAACCTTCTGGCCACAACTCCCTGTCTCCTTGTTTGCTGGATACTACTCAGAAAGGAAGATTCTTCTTGCCTTTTTTTTTTTTTTTTTAAATAATGAAAAAAGCAAACAAAACCCTAGTGGGTCACAAGATCTGGAGTCAATCATGTCAAGCAAAATAGCCTCATTTCAACATTTTGAAGGATCCACACAACTTGGAAATACAGACTAGGAGGAAGTAAGGGATGGCTGCTTTTTCCAAGGTAAGGGCTGGTTTAATAGGGCCTATTAACTACAGTCTGAACGTCTGAGTATTTGAATTTAGGCCAACTCTCTGGTCAAATATTTTTTGCAGTGGCTCATGGTTTTGTCACTAAACCTTTATCTTTGCTGCCAAAAGAAACTGTTACTGCTAGTTTAACTCACAGCCCAAGCTACATCTAAATACCTAAGGTAGCTACACTTCAGTTCCAATTTCAGAAGTTAGGAACAACTTGCAGCCTGAAAGTCTCTCTTCAATGGTCTGATCCAGTCCTCAAGTTGCTGTCTTAAAAGGTTCTGTGTTCAATCACCCAGGTAGACTGCTTGCAAAAATTACTTAAAATGAAACCACTTAAACCACTTTTGATATAAAGCCGTGAAAAGAATGAAAGTATTATCTTTAGCCGACTGGCACAGGAAGAGTACTGTTATAAAAACGATGCGCAAAAGATGCACATTAAAATAAAAGTAATAATGTGCCCTTCATAAAATTTATCTTCTGTGTCTAACATCAATCACTAGGCCAGGAGTCAATACAAGGCTCTTCCGCATAGGGTCACACATACCCTTTCTTAGCAGGGTGAGAAGACCTCAGACTTCTACCACTAACACCACTTCAACCCATCAAACATGCCTACCAGCCTGTCCACTTCCTCTTCATTCAAGCTCTCCGCCCCAAAAAATGTTGATTAAAAGCAGTAAATGAAGTGTTTTATGATGTCATAAAATGAGCAAGCCATCTTTAAGACCCCTTGCTGCGTGGGGAATTGAAGGTGAAGGAGCACTGTGTTGCCAGGGCTGTGCAGTTTTAATGACAGTGGGCACACAGCACTTACCCTGCTGCGCCAAGCACCACTGTACTGTCTGTACATAGTAACTCCTTTAACCGACAGGAAGATGCTGTTACTATCCACACTTTACACTGAGGGAACTGAAACACAGAGGTTAAGTAAATTGCCCACTGCTAGTAAGTAGTGGAGCCAGGATTCAAATTCTGACAGTCTGGGTCCAAAGTTCTTGTTCTTATCCATCATATTCTATATAGTTCAAATGGTTCAACGACAGCTGCTAGCCAGTTAGGGAGTCGGAATTAGTTTACCACCCAGCCAAGTTCAGGGATATCCACAGGACTTTTGCTGACTCGTCCTATAAAGCAAATACTGAGAATTATCTTTCGCCTATTGATTTCCTTTTTCCTGCTTTTATTTTATCTGAAACTTTCTCTAGTTGAGCTTTCCTCTGAAGAGGACCATTTCAGATCTTGAAGTTTCTGTGGCCAGCCATACAGCCATTTACAAACACTTAACCAGAACGATTTACTCAACTCAGAACAGCCCCGTATATTAAGCACAGCAAGACATATCGCTTGTCATAACATTCCTAAGGTGTTTGTTTCAGTATCTTGATTAAAATACACACACACGCACACACAAAATCGACAAATATCAAATACTAGACTACCTCTGAAATCCTGTTCCTGTTTGCTGGATACACTTGCCTTAGAAGGAAGGAAGGAAGCCAGGTATTACATTTAACAAGGGGGAGGGGAAGCCCGCAAGAGAATACACCCAATAACTGTTGATATTTCGCCAACTTTTTCCAAGACTTGGTAACAAAAGATTATCTATCTGTATGGGAGAAGAGCGAAGGAGGACTGCTGAAGAAAGGGAAGGGTGAAGGGTATTGTACTATATATTAGCTCTTCCAGCAGAACGCGGCGCTGTCAAGCTGTCAATGTCTCTCTACCACCTCAGAGACACAGGCCTCCGGAAAACCACAGGGTCGACGGGGACGGCGGAGTGCAGCATCCCCGGGCCCCAAGTCCACAGTGTCTCTCCCACTTGACCTGTCGGCACCCCCTTCTCAAAGGTACGCATGTCCAAGAGGAAGGACCTCCTCCCACTCCACTCTCAGAGTAAAGCAAGCCAGCAGCGCAAAGTGCACCTCCCGGGGACGCAGACACACGACCGAAAGCCACCACCCCAGAAACAGACCCTTCCTGGGAAAATGCTCCTTCCAGAACCTTCTCAACACCACCCCTGCTTCCGCTGGGAGCGTTTACTTTAGATCAGCGAGATGGAAAGGAAAGGCTGAGAATAGGCCGGGCCCCTCCCCAGAGCCCGCCGCCAGCTGGCCCAGGTGCGCCAGGTGCGCCCTGGAGGCGTGGGGACTGGGGACCGGAGCCTGCAGGAGGGCCCTGCTGGGCGCCGCGGGGCTGCCCGGGGAGGATGCGCCTCTGGGGTCTGCGGGGTGATGGGTGGGTCCCTTACGGTCTCCCTCAGCTTCCTCTCGTGGTCCAGCTCGCGCTGCAGGGTGCCCGCGCGCTCCTCTGCGGCGTCTGCCTGCTCCTGCAGGCTCCGGATCTTCCTCCGCACCGCCTCCAGGGAGCTACTCCCCGCCATCGCGCCGGACCGGTAGGCGGGCGGGCGGGCTGCAATGGGAGAGGCCGGCTGCTGCCCTGCGGACCCGGCTGCCGCGGCTGTCCCGGCTGCCCAGCGCCGGTCCGCCCCGCCCAGGCCTCTCTGTGCGACGGCGGCGCCCCCTGCGGCCAGGAGCAGTCCGGAAGTCGCGGCCTCCAGGGCGGCGCAGACGAACCGCAGGCGGGCGCACGAGCGCCGGGGGCGGGCACGGCAGGGCGGGGTGCGCGCCGCGGATCCCGGGACCGGCCGGGGTACTGCGCATGCTCGAGGCGGCGGGTAGAAAGGCGCGCCCGGAGCGCGGCGGGGGTACCTGGTGGGCTGGGCGCTCCGGGAGGCCACTGCACGAGGGTTCTGGCTTCCACTTCTAAGGCCCCTCCCCGGCGCCGTGGTGACCCGGGGAAACGGAGCTGGCTGCTAAGGGCAATAGCGACTCCTGCTGGCCGCGGGAGCGCTGCGCTCCGGAGTCCAGATTCCCATGCCCAGGAGCCAGAGAAGCTGAGCTGCGGGTCTGGAGCCGGAATATGCCCTAAAGGGACTGATCCTAACCACAAGATTATAACCCCAAAGGGACTGATCCTAACCACAAGATTATAACCCCAGCAATACCCCCATTCCCCCAAACTTCACGAAGTGAAAAGCACCCACGTGTAGAGCATAGTGGTTAGACCTCCTGTTCTAAATGCAGTTTTCCTACGTTGAATCTGGCGCCTAGTTTCCTGCTGCGTGACTTCGGACAAATAACTTGTCTTCTCTGGGCGTCATCTGTAAAAGTGGGAATAATAATAGTACTTTCCCCATGAGGCTGCTATGAGAATTATGAAGGACCATAAAGCGCTTAGCACAATACTTTGTACATAGTTAAAAACTCAAACGATAGCTACGATTAAGAAATACACAAGCACTGTTTTAAGAGTCAGGCTGAGGCCCATAAGCAGCTGTGTGATCCCAGGCCAACCTCGCTGGGGCTCACTTCCCATGAAAACAGCCATCCAAAGGGTCTCTTGTCTTTACAGCCTTCTTTGGTGTCAGACCAGCCTCTGCCATCTCCTGGAATCCGATCAATCCTGGGTTGGACTGGGATGCCTTTAAAAGGCGCCCCAAGGAAAGCCACAGAACCCTATGAGAAAGCCTCTGTCTACAGGTGGAGAAAACCACTGCAGATACAATCTCCGCTGATTTCCCCCTTGGGATGTATTCTTAAATGCCTTCTAAGTCTCAGGGCTTTTTCTCCTCAGCTTTGTCACAGAAAGCTCTTAAAGCCAGCTCCCTATGTGTGGGAATAATAAAGAAAACATGCTTGACAACCCTCTCCTCCTCCAAGCCCTAACAAAGAACTTTTGCTTTCCTGACTAATTTTCTGTGGAGTTCCTCATAGCCTCTGCTGAGACTCTCACAAATCCCAGCTTGGGTCCTTGCCTCCTGTAGGTGGGAGCGTCTCGCTTTGTTTTCACGTGGTTTATCTGGTCAGGGGAGGTTACAGCTGGTCCCCTAAGTGCAGAGACTGTGGGCCTCCAACATTGAGAATGGGGGAACCGGGTGTCTGGGAACCTCCAGGAGCTGCCAGGAAACTGCTGGACACTGGCAAGTGCTCTAAGCAGCCAATTAGTGACTTAATGTCCTGGGAAAGTCAGTTTCAGGTGAGTTCATTTTCATACTGATGTCATTATGCAAGAGTTTAGAAGCGTTTTCTCACCCTTGTCTGCAGGTTGGAATCACTTGGGTATTTTTCAAATGCTGCCGCCTGGGTTGCACCCCAGGGATTCTGATTTAACTGGCCTTGGGTGCATCCTAACTGTAGGTTTTAAAAGCTTCCTAAGTGATTATGTTTAGAGGAGGTTGAGAATCCCTAAGTTAGGAAGTAAAGACCTACAAAGGGATAAAGACTCACATGCTATAAATATCAGATATATCACAGTTACTGGGGAAGAGATTGGGGGCCAGAAAAAAATGGAGTCTTCGATCCCCTTCAGCCTCACTTTTGACTTAGGTGGAACGACAACACAAAATTCGAAACAAGACCATCAGGGATACTACTCCTGGATGACAATCTTCTAAGCTAGGAAGAGCCCACTTCCAGAATAGGATTTGTAAAGTACATCAGTAAAGTAGCAGAAAAATGTTTTTAGTAATAATAATAAAAAAAATGTAAAAGTGTTTTACACTGGTGAACAATGATAGTAAAATGTCCTAATCCCAAAGGTAATATGATTCCACCTCAGGAAACTGACTTCTCCCTCACCCCACTTCTCCCTTTTTCTAGTGACATCTGTCTCTTCCTCCTCAAGTTCTGACTATTTTGTAATAAATAAAAGCTACCACTCTGAATACGGTCATGCACCACATAATGATGTTTCGGTCAACGAGGGGCTGCATATATGAGAGTAGCCTCATAAGATTATAATAGAGCTAAAAAATTCCTATGGCCTGGTGATTTGTCTTACAATTGTTGACAGTATTCAGTACAGTAACATGCTGTACAGGTTTGTAGCCTAGGTGTTTAGTAGGCTATACCCTCTAGGTTTGTGTAAGTACTATACACTGTATGGTGTTTTCACAATGAAGAAATCACCTAACGACACATGTCTCAGACTTTATCCCCCTTCGTTAATCAACAAATGACTGTATAGCATTTCTTCACTAACTTCTTCAATATTCCTACGGGCTCCAAACTCCAGACAACCTAAAGTGTCCTAAAAGGGAATGTGATCAATACACTACCAAAAAAACCATATATGCCAGATTTAGGGGCAGTTCCCCAGTGGGAAAAATAAGCAAAACAAGATCCAAGAAGGTCCCTCCCCTGCTGCTTCCCACACCAGCTGACTTTAAATAACTTCTTTTCCATTTCTGCCCCACCCCATTCCAGTGCTCCCTTCAACAAGACTTTTCAATAAAGACATGTTAGCACTGCATAGTTATAATAATTATTATCCTTTTTTTTTTTTTTTTTTTTTAAGAATTGTAGTAACCTTTTTCTCCCTCTTTTGCCTTCAGTCTTACTGGGCTATTTTCAAATTCTCTGCATTCTTTTCCTTATAAGGACTATCTTTCCTTGATCTATCAGCAGCTCTTTTGAAAAAGCTAAATAAACGTCCTGCTGGAGAATTTGCGGGAGGCAGGCATCTTTCATTTAGCCATATACAGAGCAGGCATCTGATCTGCATTATACAAAGTAGGCTCAGAGTTATATATGGTTTTTGGCTCTTTTTCCAAAGCCAGGTAGTTTATAAGTTAAATGTTTTAGCGAAATCAGTGCTTCCCCCAAATCCCCTTTCCAGGAACCTTTTCACTGAAAATTTCTTTTTGTCAGATTCTAAATGTCCTCTCTGGATTTCTCATTTACAAAGCACACCTGGACATACATCTCAAGCCTTTCATGCTACAAAGGCCTTTACTAATTTCAAGACCTGAGACCCTTCAGTTATTTGCATGTTACTTTCATATAAAAAAAGTCTGCTGTTGCCCTTGGTGTTTCAACTGCTGGCATAGCTTTCCCTGTGCTCACGCATTCTTGGAATTGTTACCAACTTCCCAAGGAATTCTTTTCTAATTGGGCCTCTAGGCTTAATTAGCTTTTAGCATGGAATCCAATGGTGTGAAAAGAAATTGGTCCTTTGGCTTGACTTTCTGAGGCAGAAGAGGCAAGCCCTCAATTAAAAAGCTTCCAAAGGGCAGTGGACAAAGAGCTTAGGAGGGCCTTAGCTGTGTGCATCACCCCTGCAACTATGTGGCGGTTGTCAAAAGGCTGACAGGTGGGGGCGGGGCCAGCAGGAGGGGCAGGGGGCAGCTAGCTCACTATACCATATAAAGCACTGAGCTATATATAACTCACAGCTTACTTTCTGGACCTAGTGCCTTCAGACTGCAGACCCAAGCAAGTATCATCTTCCCAGGCAGATCTTAAGGGGTGGATTAAGGCTTACGCTAGTGAGAAAGGAAGCCTCAAAGTGTCTCTGTGCCTCACCATGAAGTGCAACCTTCTAAGTAAAAGTACCATTGTGTCATTTCTTTCATTTAGAGGCCAGGTTCTCTGAGCCCTGACTAGACCCACCACCAAAATCCAGAACTTCCCACCCACTGGAGAGGGCAAAAGGAAAGAAAGTGAAGAAAACCTGGCATTCTCTCCACAAAGCTTGGTGACGACATCTCAGGGTTTTCTGCCACCAGGGAAGTGAAGTTCACCTCCAGAGTCCAATTTCAGCTGCTCTATTCTCCCAGCCTCTCATCTACCCACCTCCACCCCCAGGGAGGTAAAGGAAAGGAGAAGAAGAGAGGAGTGGATGAAATATAAATGAATGTGTGCAGTAGCAGTCAGAGGCGGCATCCAATGCTCTGGGCCATGGCGGGGCTGTGTGCAGGTGTCCAGCAGGAGAAGGTAACCTTCCTCCATTGCTCTCCAGCCCTGTGGTGACCGCAGAGTGGCCACGCAGGCAAGAGGTGAGGAGGGAAGCAGTGTGAGCGTGCACTTACGTCGGTGGCCTTTTTCTCTGCCAGCTCCAGCTTCTCCTGGGCATCTTTGAGAGCCTCAGAGTATTTGTCCAGTTCATCTTCGGTGCCCTTGAGTTTCTTTTGCAGTGACACCAGCTCATCTTCCAGCTGGGATTTGGCCAGGGGGTACGGGGAGGGAGGGGGGTGCAGCAGGCAGCGTGATCCCGAAGGGGAGGGGTGTGGGTGCACAGAACCAGAAGGACAGGGACAGCGGGAGAGACAGAGGGAAAGACAGGGAGAGAGAGAGAGAGAAAGAGAAAGAGTTAGCCATTCGTGCGCCACGCTGTGCCGCGCGCCCCGGGTACCTTGGCGGCGGCCTCCTCGGCGGCCAGGAGGCTGTCCTCCGCCTTGTGCAGCTCCTCCAGCACCCGGTCCCGCTCGTCCTCCGACACCCGCAGCAACTTCTCCTTGGCCGCGATGTCCTCCTCGAGCTGGGGGCAGCGGCGGGCGGGCGCGGGCGGCCGGCACGGACCGGGTGTTAGACAGACACAACACACGGGCATCGGGTTGACTGGGGCCCCTGGGGCTCGGGGCACCGCCGCCGAGATGGAGTGCAAGGGACCCAAGGTAACTTTCTCTTTAACCGAGCTGGAACCGCTCCAGGGCTCACCCCGCACACCCACCTGCCCTGGGAGGAGACTTCTGCCGAGGTCTCAGCGGGCTCAAGTCCACTACTTGGGGACACAGAAGAACGCCACTGCTGGCCTGGCTTTCGGGCTGTAGCCTCCATTCCGTCCCATCTTTGTTCTTTGGTAACAACTCCACGACTCCCCTTTCCTCCCCAAGTTTAACGTTCCTTTCTCCCCAGTCAAAAGTCAAATAACTTATAACACTTGAATTACTCGACACCCTTTCTCCATCCCGCGCCCTTCCTTCAAACGTCCCCAGGAACCGGGTGTCCTCCTCCCTGCCCCAAACTGATTCCCAGTCCTGAGAATAAAGCGCCTCTAGGACTTGACTTCGCGGGTCATGGGAACCAGAGAAGGGAAATAAGCGTCCTCAGATCAGACTACAAAGTTAGACTAAGCCTGGCTTTTGCATTTCCCTTCCTTCTTTCCAGACGCGCGCCCTGGCCGCCCTGGGTGGTGGTGGGGGTAGGGTGGTGGCTCCCCGAGTCCTCGGGGTGGGGATCCAGCCGGGGGTGCCAGGCTCGGGTCCCCGCACTCGGGGCGCGGGTTCAGGGCCGGGGAGGCGCAGACCTGCTTGCTCCTGTCTTCCGCCGCCTTCTTGTCGGCCTCCGCCTGCTCAGCTCGATCCAAGGCGTTCTCCTTGTCGAGCTTCAGCATCTGCATCTTCTTCTTGATGGCGTCCATGGTGGCGGCTGCGAGGGGCCCTGGGGCTGCGGCAGGAGCGGCGGGGCGAGCGCGCGATCTGGCGGAGGAGCGGGAGTGCGAGCGCGGAGCCGCCTGCTGCTCCCAGATATGTACTTTCCCAAGGGGGCGACCGCATTCCTCAAGACAGCCAATACTTTTTTGGAAAAGCTTTTTTCTCCTGCCCCCCTTCCTCCTCTCCTCCCTCCGCCCCGTGCCCCCTCCCCGCTCCTCCCGCGGGGGCTGCTCGCCCATTCGCTGCCGGCCGCCGGCCTCCCAGTTGACGGTGGATATGACTATATATGGGGACCCGAGCAGCCAAGTCGGCTGCTGAGCAAGGCCGCCCTGTTTCTAAACCTGCGCGCCAGGGAGAGGGCGTTGGGGCCGAGCCGAGGCTAAGGCGCAACCCTCTTCCCTCCGCGCCCCCTTCTCTCAGGGCCGACACCCCGCCATTTGGATCCCCAGCCGAGCCCGCTGTGAGCCGCCGGAGGCTGGGAGAGCGCGGGCCAAGTGGTGGATGCGCGTCGCCCCCCTGGGCCGTCCCCCGGCGCGCGGAGCCAAAGACCGGGAGGCTTCCCAGCCGTGCCGCACCCAGCGTCAGGGCCGGTGCGCTCTCGGCACCCGCCAGCGCCTTCCAGGCAGCTCTCAGCCAGCCAGGTGTCATTCTGGGCGCTCACGCTCTGGAAACTCAACTGAAACAGAGAAAGGGAGAACGTGGGAGAAAGCCTGGGGCGGCTTCTGAGACTTTCTCTGCGGGCGCGGGTCAGAAAGGCAGGGGGCGGCACAGCGACAGCACACGGAGTCTTGTTTTCTGCGTGCCCTTTCCCCCAGCGGAGGTGACAGTCAAATACTTTAGGGACACAGGACTCAGTGGCGTACTTCTGTGCTTGCTGTGCGGTGCCTCCAAAAAGGTGTACATGTGTACGTGTGTGTGCGGGTGGCAGTTTAAGGGGAAAGAACATTGAGTTTAGACTCACGCAACTTGGTCTGTGGTCTCTACTCTGCCACCAGCAACTGTGTGAACTTGTTTGCTGCCCGCGGCTTTCTCAACTTTAAATCTAGGGTGTAGATGATCTCCGAGGTCCCTCCAGATCTAACTTGTTATAATTTTTCTTGCACTGATTTTAGGGAGTCGGCCTTTCCATGTTAGATGCTTAGGTGCCAGGTTTCGGAAAACGTGGGATCGGCGTTATCCCGGCTAAGTCATTGCATCCGCAGCCGCAATTCTGAGGAGGGAGCAGGCCCGGCTTTGCCATGTGAGCTGTGCTTGGAAGCGGGAGGATTTTTCCCCCAACACTTCTTATTTTGAACTCTACTGCTCCCATCCCCCAAGGGGAAAAGCCTGCTTTTTTTCAGAGCTTCAGTGGGAGGGGAGGAGAGAGGGCTGCCCCCAAGCCCTGAGCTCAGCTGAGGCAGGGTTGGTGAGGGTCTTGTTAACAGTCCCCACAGAATAATTCACAGTCTGTACTGCATGGTTACCGAATATTCCCCGGACGGTATCTGAGCAGATTAGGCAGGCCAAACAACTTGTAAGTCCTTCAGAGAATGATCAAGTTCCTCTCCAGGATTTTATCGGGTTTCTTCCACTAACCCAACTGCCCAGGAGGGAAAAGATACACTGACACTGACCTAACGGTCAGAACATTAGAGCTGTGTGCATAGGGGCTGCATGGCACAGAAATTGACCACAGCCCTTTAATCACAGTACGTCAACCCAGCCACCGGAACAGTGACAAAGTTCCAGGCATGTGGACAATATCCAGATGCGTGGACTCCAGGGAGCTGACTCCCCATGTTGGAGCTCAGCAGAGGAGGCAAGAATAGGGAGTTAGGAGTCAGTTTCAAGGATCCAAACCTGGCCTGGTCACTTCCTTGCAGTGTGACCTTAGCCATGTTACAATCTCTCTAAGCCTTTTTTGTCACTTATAAAAAGAGGCAACTGAACTAGAGAAGCTCCTTGCGGGACCACACGTTACTGACTTCTTTTCTCACTGTGCCATATGTAGCCGAGGAACTCATTAACGTTTCCTTAAATGAAATCATGCTACAAGCAACTTTTTAAACATGCGATTATTGAGTACCTGCTATATACTAGGCAGGTACTAGGCTCTGGAATCCAAAGAATGAGTAGCACAGGTCTATGTCCTCCAGATGTTTGGCTTGAGCAGGGTATAAGAATTCACAGGAGGAAGAAATAGAAATGACTAGGTCAGAGCAGATGAGAAAAGCTTCTCTGAAAAGGTGGTGTGGTTTTTAAACTGATTTCAAAGGAAGGGTAGCAGTTAGCTAGAGAGGAGGGCCATTGTATGAGTCAAGGAAAGAAAAAGGAATGTTTTGTGGTGGTTGGACAGTAGGATTTTGGGGGTGAGTGGGGACATGAGACAAAAGGAAGGTTGGGGCGGTATGATAAAGGGCCTTGAATTCCAGATTCAGACATTCAGACCTTATTGCGTAGTTTAAAGCCATCTCTTCTCTTCTTTTCACCTCTTCCTCTCCCAGACTCCCTCACCTACGGCTATATTCAGAGGTTGAAGCGTCGGGCAGGAAATGCCATGTGTAAAGGTGATTAAGGTTATTCACAATTTTTTAGGCTTTCTCCCCAGTCAATTTCTTGGCAGCATTGTACATCCCACCCAGTTAAGTTGGCTGTGGCCATTTGACTTGCTTTGGCCAAGGAAATGTGAGCAGAAATGACTTATGCTGGATACTTAGTTAGTCTACGTCTCACCATGTTCATTTTTCAAGACTGTGGCTGCTCTATCATTGTGGGTTTTCAAGGGGCTCCCTCTTTCCCCCCAACTAACCCTTGGTGGACATGTAGTGAGAACAAGATATAAATATTTGTTATTTTAGGACACTGAGATTGGGGGTTATTTGTTACTGAAGCATCACTAGCTTCTCCTGACTAATACAGCACAATAGGCATGCATCAGCTAAGTTATGAAAAAGCAGAGAAGTGATTATAGAGAAAGAATGAAGCAGGCATATCAAGATAAACAGAAGCACCATTTAGAGAAAGAGATTGGGAGAATATGACCAAATTTCAGTTCCAGGGGTCCTTATAATAACCCCCTGTATTTCCTGAGGTTACATGAGAGGGTCTATATTCCTTGACAGTAAAAAGCTTACCAAATCATGGTGGCATGAGAGCCTGCAGAACATTCTTGGCCCAGAGGCTCTATGTGAACACCACGAACATGCTTGGAATTTCCCGATTTCTCCAATGTTTGGTATTCAGTCATTTCTCAATGAATGTTTGTTGAATGATTTTTTTTTTTTATGACTGACAAGTCCAACTTTCTTATTGACTTATAGGTAAGTCTGGGAAGGTAAAGTAACAAATCTAGGTTCAAAAGATCTTGTTTCCATTCAAAATATGGGCTGTGTGTTTTATTTCATGAAGAATGAATATAAGTATCGTGATAGGGTAAGACAAATGTCTCCAAATATTTATTGGACACCTTTTGTGTGCAAGACATTTAGGGCTTATGGGATCCAGGGAAGTAGACAAAAGATACGGATCTTTTTGTGTAGGAAAAGTGTCTATGCATGATGCAGGGAGAACCCTCTCTTTGGGAGTCATTTAATGGGTATTTCCCATGGCATGACCATTAGCCCAGTTGGTCACCTGGGGCCCCCTATAGTTCTGAGGCTCACATATCTCAGGTTTTCTAGGAAACCTTTAATATTAAATATACTGTCTTTTCCTTCCATAAAAGCACTTGTGTCATACTACATTTTTCAATATTTGGTTACAGAGGAGAGTCAACATGAGCATCGTTTCCCAATGTGACACCTTTGACAGGAATGCTCACTTGTATATGTACATTAGGGTTTGTTTGTTTGAAAAAAACAGAATGGAAACCTCATTACCTGATAGTCACCCCTTGTTTAACAGCAATAGCCCTGCCCGTGTACTGTGACTCCCCCAGAATCAACAGTGCTGACTGAAGCAATTAAGGGAAAGTGAAGAATCTATAATTAAACTGAGAGACGATTACTTCTTCCACTGGGTTTTGGAATGCAGTGTTTTATGCTCACGGCTCAGTGTCCCCGGAACAAGACACGGCATGCTCTCCTCATACACTGGGAAGTTTTGTTTCCCAGGGGTTTGTGATGCTACCGTCAAGGCCTCACAGAAAATATGCTATGTTTCCTGGGGCTGGGGGGTGGGGCTGGTGTGGAGCTCTGAGAAAGGTCTTTAGGCCATTTTCAAGGCTTGCCTGCCTTTATTGTTTAGTAACACACAGCTGGTCCTGTTTCTTCGGAGAGACTGTTGAGCATGCTTATTACCTGGAATGTTTGCATGGGCAAAAAGTTTGTCCCAGTACAAAAAAAAAAAAAAAAAAAAAAAAAAGGCATAGGAGTTTTCCTGCCTTACCTCTTATTGCCTGTCTCTCAACAGTAACAACTCAGTGTAGATTTAATCAAGCTCCAAATGTGGGGGAATTTAGCTGTCTTAAGAAAGGCGATAGTCCCTCATGTTTGTACAGTTTATAAAGCATTTTCAAGTTCATTACCTCCTCCTCCCAACCTCTTATGACAGCATCAGGATGAGTTCTCTGATTTTCACTCTGTAGATGAGAACACCAGGCCGAGCACAGTGGCTCTTGCTTGTAATCCCAGCACTTTGGAAGGCCGAAGCAGGAGGATCACTTGAAGCCAGGAGTTCAAAACCAGCCTGGGCAAATTTGTAGAGATTCCCCCCATCTCTACCAAAAAAAAATTATAAATTAGCCGGGCATGGTGAGTCACACCTGTGGTTCCAGCTACTCGGCAGCCTGAGGCAGGAGGATCGCTTGAACTCAGGAGTTCGAGATTGCAATGAGTGCTACTGTACTCTAGCCTAGGTGACAGAATGAGACCCTATCTGGAAAAGAAAAAAACCTAAACCAAAACAAAACCACACACACCAAGGGCAGTGACTGGTTCAATACCCCTCAGCCGTGCAGGCACAAAAATGCAGATATCTGAACTCTCAGTAACAATGATCTTTTCATTCATTAATTCCCAGCCTGTTTTGGGGTTCAGTTTGGTTTCATATTTATTTTATTTTTATTATTATTTTTGAGACGAAGTCTTGCTCTGTTGCCTAGGCTGGAATGCAGTGGCACTATCTCAGCTCACTGCAACCTCCACCTCCTGGGTTCAAGCAATTCTCCTGCCTCAGCTTCCCGAGTAGCTGGGATTATAGGTGTGTGCCACCACACCCAGCTAATTTTTGTATTTTAAATAGAGACGGGGTTTAACATGTTGGCCAGGCTGGTCTCAAACTCCTGACCTCAGGTGATCCGCCCACCTGGGCCTCCCAAAGTGCTGGGATTACAGGCATGAGCCACCATGCCTGGCCTTGTTTCACATTTAAAAGCAATACATTATAAGGGGAAGAGGAGAGGGGGCTTCTAAGGTCTTTTCTACACCAGAATGTGATTAAAACATGATACTAACGAGGCTAAGATTGAAGGGTTGCCCTAGCCTGCACGGGCCAGCTCGCTACAGCAGCCTGGGCTCCTAAACTCTCCCACCCACTCTCAGTGAAGGAAGAACCTGGTGAGAAAATGTTAAGCCAACAAAATCTTTTTCCACTCTTGTGTTTATGACCAAAGATAGGATAATAAGGACATCTTGAAGCTAGAAAGGTGAGTATGTTCATTTTATTCCCAGTAGCTTTAAGGGAGGATTTGAGGTAATCAATGGATATCTACACTTGATTCCCTCAAAACCCTTGGGTTCGCAAAGGAATGAGCCACCAGTTAACCCAGGTAGTATGTTTGAGGGGAAAAATGAAGACAAAATTTGGAGCAAAACAGCATCTAGTGCCTCCTTAAGACCCAGCCTGCACAGAAACGAAAGCCTCTGTACAGACTTCACAGTCCAGAGCCTTGAGGGCCACGTCGGAGCCCTGGACTGGTTTCAATCATGACTTCCCGGCAAACCCCACATTCTTTTCCTATTGAATGCCACCTGTTCATTTTTACATTTTTATACTTGCTTCTCAAGTTTCTGCTGATGTCCTTAACAGGAACATATGTGGAAGTGACCTTTGCAGCCTCCTGAATAGCAAGTAGAGCCCCACCCTTACTTCCCAGACCATGTAATTCGGTGCAAAAAAAGTCCACGGAGGCGGACAGCCCAGGTACCTCTCCTCTACTTGAGGTCTCGCTACAACCCACTCAGGCTCTAGGAGGCAGCTGTGTTAGGTAAATTCAAAATTAGGATTTCTTTTTTTTTTTTTTTTTTTTTTGAGACGGAGTCTCGCTCTGTCGCCCAGGCTGGAGTGCAGTGGCGCGATCTCGGCTCACTGCAAGCTCCGCCTCCCGGGTTCACGCCATTCTCCTGCCTCAGCCTCCCGAGTAGCTGGGACTACAGGCGCCCACAACCGCGCCCGGCTAATTTTTTGTATTTTTAGTAGAGACGGGGTTTCACCGTTGTCTCGATCTCCTGACCTTGTGATCCGCCCGCCTCGGCCTCCCAAAGTGCTGGGATTACAGGCGTGAGCCACCGCGCCCGGCCAAAATTAGGATTTCTAAAATTTTGTTTCTGCACCTATGCCAGACCTAGTGCTAACAGCTTAATTCTCAGTGGAGGTTATTTGATTCGAGGCCTATGGGTGGGCCTAGGTTACTGAAAGTAAGCAATGGGCTTTCCTTTGGTTTTGTAAAGACCCTTTCTTGGCAGACTAGCAAAACCCGTTCCCCCAAGGTTTAACTGGTTAACATGTAGGTTTCTTCAAGCTCTCTATGTGGGGGAATTTAGCTGTCTTAAGAATGGTGATATTCCCTTATGTATGTATAGTTTAAAAAGCACTTACAAGTTCATTACCTCCTCCTACCCGCCTCTCATGACAGCATCAGGATGAGTGCACTAAAAGCAAAACCTTTTACCCCAGGGTTTAGCACTTTCTTCTGGGACCCTGAGTTCTTAAGAGAACCTGTTTTCTTCCTTTGATAGAAATTGCTATTCCTCAATAGAAATGCTTCTCTAAGTATTTTCTCCTGAGGACCATTCTACCTCAGGAACTTCAGCGGAGGAGGAAGCCAGACTTTTCTCACTGCTTAAGGCAGAGGAAGCTGTCCTTTTGCTGAGGTACTGCTGCTTGAGGAAGGAGCTCCATCAGGGCTGCCGGCCGAGTTCCAGAAGAGGCCTGTATTTTTAGCATGGCCTTCTTCACTTCCCAGCACCTGCCGTGATCTGTAACCCAAGGGGCTACTTAAATGCCACTGAGATGACTGAGGACAAGGCAGCCTGAGCTAATGTCCTAAAATACCACCCAAGGGAGGTTTTGCTTTTGGGAGCCATTTCATTTCTACCTCGTCTTGTTCCTTCCTCAGCTGTGGGCTATTATAGATCCTGCCTGAGAAGGGTGACATCTGCCCTGGGAAGAAGTTAGGAAAAAATCCACTGGATCTGTCTACCTTGATGCCAGCCATCTACCCTTGGCTCCCAGTTTCTTTTTTTTTGTTGTTTGTTTGCTTATTTTATTTTATAACTTCATTGTTCCTTCTTCCCCAAGGCTTCCAGTTTCAGTCTTTCTACTGTCCTTGCCAGATGGAAGTAACAAAAGCATGTCTACACCTATTTTTCTCGAAGCAAAGTCCTTTTTTGATATCCCTGAAAATAGGTGAAGATGAGAGACAAAGTCAGGTAATGTTTCAGATGAGATGACAGTAAAGGGAAGGCAAACCCCTCTCCTACCAGATATAACTCATGGAGCCCATTAGTCCATAAAGATGGTACAAGCTGGAAATAGAAATATGTTATCAAGAAGCTCGATACATTTGTGGAGGACAGATGCACCGTGGGTCATGAAGGATAATGAGGATGTCTTAGGATGACTCTAATCCTGGAGTTTGACATCAGCCCATCCATCCACAGCATTCCTTGGCATCACTGTCAGATGTACAATGCTGGGCTGCTAAATCCTAGGGATGACCCAGTGTGGAAGTTCTTATGTGCCTCTGCTGATTTCTCTGGCAACTCTAAATTCTCCCAAACGCTGTGGAAGGCCTGGTATGAAATCAAGAGTTCATTTTAAAAGGAAGGAAATCAGAACTTTTATATTGAAATGGATTTTGTCACCATGGTCGGTTTTCCTTTTGTTGGGCAAAAAATGTAAGCTGTAAAATCATACATATGGTAATATAATTTAGTTAAAAATGATTTTTTTTTTTTTTTTTTTTAAAGACGGAGTCTCGCTTTGTCACCCGGGCTGGAGTGCAGTGGTGTGGTCTCTGCTCACTGCAAGTTCCGCCTCCCGGGTTCATGCCATTCTCCTGCCTCCTGAGTTGCTGGGACTACAGGCACCCGCCACCACGCCCAGCTAATTTTTTTGCATTTTTAGTAGAGACAGGGTTTCACCATGTGGGCCAGGTTGATCTCGATCTTTTGACCTTGTGATCTGTCCGCCTGGGCCTCCCAAAGTGCTAGGATTACAGGCGTGAGCCACTGCGCCTGGCCCAATATGTATTATATATATGCAATGTATGTCACATATGCATATGATTACACACACACACATACACAATGTGGGAAATTACCCATTAATTTGATAACTGAATTCACTTCCTTTGAAGAGGTAGGAGGGGTGCTAGGATCAGATATGGTCTTCAAAAAGGAGTATAGCTATATCTTTATGGTTTAATTTTTAAAGTAGACTATACTTGTGAATTATATAAAGTATTAATAATCTATTTTCCCTTCTTTGTTATTTAAAAATATATTCTTGAGTGTATTACAGAAAACTGTGGAGGGTTTATAATTGCCCGAGTCTCTTAAAGGAAGAAAAATCCACTTTGGCGTGTACCTAAGCCAAAGCCTCACAGCAAGTAAAAACTAATATAAAAGTAAAGTGGTCAATTTCCTTTGGGGCACCCAACTGTTTTTCAGTGCCTACTATTTGTCAGGCATAAAACTTGGCACCAGAAATTTAAAAGTGAACAACCTGGAATTCTGGCCCTCTGTGGGATCCTTTATTTCTAAGTTACTGCTTGTGGCAAACCCAAATTTCAAAAGACCTACTGGAACTGCTGTTAGTGGTCTTTTACAAGCCACCCAGTAAAATTAGCTTCATTGCTTTACCATCTTGTGTTTGGACCAAAAGCAACATGCCCCTAGATTGATCATTTATTAAGTTTGCCACACCTGGTTCCTGATGACTTACGGGTGTTTCCAAAACTCCAACCTACCTTAAAAGGATAAAGAAGATTTGCTTCACCAGGCAAAGTCAAAAGAATGTGCTGCAGTCTGGCCACGGTGGCTCACGCCTGTAATTCCAGCACTTTGGGAGACCGAGGTGGGTGAATCACGAGTTCAGGAGTTCAAGACCAGTCTGGCCAACATGGCGAAACCCCATCTCTACTAAAAATATAAAATTAGTCAGGCATGGTGGTGCATGCCTGTAATCCCAGCTACTTGGGAGGCTAAGGCAGGAGAATTGCTTGGACCCGGGAGGCGAAGTTACAGTGAGCTGAGATTGTGCCGCTGCACTCTAGTCCCGGCGGCAGTGTGAGACTCCATCTAGTGCTAGAGTCTAAAGGAATAGCAGCTCCAAATGTGGAGCTAAAAAACGCTTTTGGAAACAAATCCAAATAAAAGAACAGACAGCAAAATGTTGACTGTCATTGTTTTGGATGATTGAGTTGTTAGTGATTTCAGAAATTCTTTATTTTCCAGTGTTCGAAAAATGAGCATGTTCTACTTTTATAATAATAGTTATTTAAAAAGTTAATAAGCTTGCCTAAAAGCTCCTTTAGCCATCCACAACAATGCTTTATGTGTAAATAAGAGGCCTCCCGAAGAGACAGTTTTGAAAGGAATAGTGCTTGTGACTCTGAATGACCTGTTAGATTACATGCCAGATTCTACCTGTTCTGTCTTCACCATCACAGGTACTTGCGTACTTGTCCTAAAGCCTCTCCTAGAAGGTGTGCTCCTCACCAGCACTCACCTTAGGTTCCACTGAGTCATAACGCAAGTAGTCATGGCCGCAGACCCTCACTAGACGAGGCTTAGATGAGGCTAGGACTGAACTCTGCAGACAGGCAGCAGAGTCCACGTTCTTAACCAATAGACTACGTCTCCCCTCCCGATGACCGATGGGAGTAGGCCCACCACACATATTTACTGAGTGAACAATTGTTCCTAAGTGCATTAAAAAAGTACAGCCATGATATCTTGTGGTTATACATTATTAACAGCAATAGGAAAGCCAGCAGCCAGGATCTTCTCGGCTTGAGAAGAGACAAAGCAGAGGCCACTGCGGCCTTACCTCTGCTCCCTCTCGTCAGCCTTGAACTCTGAATAAGGACAGTGAGCTCATGGCTGGAATGATGTGCTTCTCATGCCCTTCTCCCTTCCAAGGAAGCTGGTTTGGCTTGTGACTTGTCAGTCTTCATTCAAATTTCTCCAAGGCACGTGGGCTGATGGCTGTTCCCTGGGTTCCTGGGTTCCTGTGTGACAGGGAGCCCAGGGTGGGTTTTTTCCTCAGTGTCATCATCTCTGGGTACTTGCTGAGCTGGTTGGCCAGAGCACCCTGGTATTGCCAGAGGCAAACAGAAGCCCTGAGAGTGACAGTCCAGTAACTGAGCATTCCTGGCCTGGTGCAAGGCCCCAGCATACATGAGCCCTCCTGTCCAACCCAGTGACCCAGTGGGGCCAGTTCAGAGGTTAACACAAGGATATGGACTGCCTTGTTTGAGAGTGAACATGCCTTCTTGGGCTTTGGAGTCACCCAGGCAAGGGTCTGATGAAGGCCCTTAATTGCATCCAGCCTCAGTTTCTCCTTCCATAAACTAGAGATAAGAATATGTACCTCATCAAATTGTTAGGAGGGTTAAGTGTGCTAGTAAAACCGCCGTGTCTGCCGCTTCCTCTCCAACATTCACATACGAAAATGATCGGCAAATTAGCTGTTTCCTATTTACACCTTGAAACAAACAAGCTCACTTGTCTTGCTGTTGGATGTGTTAGCTGTAGAAGCCATTGATGAATGAAATGGAACGTATCCTGTCCTGTATTTCACACAGAGGTGTTAAGGGTATAAATGTCTGTGTCTGTATGTTTTTGGGGAGTTGGAAAGTGTTATTTTAAAAGCATAGGTTTTGCAGTTAGACCAACCTAATTTTCCCATTTATTACCAGGGTGACATCAGCCGAATCACTGACTCTTTGAACCTTGATTTCTTCATCTGAAAAATGGGGATAATAATAGTACCCATTTCACCAGGTTATTATCATGATCAAGCTATTTAATGAATGTAAAACACAGTACCTACCACGTAGAAAAGTTACATATTCTCTTTATAATTGTTATAAATGTATGAAAAGGCGTGTGTACACGTGGACACACATGTGTGTTTGTTTGTGGGTCTGTGTATAAAACATTAGCCCAAACACATTACTGTTATCACATCATTTGGGACTGTCTTCTTGGCAACGAGTTCTTTTTCTACCCCCCGAATTCCTCTGAGCATAACGCTACCCTTCTCTGACTTGGCTTTCTGGTTGCCATTTTCTTCCAGGCCACTTTGATTATTTGTTTTAATCAGATATTGCTTGTATGAAAATGCTAGGGAGATGGAACCTTGAATTCCTGCCAGAACTGTATCAGGTGGGCTCTGGGTAAGTCAAGACCTGACTCCCGTTTGTTGTACCATTAAACTTTTTATTGACATATACCATACATACAGAGATGTGCGTATGTCATGCTCATATAGCTCACTGAATTTTCACAAGGCCAACAGCCCCTTGTAACCAGCACCCAGATCAGGAATCAGAATGTTCCACAAGCCCTTTGTGCCCCCTTCCACATATTATCCCCCCTACAGTTGACCACCATCCTCACTATTTTTCCTGCGTTTGAGCTTTATATAAACCTGGCCCCTGATTTTAAGGAGTTCAGTGGCTCTTTGTTTCTCCCTGAAATCTATACTGTGATTAGATCCCCACTTGTTTTTGATTATTAATGAGTGTCAATAAACTTGTATTCAGTAGCACCTATGCATGCAAGGCACTCTGTTACTTCACTAAAGTGATGAGGCAAGAGAGGTTGTGTGTCTTCATTGAGTGTTTTTTTGTTTTTTTTTTTTTTTTTTTTTTTTTTTTTTTTTTGCAGTGTTCCTCATGCAGGGCTGCCTGCTTGAGCTGTTTCTCTTGGAATGAGGCGTGCGTTTCCCATACTCTTCTCTCTTATCTGGCTTCCAGTCTGTATTCCATCCATGAAAGTGAGTCTTCCTGGGTAAAGATCCCAACAGAAGTTGACCAGTGTCCAGTTTCCAAGTCCAGAATTCCAGGAGAGAGAATGTGACTGGCCCAACTTGGTCCGCTCTCAGTCATGTCAACTGTGGCTGGAGGGCTTAGGGACACACGATGCTAAAAGGATGTGGGACCCAGCCCTGAAAAGAGGAAGAGAAAGGGAAGAAGGGAGGGGCTTGGAAATTTGCAGCAAGGATGTTGGTCTGAGCTGGTTCCTTCCAACTCCGATAGTTTATCATTTCCTTTTCTTCTCAGATGAAGATCCTTGACCCAATGCCTAAACTGATTTATTATTCACCTTCTGCATCAAAGTTGCAATTCAGTAATGTGGCTCATGGAGCCAGGCTAGGGCTGATGCTCCCCAAACTGCCTCTGTGGGGCATTTCTGGCTCTGATGCCGCAGCTGGCCACTCAGGGAGGCGGCTCTTTCATCTGGCTCTGAGGATTAGCTGTGGTTTTATAGACACACATGCTCTGCACTCTCTCTCTCTGAGGGAGGGGCATGTTCCCTCACAGCACAGACTTGGCCCCTAAAAACTAATTTCCTGGATGCAGGGACCACCAACTGTTTATGATGATGATTATTATTGCAGAGCATTGGGATTCCTGGACAGGTTCCAAAAGTCACCCCCATGAAAGACTGTTCACAGCAGCATCCTAAATCCTGCACAACATTGTGGTCAGAGCGAAAAATATAATGTGGGGTCTGCAGTCCAAGCTCTTTTATGACATGGACAGGGCCAGAGATGAAGGCAGGGGACTGTGCTCACTTTACCTTACAGACACGACCTCATGGAATCCTCACTGCAAATCCAGGCGGGAGACATATCACTACTCCTGTTTTCATGGATGTGCCAGCTGAGGCAGAGAGAGGTTAAGCATAACATGAGTAAAGCCCATTATTGTTTAAGAAGTGCTTTCTCTTTGTTATCTCATTTTATCTTCATGAAACCCCATTTTATAGATGACTTTCTTGTGACTCAGTTTCCCAATTTTGCATGGGTCATAAGTGCCAGAGGTTGGACAGACTCAGAACTCTGACTCCTATCCCCTAAGACAAATCTGCAAATATGCTGCCGTAATAAGAAGCAGAGAGAGATGAACACCTTTAGATGATCCACTTGTAATTTTATGGTGTTTCAGAGAAAGGCAAGCTCATATATGGATGGAGAAAATCGGGAAAGGATTGAAGGAGGAGGTGATATTTGGGCCTAGTTTTTGTAGTCTGAGCAGTAATTGGACAAGCATTACTTGAGAGAAGAGCACTCCAGGAGGAGGAAAGGACATGCTCCCAAGCCTGGGGAGGGGGTATGTTCAGGAAATAGTGGGGAGTCATTTGATATATTGGGGAGACTGACGGGCAGAGTGGGGGATGAGGCTGGAAAACCAGAGTGCCTCTCACATGGGCTGTGGCAATTGTCTCCTTGACAGGTTGGGGCAGAAGGGTCAAAGGGTCGACCACCCATGGATGGAGGTCTGTGACCTCAGAAGAATCCCCTGACTGAGCTTCCTCATGGGATTCTTGTTGCTTCCTTGTTGGCTGTTGGATTATTACCCACTGGGTGCCTATGGTGAGGGACAGGGTGGAGATAGAGGCTGGAGCACACATTATTTACAAGTGCTAGGGAGATCCAGCAACTTTCTAAAAGAAGGAACAATAAAACTTTTATAGACCATTACAGAGTCAGATGTTCCAATAAGGTAGGGTTGGAGTGTGTGTGTGTGTGTGTGTGTGTGTGTGTGTGTGTGTGTATACATATGTGTCGTGAAGTTTGCAGGTCACAGACAGTAAGACAGCAGGGGTTAACAGCCAGGCATGACCCCCTCTGGCCCCAGGTTAGTTTCCTCCTCCAGAGGCAAGGCTTATAGGAAGATGGCATACGCCTCAGTTTCCTCACCTACAAAATGGGAAATTGTAATACTTGTCACCCAGGATTGCTCCAAGAATCCAATGAGATGTGCTAATGTGTCCTGAGATGTTACTTTCATTGTTATTTTGTACTGTTATTAACCTCAAACCTTCTCATGGGTACATACCTTCCCAGCTAGAAAATAAAAGTCTTTAGGAGTAGTGGCCATGTCATCTATTTCTTTTAATCTTTGGTGGTGCCTGACAAGCACACAACAAAATGTTTCAACCATCAAAATAGACAAATTCATAGTAAGGCACATTTACCCACGAAATGAGCATAGCCGTTGTTTTTGGGAGCCATGTTTTAGTTTCTGAAATGGCAATGAGCCGGATGTCATACAGCTGAAATAAACAAGGCGGGTTTCACCCAATCCATCAATACTTCTACAACCCTGCACTGAGCTCTGTGAGGGTGGCAGAACCGAGGGTGGGATGGCTGCCTGAAAGCTTAAGGACCATGGCACCTGTGGAGTTGGCTTCTGTCCATGGTTGAGCTTGATATGGTGGTTGTGGACATATTTGTGGAGCAGCCTACCTTTGAATGGACCCCACAGCTTGAACCAGAGACCCTAACAGTGACCCCGGTGGACCACAACCAGAGGCCTTGCCCCTGTTTTCTCATGGGTCATAAAAGCCTTGGGGAGAGGGAAAGGAAGCCACAAAAATGGACCCACATGAGACATCACACTGAGCGTGGCTTGCGAGGAATTGGAGCCCAGCTGATTTAATTCAGAAGTATTTCCAATAGAGACAATTCTTATAGCTCCAGGGAGGGGCAAATATGTATGCCAGTTCTGTTCACAATGGTGAACATTATGTAAAGAAATTGTTACCGAAAAATTGTCCTAGGACCTGAACAATGGGGTGATGAGGGTGGGAGGGAGAGGTCAGAAGCTGACGTGGAAGAGCTCAGGACCAATCTGCATAAATTTTGGGTGATGTATGTCCCTTTATTTGGAGAATTTACTTTTGGGATGGATGCTTAGAAAATTAGGGTCTTTTATATATTTCAAAAACTAGAAGATGCTGCGAAATCACAGGTAGTCTCTGTAAGTAACACGATGGAGTTTGGATTTGAGCCCATCATCTCACATTGGGTTATACTTTTGTGGTTAGAGAGTACCTGGCTTTTGGAGAAGACAAAGGTATTTATGGGAAGTGAGGGCCTTATCTTGGTTACTCTGTATTTGATTTCCATCTTATTGTCCCCAGAACTCCTGTGTTGACTAAGTCCTCCTTTTGTCAATATAGTTTCCTGCCTTGTCTCCACAATGGAGTCTCACAGTCTAGTGTCATCACTGTCATTGTAGTCACCTGCTTTGGAGATATCGTTTATTATCTCAGAAACCCAGAGACTACAGAAAGGAAAACTGTGAAGATGTGGTTAAGGAGAGGCTGCTTCTCCTGAGATTTCAATATGAAGGATTATGTTGCAGTCCCATCATCCCAAATCAAAGTGAATTCTAGACTTTAGAGCTGTATGCTTTTGAGGCACGTTTGTGTGGGAGCTCTACAGCTAAGAGGGGTGCCCGGCTAGAAGGGTCCAGGTGCCAGGTGAGGGATAATCGGTGTTACCTGGGGCAGTAGATGAAGGATGCCTTTCCAGGTTGAGGATAGTCTCATATCACTACAAACTGATATTTGTTGCCTGACAATCTTCACTTGGCTGAGGAACTCCCATAGTACCAATCATAGAGTTGGTGCTCCAAGAACGCTTACTTGTTGGCTCTTGGATTCATGACTTTAGAACTGAGGAGCACAGGTATGGGGCCTGCAGCTGCCATTCTGCAGACACTTCCTGAGTCAGCCTGGGCCTCTCCAGCCTTGCTGCACCCTCAGCTCCACCTGCGCCTGAGCTCCTGGGATGGGCTTCTGACTTGCCCACCATTTCTACGTTGACCTCCTAATCCTCCAATACTGGGCTCCTCTATCTTGCCCCCCACGCCCATCTTGCAGTCATCTCTTGATCTGAAGTCTTGCCCTTGGGCCTCAGTACCTGTCTTTCCATGATAGCCTTTCCTCCCTCCAATCCAGACTGTCCATCAGACTCAGATCTGCATGAATGCAGTGCTCTGACTGACCACCAGGATCCTGCCCCTCAGGCCATCCCGAGGGTCCTGTCTATCTGGATTCATAGGATCACCTGTTCCTGAGACCATCTTCACCTACCCCTGGTCCTGCCTGGGTGGGTCTCTCTGTGCCTCAGCCAACTTTTGTGTGACCTCGTCCCTATCCACCAAGCCATAGTTGTGCTCTTCAGCTCCAGAATCATGACTCCAACAGCCAACAAGTAAGTATTATGGAGCACCAACTGTATGCTTGGTACCCACGGGAGTTCCTCAACAAAATGAAGATTGTCAGGCAACAAATATCAGTTTGTAGTGATGAGACCAAAGGTGGAATTATCTTCCTTTACCCTTTTGGAAGAGTTATGTAATGAAATGTATTAGTTATATATTGCTGCATAGCAACTCACCTCAAAATGTAGTGGCTTAGAATAAGAATAAATATTTGTTACCTCTTACATTTCTATGGGTCAGATATGGAGAAGTGATTTAGCTGGCAACTGAGGCTTGAGGTCTCTTATGAAGTTGTCCTCAAGATGTGAGCTAGGTCGCAGCCGTCTGAAGGCTTGTCTGGTGCTGGAAGATTTACTTCTAAGGTAACACGTGCCTGGCATTTTGGTGCTGGATACTGACAGAACACAGCATTTCTCCTCGCCAGCCTCTTGGTGGCTTCTTGAGTGTCCTCACGACATGGTGGCTGGCTTCCCCAGAGCAAGTAGTCCAGGAGGCCAAGGATGAGGCAGCAACGTCTTTTATGGCCCAGTCTTGGAAGTCATAGACTGTTGGTTCTACCACATTCTCATGCGTAGGTCAGCCTGATTCAGTATGGTGGGGACAACGATAGGAGGTGGGGTCCCTGGGGGCCATCTTGGAGACTGACTACTGTCCCAAGGGCTATTCAGCTTAAAGGCCAGAAGGAAAATACATTTTATCTCTTAAAGAGATAGTCATATTTGTTTATTGCTGTATCTCCAATGCTGGAACAGTACCTAGCATATAGTAGGTGCTTAATAAATATTTAGTGAATGCATGATTTTATGAACAAAAGACATTACATTCAAGAAGTTCTTTCTAGTTTGTAAAGTAATTTTCCAGATGTTTTACAACTTGGTTCCCATACCTGTGAGGTATAGAGGGCTAGTATTATGAAGACTACTTTAGAGAAGATGGACATATAGTCACATATGAAAAGCATTGTCCTAATTCACCCAGCCCAGAATCTGATGCTCTTTCCTTCATGCTCTACTCATATCACATAATCATGTCATGACTCTGGTTCCCTGGGCTTCATCCATGCTCACTGGCTGTGAGGTGGGTGTCTTGAAGGGCAGATAAAATGACCCCTGGGAGGCTGGGACAAACCCTTTTTATGGTTTGCAGGGCAGGTCTACTGTGAAGCCAGAGACATTTAAGCATCAAAACTCGTATTCCCGTGGACCCTTCCATGACAATTCCTAACTTTTTTGCCAAGTGCAAGCCATCTATGTGTGACTACATTTGATAAACTGATACAAATTCTAGAAGATGGTGACCTGCTGTTTAGCAATATCCACAGTCATTAATGACAATGCAGCTATAAGCATCCCTTAAAGGCATCAATAAGTTCTCAGAATAGATGCCATGAACATATAGATGATTCACTTGATCTCACAGGAGAAATATTTTCAAGGATACCTGAAGTCATTGACAATTTCAGTGTTTCCCTTTTTAATATATTTTAGAGATGACGTCTCACTCTGTCACCCAGGCTGGAGGGCAGTGGCACGATCTTCGCTTACTGCAGCCTTGAACTCCTGGACTCAAGTGATCCTCCCACCTCAGCCTCCTGAGTAGCTGGGACTGCATGTGCATACCACCATGCCCAGCTACTTATTTAATTTTTTTGTGGAGATTGGGTCTTTCTATGTTGCCCAGGCTTCATAGAAGAAATATTTTAAGCATACATACTAACTTGAATTTTTCTTTAGCTAAAGAACTGAGAAAAATCAGATAAAAAATTAATAAATTATGAAAATGATAAAATGAACCTAAATTATTTTGATTTTAAGAAACAAGTTGTAACAAAAGAACTCTTAGTGCTAGAGGCATTCATTCATTAAGAAGAAGAGGCACATTTTGAAGATAAGTAATGAACGGGGTCTTGGCCAGTTGATAGTCCCATCTCTAGGGAGGGCTCGTCTGGGTATGCAGGGGATTCTGTGAGAAGGTACGTCTTCCTCTCAGCCCAGGCCCCGTGGGACACAGCTCCTAACAGCCTTGGCCAGACAGGGAGCTCCAGTGAGCTGCGGCTTCTCCTGTAGGCTCATGCACACCCAGCTTCTCCTCTGACCCATGGGACCCGGCCTGTCTCTAAGGAGCCAGTTAGGGGTTCTTAGGCATGAGCAAATAAAAAGAAACCCAGAAGAAACATGCTGTGCAGCTGGACGTGGTGGCTCACACCTGTAATCCCAGAACTCTGGAAGGATGAGGCAGGAGGAGCACTTGAGCCCAGGAGTTTGAGGCTGCAGTGGTCCATAACTGCATGCCCCTGCACTCCAGCCTGGGCAGCAAGTGAGACTCTGTCTCTAAAACAAAGCAAAGAAAGAAATATTCTGTGTTTATTTGAAAGAAATGTTTGCTCCCCTCCAGTTCTATCCTTTTGCAATTTCAGAAGAAACTTTGTCTCTGGATTAGTCCAGCTGAAGTTATTTTTCTTGCCATTCGTGTGGGGAATTTTTCCATTTTTCCAACAAGAAAATAACCCTTGGGCCAAAGGAACTGTGAAAATGTTTAGTCTCCAGAAAGGCATGCAGTCTCTCAGGGCAGCGGAAGCCCTGCAACTCAACTTTGGAGAGTGCCATTGTGTCATTTATGAAACAACCTCCCTTGCTTTTCCTTTGCACACCCAGCATCCAACTTCTTACTGCACCCCCCGCCCCCAATTCACAATAACTGCCCTTTGGGATGTCATGTGGAGATTGATTAGGGTGGGGTGCTGCTGGAATGCCACACAATTATCCGGATATGTGGCATTTCAGAACCAGAGTGTGGATGTGGGCTTGGAGCTTGGAGACTGGCTCTAGTCTCAATTCACTTGCTGGGTGATCATGGGAAAGTCATTTCCTCTCCTTGTGTCTCAGTTTCTCCAACTGTAAAAAGACAGTGTTTGAACTGGATGAATTCAGTGCTTAATGATTTTTGTGAATTATCCTGAAGGGCAGAGGGTGAAGCTAGGATCAGGGTAGTTTTTACAATGATTTACGTGAAATGAGTGATGAAGAAGGCCATTCTCTGTATATTCTTGGGGAGTGGGTAAGGGAGGGGGGAGAGCTCTGATTTTTAAAGTATATATTCGTAATACTTTCTGTTCTTTAATACATTAATTTTTGGGGGGTTTGTGATATGTGAGACCTGTTAAAGCATGGGTTCAGAAAAGGGGACCCTTTTGTATGGGCCTTATCCAGATAGTGGATGACTCATTTAGTAGATGCCAGTGTGGACAGTTGATGGCTAAAGATTACACAGTTAAAATAGAAAATAATTTGAATCAGGCCGGGCACGGTGGCTCAAGCCTGTAATCCCAGCACTTTGGGAGGCCGAGACGGGCGGATCACGAGGTCAGGAGATCGAGACCATCCTGGCTAACACGGTGAAACCCCGTCTCTACTAAAAATACAAGAAAATTAGCCGGGCGAGGTGGCGGGCGCCTGTAGTCCCAGCTACTTGGGAGGCTGAGGCAGGAGAATGGTGTGAAACCGGCGGGGCGGAGCTTGCAGTGAGCCGAGATCGCACCACTGCACTCCAGCCTGGGGCACAGAGCAAGACTCCGTCTCAAAAAAAAAAAAAAAAAAAAAAAAAAAAAAAAAATTTGAATCATAGATAAAGTTCCATTTAATAAGCGTTTCTCTGGGAAGCCTTCCCTAATCTCTCTTCCTTCCTTATTGACAGAATTAATAACCATCCTTTGATTCATTCCTACACATAATTATCACTACAAATATCACACTGTAATATATACTTCAAAAACATGTTAATATTTATTTCCCTGTATCATTGCAGGCCAGTGGATATCAGGAAATACTTGGTGGGGAGGAAGCAAGCGTTGTGATGGTCAAAGCAAGGTTGACAAAGACCTGGCTCAAGAGGTCAGTGACTGAGGCTATCAGTCAAAGCAGATCAGGAAGCCAGGTGAATAATTAGGTACCAGGGGACAGTCAGAAGGCCCAGGTCAAAGTAAGACAGAGTGAGGCACTGAGCAGTATATGTAGTAGCAGTGAAAATAGCTTGCAACTGAGGCCCCTCCTGTCCTGGCCTGGGGGCCTTTTACATGCTTCTGCTGAGCCAGGTGCTGTGGGTGAGGCTCTGCACCTGGCCAATCTGCTGTTTGCTGGCCCAGGAGGGATCCTGAGGGAGATAAGTGAGTGAGACTAAAGAGGGGAGCAAACCCATCTGTCTCGGTCAGTTTGGGTTGTATAACAAAGTACCATAGACTGCTGGCTTATCAACAACAATTTTTTCCTCACGGTTCTGGAGGCCGGAAGTCTGAGATCAGGGTACCAGCCTGGTTGGTTTCTGGTGAGGGGCCTCTTCCAGGTTGCATACTACTGACTTCTGGTTGCATTCTCATGAGGTGGAAAGAGAGCTAGCCAGCTCTCTGGCGTCTTCTTATGAGGACACTAATCCCATTCCTGAGGGTTCCACCTTCATGACCTGATTACCTCCCAAAGGCCCCACCTCCAAATACCATCACATTGGGATTAGGGTTTCAACATGTGACTTCTGGCAAGACATAACACTCAGTTCATTGCACCATCTAATGTTTTTCTATGACTGAATATTTATGTAAATAAAATATGCAAAACAATCTATTGAAATTAAAAGACAAAATATAATTTATAACAAATTCATATCAGCTTTAAAAATCAACATCACTTAGATTAAAATTATTTAATCTTTTGAAAATGTAATTAAATCTTTAAACCTATTTTTAGAAAATAAAACCTATTTATTAATACAATTCTAACCGTTGAGGTCTGCCTGTGGCCAACATAAAGAATTAATATCATGCTTTTTGTGTGTTACAGACAGGCCTGCAAATATACAAATTAAAAGTATTAGGATGTGTTTAATATTGCAATCTATTTCCCAACCATCATGTGTAGCTGTTGTGAATACTGCATTAATTTTTGACGGCTTCCAGAATCACAGATTGGAACATCGAGAGAAGCAAGAAATAGACACTCAGCACTCCTGGGAAAGGATACTGCACTTTGCATGAATCTGTGCATTCATGCAATCTGTGAGGAAGAATAAGGTAAGTTAACTAATTTGCCTTAATTCTTGTCTGAGTTCATCTGGGGCTCACATCCTGCCCATCCTCCAAAGGCAGGTGTCCACCTCCAGCGCTGGCAGCGGCCCAACCCACAAATCTTCATGGATGGCATTTGGACAAGGTTTCCTTTTGGTTCACAGACACAGGACAAGGGATGTGGAGAAGTGTTTCTCTGGGGTCTATCAGGTGTTACTCATCCGAGTGGTGTTTAGGATTATTGGTTGTGTTGTGCCGATGCTGAGTTCTGAATCCTGAGTGACAGAAATGCTCTCAAGTTCTTTAACACATTAATCTATTTTGGGTTTGTGATATGTGAGACCTATAAAGCGTGGGCTCAGAGAAGGGGACCCTTTGACTGGGTCTTTCCCAGATGATGGATGACTCATTCAATAGAGGCCAGTGTGGACGGATGGTGGCTAAAGATCACACACTCAAAATAGAAAAGAAATTGAATCATAAAGTTTCATTTTTTGAATGTTCCTCTGTGATGCCTTCCGGAAGCTCTGTTCCTCCCTTATTGACAGAATTCATCACCATCCTTCCATTCCTACATATAATTTTTATGATTACAAATATCACACTGTAATATATAATTAAAATTATGCTAATGTTTCTCTGACGAGGTTGAAAGCTTGAGCAACAAAGTGGTACCTTAATTGTCCCTATGTCTCCAACAAGTAGCACAGTGATTGATATTTCATAAATATGTGGGTAGAAGTGGACTGTTAGCAGTAAGAGTCTGTGCTTTGAAGCCAAATGTTCCTGGGTTTGAATCCTGGTCTTACTTCCCAGTTGGGTGACTTTGGAAGTTTCTTAACACCTACCTCTAAGCCTCAGTTTGCTCATCTGAAACTGGGGATTGTGACATTCCCCCTTTCATATGGTGGTTCTGAGGCTTACCTTTTTGTAAAACGTTTAGTATAATGTTAGCTGTTGTAGCCATTCCATTATTTATCACTCAGTACATCTCCAAATCAAACAATCCCATGTCCTGCCTCACAGTATTGACTTGTGGGCAAAGCAGGCAGTGCATACCAGGCCACTTGCAAGGACATTACAAGGAGGCATTATTGTTAGGTCAATTTCTAAACTTAAAAGGGACACTGAGTGTGTGGAAGATTTGCAAGTCTTTGAGCAGATGGGTAGAGAAGAAGGATTAAGGAATTCATCTAAGCTAAAAGAGTCCTGGAACAGATGAGATATAGACCTTCAGTTGTTATTCTCCTCCTGGAGGGTGACGCTCTCTGGCAAATATTTCCTTCACTAATGGGCTGGTGGTGATGGCCCTGTCCAGAAGCAGCTCCCATCCAAAGCTGAGAAGCTGAGGAGTTGGTGTAACCTGAGACCTCACTCCAGCAGGCCTGAAATTGCCCCTGAGATTGCAGGAGCGTTCTGAGCAGCAGCCTTGCGGGGGCTCTACTCCGTGTCTAGGGTGGCTGTGTCTTGTCTATCAGGAATGACCTGGCTGTGTCCTGCCTAACAGGTACAGGCTATGTCCTGCCTCTCCAACCTGGACAAAAATGCACAGACTATTGTGGCCTGGTGAGATCATATCTCTTGGCCGATATTCTTAACTATCTGCTGTGGCCCTGGGAGGCACCTCAGCTTTCCACAGCCCCATGGCCCACAGTATTTGCTATTTTGGGCCAGGTAGTCAGGGTCTGCAGCTGTGTTCTGTGTCATCCATGGAGCAGCCATTCGACAAGTATTTCGTCAGCTCTGATTCATCTTCAGGCAAGGTGCCAGGTGCAGAGGACAGGGAAAGTATAAGAAGGCTCTCGCTCCAGGTGGCTTATACTCTTGCTAGGAAAAGATAGAGGCTACTACTCAGCTGCTAGTCTAAAAAATATATGTCCTAAGTGGCAAGTCAGTGCTTTGGAAGACGAACGAGGGGCCTGTAGGGTTAACTGGGTTGTTCAAGGAGGGAGTCTTAGAACAAGAGAATGTTTCTTTCTGTGTTAGGATGATTTCCTGACCTTGCAGTTGCCCATTTATCTATAGTACCCACATAACCAGCATAGGTGCCACCTCACCCAATGCTATGATTTGGGGTGAAGGTAGGGGTCAGACTCTTTTCCAGACTGGTATGAGGGTATAATTCTTAGAGCAGCGTGGGATGGGGTTTGCAAATTACTTCTCATGAACACCCTAGACTCTGGAACAACCCTTAGAAAAATGGAAACACTATGCAACAGCTCTGCCAGCTCGGAGATGGGATGGGAGAAACCAGGGCTCCTGCTACAGCGCAGTGTCTTAGAGTGTGGCTTGCCATCCAGGATGTATCTCTAGTAGTTGTGAAGCTATGTCAGGCTGTGAGGCCAGGTCAAGGGTCTGGATGACCTGAGATCAGATTGCAAGGACCACAGTGGGACTTGAAGTTGCATGCTCATCTTAGATGCTCTAGGATCTCAGAGCAGGCCAGAAAGAGCTCCATTTGCAAAGCATTGCAGATAGGAGGGGCTGGGGGGTGTATCTCTGAATCATGCTCTGGACTAGTCCCCAGGGGACTTATAGCAAGTTCCTTGTTGAAAGAGTTTATTCAACTCCATGAGTAAGACTCGCTTTGAGCGTTCTAAAGAGCAATTAGTACTGAGAAGACAGACCATTTAAGGTAGCTCCAGAGACCTGTCATCAAACGGGAGTAGCTTTGCCTCTGCAAGAAACCCTGGATGGGGTTCACATAAGGACAAACTTCAGCACATGTCCATGATCATCATCATCATCAACCATTATACTTTATTATACAAGAGCAGGCATAAGCACCTACTCTGTGCCAGGCACAATGCTATGTGCAGATCCTCATAGCAGTCTTGCAAGCTAAATGTCACTTCCCTCATTGTGCAGGGGAAGCAACAGAAGTCCAGAGATATTAAACAACTTGTAGAAAGTCACACTGCATTAAAGTGGCAGGGCTGGGACTCAAACCTAGATCTGTCTGACTCTGAAGTCTATGCTCAACTTCAGCAACTGAAGCCACAGCAACAGCAGAGATGTAGTGGCTTTGGCACCGGGAGAGCTTTGTCTGAGAGTAAGTGTTGGAGACTCTGAACCAGCTAGGATTCTAGGTTGCAAGCAACAGAAACAGACTAATTTTCTGCCTTTTTTTTCTTTTTGAGATAGAGTCTTGCTCTGTCGCCCAGGCTGGAGTGCAGTGGCACAATCTCAGCTCCCTGCAACCTCGGCTCACTGCAACCTCTGCCTCCCAGGTTCAAGCGATTCTCCTGTCTCAGTCTCCTGAGTAGATGGGATTACAGGTGCGTGCCACCATGCCTGACTAATTTTTGTATTTTTAGCAGGAAGGTGTTTCACCGTGTTGACCAGGCTGGTCTCAAACTCCTGACCACAGGTGATCCGCCTGCCTCTGCGTCCCAAAGTGCTGGGATTATAAGTTTGACTGACTAGCTAATTTAAATAGCAAGAGGTATATTGGAGTGACATAGGGTCAGTCAAATACTGACAGAAAGACTGAAGAACCGGGCAGGGACCTGCCCCCACCAAGAGTCACACAACGAGAAGTTCCACTAGGCAAGCGTCAGATGCTGGGAAGCCAGAACAGAATGACAAACGTCTACTGCAGATGCCTAAGAATGGCAGAAGAACAAGGAAGATGAGATTGAAACCCCAGCAATGAAAACTTGTGGTCAAATGTAGCTAAAAACTATAGACATCGGCAGCTGAGTATCATCATCTCCTATGAACAAGTCACCCATACAGATGTGAGCAGACAGGTGATAGAAGGCCGGGCACTGTGGCTCACGCCTGTAATCCCCAGCACTTTGGGAGGCCAAGGCAAGCGGATCACTTGAGCTCAAGAGTTTGAGACTAGCCTGGGCAACATGGTGAAACTTCGTCTCTACAAAAAATACGAAAATTAGCCGGGCATGGTGGCATGTGCCTATGGTCCCAGCTACTTGGGAGTCTGAGGTGGGAGGATCGCTTGAGCCCAGGAGGTCGAGGCTGCAGTGAGCCCTGATCATGCTACTGCACTGCAGCCTGGGTGACATGACGAGACCTCATTTCAAACAAACAACAAACAAATAAACAACAACAAAACAGGTATTAGAGTTCTTCCTCACACAACTACCAAAATTAAGTGGGTGAGCTTTTGTAGGGATCACTCCCATGGGGCACTAACCTCAGGATGCATTCATCGTACCCAGCCTCCACAATGGGGGTCCTTGCCTGCTGGTATCCATGTCTTTGCATAGTCCCCTCTCACACAGAATCAGGGCTGACCTGTGTGAACAATGGGACAGTGGATGTGATGACACGTGACTTCCAGGGCTAGGTCAGAGAGGCACTGCAGCTTCTTCCTTGGTCTCCTGGATAAGTAGTTGTGGGGGAAGCCCATCACCATACTGTGAGGACACCCAGGCAGCCTCATGGAGAAGTTTGTGTGGAGAGGAACCAACCCGCCAGCCATGTGAGTAAGTTATTGAGTTTCGGGGTTCATTTGTTATACAAAAATAATTGCAGGTAAGAAAGAAAGGAGGTGATATGTGAACAAGCAGTAACTACTGGAGCAGCATCTGGACACTGTTGCTCCCGGGGTTGAAAGAAATCTTCTAGCTGGTGTGGACATTTCCTTAGTAATATCCCTCACAGGTGCTCAGACTCTCAGCAAACCTGGAGCTCCCTTAGCTATCTTCATACGTGGTGGTTGTTTGCAAGAGATGATAAATATCTTGGCTTCCTGGGGCAAAGGTAGAGCCATGGTGGGGCCAAAGGTAGGGCAGTTTAGGAACAGCCTCCCCTCTATGGGAAGTGTCCTGTGGGCCCTTTAAACCTCCCTGGCCACAGACCTTTATGGACTGTGTTTTTCCTTTCTCTAAACCAGGGATTAGCATAGTATGATCCTTGAATCAGCCACTTGATTTTATAAATAAAGCTTTATTAGAATCAGCCAAGCCTATTCGTTTATGTATTGTCTAATGCTGTTTTGGTGCTTTAATGGCAGAGCTGAGTAGTTGCAGCAGATACTATATGTGGCCTGCAAAGCCTAAAATACTTAGTACCAGACCTTCTAAGAAGAATTTTGCTGACTCTTGGTAGAAATGGTCAAGTATTGTTGGCTAGCACAGATGAGAGCCAGAAAGGCAGCGTCAGTTGTCCACTCTGTCTCCAGCTCTACGGAGGACAGAGGGGCACTACGGCCTCTCTCTTTCCCTGTCTCATGACGAAGGACTTTCCAGCAGGACAGAGAGTAGAAATGTCAGAGGAAATGTCCTCAAATCCTAACACATGAGCCAACAGATGTTTACCCTCTATTAATTATTTATTGCTGTGTCACAAGTCATCTCAAAATGTCGTGACTTAACAAACAATGATTATTTCTCATAGTTTCTGTGAGTCTGAAATCTAGGAGTGGCTTAGCTTGTTGGTTCTGGCTTGGGGTCTTTCATGAGGTTGCAGTCAAGATGTCCTTTGGGTGGAAGAAATGGACACTCTGCTTTCTCTCTGTGTGGTGGGGTGGAGAGAGCTATGAGTAGGCAGTCAGGAGACCTGGATGTCAGCCCTTGCTCTATGCCTGACCTCCTGAGTCTTTGATTGAGTCATGTTTCCTATTGCAGCTGTAGTTTTCTGATCTTTTGAACTTGGGTCAGTTTTGCATGGGGGTCCAGTCCCCAATACTGAGCGAGTTCCTTCATCCCTATAGACTTGTTTTCTCATCTACAAAATGACGATAAAAACACCTTCCTCTTAGTGTATGAGGAATAAATGAGCTAGGCCATATAGTGTGCCTAGCACATAGAAAGTGTTCAATAAACTTTAGCTGTCACTATCAGCAACAGAAATAGCAATATTAAAATATCTGATGCCACAATTTGCTCTGAGCCCTGAGAACAAGGGCTTCTGCATCTTCCCTCCTCCTTCATCAGTTTAGCCCCTTGCTGATACCCTCCAAGGCTGGCTCTAGGTGGTTATGCGTAGGCCTCTGGCGTAGGCCAGGGTGTCTGTTTCCTTACTCAGCCTCTGGTGATTAAGGCACATTTGTTAAACAGCTAATTGAAATTATAAATTAAGCAACCAGCATATCTCATGGTTGGGTCAGTCTGCGGGACAGCTGTGAAGTATGTGATCACAGGTGGCAGTGATGGAATGGACTTCAGAGCTCATCTGCTCCCTGATCCATCCACCCCTCTAGCCCGTGGGGTCACCATCCCTCCTCACAAGTCCTATTTGAGCAGTTAACTGAAGGGTCATCCACCATGCATGGTTCCTGGAAGCAGCCCTTCAGTGCCTGCAGACCTGAGGCCAGCCAAAGCCATCGTGGCTGCCTGCCCAGACCCACTCTGCGGCCAAGCCATTGTGTGAAGTCTTTAGTCCCAAGTCCTCACTCCACTGTAGAGACCCAGCGGGTGAAATCCATTGGGCCCATTCTCGTTCTTTTCGGTCTCAGCCAGGATCCCAGGCCTCTTCCTGCACCCACTGGCCCCCAGACTCTATCCCTACACTGCTCTGTTCTCTTCTCAGCTGCCCTGGCCCCCATCCCCCTTTCCCTGACCCCTTCACTGCTCCAAGCAGCACATTCCTCTGTACCTTAGCCTTTCCTGGAACATTCCCTTCTCTTTGCCCTCTGACCCTTCAGAGAGGGCCTGCTTATCCTCACATTCCCCCCTCAGGGTCGGGGGACAGGCTGGAATCCTCCTGGCTCCTCAGGCCACTCCTAAACTCCCTTTCATCTTGTGAAAGCCCAGTTCCTTTAATGCCATTCAGTCCCCTCCCCATCCCTAATGCTCACTCATAGTCAACCCCTTCGATGTACTGACCACCTTGGCTCTGGGTTTCCTGGATCCTTTCTACCCCAACTCCCTCATCATCGTGGAGCTCTTTATCATCTATGAGGATGACTTTTCCAGGATCCCAAACTTGACCTCCTAATTGCCAAGTACAGTTTCAGACCTTAGCTACCCACTCCCTTCCCATCACCAAAATGACATTCCCTACAAAACCTCAAACCCAGACATCTCACTCTGAAGATTATCTCTTGACCTCCCAGCTTACTTCTTCTAGGCCCCTTATGGCAATTTTTCAACCTCCTCATGAACCCAGACCTACTGGGCCCAGTTCTTTCTCACTGTCCACCAGTCTCCTTCTGACTTCATGTCCTTTTTCTTCTGTCTTAGATTCCATGGTTCTTCATTGGAATCACTCTCTTGCAAACACCTCCAATTCCTTTGCTTTTCTTCCTCCCCTTCTCACTAACGCTTTGCGTTAGTATAAGTCTCTTGAGTTTGCAGAGCTTTTGAAAAGGCATGACTTCTTTTGATATTTCAGTGCTCACGTATGATGCAGGGCAAATAGCAGGGAAGGTATACCTATTTCTGACTGACAGATGAGTTATTAAGTGGCTTTTCCAGGGTTGCTCAGAGCTGAGCTTCAAACCCATGTCTCCTGGCCTTCAGTTCACCTTGCCTCTAGAACAGGGTGGGCTTTGATCCATACCTTCCTCACCAAGTATCCAAAGCCCTGCAGAGGGAAGAGTGTTCCCAAAGTGTGCCCAAATGATGATGGGGGCAGGAAAGGCGGCATCCAGGGGGAGTGTGACTCTTCATAGGCCATGGATTGCTGAGAAATCCTTTCCGAGAGGCCGGCCTCCTGAGGCACGCCAGCTGCCAAACGCAAAACCAGATGCCATTAGTAACACACACACTGTCTGAAACAGAATTCCTCCAGCTTCCCAGCCTTCTGCAAATCCCATTTTCTTTCCTTATTGGGGCTCAGGGGGCCAAGGGCCCCGCATCACTCCGCACATCAAAGGCGTCACCAGCTTTCCCAGCACAACTCCCAGAGGCTTTTAACCAGCCTTAGACAATAAAATCGCTTTTAAATAAAAACCAAGACTCAATATTCGGCAGGAAAGGGATTAACAGGATCAGTCGGGAGATGACATCATGCTATTTTTGTTGGCATTTCCCCAACTTAAGTGTGAGGAGTCTGGGTGTGGAGGGAGAATATATATATTTTCTTTTCAACTGCCTTGGCCACTCTAAATCTAGGTCTGGAAAATCCAAGGACTGGAAGCGGCTGGCACAGCTGGAGGTAGCCTCCAGCATGGTCAGGGCATCCACGAGCCTGAGGGGTGAAGACACGGGACCTGCATGGGAAGAGCAGGGACCGGGATGGGCTTTTTGCTGAGTCATTCTCCCTGGGCCTCAGGCAAGAGGAAAGGAAAGGCCCCTTTTGGTGATCAGACCCATTACTTGCAGAAAGGTGCCCTCTGCAGTGGGCAAGCATCCTGGTACAGCTCTCGAAGACAGAGTAGGCTACAGCAGAGGTCCCCAACCTTTTTGGCACCAGGGACCAGTTTTGTGGAAGAGAATTTTTCTATGGACCAGTGTGGGTGGGAGTGATGGTTTTGGAATGATTCAAGTGCATTACTTTTATTATTCGTCTTATTTCTATTATTATTCCATTGTAATAAATAATGAAGTAATTATGCAACTCAACATAACATAGAATCAGTGGGAGCCCTGAGCTTGTTTTCCTGAAACTAGAGGGTTCCATCTGGGGTTGATGGGAGACAGTGACAGATCATCAGGCATTAGATTTTCATAAAGAGTGCACAACCTAGATCCCTCATATGTGCAGATCACAATAGGGTTTGTGCTCCTATGAGAATCAAATGCCACTGCTGATCTGACAGGAGGCAGAGCTCAGGTGGTAATGCAAGCGATGGGGAGTGACTGTAAATACAGATGAAGCTTCGCTGGCTCACCTACCACTCACCTCCTGCTGTGTGGCTGGTTCCTAGCAGGCCACAGACCAGAACCAGTCCGTGGCCTGGGGGTTAGGGGCCCCTGGGCCAGAGAATCTGGGCCTGGCTTATCCATATACCGGCCTCTGGGTGATGGCCACTAGGATAGAACGGTAAGGCCCTTTGAGGACATCTGCTCCAGTGGCTTCCAAATTTGTGTTTTTTTTAAGTTAAGGAACTCTTGCTTCAAATGAGATAATATACATATACTGCATACAGACGGCTGGAGGAAGTGGAACTACCACACTTGGAGCCTCCTGACTGGGCCTCACCAGTGCCTGAGGCTACCTTGGATTCTAACACCAAAAATACAAGTTGAAAATCTCTGACCATTCATTAACTTAGTGACCAGTCACCAAGTGTCTGCTCCACGCCTGGCACTTCTCCAGGTGAGCCAAGTCAGGCACAGTGCCCCTTGGCCTCTCGGGGCTCACAGTTTGATGCACGAGATAGACATCAATCAAATAAGGACACAAATAAATGTGAACTCTGCCTCTCCTCCCCTGACTTATTATATATAAGGAAAGTGAGTCATGAAAGTGTCAAATTCTTAGCCAGGCACTCAGGTTATCATTATTAAGCCTCAAATAGCCTTTCCAGCTTTGTTTCACATTACTCTCGCACCTGAACCCCCAGCATCATCCGGAGCCTCAACTGATGCATGTTTCCCAGGTATAACTTACCTTTTCTCACCTCCAATTTCCCTGGCCTGCCTGGTGCTCCCTCCCATCTTTCTCCCTGCCAACCATCCCTAACCACCACCGGGAAGTCCACTGACAACCCCACGGGTCCAGAAGTCCCCTCAGTTGGAGATATTCCGCCCCTGTCCTCAGCCTCCCTCAGCACCTATGCCTGGTCCAGAGAGGAGGGGGGCTGCTGGCTCCGTTAAGGAGTAAGAAACCTTGGCAGCATCCTCATCTGGCTACTGAGACCTTAGATGAGTCTCCCAACCTCACAGAGGAGTCCGTGAGCTCACCCTTGGAATTAATGATTTGTGCAAACTTGCACTCAGGAAATTCCCTGAAGGCCGGAATTGATTTTTTTCCTTCTTTGTCCCCTCCCAATACCAAGTCCAGTGGCTCATTGGAAGCCAAAAATGGCCTTTGCTCATTGACTGGGGTATCATATTGGATACTCCCTGGTGCAAAGTCTCTCAGTTTTTCATGACCGCTGCAGGGCTGGCTCCACACAAGCTTCACTGAGTTTTCTTTTCATGGGAAGACTAAAGGCACATTTTATCAAGAGTCTAGGTTTTCAAGTTTCCATCCACCTCCCTTGGGAAACTCCTGCCCCTTCCCACCAAAATTTCTAACTCTCCAGATGCATCCATTCCATGCCTTCCTTCCAATGCCCCTGCCCAAGGACATTAATTCTAGAATATTGCTCATTCAGCCCTTTGTTAAGCCATCCCTTCCTCTCCAATCTCTCTCATGGCCACTCAAATCCTAGGGCCCAGCCAGAACCAAAGAGGGAGGAATTCCAGGTCCTGCAGTCCACAGCTGGTGGTGGATGTGGATCCTTCTCATTGGATTTCTTCTCAACAGTCCCATCAGTGTGAGCTGAATGCATGCAGGTTCTATGATGTAATAGCACTATGAAATTATACATGCGATCTTCTCCCCAAACAGTAATTAACTTTGGGAACTAGTACTGTTTAAGACATACACAGAAATTCAGCTGTTTGGTAGTGTGCTGGAGATGGTCCATGCTGGCTTACAAGAGCTGTTTGATGGGAATTTTCAGGAATTTTGTCAGCCAGTTGTTAAACATTACCACCATTATTAAATTGTAAATTCCATAAACTTGTAATTACAGTGTATTAAAAATTTTAATACATGCTAAAAATGCATTACTTCCTAATTATCTTGCTACACTTTACTATTATCTATTGTGTCTATAATGGTTATACCATATGTACACTACTGCACATTACTACCCAATTCCAGGCCCGTTGAAATCAGCCATTGTCAGAGTATTTACACCATGGAAATTGGCAAACACTACAAATCAGGGCCATCCTCCCCACACCCAGGTCAAGAAACCTTCACCAGCCTTTCACTGGAGAAAGGCTATGTTTCCTCAATTTGCTCTGCACTCCTCCACCTTCCTCAGCCTGCCACATCATTTTGTAGGGTAGCATTTGGTTTTTTGCCTCCTCTGCCTGGGGCCTATTGACGCTAATAGTCCTGAATGGCAGCTGCCTTAATTAATCAAGGAAGGACAAGTCACTATCTTAGGGGATGAGAGAGTTGACGATCCTTTTGGAAATGAGAGGTTTACTTTGGCTGCTTGGTGAGCACAGGATTTACCCCTGCTTGGTGGGTTGGGGCTAGGGAGGGCTTACCTAAAGAAGTGGTGCTTGAACTAAAGTAGACTTCACATTCCTGGAGAATGTGGGGCTTGTGTGATGGGGTAGGTGAAGTCACAGGATAAACCTGGGGGCTCTCTCGGAAGCATTGGTTTGCTTAGTGGTAAGTAGTTAAAAATATTATTAACAAACAAACAAACATGACAATATTAGGTAAAGGAGTACAACATTTAGATGAATTTTAAAATTAAAACAAGAGACTGCAAAGACATTTTTCCCACATGACAGGCTCCTCAGGCTACGGTCCCAACCCCCACGGACACCTATTCGCTCTCCTCCGACATTCAAAGTCCTCTGGTAGAAAGTTTTGAAGATCCCTGAGCTAAAGGTTTTTGAGATAGCAATAGCAACTAATTGAACAGAGGGTGAGGAGGAAGTAGCGAGGGCATTCCAGAAAGTAAAATTTAGTAGGAAAGAGCAAGGGCTTGGATTAGATTCCTCGGGTTTGAATTTCTGCTCTGCCACCTCTTGGCTGTGTGACCTTGAGTAGGTTACATAACTGTTCTGTGCTTGTTTCCCACAGATGTCAGCTGGGAATAGTAAGAGTACCCATCTAACAGGTTGTTCCAAAGATGAAATTAGAAGCGTGTGTAGTACTTGAAACAATGTTAGGGCTTTTTGCTCTTTCTAGTTCTCCTAAGTACAAGGACTAGCACCAGCAAAGCCCCGGGCCTAGGCAGGCATGCTAAAGAAACAGCCAGCTCTTCCACATGGTCGGGCATGGTGTGTGTGTGGGGAGAGGTGGCAGAGCCTGGGGAGCTTTCCAGTCTCATCTGCAAGGAGACCCACTGAGCAGCACACTCACCTGCCCCTGGCGGCTCAGTTCCCCTGGCAGGGTCTTCCTGTGCAATAGGGGTGGGCTGGGGGCTTGCTGACCTCCAAAATCCCTTCTGGTGCCCATAGCCTGCATTTTATTTCATCTTTTCTCTGTCTCTTCTCTCTGAACACTTACACAGGATTTTCAGATCCCCATAGAGACTAAATGCAGTTTTATCTGGCTCACCAGTTACCCTGCGAATTTGTCTTTCCATTTCTAAACAACTAAATTATATACAAGTTATTTGAGTTTTAAAAGAAAGGGCATCAACACTCTAAGCTAAGGTGAATAGGTAATCCAGTTTTATAAAGTTGTTTTTAAAAATAAACTTTGCCAATTTCATAGCGAGTTTACGGCATGATGCAAGTTTATCCTACAGACTTTATGGTCTATGGAATCAGAGAGATTTGGTTGAAATCCTGGTCCACTGATTGCCACAACTGGGCAACCTGTTTCTTCTTTTAACTCAGTTTCCTCATCTCTAAAATGGGCTGGTGATAATTATACCTACTTTATAGGATTATCGAGAAAATTAAATGACACAAACCAGGTCCAATCATGAGAGGGTGGGATAGCTGCCGTTTGCTGCTCTGACCCTGTAGGGAGGGACAGGGGTGAGTCCAGTACCCTCCCTTCTGGGCACTGTTAGCAGGCTGCATCCCTTAACCCCATCTCAGCTCCTGTCACACTGCCCTCTCCACACACCTCTCTTTGTCTCCCACCTCTTATCCTTCAGCCCAGGGGGTAATGGCTGGCACTATCCACCTGGGCTACTGCATGCACCTGTGGGTTTTCCCCACACTCTGCCCACACATTTGTAAATAGTTCCTTTATTCAGCTCTCCTCGAATTACCTGATGTGAGTGTTCAACTTGCTCCCTGACTGATATATACTTAGTATACTATGTATACTTAGATACATACTTTTACTGTATATACTTAGAGATGTACTATTACTAAGTATATATCAGTCAGGGAGCAAGTTGAACATTCATATCAGGTAATTTGAAAAGAGTTGAATAAAAGAATTGATATATACTAAGTGTGTCAGTCAGGGACATATGAACATCTGATACATCAAACTGGTATACTGAGCATGTACTATGGGCCAAGTATTGTGCTAAGTATATAAGGGCCTGACTGATATACTTAGCATAATACTTGGCCCATAGTACATGTTCAATAAATGGAATTGTTGATTAATTAATATGTTGATTAATTAATATTTCTCTTCTACATTAATATGTAGAAGAGAAAACTCCATGACCTTTTAAAGGAATGCCTGGGCATATGTATTGAACAACATTCATTGACTCAACAGATACTGGGTTCAACGTCCCATTGAGTCAATATCAAAATCATGTTATTTGTTAGGTTTTTCCCATTTATTATGCAGCACCTTCACGTGGCATGAGCAACATGGAGTGAACTTCTTGCCTATTGGTTTCAGCCGGGGAGGGAGCTCACTGGGGTTTCCTCTGTCATGACAGCTGGCAAGCAAACTCAGCAGTCACCAGTAGCCCAACTGATCAGCCAGAGCTCTTACCTAGAACTGAGCAGTCAGTCATGATCAGGAAAAGTGAATTCTACTCACTGGGTGCTGTCTGAGGAGGACACAGGCACAGAGGGGTGAGTGGCCCTGTCAAAATCGGCCTTTTGTCTGACTCTAATCTAGATGTGAAGTCCTATTTGATGTCACAGACTTGGAGGATTCTATAAAGTGGGAGAAGAGCCCCGAACGAGGGCCACGAAACTGGATTCTGGCCCTTGTTTGGCTGATAGCTTTCTGTGGACAGACGGTGACTGTCGCCTTTAGGACTTGCTTTCTTCCTCTGCAAATTGAGATGGTTGGTCTGTTAGTTGCCTGTGGCCGCTGTAACAAATTACTACAAACTGAGTGGCTTAGAACAACAGGAACTTACTCTCTCCCAGTTCTGGAGGGCAGAAGTCAGATATCAAGGTGTCAGCAGGGCCATGCTCTCCACAGCTTCTAGGGAAGAATCTTTCCTTGCCTTTTATGGGTTCCAGTGGCTCCTGGGACTCCCTGGCTTATAGTAGCGTAACTCCAATGTCTGCTTCCATCTTCCTGTGGCCTTCCTCCCTCTGTGTGTCTCTGTGAGTTCACTCCTCTTCTTACAAGGACACCAGCCATGGGACTTAGGGCCCACTCAAATTCAGTGGGATCTCATCTCAATCCTTAATTAATTATGTTTGCAAAGAGTCTATTTCTGAATGAGGTTACATTCTGAAGTTCAGGGTGGACATGAGTTTGGGGGGACACTATGCAACCCAGTACAGCTGGATTCTGGGTTCTCAATAGTTCTTACCAGTCTCACTGGCTCTTGGAAGTTGATAGGCATGTGGCATTCCCTAGTCAGGCCCTTCTCTTTGCTGGGACTACTTTGAAAGAGATTGGGTAGGGCAACATTACACTACCTGACACTATATCATGCCCCCCCTCTTTTCCCTCCTTCACTGTTACCACTTGACATTACAACAGCTCTCCCCTCCCCTGCCCCTGACTCCTACTACTGGGACCTGTGGGAGCCTGTCTGTGTGCTAGGCACTGAACCCTTTCTCTTCCAGTGGTGCTATGAAAGTAGTATTATTACCATCCCCATGAAAGGTGATGAAACTGAGGCTCACACAGCTGCGAAGTGGCAGAACCAGGACGTGAGCACAGGTCTAGCTGAGCCAAAACTCAAGTTCTTGCCACACACCTGGATGTTTGAACAGCAGTGAACAGGCCTGGCTTTTCTTCGACCACACTTGATTTTCAAGGCACAATTGTGAAACTGGAAAAAGTAGTTTACACAATTTCCCTCTGAATTGCCTGTTTTTGTCTTTGCCTTTCTCCCATGCCCCAATCCCCCATGGCGGAGTCTAATACCCGAAGGTGCCTCTCTGCCCCCTTAGACACCTCATTCTCACTAAGGCAACAATATCTGATAATAGCATAGAACGCCGCCCTCACCTCACCCTCAACCCTGAAGGGTGCATTAGCATGTGGCCCCGTGTGTGTGTGTGCGTGCGCATGCGTGTGTGTACGTGTGCGTGCATGTGTGCCTGCGTGTGCATGTGTGCGTGTGTGCGTGAGAGTGTGTGTGTGAGTGTGTGCGAGTGTGGGTGTGTGTGTGTGTGTGCGTGTAAGCCAGTGTTTTTCACTCAGTTTTCCTTGCCTTGCCCTGTCCTTTCTAAGGGCATAGCTGTGCTTTGCCTGACAGACCAGGGCAGTTTCCTGCTCTATGTTTACAGCTTTTATCATAGCAGTGTACAGTTTGAACTCAGCACACTTACAAAAAAACAACCTTCAACCTACGCTTTAGCCAAGGCCTGATAATAATATTTAAAGAAATGTGGATTTTGAGTGTTTCATAGTTTTTCTAATGTATACTAAAAGTTTATGCTCTGTTCTTGCTTATAAGTGGGAGTTGAACGATGAGAACATACAGACACAGGGAGAAGAACGTCACAGGCCAGGGCCTGTCAGGAGGTTGAGAGCAAGGGGAGGGAGCGCATTAGGACAAATACCTAATGCATGCGGGGCTTAAAACCTAGATGATGGGTTGATGGTTGCAGCAAACCACCATGGCACATATATACCTATGTAACAAACCTGCACGTTCTGCACATGTATCCCAGAACTTAAAGTAAAAAAAAAAGTTTATATATGCTCTAATATCTCCTGTACTACAGTGGCATGGGACGGACCCACATTTTGGGAAGTGATGGCTTAATGTTCTGCCGTCTACTTGAGACATTTTCTAAGGATGTTGGGTTTATTTATTTATTTATTTATTTATTTTGGTGAGAGTGAATATCTGCGAAGATCAGGAGCAAAAGTTTAGGGGTATATACATTGATATAACTCTTCGGAAAATTAGGTCGGTGATACATATTAGGGGCCTTATAACATGTAACCTTACACTTATCATTCCAGAAAATAATTCCTGAGATAATAACCCTCAAAGCAGGCTGGGTGTGGTGGCTCATGCCTGTAATCCCAGCACTTCAGGAGGCCGAGGCAGGTGGATCGCTTGAGCCCAGGAGTTTGAGACTAGCCTGTGCAACATGATGAAACCCCGTCTCTACTAAAAATACAGAAAAGTTAGCCAAGTGTGGTGGCAAGCACCTGTAGTCCTACCTACTGGGGAGGTTGAGGTGGAAGGATCACCTGAGCCTGGGGGTTTAAGGCTACAGTGGGCCGTGATAGTGCCACTGCACTCCAGCCTGGATGACAGAGTGATACCCTGTCTCAAAAAAACCCCAAAACAAACAAATAAAACCAACCAACCAACCAACAAGGAACCCAAAGCAGAAAAGGCTTGATTTGTTTCCTAATGCCATTTATAATAGCAAGTGTTTTGGCAGCAATCTGAGGTTTCAATGATTGGGAGGTGGTTGCATAAATCATGGTGGATCCTTTCTTAGAGAATATTACGCAACTATTACAATGATGCTCACTCTATAAAATTAGGTGAGAGAAACAGGACACAACAGTGAATATCAAACATCTAAGGTGATCATTACTATATAAAATAAAATATCCATAAAGGAGAGACTTGCAAGAGATATTGCTAAATGTTAGCCAAATGTTGTTGGTAGATAGTTTTCCCCCTGTAATTTCTACTTCTTTATTATCTTCAAGTTTTAAATAGTAAATTTAAGGTTGGGGGAATTAAATCATGGACAAGGTTATTCATGTATCTTTATGTTCATTTTCTGGACAGGGATATTGTGGTGATGGCCCTGATTCATGTAGTTGGAGCCAAAGTTTCCAAAAAAGAAGTTGATGCCCTTATTGTTACTGATGTGTGTGTATGGGTTTAGTGGGGTGTGGTGTCAGGTGAGTGCCTCCTGAGGAACACTGAAGATTGACAGGGGGTCTCTAGGAAAGGGAGACTCAAATACAGTCCCCCAGGGTCCCAGGCACAACCTGCTCATCACTGCCCTGGCAGTACTTGAAGACACATTGTCCTCTAAAAGAAAGAGCCAGCTTGACATCTCAGATTACTGCCCAGAGCCAGGGAAAGAGAGTGAAGAGATTCCCCAGGGGTGGGGTGCCTCCTCCTGGATGTCTTCAGGACAGTTCCTTTGGCCGTGGAGGTTTTGGAAGGCCCTAGCTGGAGCCCTGAGGTAGGCATTGAGTTGGGCCCTGCGGGAGCTAGGAAACAAGCTGGAACAGAACAGCCATAGCAGCAGAGTAGCTGCTGTTGACCGAGTGCCTACAACGCATGTGCATACAGTGAGCTAGTCTGTGAATTTTTCTAATTTAACACTCATAATCATCCTAGGAGAAAGGGTTCCAGCCCCCATTTTGTGGATAAGGAAACAGACCCAGAGAGGTTCGGTCACCTGTACAGTGAGCTAGTCTGTGAATTTTTCTAATTTAACACTCATAATCATCCTAGGAGAAAGGGTTCCAGCCCCCATTTTGTGGATAAGGAAACAGACCCAGAGAGGTTCGGTCACCTGTACAGTCACACAGCGGGGACTCACACTCAGGTTCAGCTGACTCCAACACTCCCACACTTTCAGTGACGCTGCCATGACTCTCCATGGAAGGGAACTAACACTATTGGCCCCCTTGCCTGCTTGACCAGTTCTGTCAAGCACTGGGTAATTGGGGATGTGGTAATAAATCAAGCCATACTTCCCAGGGGGATACAAACCACATTGCTGCTTCCACTTTTTAAAGTCAACTTCATCTTAGCCTTCTTGGGGCTGCCACCAATGCCCAGCCACAGAGAGGGCTAGGGTCCATGGAAAGTGCTGAGATGCTGATGTGTACACATGTGCTCTATTGTGGCCTCACGGACTGCACTCTACTTCATACAACAGTCATGCTGATTTCCTTCATATTAATGGGACAGTGTATGGCTGGGTACCCCCCTTCCTCCCTGCTTCCTTCTCACTCATCGGCTTTCAGCCTGGAGCACATACTTGTGGTTAAATTATTAAACCTTACAACAGGATAGAAATGATGACAGCTGTAATCCCTACACACACACACACAAACACACACAAACACACACTTTCACGCCACTAACAATGTGCTGAAAATGCTGACTTAATGGTATTAACCTAATGGCTGGGTTGGAATAATGATAATAATGATAACGATGATAGTAATAGTAAAAGAATTGCTCTCAAATCATTCTGAGAGGTATTGCAGCTTCAGTTGCCACACTCATTCCCTGAGAAAGAATTTGCATTTTAAGATTCAGTTCGTTTCAGGCAAACGGCTCCCCAGGAAGATAAATGAGCCTTTAATGAGGTTTTTCCTTGCCCAGAGTGAAATCTTACTCCTTTCTGCAAAAGCAGGTGAACACCAATTTCCAGACAGGATTCAGGCCAAACCTCTACATTTCCAGACTTCCAGGGGTTAGATTGGAAAATGACAACTATTAAAAATCCTGCACTCACACCTGTAATCCCAGTACTTTGGGAGGCCAAGGCGGGTGGACCACCTGAGGTCAGGAGTTCAAGGGCAGCCTGGCCAACATGGTGAAACCCTGTCTGCACTAAATATAGAAAAATTAGCCGGGCATAGTGGTGGGAGCCTGTAATTCCAACTACTCGGGAGGCTGAGGCAGGAGAATTGCTTGAACCCGGGAGGCGGAGGTTGCAGTGAGCTGAGATCGTGCCATTGCACTCCAGCCTGGGTGACAGAGTAAGACTCTATCTCAAAAATCAATCAATCAATCAATCCTGGGCTCTGAGTTAAAGTGGTCCCCAGTGGGGTGTCACTGCATTTTAGCTGTGTTTTGGGTGGGGGCATGATGTGGCAGGAATGTGGCTCTCTGGCTGTCTCTGGCCCAGCGATGGTGGGAGCTTTTTGGGAACACCCCTAGAAACCAGGGGAAGTATCTTCCCTCCAGCCATAGCAGTCAGGCCACGGTTTGAAATGCTCCAGCCAGGTAAAGTAGTGTTGGGGTGCAGGCCCCAAAGGTCTCTCCACAAAGACTTGCTGAATGCCTACTGTGTATGGTTCTACACAGATGAAGATGACTAGGATATAGCTTGAACCCAGGAGGCGGAGGTTGCAGTGAGCTGAGACTACACCATTGCACTTCAGCCTGGGCAACAAGAGAAAAACTCCATCGCAAAAAAAAAAAAAAAAAAATGCTATTTGAGAGATAGTCTTGTTCAGCCCTTCTAAAACTCTTCTGTTCACTTGCCCTGGTTTTAAGGGTTCCCATCTGGTATCTTAGCCTTGGGATGTCCCTGTGCTATGGAGTTGTCTGTGGGACAGTAACTATATTTGTGTTACTCTTTACTATTTTGCTGTATAATATTCTATTGTCATTATAGTTTATAATTTCCATGATTATTCGAGGGCATTCAGAAATTTTCTTAACATACGGATTGTGTGGCAAAGTTTTGGTTACTGACGTATAATTTTATTGCGCTGAGGTTTGTGAATGTGAGCTGCCTTTTGATATTTTCTTTGTGGCCTAGGGTACATGGTTAGTTCTTGTAAGTATGTACTTGAATAGCTGTTTATTCTTTATTTTTGAGGTGCAAGTTTACATAAATAACTGTGGTTCAACTCTGCTGTATCCTTCATAATTTTTTGGTTGATTAAATGCTTTCTGAGAGAAGTGATTAAAATCTACCACTTTGATTATTAATTGTCAATAATATCTTTTTGTCAGTTTTTGCTTTATATATTTTGAAGTTGTATTGTCAGGTTACACAGGTTCAGGATAACTATGTATTTTTTTTTTTTTTTGGTGAATTGTTCTTTATCAAGACCTTTATATTGTCAAGTTTTTGTCTGAAGGCTTATTTTGTTTCAAATCAATATTGTTAAGATCAACTTCTTTCAGTTAGTATTACCGGGAATATTTTTTCTTAATCTTTTGGTTTTGATCCTTTCCTGTCTTTCGTTTTAAATGTGTCTTTTAGAATAGCTTTTAGCTGGTTTACAGTGCCTGGACCACTGCCTAGTATGCATAGTAGGTGCTTAATAATTATTTGTTGAATGAATGAATGAAAAAATTTAATCTAATCTGAAAACATATCCTTTAACAGATGAGTTTAATCTGTTTATACTTGTTGTGATTATTGATAGATTTGATCAACTTCTACCACTTTTTGTTTCCTAAATACATGTTTTATATTTCCTTCTCTTTTTTTTTCCTGCTTTATTGACTTCTACTGGATTAGTCGAATATGTTTTATTTCATTTCCCCTTCTACTATATTGAAAGTGATTCATTTTCTCTTCTTGAGTTAAACAATGGCACAATCACTTCCTATCTCTGTGTTACCAAGAAGAAAATAGAGAACAGAAATACTAACAGCTATTTATTGTATATCTTGGACAACATTTGGAATAAAGGACATTTGCTAACAATGCCCTTTGATCAGCACAATAACCCTGTAAATTCGATATTAGAATCCCCATTTTACAGACAAGAAATTTTGGATTCAGATAGTTTAAGTGACTTGTCCAAGGCCCTACAGCCAGTGACCAGCAGATCTGGGGATGAAACTTGTTCTGTGTGATTTCACAGTATGCCTTTCCTGCTGCCAGCCACACTGCTGATGCAAAGGCTGACCCCAGATTGCTGTAGGACAGTTATCACAGTATTTCTTAGTTCCCACAGCCATATTCTGGTCACCAGACCTTGTTATCTCTGTGTCCTTGTGATAATTCAGAAATGGAAATGAATGAACACAGGCCTGGGTACAAGTACTGGGCAGAGACAGCCATGAGCTGAGAAGTAAGCAGAACCCTTGAAGCCCTCCAAAATTAAATTTGTCACAGTCTGAATGGATTCTGTCAACTCTTTTTAATAACTTCTCCAAATCAGCCACTTACTGTGTTGGGAATGCATTCTCGTCTCCCATTGGATACTTATCCTTAGCCGGAGCCTGTTAACAAGCAGACACAAAGAACTGTAATTCTTGCTACTATCTCTGCAAATTGCTCTTCAGCTATGTGTTCTTTCTTCAAACAGCTTCCATTCTGCTTGTATTGTCTCCCTCTGGAAAGGGTCTGAGGGCCCAGATTAGAGAGAGGGAGGAACATAGGGCCACACGGTCTCTGCTTATAGGAGAGCAAGGACAGAAGCTTCTGAAGCTGTATTAATATTCAGTGCCAGTGGCAGGATGGATGGGAGAGGGGACAGGCTGCAGGAGCCTTTGATGAGGTCACCCACGGAGGAGGCAGTTGCTATCAATAAGATTACCCACAATCCCTCTAGCTCCTGATGAGTTCCCATTGCAGTAAACAATGTGCAGTGGAATGATAATCCTGAGGTTGGATGTCCTGCTGATTTTGCAGGGGTACAGGTGCATCTTTGTCTGAAAGGGCAGTGTTCCTTTCTAGGACGAGAGTATGAAAGAATGTGACCAAATTCCTGAAATGCCACTCAGGGACTGCAGCCATGCCCAGTAATGGCACCTGCAAGCGTGTTTGCAAGGCATGCAGCCCAGGCTGGCCAGAGCGCCTCACTGGGCCCTGCTCAGGGTTTCATCTCTAGGGGAGGCACGTGTGTCAACTTGCCCTCGAGAGGCACTTTTCAAAGTGGGGACCATCTGAATCCAAGCCACTTGGTGGGGGTACAGGGTTGGTTGTGCCTGTTAAAATATGGGCCCCACCCTAGACTTACTGAATCAGAATCTAATAGGAGGATGCCAGGAATCTACATTTCCAATAAAGTGGCCAGGGTGATTTTGGTACCAAGTCTAACTTGTGCTTCAGGGGCTCTCTGCAGGTGCTGGCAGCCTCCTGTCGGGTGGCTGGGCTGGTGTGAGGGGGCACATGCTGTTAGAGTAGACGAATAGTTAGACATAAACAAAAAAGAGAGCCCCTGGGGAGGAAGTTTTGGAAAATGTGATGTCCCAGAGACTACTTAAAACCTGTATGTTAAATATAAACAGAGAGGAGGGAAAACACCAATGCAGAAAAAGTGCCCCCAAACGCTCCTTGTAATTTTGTAGTTAACCTGTCGAAAGGTAGCCAGCTACTTATTAATAGAAAGATAAAAAGGGCAAAGAAAAAATTCCTAAGAGATCGGCAGGTGCGGTAAGCACAGGTGTAACCCCCTGCGACCCTTCTGTGGTGGCGGTAAATGAGCACGGCCACTGTTAGCAAGATTCGTATTGATCACCCGGCCCTGCACAAGTGTATCAGCGACAGTAAGGGAAATCCCACAAACCTGGGTGGAAACTAGGTGGGAACAAAGGCGGAGACTTAAAAGCAGAAAACTAAACAAAGACAAGGGTGGAGTCTTAAGAGGGAGGCAGGAGCTTAAAGAAACAGTCTGGCATAATAAAAACTGCAATACAAAAGTATCAGGGCTGCCCCCAGCCAGACGAACCCAGTCCTCTCCTGGAGTTTACTCTTATTTCCTTTTGCTTACTTTATTAATTGATCTCTTAGCCAAATTCTTTCCTCTGGAAGGACTAAAAACCGAAGATCCCATACTTCCCAGTAACAATAGGAAGTGGCAGAAGGGCCCTGGATGAGGAGTCCTGACCCCAGCTTTCTCTTTGGCTTGCTCTGTGACTTTGAGCATGTCACGTTGCCACCGCGGGCCTCATTTTCTTGTCTGTTAAGTAAGTGCCACCCAGAGCTTCTTAGTAGAGGAACAGGACCAGAATTAAGGGCCTAAGTATCTATTTTGGACATAAGAGTCTGAGGTGAGAGTAGAACTTCTGACTGGAGGTAATAATTACAGCTGGTTTTTATCGCGTGCTTACTGTGTGCCCGGCACTGCTGTAGAGATTTAGGCATGAGTCTTTTTCTTTCATCGTAGCCCCATGAGGTTGCACTTTCATATTCTCGGTTTACAGATAAAGAACCTGAGGCGAAGAATAGTTAAGGTCATAGCTAGTAAGAGGTGGAACAGGGTTCCAAACGCAGACACTCAGACGCCAGAACTCTCACTGTTTCAACAAAGATCTACTATATCTCTTCATCGTAAATGTCCTGCTGGCAATTGGAAATACCTGAAACAGCTAAGAGGCTTGCTCATCAGGCAGATGTGGCAGTCATCAACATAGAGGTGACAGGTGGAAAGCTAGAGAGGTATTTAAAGAGTATGGAGTTGCAGCACCAGTAAATACCTGTTGACTTAACCAGCCCAGGGTAACAGCCCTATGCACTTCTGTATGGTTGTAAAAATGTGACTTGGGTTAGGGGAGTTTAAAGCATGATTGCAGGTGGGTGTGAAAATCTTGGGGGAGGGGAAGGGGACATTTCCTAGCACCCTGGCCCCACCTGCCCAGAGTGCTCTAGGGGTAATGGCCCTTTCCTTTATAGAGATTTAGGGGTGGAAATGGCTCCCTGCTCATTGTTTCAGGGCTTTGAAGACACATTTGGGAAGTTACAAAGCAACCATGACTCCATACTTCCTTCACCATAGAGACTTGTCTGGTAGATGACACCGGGTATAATCTGGCCTCAGGCTGACACTGGGCCAGAATTTGCTAGTGGGTAAAGCAGGTCCTTGCAGAAGGCTAGATTACAGGAGGTAATGCCTCCTTGCTAGTCCTCCTGGACTAGCAAGGGGCTGGATTTTCCATGGAAGGGAATGACCTTGTTGGTGGCAGATGCCATCCTATGGCCTTCTCATCTCTGTGTACTCTCCTGGGGATGGGAGTGGTCCCTTTTCTGCCCCAGTGTCAACTCTCACCTTCATGATAAGATTCCATAATCTTCGCCTCTAGCCTGGACCTCTCTCTGGCTGCAGGCTTTTATTTATATCCAGCAGGCCAGCTCCTGGACCTTTCTATATGGAGGCCCTGCTGGTAACTCACACTCCATTTGTCCTGGTCTATTTCCCACAACTCCTGCCCTCTTTTGCTCTTCTCTTGTTAATAGAAGCTGTGTTCACCAAATTCTTCAGTGGTTTCCATCACCTGCAGGGGAAAGCCCAGACTCCTGGCCTGGAACCCAGGGATAGTCAGGTGCCAGACTCACCTACGTTTCCAGCCCCATGCCCAGCCTTTGCATTCCAGCCACACCTGTGCCCTTTTACACCTTGGTGTCTTTCCTTTGACTGATTTTTTTTAGGATGCCTTTGCTTTCTCTAGCAGTCTGATTGCTCCTTTTTATCCTTCAAGACCTGGCATAACACCTTAGAGAAGCTTTGTAAGACTGTAATCCTCTCCCTCCCCAGGAGAGGTCCTCCTTCCTTGGGGCTCCCTTGGCCTTTTTTTTTTTGGAAATACAATCTTGCTCTGTCGTCCAGGCTGGAGTGCAGTGGTGCAATCACAGTTCACTGTAGCCTTGACCTCCCAAGCTAAAGCAATCTTCCCACCTCAGCCTCCTGAGTAGCTGGGACCACAGGCACTTGCCAGCACACCAGGCTAATTTTTAAATTTTTTGTAAAGATGAGGTCTTGTCATGTTGCTCAGGCTGGGCTCAAACTCCTGGGCTCAAATGATCCACCTGCCTCAGCCTCCCAAAGTGTTGGGATTATAGGTGTGAGCCACTGTGTCTGGCCTCCCCTGGCCCTTTCTGCATGCCACTAGTTCATGCTTTCCATGTTGCATTGCTAATATTTGTTCACACGTCCTTCCTGCTAGACACCAACCTTCTCCATGGAGAGAAGCTCTCTGTTGTAGACTCTCATACTCAATTTTGTGTTCCCAGTCCCAGGAAAATGCTCAGGAGATGTGGTTCAATAAATGAACACATGGTTCAACAAATGGGGCAGAATTTCTGGGAGAATGGGCCTATAGTTTACTGGGCCCATCAGAATTTTATCCAAAGCATAATGGTGGTATAGGGAAGGACAGATGTCTGGAGAGGCTGCCCAGATACCATGCCGCCCAGGACTCTGCATGTGTGAGGCCCTTGGGTCTCCCTGGCCCATCCTCCCTTCCTCCCCTGTTGTCTCACATCTTGCAACAACTCACCACCTTCCTGTCTCAGCCCAGGACACTCCCTTTGTTCCAATCCTTTTGGAAATCTCTTCACCACTTCTAGGAAGCCTCTCTTCATTAGATAGGATGGGGGAGAAAAGATGAGCTTTCCTAAAGCTCCTAAGTCAAGCATTTTCCCCCTCTCTGGCATTTCAGATTAATTGAGAGTGAGGAAGGGGAAGCACAAAAGCACAGATTTTAGTCCTGCTAGGCTCTTGGTTCCATTAGAGAAGCAGTTAGTTCCCTAAACCCTTCATTAGGATCATGCAGGTATTTGTTCAACATACGGCTCCTGGGCTCCATTCTAGATCTGCTGGATGAGAATCTTCAGGATGGGGGCCTGGAACCTCTATTTTTAACAAGCGCCTTGGGTAACTTTTAAAAATCATCAGACAAGTTTGAGAATTCTGTTTAGGTGCCAGATAAGCAAATTAAATAAGTTTCTGTTGGGCTCCTTATATGAGAGTGCTATGTATTAATCATTATCCTTGTAGCAAGAGTTTATTGAGCACTTACTATGTGATTGCTCAATTTCTCTTTCTTTCTTTCTTTCTTTCTTTCTTTCTTTCTTTCTTTCTTTCTTTCTTTCTTTCTCTTTCTCTTTCTCTCCTTCCTTTCTTCTTTCTTTTTTTCTTTGTCTCTTTTATTTAGAAATAGGGCCTTGCTATATTGTCTGGGTTGGCCTTGAACTCCTGGGCTCAAGTGATCCTCCTGTCTTAGCCTCCCAAGTAGCTGAGACAACAGGCATGCACCCCTGCACCTGGCAATAATTTTGAGCCATTTATATGTATTAACTCATTTGTTCTCGATAACAACCTTATGAAGTAGATACTATTATTATCTTCACTTAACAGATGAGGAAACTGAGGCACAGATTTAAGGTACCCAAGGTCACCCAGCTAGGAAGTGGAGAGCTAGTATTAAAATCTAAGCAGTGTGGATTCTGAGACTTTGCTCTTAGCCTTTGACACACAAAAGAGGAACATTACCAGAGCAGGGGTACGCTGCTCCATGCTGCAGACGATGAGTAAATAAATGTTCACTGAAAGGAGAAATTGGAAACAGACATGATGGGAATGTTTGATTTATTAGTCTGTTCTCTGCCATCAATAACTTATTCACGTTCACAGCATCCCAGGGGAGCAGTTCTGGGGGAGGTAGTATTCTTGGTTTTGTAGATGAAGAAATGAAGCCAGGAAGGAGCAATAGTCAGACTTCAGCACAGACCCCACCTCCATTCAGTGGATGGCCAGGGAAATCTACAATCTAATGCTCTGCATTCACAGGCAGAATTTCCATTTACAGGTCCCCTTTCACATTACATCACTGTCTTAAGGCTACAGGGATCTAGTGCAATGAATCATTTCTAGAAATTTGTACATTGGAAGATAGTAGTGATGACCAACTGATAAGCTGACAGCCCAAGGCTGTCACCTCAGTAACACCTCACTCTCAACGGCTTAATCAGGTGGCATCAGGTTAACTGGATTGCACTGCTCTGTGACCTTGGTTCCATGCCCCTGTCTGCCTCCTCTCACACTCTCAGTGAATCCAGATGAATTCCAGACTATGTTCCAGTTGCTGCTGGCTGGAGGAAATCACCTCCTTCCTAGGAAAGCACCAAGGATGTGGCATGGGGCAGGGCAGGCTGAACTCCACAAAGGGAAGGGAAACCCCATAACACCATTTGCTTGGGTAGAGTTTTGAAGGACTTCAGGCACTGCTGTTCCTTCCCTGCATTGCTGAGAAAATGCCTAAGACAGCAGGGTGAGTAGGAGGAGGGTGAATGAGCTCTCCAGCTAGGCTGGCGCCTGCCTGCTCCAGGCCCTGGTTTCCCTTGGGATTTGCACCTGGGGCTGGCCTGGCCGTGGGTAAAAAACAGGATATAAGTCTCTCCTCACTCCCCTGACACCTCTGAGGCAGTGAGTGGGGAGAGAGTGGTCCCACCAAGGAGAGCTGGCCTACCTCTGTATACCAGGCCCAGCCTTCCAATTTAGCCGAGCAGACTGTGATGTGGCTGAACAGAAATCCTTAATGGCCCATTGCATAGTGGCTCTCTTATGCCTAATTTTTCCACCCGTATTACCAGGAGCCTCCCTCCAAAGGCCCCTTTTGAATGGAACTTTGGGATCCGAGAGTCAGAAGTCAAGCCCTTGGTGGTGATGGACCCAGGAGCACGTCTTGGTCCCCGGGTTAGGTGGCTGGGATAAAGCAGATGTGGGCCCTCTGATAATAGGATCAGGGGAGGGGAGCTGCTGGGGTGGACATGGGGAGGCAAGGGATGAAGGAATGAAGAAACAGAATTAGAATATCCTGTGTCCCTGCACTGCCCCAACCTTTCCCTTAGAACACTCCTTTACAACGATGGCTGCACATTAGAATCAGGTGGGGCACTTTTTAAAAAAGTACTGCCCACTCCCACCCAAACCCACTTTCTGATTTTGGTAGTCTGGGTGGGCCTGGCACCAGTATTTTTATGATTCTCCAGTGCTTCAGATACAAGCCGGGGGTGAGCACCGCCACTTTGAGAGTGTCTGCAGGTCTCCCCTCTGGCCAGGGGGAGCATTTTTTCCCCATACTCAATGTGGGCACAGCTTCAGTCCATGGAAAAAGCAATGTCTTTAGCCCTTCACTAATTGGTAAGCTAAAGACCTCTACACGGGAAGAATGTGCAGGCCTGCAGTTCTGTGAATTTAGCCTGCAAGCTCCGTGAGTGCAGGGACCACAGCTACCTTGTTTTCCCGGGACCTCAGCAGCTTGTAAAAATAAATGTTTGGCCTCTGAGTGCTAAGATAGCTGCTCATGTTTCCCTGGAATTTTTTTTTTTTTCCAAGATGGAGTCTTGCACTGTCGCCCGGGCTGGAGTCCAATGGCGCGATCTTGGCTCACTGCAAACTCCACCTCCTGGGTTCAAGTGATTCTCCTGCTTCGGCCTCCCAAGTACTGGGATTACAGGCACCCACCACCACACCTGGCTAATTTTTTGTATTTTTAGTAGCGATGGAGTTTCATTATGTTGGCCAGACTAGTCTCGAACTCTTGACCTTGTGATCCGCCCGCCTCGGCCTCCCAAAGTGCTGGGATCCCTTGGAATCTTTTGATCTGGAAATGCTCACTGCTGTAAGTGATCCTTAGCTTCCTCAACGGTAAAATGAGTTCAGCAACAATGACATCTACCTCACAGTGCTGGGAGGATCAAGTGGGGTTGGTATGGAAAAGAGCATCGGAAAGTCTGATTCAGCTGTGACTTGTTGCATCGTTCCCTTGCACTGCAGTATGAACTCCTATTCAATCTTTAAAACCCAGTTCAAATGTTACGTATCTGCAAATTCTTCAGAAGATTAACCACCCACTTTACACAGAACTCCAGTATGGCATTTATCATTCTACATTCAACGTGAGGTTAGCCAGTGGCTACTGAGCCTTTTCTCTTTCAGGCACTGGGTCAAAAGCTTTAATGCAGTGATTTGATACTTGTTCCTCTACCTCGAAAGAACTGGAACTCCTCAAGGGCAGATGCCATAAGGTAAATCAGTATATCCTCCACAATGCCTAGAAGGGTTTTCCTTCTGGAAATTTCTTTTGGTAGCTAATAACATGTCTGTCAGTACTTGTGTTGATAAGTTTTGAGTAACTGTTGGGTATTTGTAGGAAAAATGGGATCTTGGAGTTGGAAGGACAGTGAGCAAAGGGGATAGTGATTTGGAGCAGATGGCTTTAGAATGCAGGGTAAGGGATGGTGTAAACGTCACCTGAGCCCCACAGGGCGCTTTGAGTTGATGAGACAGGCTGTTTTAGAAGGAAGACTTTGCAGGTGGAGGGCCAAGGCCATATAGCCCGGTGAACTGGGGGAAGCTTGAGCAAGATTCACTCAACTATAGTGGGAAGGATCCCAAACTCGATCCATCTGAAGGTTCAGAGTTTTTCTGCATGCTTGAGGTTCCAAAGGGACCCAGTGGAGTGAGACAATATCTCAGAATCATAAAAGTGAAAGGCATAAGCTTAGGTTGAAAGATGACTACAGAAAACAATAAATGTCTTATGGTGTAGGGTAGCAGCAATGGAATTTAACTGATTTATAAGCCTCTTATTAGAAGTTCAGACAAGGGAGAGGCTTTCTAGTGAAAACGGTGTAATTCTGATAACAAAACTGACAAAGACAGTGTTTCCAAAAGGCATGCCTCAGACGTGAGTTCTGCAGGATGTTAAGAGGAATTATGTGAAATAGGGGGTCTGTGATCAATCGTGTTGGGAAATGCTGGATTATACAAATTGAAGCACAGCGTGCTCCCTTGCTCTTAACTCTAGCAGATCTTAGAATCTTTAAAATAAGAATGTACCTTGTGACTCTCCAAGAAGGATATATGTTATTTCCCAAACCTTGCAATGCCAAACGTTTCCTTTCCTTTCCTTTTCTTTCCTCTCTCCCCCTTTTTATTGTCTTTTCTTCTCTTTCCATTTCTGGTGGCACAACTCATAGCAACAGTGTTCTGTAGAACACACTTGGGGACATGCTGCTGTAAAGTCATCTCACTTGTGTGTATAGCAGTTGTGAAATCCTAAATATAATATAAATGAATCAAATTCAATAGTGCATTTTAAAATTTCACCAGAGGGGCCAGGTATGGTGGCTCATGCCTGTAATACCAGTGCTTTGGGAAGATTACTTGAGGCCTGGAACTGGAAACTAGCCTGGGCAACATAGCAAGACCCCTCATTTCTACAAAATATATATATATTTAAAATTAGTCAAGTGTGATAGCACATGCCTATTATCCCAGCTACTCAGGAGGCTGAGGCAGGAGGACTGCAGGAGCCCAGGAGTTCAAGGCTGCAGTGAGCTATGATTGCACCACTGTACTCCAGTCTGGCCAACAGAGTGAGATCTTGTCTCTAAAAAAAAAAAAAAAAAAAAAAAATCCCCAGAGAAAAAGAGTTTTGATTCCAGAAATGTAAAGCTATTGTAGTGTTAGAAAATTATGAGGTAATTCTTAACATCAACATGTAAAATAAGAAAAATACAATAATCTCAACAGATAATGAACATGTATGTGATAAATTTCAATACCCATTCTTGACTTGATTTAAAAGTCTAAGAACTAAGATTAGAAAAGTAGATCCTTAATGAGATAAAAATAATCTATGGTAAATTAAGATAAGATCACTGATATTATTACTATTAACATGATTCTTGAAGTTGTACAGTAACTCATGAAAAAGTATTACAGTTATTCAGAGAGTAAGATAATAGCTAGATGCAGGATATTTTTTCCAAACCATAGTTCAAATTAGAAACATTTAGAGGAAAAAGATACCAATTCCCAATGGCCCCCCCAAAAATAAAAAATTTATAAAAACCTCAACAAGAATGTTTAGGACCCATTTGAAAGAAAACTTTGAACTTTATTGAAAGATATTAAAGTCGGTTTGACTAAATAGATAGCCATATATTATTCTTTGAGTAGAAAATCCTAACACTGTAAAATGCCAATTTTACCCAATAAATTTATAAATTTAATGAACTTGCAATCCATGATGGGCTTATCACAATAAGTCTAAAATTAGTTGTTTAGACAATTTAGACAATAAGTCTAAAATTCATCAGGAAAAAGAAGTAGTTGAGAATAATTTTTAAAATGTTGGAAAAAGGGTGATGATGGAGGATTTGGCCCACTAGGAATTAAAGTCTATTATAACACAACAAGAGTGTAAACACTGTGGTATGGGGGCAGGAACTGGCAGGCACAGCGATGAAAGAACGCCACCTGGAAACAGATTCTAGACTACATATATAGTAGTGTGTATATGTGTTCTAGACTACCTATGTATGTGTGTATATATGTAGTCTACATATGCATACATATGTAGTCTAGAACACATATACACACTAAGACACAGAACTGAACACTTACACACTAAGATACTGAACATATACACATTAAGATACATTCACACACACATACACACTCAAAGAACTGGAAGGAAATATGGTGAAGAGTTAATGGAGGGTTTATGGGTGGTGGGATTATGGGTTCTGACTCTCTTCTTGGTCTTTTTTGTACGTTTCAAATTTTCTATGATGGACACATTTTAGCCAGCTAATCAGAAAAACAGTAAATGTTGTGTGTGTGTATGTGTGTACATGTGCAAATGCTCACAGAATGTGCTCTATTAAATAGGAAGGCCCCCTGGGAAAGAATACCCTGCTGAGTATTCTATACGGTGGCTATATGGTGGCTCATGCCTGTAATCCTAGCACTTTGGGAGGCCGAGGTGGGCGGATCACCTGAGGTCGGGAGTTCGAGACCAGCCTGACCAACATGGAGAAACCCCATCTCTACTAAAAATACAAAATTAGCTGGATGTTGTGGTTCATGCCTGTAATCCCAGCTACTCAGGAGGCTGAGGCAGGAGAATCACTTGAACCCGGAAGGCAGAGGTTGCGGTGAGCCAAGATCGTGTTATTGTGCTCCAGCCTGGGCAACAAGAGCAAAACTCAGTCTCAAAAAAACAAACAAACAACAACAACAAAAAAAACCAAAAAGACTTCCCTTAATGCTGACGCACTGCTCTCTTCCTTCCCGGTGTGGGCTGCTGTGAGTGTGGAAAGGGTGGTAACGAGGGCCCAGGCGGCAGGGGTGAGAGGGCCCTGAAGGGAGAGAGGGGTGCAGAGGAGAGCGGCTTCAGGGGTGGTAAGGAGGAATGCTGCCCTTTTGCCCTGAGCTGGGAATTATGAATCCAAGAAAACAACAGTCATAAGCTATTTTCCTTGGCAAAGGAGCTGTGTTCTGAGGTTATAACATTGCCTTGAGGATTAAATGATGGTGAGTGGAGGAAGGGGGGAGATGATTAGGCTTGATCTGGGAAGTTCACCCCCTGTGATGTCAATAAAATGCCCAACTGGTAAGATTGAGAGGGTATTTGTAGAAGTTGGCCCTAAACGTGGGGTGTGAGCAGCAATTGTTGGCACATACCCTGGGGGCTGCTGTGGCTCCGTGTTGGGGGACTTGCGCCCAGAGCAGGCAGGGTGGGCACGGAGAGATCTTTCCAGTGCTGGCTCCTGCCGGTCTCAGAGCCTCCGTGCGTGCCCGGGCAGTGCGTGCTGTGCTGAGGCGTGTGGGCTGTGGAGGCAGAGGGCTCTGGATTCCCTCCTGACTTCTCCACTTGCCGAGTGGCCTTGTGTAAGTTATAATACTCACCTTCGCTAGCTGCTATGTCTGGAATGGAGATGGTAACTCCTGTTTTCCTTTAGAAACTCCACTTGCCCCTTAATTGAGATTTTCTAAAATCTGTGAGGGATTCAAGATTGGGTCAGAGAAAAAGGAAGAAAAAGGAAAAACATAAATAGCCTTTGAGCAATAATTCGACCTGTGAGACCCAAAGAGACTTTGTTAAATTCTATAATTTCTGGAATGGTCGTCCTAGAGGTGGCGGCCAGGCCAGTCATTTGAGAGTTGGGGGCCGGTGAGAAGGAGACACCCAGGATCCTGCTTCAGGCTCCAAGGACACTGGGCTATGTTGATCTTTGGTTAGAGAATCACAGACTTCTAGAACTGGAAGAGGTCTCAATTTAACAGGGAGAGACGGGGCACTAAATAATTGGCACACAACGCCGGGCGCAGTGGCTTACACCTATAATCCCAGCACTTTGGGAGCGCCAGGTGGGAGGATCGCACCACTGCACTCCAGCGTTGGGTGACAGAGTGTGATCTTTTCTCAAACAACAACAACAACAACAACAACAACAACAAAACACCCTCGGCACTGAAGATTGTGTGGCAGATGAACAGCGGATTCCTAAGTGAGGAATATAGTCCCTCTTTCTCTTGGTGTGGCTTCCTGCTTTTTTCTCCTGGTTGCTAGGCTATTAATTTACTGCCAAATGAAACACGTGTGAAAACTTTATACCTTCCTTGGTTTTAATTTTCTTTTGAAACACAATTTCACGCAAATATCTAAGTCCAGATGATTTAGTAGAACGATCCTTTCAGGACTTTCTGTTCTCTAAATGCTGGACAAAGAAAGACTGAAAATGAGAGAAAAAACAAAAAGACACAGGGAGAGTCAGATGCTAGATAAACAGCTCAGTGTTCATTCAACAGCACAAGGCACAGACCCTCGGGTGAGGGTGAATGAGGCTAGGGCTGGGTGGTTCTGGGTCTCGACGAAGGCAGCAACACTGGCCTTCTTGGCCTTTCTTGACATCATGGTCCCCCATGTCAGGTGGGGACCAGTGCCAGGACCACTGTGTGAGGTTGGGGTGGGACAGGCCTCCTCTGCCCAGGAAGGGAGATTGAAGGAAAGCAGTGACTGTTGCCTGGCCTCCCGCTTCCTAAAGCTGCCTCCCCAGGACTACGGAAGGGAGCAGATACCGCTATGTAGCCAGGTCCTGGGCAATGGCAGCCTCTGGCTCTGTCCAATCGCCGGAGTCAGCCCCAGGTAGAGCCTTGAGTCTCCAGTATTAGACTTGGTTGTGAACTGGGGTTCCTGGGTCAGAAAGGAGGCAACGAGGATACTGCCATAGAGGGAGGGAGGGATGACACAGAGGGAGGAAAAATGCAAAACAAAACACAGCAAGCTGCAGCTCCAGAGGCCCCTGCAAGCGCAAATTCCAAAAAGGAAGAGGAGAAGGGAGGCTAAGAGAGGTGGTCAACAGCACCAACAGGCGGGAGAACCCACTTCAAAGAGATACAAGGAGAAATTGACTTGGCAGCAGAAGTCCTGGGAATCTGTAAAACAAACATTAGGCAGCTGTGAAGCAAGATCAGATGGATATGATGAAGAAACAACAAATCCTGGAAATAAAAAATTATTAGCTAAAATGTCAAATTATCTGTAAAAGACTAAAAGTTGTGAGTTATTGAATAAACTCAATAATCAGGATAACGTTTAGTTGGGTAGAGTTGAAGAAAGAGAGTGAGATGAAGAAGAGTATTGAGGACTTCACCCAGAGTACACACGAAACGTTTTTAAAATGCGAGAGAGAACTTACGAGAAAATTAAGCCTGACGGAGAGACTCCCATATGTATCTCATTGAATAGGAGGCCAGAAGGCGAGCGTAGAGGGAATGGTGGAGCACCACTTGAAGAGATAATGGCTGAGACTTCCCTAGACTTGAAGTAAACACAGATTGGGCCAAGCAGTGCTTTCCAGGCGGACGTGTTGGGGAGCTGGCCTTTTCTGTCAGTGCCAGACACACAGCGGGTTGCTGTTACATGTGCTATCTCACGTGATGGCCACCACCGCTTTGCGGGATAGGTGTGATCATCCTTGTTTTCAGATGAGGAATATAAGAAACCTGTGGGTGGAGAGGCTGGCCCCATGTCACATGGTCATAAGTGGTAGAGCTGAGCTTCCATCTCAGGCAGAAGTCTCCAAGTCAAGATACAATGGTCAACTTGTCCCTGTTTCCTGGGACTTTCCCGGTTTTACCACTGAAAGTCCCATGTCTTGAGCTACACTTCACTCCCTGGGAAACTGGGATAGTTGACCACCCTAGGTGACAGGCATGAACTTTGGAGTTTGCCAGATCTCAGATCCCATTTCTATACTTACTGTGTGTGCCTTAATTTTCTCATTTGCAAAATGGTAATAACAGAGCCAATAGGCAGATGAAATGGCAATTCATTTAAAGCGCTTAGCCTGACACCTGACATCTGCCATGCACTCAATAAATGTTAGATGCTGTTATTTATTTATATCATTACTACATAATTTGTGTGCTTCTTATTATGGTGCTCCACTTCTAGAGAGCAGGGCCTGCTTCTGGAGGCCCTGAATGCCAAGGTTAAGGGTACAGATGTCAACCTTTAGGAGAGTAGTTTCAAAACATGATTGCACATCAAAATCAGCTGGGAGCTTTGACTAAAACCTAGATTCTCCAGTGGCTCACACTTGTAATCCCAGCACTTTGGGAGACCAAGGTGGGAAGATCACCTGAGGTCAGGAGTTCGAGTCCAGCCTGGCCAACATGGTGAAACCCCATCTCCACTAAAAATACAAAAAATTACCTGGACAGGGTGGTGTGCACCTGCAGTCCCAGCTACTTGGGAGGCTGAGGCACAAGAATTGCTTGAACCCGGGAAGAGGAGGCTGCAGTGAGCCAAGGTCACACCACTGCACTCCAGCCTGGGTGACAGAGTGAGACTCCATCTCAGAAAAAATAAATAAATAAATAAATAAATAAATTTTAAAAACCTAGATTCTCAAAACACATAGTCTAAAAGTGTGATTCAGCATGTCTGGGATAGGATCTCCTGGTCTGCAATAATTGGTCTTTGAAAATTGTTTAAATACCATTGAAATTTTAGAAAACATTCTAATCAGTGTGTTGGGCAGTTTTGCTATGTATGAATATTTTGAGTTGTGGCAAGCCTTAACTGTGGTCAGATCCACCAAGTTAATGCAAGGTTAGGGCCTATCCTAGCCAGGAGAGGAAAAAGGCCTATTGTTTGCATTTTTCCTAGGACTTGAGCCTGCAGGAGGGTGAAACTACCAAGCAACCTGTTGAGACCCCAGATGGTTTCTAACCCACAGAATTTATCATCCTCTTTCCATCCATCTGTCTCAGGGCCTGTGCCTACCCAACCATGCTCCTGGCCGCCTTCCCAGGCTCCCGTCTCTGCTGAGGAAGGCATTCCCTCCTCATGACCTCATCAGAAACGGTCCCTTCCTCAGGGCAGGACTTCCCACCATAAATTCTCCATCAGCAGAGGCCCCTCCGGCCAACTGAGGGCGAGTATTATGTTCCAGACAGTGTCCTGTAGCTCTGAGTCAACATGGAGACTCTGCCTCAGTGCACCAGTCATCCCTGGAAGCAGTCTGGCTTAGAGGGCGTTTCTTACATGTTTAGAGATTGCAGAACAGTCATCAGTTTTATCCAGAACACTTGTAAATAGTTTTTTGAAACAAATTATCAGAGCCAAAAAGCAAAATAATTCTCGCTTCTACTCCTCTTCCTTTTTGAATTGACATATCTAAACAAAAACCAAAAGGAAGATGCTAAATTAGGCTTTGCTGCAATGAAGAGATAGTGTCCTATCTCACTGTCCTAAGAGGACATATGTAAACGCTGAGTTATTTCTTCTCTCATGACACATCTGTGTGTTGTTCAGGGGACCAGCATTCTGCCAAAAAACAATTTAGGAACACTAGGTAAATGAGAAAACTTTGAACCAGGAGACAGAGAGATCTGGGATGTTGATGTGGCTTTGTCACAAATGGGTCCAATGGCGTCTGGGAAAGGCCATCTCTCTAAGAGTCTGGGTTCCTCCTTTGTGATGGGTAATGAGGTGAGGTGGGAGGTGCCTGGGGGTGGGAATGGGTGGGATTAATTTAGAGTTGTTTTCTGATGAGGTGGCCACTAGCCACAGGTGGCTATTTAAATTTAAATGCAAAATAATTAAAATGAAATAGAATTAAAAATTCAAATTTTCAGCTGCACCGGCTGCATTGAAAGTGCTCCAAAACTATGTGTGGCTAATGGCTACCATATTGGACAGTACAGATGAAACATTTCCATCGTTGTAGACAGTTTTATTTGCAGTACCTGCCTAGACTGGAAAGTATAGTGTATGATTCTGTTCTACCTCTCCTCTGCATAGTGTCCCTGTGACAGACATTGCTAATTGATCACAGCATTCTTGTCGACTATACCCTGATGTGTCTTCACCATTTTCCTTGGAGATCCATTTGTGCTCAGTTGACCTGGAATATGCATGTGAGACAAACCATGTGCTTCTAGGGACCAGATCTGAGTTCTTAACCATTTTTGTGCTGTGACCCCTTTGGCAGTCTGATGAAACTTATGAACTCCCCTCCCAGAAAAAAAAATGTTTTTAAATGCAAAAAAACACAATGTGAATTACCAAAGAAACCAATTACAGTGAGATATAGCTATCAAAATGTTAAAAGAATAAATGTTTGACATAACAATAGATATGCTTTTTTATTATTACATCAAATAATAAGATTTGGTGACAGGTAATTTTTTTTTTTGCTTATAATTTTATAATGTTAATGTAATTTTGAAGTGGTGCTGAAAGTAAATGGTATTTTAAGTATTTTGCCAAAGCTACCATGGGATATAAAAATAACTTTGATGTCTTTGATGAAACAAAGTCACAGATATTGCCAACATTATTGTGTGATGCTTCCATTCATAACTGAAGAAAATGCTAAATTTCAGTTAGTAGTTAGTAAAAATAAAGACGCAGTTTTCCCATTGTTAAAAGAAAAACTTCAGCTGAATTAAATGTAACGGAGTTTAATTGAGCAATGAATAATTAGCGAATCGGACAGCCCCCACAATCACAGCAGATGCAGAGAGACTCCCGGGATGCCTGCTGGTCAGAACAAATTTATAGACAAAAAAAAGGAAGTGACGTACAGAAGTCAGAAATGAGGTACAGGAACAGTAGGATTGGTACAGCTCTGCATTTGCCTTATTTGAACACAGTTTGAACACTCAACAGCGTATGAATGGTTGAAGTATGGCTGCTGGGATTGGCCAAGACTTAGCCACTGATACAGGTGCATACTCCTAAACTAGGTTTTCAATCTTGTCTACCCACTAAGTTAGGTTGCAGTTCATCCACAGGGCTCAAATATAGAAGTACGGAGTCCTTCTCAGGACATATCTAATTTGCTTTAACACCATCAAAATTCATGGACTCATTAAGTTCTACTGACAAATTTCTTAAGGTTCCATGGACATTTGCAAGGAATCCCTGAAGTAGGTGATCTGTGAAGTTCCTTCTGGATTTGCCATTTTGTGGCCACATAAAAAAATTTCTCCAAATTGTTCATGCATTTATGGAATATCAGTGTGCCAAGGCTGATGTCCCTAACCATAATCCCCCTTCTTCAAGAGCATCTCATGCAGTTGAGGAGACGTGGTCGGGAGTGGTGGAGAGGGGAGCACAGAGTGAAGAAAGGGGTCAGAAGAAGGCTAGAGAAATCTGCCACCTCCGTCACTTCCTGTGGGGCAGATAGGGAGGGGAGGGGCTCACTGTCACTGCTGACTGCAGCAACCACAAAGGGCATTCCCTCCACAGTGAACTCAAAATTAGTGCCGTGAACTCCATAGACAAAGCTAGAAAACCAAATGGTCAGCATCTGAAAATGACACTCCCTTCTCTGAGCACCCTCTAAAGACCTTTTATGTTGTGGCCTTCAGTGCCTTTGGAACAGTTTTATGTCTTTTTCAAAACCAATAGAATGCCCACTTGTGAAAAAGGACTTGCTACAAATACCAGTGACAGTGCAGAAATAAATATTTATAGCCTGGGCTCTGAGACCTACATATTCTCATGTCTTATAGAGCCTGGAGCCAGGCCTATGCCAGTGAAAATTGATTTACACAATAATTTTTTTCCCATTTATAAGAAACATATGCCTGCCACTACTTTCTTTTCTTTTTTTTTTGTTTTTTTTTGTTTTTTGTTTTTTGAGATGGAGTCTCACTCTGTAGCCCAGGCTGGAGTGCCCTGGCGTGATCTTGGCTCACTGCAAGCTCCGCCTCCCGGGTTCACGCCATTCTCCTGCTTCAGCCTCCCAAGCAGCTGGGACTACGGGTGCCCGCCACCACGCCTGGCTTATTTATTTATTTATTTTTTATTTTTAATAGAGACGGGGTTTCACCGTGTTAGATAGGATGGTCTCGATCTCCTGACCTCGTGATCTGCCTGCCTCGGCCTCCCAAAGTGCTGGGATTACAGGCGTGAGCCACTGCGCCTGGCCCCCTGCCACTACTTTCTTCTGGGGATCTGGACAGATCACAAACTCAGTCAAATGTATAATAATCAGCTGGCTGTAGCAGCAACACCCAAATCAAACTCGATTTCCCATTAATTGACATTTCATCATCTCCAGCCTAGTAGCACATAGCCCCGCCACAGTCTCCACCAGCAGAAGCTCTCCCCCGCCAGCCGGGGACAGGCACTCGGTTTCTTTGGCACTGTCTCTCTTGTGGACTCAGAATGCGTCATTTTATTCTTTGAGTTCTTTGTCATTTACTCATGCATCATTCACTCATTCAGTTTGCAAATAATTACTTCACAGTTACTGTACCCTCAGCTCAGGAATAGATATTGGGGGGATGGGAACTAACATTTAGTGGGTACCTTCTATGTGCTCTGCACAGCACCACGCACTTTCTCATTCCTTATTACATGTACTCGCACAACCATCCCGTCATTCCGGAATTATTATCCCCCAATCTTAGCTATAAAGAGCTCAAGGCTCAGAAGAGTAATTAACTACTTATCTAATTCTCTAGAAAGAGAAAAATGAATAACATGATTCTGATTCTCCAGAAGTTTGCAATCGAGGTGGGGAGACAGTATGATACAGCTGAGGAACTATAGATACAAGAAAGAATTAAATAGCAACGCAAGATAGGGTGATTACATTTTGAAATGAGAGAAGATATAAGAAAGGCACAAGTCACATCTGTAATCCCAGCACTTTGGGAGACTGAGGCAGGCAGATCACGAGGTCAAGAGATCGAGACCATCCTGGCCAACATGGCAAAACCCTGTCTCTACTAAAAATACAAAAATTAGCTGGGCGTGGTGGCACACGCCTGTAGTCCCAGCTATTCAGGAGGCCGAGGCAGGAGAATCGCTTGAACCCGGGAGGCAGAGGTTGCAGTGAGCCAAGATCGTGCCACTATACTCCAGCCTGGTGACAGAGTGAGACATGGTCTCAAAAAAAAAAAAAAAAAAAAAGAGAGAGAGAGAAAGGAAAAGAAAAAGAAAGGCACAGGGATCATTGTGGACCGGGATAGTCAGTGAAGGTGGGCTTACATCCAAAGATGAAGACTTGGGGGTGAAAGAGGACATTCCAGGAAGCAGGGTGGTGTTGAGCAAATGCCTAGACTCAGAAGTTAAATGTAATTTGGGAGATGGAGTGGAGCATGCCATGAAAACTCAGACATGTGGAGTGAGAGTATTCCTTAGCACAATGCCTTATGTGAAGGAATGATCAGATGCATCAGAGAATGAAAAAGTAAGTGGTGGATACTGGTATGTAGGTGGGAATGAAGCTGGATAGATGTGGTTGGATTGGGTTTTGGAGGGCTTTGATTGGCAGGTTGAGGATTGACAACCTCTAGAATCTAGAACACCTAGCTGGAGATTTCATCTGTATAGAAGGGAATTGGATGTTATTTGTGATTCTTTATTTGTAAAGCCTACCCTAGAGTCAAGTATATGAATATCATGAAATCCGAATCCAAGCAGACAAAGAACACGAGTAGCTAGACATTTTTTTAAAAAGTGTAATCATGTACAAAAGCCCTAAACATCCCATGATGCAAGAGTGGTTAAGCAAATTGTGGGGTAAGACTGGAGAAAGGGAGGTCAGTTCAGAGGTTGTTGAGGCTGTGATAGTAAATAGTATCGGAGAAGTGACAGTAGGAATGGAGAGAGGTGGATGGATCCCAGAGATACATCAGAGGTAGAATCTACAGGACACGGTAACTGATGGAGTGAGAGATGAAGAAGAGGGAGGAGTCAAGGATAATTTATGCCTGGGTTTCTGGCTTGGGCAACTGAGTAGATGAAGGTGCCATTTCCTGAAATAGGAGAAGATAAAGAAGTCAGTGTGTCAGGGGAAATGATCAATCTGGCTTTCGACAGTTTGAGTTTGGCATCTGACTAAAGGCGTTTGCCAAACAGCCGGCTGTGTGGGTCTGAAGCTCAAGAGAGAGACCTGAGCTAGAGACTAGATTTACAAAGCACCAGCTTCTAGCTGGTAAGTGAAGGTGTGGGATAGACAACACTGCCCTAGATACACAAGCAGGGTGGGAAGCGGAGTTAGGATGAGGCTGGAGGAACACCAGCATTTAAGTGAAGGGAAGAATTGGAGCCCAGAATGGAGATGGGAAGGAGTGATCAGAGAAGTAAAAAAAATGCCAGGGAAGGAGGAGTGGTCAGCACCCTCAGATGGTGCGAAGGGGTCAGGTAAAAAGTGGACTTCATGGCGGCTATTGGAGGGAGCAACAAGAAGGCCTTTGATGACTGTGGCAAAGACAATTTTCATGGACTAGTAGGGACCGAAGCCAAATCCAGTGGCTTGAGGAGCAAGCGGGAGGTGAGTCTAGCCACGCCATTCCAGAAGTTAGGCTGTGAAGGACATAAGAGAAATACAACAACAGCTGAAGGAGAATAGGGGATAAGGAAAGACTTAAGATGGGCTAGAATGGGATAGACAGAAACATCTTTAAATGCTTCATGTGGAGGCAGTGGAAAGGACATAGGAAAAACCTGGAAGGCCATATACCCACATGTTAACAGCAGTAACCTATGGGTAGTGTAATCTAGAGGTTTCTGAATGTTCAAAAACAGGCTAAATGATGTTTGTCGGAGTTTTGGTCTTGTCTGTTTAATTGCTACAAAATTCTCCAAGATGTATCCATTTACATGTAGCATCACACAAGTATGCAGAGATTTGATAAATGGAAGCATCCCCCCGCCTGCCCACATTGGACGGCAGGGAGGTTTGCCCAAAGCATCGCGGTGATGAATACCAGTGGTGCCCCGCATCCAAGACGGCCCCAGTGAACCACACCTCCTGGCTTTCAAGCCTTTGTATGAAAGCCCTCCCCACACTGAATCAAGGATGTCTGTGTGACCAACAGAATATGATAGAAGTGACAATTTGGACCAAGGCTAGGTCATAAAGGGATTGCCATTTCAGCCTCAGTCTCCTGCATTGCTCACTCTAAAGAAAGCTAGCACCATATCACAAAGACACTCAAAAAGCTCTGTAGAAAGACTCATGTGGAGAGAAACGGAGGCCTCTGGCCAACAGTCAGCACCCGCTTGCCATTCCTGTGAGTGAGCCATCTCAGAGTGGAGCCTCTAGTCCCAGCAAGCATTTGCCTGCAGCCCCAGCAGACCCTTGACAGCACTTCAGGAGAGACCCTGAACCCGCACCTCCAGCTGAGCCTCTCCAAATCCCTGCCCCACAGGAATCAGGAGAAATTCCCAATGATTAGTACAGAAGCTGCTACATTTTGGGGTGATTTGTTACGTAACAATTAACTATTGTGGGCACCCTACACGTGTTGTGGGGCTCATGGGAGCGTCATCCACTAGACAACAGTCTGGCTATAACAGCATTTAAAAATAGAGGTACCAATTGTGTGTTCGATTTAAACAAGTCACATGCTCCGGTACTCTCCTGTGTGAGGAGCACAACCACTCCTACCACATCTCACACACACACACACACACATTGATAACGCTACCTGTTTTGTAGATAGTGTTTAGTATGTGAGTGTTGTGTATGACTCAAGTATGAGTCAAGCATATGTGGAGGTTTTCAGATGCTATAGTTTTAGGATTTAATTTTGGAGGAAGTGAACTTGAACAGTTTCAACCTGCATAATTAATGACATTCCATTTCCATGACAACTACAATAAATCATGCCTGTTATCATAAACTTTTAGCCTGTGGGAGTTTGGGTCTTCCTAGCTCACATGGGAGAACAAATTGTGTTAGACTTTCATTTTTTTTTTTAATTGTGAAATGACTGGGGTTGAGATGAAGTGGTGGGAAGGGGTGGGGTGGGTGTGCTCCCTGAGAACCGCTGGACCATTCATTTAGCACCTGGGTTTATCAAACCCCCTAAAGTCAGGGGTTAGCTCTTTCACATCTGCCACATGGCCAGTACAGTGCCTGGCACATAATGCCGGTTCCTTAAGTATTTGTTGAATAAATACTAACTCTGCTTCTCTCCCTGTTCTTTCATTCTACTCGTAGAGTTTAATAAAAACCCTGTGGAAGGTTCAGTATGTTTCACCTCTACAGAGAAGGATTGAGAAAAAGTATTTCACATTTCTCTGAGGTCAGTACGACAGGACAGTGAAATCTCCCTTCCCTTCTCCCTCCTCACGCCCTGGAGCAGTGGACCTGGAGGATAAGAGCTACGCTCCTCTCCTGGACCCCTTCCCGCTCTGTGAGCACTAGTAGAGGAGTGTGTCAACAACAGCAATAGTGGCAGATACTTGGGGGTGTCTGGAATATCTGAGGAATGGTCTTGTGTGCAGAAGTGAAGTGACTTAATGAGTGAGACCCATTGTCGTTCAACGGGGCCCTTCTGGTTTCATTGTGCAGCCTAGGGTTAGAACATGGCAGCTGGGAGACACTTTGATTTCCCAAACAAGCTTGGCCAAGTCTCCCTCTGTCCTCTGAAGAGGAGGCAAATCTCCCCTCAGGGCAGTCAGTGGATTTGCGCCTGGCCCTGGCGAATGTGGTCATTTCCAGAAGGAAACAAGAATACTTTTCCACTCCCGCATTCGGGCCACTGCAGGGCAGGGAAACCACAAGCCAAGTCAGACAAAGACATTCCTGGCTCGTCCTGGGGCATTCTTTGAGCTCATCATCTGAACCTGATGACAAGAGACAGGAATTGCTGTTGTAAGACTCATGTGTCAGGGAGCTTTGCTGGTTCAGAGAGAGGATTGAGGTCATGAGACCAGGCAGGCTACCATGGCCACCAGCAGCTCTTTAACTTCCATGATGACTTGTAGATAAGCCTGGAGAGATGGTTGGCTGCAGAATGGCAGGAACACTTGTCCTGGATTTGGGTGGCCAGGGACACCAGACTGCTCTTGCTGGAATACTTAGAGCAAGAGCACTTGTTTCTGAAACCAGATATCTTATCTTATCATAACCAGCTCTTGCCTCTCCATTTATAAAGGATGGGGTCAGCTAGACTTGGGAAAGGACAACATGACACAGACATTAAAACAATTGTGTGTCCAGACCTGCCCAAAGGCTGTGGGCGAGTTGGCCAAGTGTGTTTCTGGTGCCCTCAGGTGCCCCTCTGTGGAGCTCATTTTGAACCCACAGATGCCCCGTGCTTACTCCCTCCTCTGCTCCATCAGAATTTATTTCAGTAAAGGATTCTATATCAGTCATGCATACTATAGTGGGAATTAAAGCCATTTAAGCTTTTCCTCTGAGTGTGGCTCTCATGCCTTAAAAGGCAGTCTACTTTGATTTATCAAAGGCCACAGTACAAACCTTACTTAATTCAAAGAAATTCTAGTTTTTTGCTACTTTAGAAAAAATGAATTAAACGGTTTTTACTTAAAAAAAAAAAACTTACAAGGGATGTTAATTAACTTTTTAATCTTGTAACTTTGGGAAGTAAGTTGGACAATTATTATTATTATTTTTAGAGATAGGATCTCAGTCTGTCACCAATGCTGGAGCACAGTGGTGCGATCATAGCTCCCTGTAGCCTCAAACTCCTGACTCGAGTGATTCTCCTGCTTTAGCCTCCTAAGTAGCTAGGTCTACAGCCATGTACCAGCATGTGGAGCTAAATTTTTTTTTTTGTAGGAATGAAATCTTGCTATTTTGTCCAGGCTGGTCTCAAACTCCAAGCCTCAAATGATCCTCTCACCTTGGCCTCCCAAAGTACTAGATTTGCAGGTGTGAGCCACCATGCCTGGCATGGACGATTAGTTTTATTTCTATGTTGCAGGGAGGAAACTGAGGCAGAGAGCATGAATGATGTGCACAAGCTCCACAATGAATTAATGAGCTGGCATTAGCATGAAGGGCTGTGACTCAGGCACCAAGGTCTTTCCAGGGACCCTATATTCCCAGGTAGGCCAAAGAAAGCTCCATATACCTCCCCTCTGCAGGTGACAAGTATTTCATGCCTGAGTATCATTCAGCCCACAGAACAGTCCTAGGAGCTAGGGACAGTGCGTGCACTCACAGATGCAGGCATAGGGGCTCAGAGAATTTTTAAAAGTTTTTAAATGTTTGTGGGTACATAGTAGGTGTATATGTTTATGGGGTAATGAGATGTTTTGATATGCAATGCATAATAATCACATCAGGATACATGGTAAGCAACTTGTCCAATTGCTTACAACTAGAAAGAGGCAGCATGAGATTTGAGTCCAGGTCTCTCAGGCTCCCAACAGTGCTCTTTGCTGGTAGTGGGTAATTTACAGAGTCCCCAGACCCCTCTCAGCATCTGAGCAGAGAGGGGAAGAATGACATGCGAGGTCATAGCTTCCAGGCCTTTAGCTCTAGGGGAATAGTTGGTGAGGGGCTCCTGGGACCTTTCTAAGTCCCCATGGCACTGGGAGTTCCCATGATGTGAAGATCTGCTGAGCTGGCTGGAAAAATGTAAATGATGCACTTTTGGCTTTTTGAAGCCACATTCCATTTTAGTGATTTATCATCTTATAAAGGCAGAGAAGGGCAAAAACAAAGTATGGGAAGAAGTCATTTCCTCTAGGGAGGAAGAGACTAGTCCCTGCTGTGCTGTTTATTTATATAGGGTGGCAGATGCCGTTCTTCTCCTGGATGTTAAGGAGAGGGGGTCTGATTCTCTGAATTTTTCCTCTGTGCTGTCATGAGACAAGGTGTCTGGTACAATCAAGAAAGGGCTTCAGTGTCCACTGCTGACTGCCCAGCCCCCAACCCTCTCCCCACCTCCATGAGCCTGTTAATTGGAAAGAAAGGTCATAGTCTCTCTAGCAAAGCTGCCAGCAATTCATCGAAATACTCAAAACGTTTCTCCCAGTTCATCTACTTTCATACATTCATTCATAAAATGTTCACTAAGCATCTGTTCATATGAGATGTCATGTTACATACATGTGTATATTTATATATACACATAGATAGTATGAATAATGTATACATGTTATATGTATACATGTAATATATATGTAATATAATATGAATATATTGCATATAAATTTATATTACATCTATGAATTTATATTATATATGAATATGTTACGTGCATATTCATATTATACACATGTAATATATACATATGTTACATATATTTATATATGCTATATATTATATGTATGCTATATATACATATATGTATATACATATGAACATATATTATATACACATAGTAATAAGAAGCTAATATTTGGTGACACTTTCTATGTCCCCAGGCACCATTCCAAGAAATTTACCTTATAACTCACCTCAGCCTCATATTTGACCCCATGAGGTAGGTATTTTATAATCCTTCATTTACAGATTAGAAAAACAAGGCACAGAGAGAGATAAAATAGCTTGGCCAGGACAACATGGAGAGTTGAACCCAGTCTGCCTGAGTGCACTGTAGTGCTCTCACCCATCACAGAATGCCATCGTCAGGAAGACAAGGCATTCTAACAGAGGTAGGAACAAAGGCCTGGGGAGTGCGGAGGAGGGCGGGGCCGTCTGCCAGGGAGAGGCCTGTGGTGAGAGAAGTTTTCACTGAGGAGGTGGCTTGTGAACTGAGAGCTCATCTCTGCCTTGAAAATAATTGCCAGCCAGGTGCAGTGGCTCATGCCTGTAAAAGGTCTAGGTGGGAGGATTGCTTGAAGCCAGGAGTTCGAGACCAGCCTGGGCAAAATAGTGAGACCTCGTCTCTACAAACAAACACACAAAGAAAATAATTGCTTTTATACCAGTGTAATCAATGGTTGCTCCTTCGTCTCTCCATGGGAATACATTGACAATGATCGCAGCAGTAAGAGTAGTAGTAGCAGCCGCAGCCATGGTAGTATTAATCATGATGCAATGCTTGATTTGCCCAGCACTGTGACAGCGATCCAGGGCTTTAGATCTGCACGTTTCCCTGGTAACTGATGCCTACTCTTTCAAGAGCAACATCTGCGCTGGCTCCAGTCTATGTTCTTTTTATTTTTATGTTTTTATAGAGTCTCGCTTTGTCACCCAGGCTGGAGTGCAGTGGTGAAATCTCAGCTTACTACAACCTCTGCCTCCCGGGTTCAAGCAATTCTCATGCCTCAGACTCCAAGTCGCTGGGATTACAGGTGTGTGCCACCATGCCTGGCTAATTTTTGTATTTTTAGTAGAGATGGGGTTTCGCCATGTTGCTCAGGCTGGTCTCGAACTCCTGGCCTCAAGTGATTGGCCCATCTCAGCCTCCTAAAGTGCTAGGATTACAGACTTGAGCCACCGCGCCTGGCCTGTTATGTCTTTTTAGCCACTCAACAATTCTGTGAGGTAGCTCTTATTATTCCCATTGTGCACATAAGGAAATGGAGGCTCCAAGGTGTTAGGTAAACTGTATGCCTCAAGGGCCAGGTCTGGATGGAGCTGGATTTGAATCCAGGTCTGCATGACCTTCCCACTTTACCTTACTACCATTTTTAATTGATATCTTTCTAAAACATGCCTCACCTGTACCTTCCTTAGTAAAACATAGCACAACACAATGTAACCTTTTTTTTTGTTGACTCACAGTCACCCTTTTGAACATATTTGTGAAGCCATTGTCTGTGGTGTCCGTTTGAGCACTAAAAAAGGACCTAGCAGCCACCTGAGCCATCATTGCCTTGGCCCAAACTACTCTGCTGTTCTTTACCTTCCCAGAGATACTTTTAGGGATTATTAAGCTTTATGAGGTGATGGAGTTTTATAGCACTATAAATAGCTCAGTCTGTTCTGTCCTTAGAGTTGTTGTTTTTTCAGATTCCCTCGCTGTGACCTTCTTTGTTCTCTGTCATCACTTCTTTAAGCCAGGTGCCTGTCCATCTGTTTCCATGACCTCCACGCTTCCAAACCAGCATTTTCCCACTCTCAGTTTGGAATTTAGGGTGGAACTGATGAAAGGTTGTCCAAGGAAACCAAGGATTGTGTTTGAAATGAAATCCAATATGATCTGTGCCCAAGAAAGAATGAAATGCATGAGCTCTGAGACAGCGGTTTAGATGGGACTTCCCAGATAGCTTCCTCGTTGATTCCTCCCAACAAGACTGTGTCATGGGTAGAGATAGTGGTATCTCCACAGTTTTACTTGCTTAGGGTCATGCAGACTCATGAGCTGGAATTGGAAATCAGGTCTTTTTTATTGCCTAGTTTCCTGCCACTCCCCCAGGTCAGTTTGCAGCAAATGGTCAGACACTTCTGGCCATCCACCTGTGGCTTCAGTGGGACCTATCAGGTAAGATACGGTTGAAAAGGTCCTTGGAATTTGGCTCCATAAATTTTAAGGGCCCCCAAATGACTGCCTCAGCTCAAAAGCATCTCTCTCAGGAACCCTGACGCCACTCTGTGAGACACTGATGGTAGCTGAAAATGGTTTCTGGGATACTAAACTACTATAACCCATTAACATCTTAAGAGTAATTAATTTATCATTCATTCATGCATTCATTTGCATGCCAGGTGTCAAGTTCTTTGGCCATTAAGATACAAATGAAATAGCCTCAACTCCATCCCATATATGGTGGGAACTGCTTTCTTTCCTTCCCTTCACTGCTAATTTTCCCAGGGATTTGGATCAGGAAATGGGCTTGAGTTTTTCTTTGTCACCTGGGCTCTGAGCACCAGCTTCTGCTGAATTCGTTCCGTGGATGGATCAATTCCCCATCCCTATTCTCTCTGGCTTCATTCCAGATGTACAACACAGTTGCATTTCTTTGATTTCCCACAGAAAACATCACCCATACAGGGTACCCGAGGGTGCGTACCCTATAAGCCGCAGATTCAAATATTAACCCCTCTTCCTCCCATTTTAAAAAATCCCTTGCCCGTTTTTACTTATGCAGGTTCCTATCGTGTTTATTAGCTCTCTCCTTTTCTTTTTTATCTTCTGCCTTCCAGAACTCTATTTCATTTCTTTTGCTGGTCAGTTTTGTTCTCTCCAGCTCCAACCTCTCTGGATAACATTTTCTCCTTCCATTACACGTTCATTCGTTCATTCAACAAGGATTAAGCAGTATCTATTCTAACATTTATTAGCAATAGGCTGCCGAATCATTCAGCTTTGGTACACGATACAAGTCATGCCAGGCACTGTTGAGGATACAAAGGTGAATTAGACATGGATCCTGAGCCCATGGTACTGATAATCTCGTAGGGGAGATGAGTTACATGCCAGATAACCAGAATGGAAGTTAGAATGTGTTAAGAAATGTAAATGTGTGGGAAGAGAGGGCATGCTGCAGGTGATGAGATGAACAGGGAATGTAAGGACATACTAGGATACAGTATCAAAAGAGGGATTAGGCACAGGAAGCCTTTGGGATCAATCTTTCTCCCTCCATTCCCCCACCTTAAAATCCTGACTCTTCTCTCAGACTGAGCTAAAGCAGGGATGAGAAGGGAAGTGTGTCCCCTTCCCTGGAAGCATGGCTTGGACCTCTTGACTCTGTTAATAGTGATAGCCATGATCAATACCCCCAGTTCTCTGTGTGTAACTATTAGAAGAAGCACCTGCCACATAGTAGGTACTCAGTGTCCCTTTGCTAAATGAGTGAATGGATGTTGAGGAGGACTGATAACTCATTTGGGTTTGGTACAAGATACAAGTCATCCCAATGAAAGCATAGAAAGATATAAGAACCTGGCTGGGAGTCAGGAGATCTGAGTTTTAGTTCTGGGTTTAGTCATCTTTTACCTTCTACCTTGGGCAGGAAGTCACTTATCCATTCATTCATTCATTTATTCACTCAGTTGTTCAAAGAGCACTGGAAGTATCTCCTTTGTGTCTGACTCTAGGCAATGAAAGCTGAAGAATGGGCACAAGTGGGACAGACAGAAACATACCCAAATGATAAAGAAGTTTCATACAATTTAGGTAAGAAATTTAATAAATATTAGAATACAGAGGTGCTCCGAGATCCCTCTTAAACTGTTTTGCGAACAGAGAGGATGGGATGATTGTCTTAACCTTCCTTTGTCCAGTCTAATTTAAAGCAATATCCTTAGAGTGCTTTAAATTGCTTATATCCTGTGACACTGGGAATAGCGAACTCTGCTTCATTCTGAAAAGCATGATTGCATCAAGGAGTAAGATGTAGGACATATGGGTCACATTTAATGAAAACACATAAACTAGTTTTTCTTTGATCCCATCCACTTAACATCCTCCAGGTGAGTTTAGGAGGCACTTACACCTCTAGGTCAGAGGAAGGCTGCAGCACGGTTACTGAGGAGGGATGCGCAGTGCCTGTGTGGGACTCAAGGTATAGGACGCAAGCCAAGCTCTGCTTCCACTTGCTGCTCTGCTGGAGCTGAAATAATAGCATTTATTCCTTATTCTAGAAGTATCCTGGGACTCAGCTTCCACTTTTATTATATGTGTGTATATATTTGCAAAAATACATTTGCAAAGTTGAAAACAACAGAGAAGGCACATGTCAAAATGTTATTAATAATAGCAGTCCAGCCAGGCATGGTGGCTCAAGCCTGTAATCCCAGCACTTTGGGAGGCCGAGACGGGCGGATCATGAGGTCAGAAGATCGAGACCATCCTGGCTAACACGGTGAAACCCTGTCTCTACTAAAAAATACAAAAAACTAGCCAGGCGAGGTGGCGGGCGCCTGTAGTCCCAGCTACTTGGGAGGCTGAGGCAGGAGAATGGCGTAAAACCCGGAGGCGGAGCTTGCAGTGAGCTGAGATCCGGCCACTGCACTCCAGCCTGGGCGACAGAGCAAGACTCCGTCTCAAAAAAAAGACAAACAAACAAACAAACAAACAAAATAATAGCAGTCCACAGAGTTCTTACTATGGATCAAGTGCTTTAAAAGTATTTTTCCAGTTAATCCCCATAACAAATGGATATGGCTAAGTATTCTCCCCATTTTACAGATGAGGAACCGAAGGCATCATTAGGTGGAGGTGCTTGCCTGAGCTCAGTGCCCAGCCCTCTCTCTGCCAGGTACCAGGAACCAGAGTCCTCCTCTGCAAGGAGCTCCCAGTCCAGCAGCATCTCTTCTCTCACAGTGGTGATGTCATCTTTTCAGATGAGAGTCAGGACCCTGAAGGAATTATGACAATCAAGGTAGGTCAAGATGGGAGAGTGGCCACATTACTTCAGTTATTCGAAATATACACATAAGATTTAAAATAACCAGATTTCAATGTTAAGCATCATTCTCATTTTTGAAAATAGAAAAAAAAAATGGAAAAAATGTGACTAAAGAGAAAATAAAGTGAAAGCAAAAATCGAAGAGATTTACTATGAGGAAACGAGGTGTGATCATAGATGTAGAAAATTACAATAATTGTAGGCAAGTGCAGGTGTAGCTCTACAGCAACAAATTGGAAAACCTAGAAGAGATGAAGCATAAATAGATGCAATAGGAGATGAAACACTTGAATAGAGCAATGCAATTCTTTGTATATAATGCTACTTTATTTAGATGACCACTTCTACCGAGGCAGGTGGATCACGAGGTCAGGAGTTTGAGACCAGCCTGGCCAGCATGGTGAAACTTTGTCTCTACTAAAAATACAAAAATGAGTGTTGGTGCACGCCTGTAGTCCCAGCTACTTGGGAGACTACCACTCCTATATTCCTCAACAGATTTAAAGGAGGAGAATATGAGATCAGATTAATAAAGGCTGATAAGACATCCAATAAAATTCAGCAGGCTTTCCTAAAAAAAATTCTGAAGAAGAATAGAAGGAAATAGCTAAATGTGATCAGTCTTATCTGTCAAAAGCCAACACCAAATATTACAAGTGGTGATACATTAAAACATTTCCATTTAAATGTGAAGCAAGGAAAGGGTATCCACTATCTCCATTATTATTCAACATCATTTTGGAGGTGTTAACAGGTTCTATAAGACAAGAAAGTGAAATAACTTGTATAGGTTGAGCTTCTCTCATCCCAAAACCTGAAATCTGAAATGTCCCCAAATCTGAAAATTGTTGAGCACTGACATGTCGCCACAAGTGGAGGATTCCACTCAAAAGTACTTAACACAAACTTTATTTCATGCATAAAATTATTTAAGATATTATATAAAATTATTTTTAGGTTATGTATGTAAGGTGTGTATGGAACATAAGTGAATTTCATGTTTAGATTTGAGTTCCATCACCAAGATATCTTTTATATATATGCAAATATTCCAAAATATAAAAAAAGTCTGAAATCTGAAACACTTCTGGTGCCAAGCATTTTGGATAAGGGATACTCAACTTGTAAAAAATTTTAGAAAAGAAGAGATAAAATTGCCCTTTTAGCCGATGCCATAATTGGATCTAGAAAACCCAAGTATTCTAGAGTTGGTAGCACAGGTATGTGAATGCTGTCCTTGGAGGTGTGTGCAGCACACTGGCATTGGCTGAAACGTGTGTGTAGTGGCTAGACGTGGGAACTCAGGCGACAGCCTCTCAGTGGACAAATGGCAGAATGAGTAGAGTGGACGCATACCATGGAATATTGGGCAGTCATTAAAGAGAATGACTCAGATCAATACTACCTGACTCGAAGGAATTTCCAGGATGTATTGTGAAATTAGGAAGGTAAGGTGCAGACAAATTTGTATAGCAAAGTCCCATTTTTGTGACATAAACTGTGCTCCCATGTTTGAATGAGCATGAAGAAAGGTACTGGAGGATACATGCCAAGGAGGGAGACGGGGAAATGAAGCCAACCAAGCCAAACCAGACCAGACCAAACAAGATCAGACCAGATCAAACTACACCTGACCACAGCAGACCAGACCAGACCAAACACAACTAAACCAGACCAGACCAACTAGTCCTGTCCAGATCAGACCAAGTCAAACCAAACCCAAACATAGCAGACTGTTAAAGTGTCCCTGATTAAGCAACTTGAGTGACATCCCTTTTATGTTATGTATGTGTGTGTCTGTATGTAGATGCATATAATCACAGATGAAATGATGGTCATTGAATTATTGATGGTGACAACTCAGTGTATGGGATCTCAGGTGACTTTTTATTTCCCTTGAACTTTTAATATTATTTGATTTTAAAAATATAGAGAGTATGTATTATTTACATAATTAGGAAAAAATGGAAAATTTTGTTTTCATTGTAGAGTGATTTTTGGAAAAAGGAGGGAAAAAAGGAACCTCATTATTCTGCAAGTGGCAGTATAAGGGGGCCACTCTCCTCGGTGGCCCTTCTGCAGCCCACTTTGGTAAGGTGTATCTATCCCAGAGCCCGCTGGGGAATGCAGAGGCTGAACACTGACCGCACAGACCTGAGGGACCCTCACGCACACAGTACGTTTCTGGACTCCAGCCACATTGCGCTACATCTTCTATGTCTCTGGCTTTTGCTCTGAACCTCTTCCCAGAAATTTCAGGAGAGAGATTGGGAGGGACTGTAGGAAGCAGAGTGAGCTCAAAGTCCTCTTCCAGGACAGGAAACCAAGCCCTGCTGTGGCCCACACAGAAATGAAAAGATAAAGCTGATTGGGACACAGGACTGAGTCATTCCTAAGGGAGCTCACATTTTCACATATTGATGGATAAGAAGAATCTCTAGTTACACTGGTGTAATTCCCCAGGCTTTTCTCTTTCCTGGTCCCAAACTGCTCTGGAGCATGTGGCTTTCCAGGGGGACCTGTGGGATTAAGAAGAGAGTGGGCCTACGGCCCTATTTCCAGTTGTCTACTGTGGAAAACAAAGTACAGGCTCTCATCTGAATCCGTGGCAGAGTCTCTGGTTGGGCTTTCTATAATCCTTTCCTGACTCTGCAACGAAGGGTTGAGCACGTCCACACTCCCTTTCTCCCCGCAAGTCTTGATGCTGGAAAGGAAAGCATTGCAAAGCCACAGCTCAGTGTTGCAGCTCTGTTTTCATGCAAAGCTTGAGCTCTCTTTGTTCTCAACTCTGTTGTCCTTTTACTTTTATTTACCTGATGCGAGGAAAGAGTTAAGTCTAATGGCTGAAACATGAAAAATGTCAAAGACCAGCATGAGAACTAGGCCCAGAGGTGCCTCTCCCTGTCTCTTTCTCCAGTAGCTTTCTCAGTTTTGGGGGACATTGACGAAGTCTCCCACAATATCTTGCACTAAGTAGTTGTTTGTTAAATACGTATTGAAGTAAGGTCTTTGTCTCCCCCAATACCGCATGAGAGGCCATGCATGAACCTGCCTGCTTCACTCACATGTCAGCATGGGCTTGTTTATCTGGTTAACTCACAGACCTACCCATCTGTTAGAATAGCTGGGTGTTGTGGCGGGGGCCTGTAATCCCAGCTACTTGGGAGGCTGAGGCAGGAGAATCTCTTGAACCCGGGAGGCGGAGGTTGCAGTGAGCTGAGATCATGCCACTGCACTCCAGCCTGGGTGACCGAGCAAGACTCCATCTCAAAAAAAGAAAAAAGTCCCCTTTCATTCTCTGGGACTCCTTAGGCCCTGATAGAATGAGTCAAGGGCAGACATCTTTTGAGGCCCGGGGCAGTGGGGAGAGGACAAGCAGAGAGGGAGTGGTAGATCCAGAGAGGCCCTGCCACAGAGAAAGATGGAAGGGAATGCAGTCAGGAAAGGGGAAGGAAAGCCCTTCAAGAGAGCTTGGGGGACCTCAAAGATAGCCAAATGGTAATGGCGACAATAATAGGATAATCGCCACTGGGCAAGGATTGGAAGAAAAATCATTTTCTCTCTTGCTCTCCAGGGGATGTTTCTGGATTGCTTTTTCTTTTACTTTTCAGTGTACCAGCCCAGGAACAGCAGGAAGGGATCCCTGGGCCAATGCCACATGCATTGGTTCTGGGCTTTCATGCCTGGGTTGCTGCGTCTTTCAGTAGGAGATAATTGGGTAAGGCAGGAAGAAGGGCCTTGCACACCTAACAAGGCAGGGGCCCTTGTCCAGCCAGCTGGGCAGGGACAAGGGAGGTTCAGGAGAGGCTAGGGCAGCAAAGAAGTTCACTGTTACAAAACCAGAGAGGTAGGTTGAGCCTGAGCCCCGAGCCCTGGGCCAAGCCGTTTCAACACCACTCTAGCTGGCCTGGGGAAAGGGGTTCATTGCTGGCGCCAGCCCAGGTCTGAGCAGCCTAGGTTCAGGGTGGGTTCTGGTTATACTGTCTGCTTTCCTGCTCCGGGCCCCTCCCCAGCAGGACTGGCTGGCCTGCAGGCCTGCAGAGGGTCAGGCCCACCTCCTCCCTGGGGACAGGAGCTACCCTGACCTGTGGCTCCCTGTGCACCTTGTCTTTGTAACCCAGTGTAAGCTATTCTGGATAGATCCTCCATCTCTTTTCAGGCCTCCCCAGCACTTAGCCAGGTGTCTCCTACACAGGTGATCTCAGAACCAGCTTTGAGGTCACACAGACTTGGGTGCAAATTCTGCCTCTGCCTTGAATCAGCTATGTAGCCATAAGCCGGTGGAATTCTCTGAGCCTGTTTTCTCGCCTATAAATCGGTGATAAATGCTTCTTAGAGCAGTTGTGAGGACTGAATGAAGTAATGCATGGAAGATGCTTGCAGCTCAGTGCCGTGCCACACACACACATACGATGGCCACCAAGCCTGGAAACAGGTCTTATCACTTTATTATGTATTGCAATGTCATATTGATAAGTCATTTATCATGATTTTGCCTGTGTTTGCAGAATCAGTGGCCACTGACTGATTCTGGATTGAGTTGAAAGCCCTCAATCCATGGTCATCCATTCACAGTGACAACCAGGGACAGCAGGTGTCTAAGCACTTGCTGCCTTTCATGGTCGAGATTTCCCTTGGTTATTTCCCCTCCAGGACACCCCAGCTTTCTCCCACTTTTTGGAAGGGATGCCATCCAGGTCTGTTTCTGATGAACAGGGAAGGTGCTCAGAGGCAGGCGGGGCATGAGGATATCCCAGGGTAAAGTCAGATCAGGGCATCCGCTGATGCGGATGGGGTTGGGCACAAGCATTCCTTAGAGACCAACAAACCATGTGGTACTGACACACCGCCTTCAAGGCCCCACAAATCAGCACTTGGATCTAATTGCTGTTTACCTGCCACACACAGAGATTTTAAATATTCAGGAGGATCAGAAAAGTGGGCAGACTTTCAGTGGTTGCTAAATCATCAATCTGACTGTTCTATGCACAGTTTTTGAGCACCTATGTGGCAAGGGCATAGGCACAGGTACTAAGAGATGGTCCCTGTCCACAGGGGGCAATGTCTGTTTTCGGGGGAAAGGAGAAAGTGCCCAGGATAGCATAAGCTGGAGAAGCTCACAGGGAGAAAGACCACCCAGACCTGGGCATTTAGTGAGAGTTGCCCAGCAGAGCACCCACGTTGATTTAATTGTTTGTTCTTTCATGGAAACATCACACTTAGGCTACTTTGAGAGAATATTGGTGGTGGTAGTGGTGGAGTGTCAGTAACCTGTGACACTCCTCATTTTGGGCTTCTAGAGCAAAGGCTGGCAAACTTTTTCCATAAAGGTCTAGATAGTAAATACAGTCTTTCCCTGTCCTCCTCCTTCTCCTCCTTTTTATAACCCTTTAAAAATGTAACAACCAAAATAAATAAATAAATTTTAAAAATATATAACAACCACTCTTAGCTCAATGGCCATATAAAAGCAGACCAAGGGCTGGATTTGGTATACAGCAGCAGTTTTCTGACCACTGTTCTAGAGAATTACCAGAAGCCTGATATCATTATTATTAACAATAATAATAACTTAGCCCTGAGTTTAGTGTGCAGACACCAAGCTATGCACTTTACCTACATTATCGTATATGCTTCTCATAACATCCCAGTGAGTGAGGTACTATTATTATACCTTTTCTAGGTGAGAATTAAGGTGCAGAGAGGTTAAGTAACTTTCTCAAGGGCACTCAGCGAGGAAGTGGTAGAGGCTGAATTTAAATTTAGGTCCATGTGATGGAAGCACCCACTTTCTTAGCCTGCATCATGCCAACCTCAGCACTGCCATGTGGGAGCACAAGGAGGCTGGGATAGTGCTTTTCCTTCCAATGGCTCCAGGGAACAACCATGTCACTAATAGGAAAATGTAGGCTGGGTATGGTGGCTCACGCCTGTAATCCCAGCACTTTGGGAGGCTGAGGCGGGCGGATCACAAGGTCATGAGATCGAGACCATGCTGGCTAACATGGTGAAACCCCGTCTCTACTAAAAACACAAAACAAATTAGCTGGGAGTGGTGGCGATCACCTGTAGTTCCATCTACTCAGGAGGCAGAGGCAGGAGAATCACTCGAACCTGGGAGGCAGAGGTTGCAGTGAGCCGAGATCGCACCACTGCACTCCAGCCTGGTGACAGAGTGAGACTCTGTCAGAAATAAAAGAAAAGAAAAGAAAAGAAAAGAAAAATGTAGAGAAGTAGATGGAATTGGGTAGAGGGTTGAAAGACACACAATCTGGCTTTCTAGTGGTTTCCCTGTACTCCAGGTATTGCTACTGACATAAAGAGGCAGTAGAAGCAGAGAGGATTGTAGCAAGTCGCACTGATTGCAAAGATTATCTTCATTTGATCATATTTAAAATGGGGGTACAGTGGCCACACCTGTCCCCACTGCCCTCCTCTCAGCTCGACTATGATAGAGGACTCTCTGCAAGGACTCTTAGTAGCTTCTGGGGCATTAATTAAATGAGAATCTGGATTTATTCATTCATTCCGTATACACATGGCTCCATTCCAACAAGGATCTGATATATATAAAAGATTGCATATGTGATTATTCTTTCTCCAATGAGAGTGGGAAAATAGCTACCAGCTCTGAGAACATACTTTAAGATTTTTTTTTATTTTTTTGAATCCAGAGAGGAAATTAAAATGAAGAGAAGAAAATAAATGCATTTATTACTTCCCAGAATGAATTACTTAGAAATTTTTAAAAAACCCAATAAACAAACAAAAAAACACACACATACACACATAAAAGAAAGGGGTAATTTTGGGTTGTTTTCCCAAAGACAGGCCCTGCCGCAGTACACAGGACCCAGCTGTTGCCCATTAAGGATGACACAGAGGGCTGGGCATGGTGGCTCATGCCTATTATCCCATTGCTTCCAAGGCAGGAAGATCGCCACCAGTCTGAGGGTAACTCAAGGTAGCCCAACTGAGTGGCACTGACCTCTGTTCCACAGACCCTTGGGCAGCCCTGAGACTCAGAGGGTTGAGAGGTCAAAACTATTTTCATAACAATACCGTGCTGTGTGGACACTTGCACTCCAATGGTGCAAAAGCAAAAGGAGAGTATAAAACGGCTGGTGCCTTAGCATGAATCAAAGCCAGCCCTCAAAGGTGCTAGCAGTCTTGTTCTTCTCTGCTGCTATGCACTCACAAGGAAAAAAAAAAAAGGGCAATATGGGTTAAGAATATCCTGATGAAATGGTAAAATAATTATATGGAATCTCAGCCCTGGAGCAGGAGTCTAGTTACCACCATGTGACGGAAGGGACCGAGGCAGAAAGCATGGCGGGGAGCTGCAGCGGTGCTCTGGAGTGAAAGCACGCGTGTGAAAACCGAACTAGCCGCTTCTCTTTGAAACACCACTTTTAATCAAAAGAATGACTGACAGGCAAACTCTGTTCTCTAGACCTGTATTTGGCAGACAATTTCCTGAATATGGGTGAACTAGATGTCTACTATCGGCCAGAATGGAACAACAGGAACGGAATTACCTTCTCCCACCTTAAAGAACTAAGAAAAAAAAAAAAAGCCAGCTAAAATACTGAAAATAACAGGCTCAGGACAGCGAACCCTGAGAAGGGACACAAACGAGCATCCCAGCTTGCTGTCTGGAGCGAGTGTGCAGGCTACAGAGCAGTGGGGGGATCCAAACAGAGCCAGGGGCTCCCTGAATTGAGAAAACAGTGTTGAGAATTCAGGGAGGTTAAGGTGGCTAGAATTCACAGGGCAGAGCACTAGAGGGGAGAGAGCTGCTCAGAGAAAGAGAGAGATTGCTCCAGAGATCTGCAGAGGAAAGCTTTAAGCACTGAGCTGAGCACTGAGCTAGGCCTAGAGGCCTGTGCAGAAATCACTTCCTCATAATGGATGTCAGGCAGCAGGGACTGTAGGTAGATGAGGTTTGGCGGGACGCCTAGGGGCCCCATGACTCTCCATGCGTTTTTGTCTTTTATCCCCAAACCTGTCACCCTTCAGAGCCCATTAACCGAATGGGCTGTGGCTCAGGAAATGGAAGCTAGAGGGGACAGAGCTCGTGGGCTAGGAGTTCTCTTTGCTGGTGTCTTTGGCTCTAAAGCAGTGCCATTGGCAGAAGTGTCCTGAGACACGCTGGGCTGCCTCACCAGGAGCCTGAGGATGGAGTAATGACGCACACGCTGTACAGTGTCTCACGGTAAGTCCTGGAAGTGGCCTACATACGTCCTTCTATGTCACGGGTTTTGTAAAATTTATAGTATAATTATTACTTTTTATATTTTTTTCTTTAAAGGGGCCCCCAAATTAATAAGGTTCAGGATTCACAAAAATTGGATCCTCCTCTGGTAAGGCAGTTTCCCACACCTAGATTCCTCTTGTTACACAAGAAGCCCCACTAAAAAACCACCCGTTTTTCCTTCCTTCATTCATCCATGTAACACAGAAGCTCTGGGGGCTCGCCACGTGCCGGCCCGGCCAGCTCTGGAACTCAGGGATGAACGCCACATCACAGCTGCAGCCCCTGCCTTTGTGCTCTTCAGTCTGATGGGGACCAAGGGAGAGGAGGAGTCACCCGAAGCAGTTGAACTGAACGGGTGGTGGGTGCGTTGAGGGAGGGGATGGGCTCTGTAAGCAAGGACACGTCGGGGCCCCAACTGCTGGAGAAGCGGCATTGAGTGCAACTGTGAACAGGAGCAGGGGCTGGCCAGGCAGAGGGCAGAGGGCGGCTGCCGGGAGGGCTGACTTCCAGGCAGAAGGGGAAGGCAGCTGTGTGCAGGGCGGGGACTCAACTGCCGTGGCACGGTTTCAGCCCAAATCATAGGCTCTTTTTACGATTCTTTGTAATTCTGCTCACATCAAAGTGAAAATTGCCTGCATCTGGACAGCCACTCTCTCCAGGCCAATTACAGACACCGTTTCTGGAGTGTCTCCTGGTAGCTCACCACTTCCTCCCTGCAACACCAGCCCTGTGGGCTTGGCCAGAGCTGGTCCTTGTAGGAAAGCCAGAGCAGTGAGGGACAGGGGTGTGGGGTGACGGATGGACAGCTACAGAGGTGACCAGCAGGACCACACCCCCAAAGGGGCATCAGGAATCTGACCTTGTCAGGGAATGTTGGCGCCCAGAGTAAGTTGCTCCTAAGCCTCTGCTAAGATGTCTGATAGGTGTGAGTATACTCCCCACACCAGGTCAGAACTGACCGCAAAGCCATTTTCTAGGAGGAGGCAGCTGCCCACAAAACCTCCAGCAGCTCCCTGGGCCTGAAATGCCCACTGTGAGAGTTATCCCTTAAAGAGACATGTCCTGTGCCGTTCAGTTAGGCTGAAGCACGGCTCTCTGGGTCAGCGGATGGAAGGATGGAGGCGAGAGGAGGTGGTGAGATCCGGCACTTAGTGAACACCTGCCCATCTTGTACCAGGCATCGTGCCACTGGGCGTTTACAGGTACATCATCAATTCAATCCTCCAGTGCACCTTGGTGGTGGATAGTCTTGTCTCAGATAAATCGAGGCCTCTTGGTTTGCGCTTTAGCTTTCATTCACAAGGTGTTGCATTCAGAAGTAACAACAGAGCTACATCCAAACATAATTGAAAAGCAATTTAAATAGTTTCTGTTGTCTCTTGAAAAACATCTAAGGGGATTATATATCCATCGAGCATAGCAAAATGTTTAGAATTCTGTGCCACCGTGTAGCTGCTCCCACTCCCCGACATCAGAGTAGGGCAGCTGCTCTGAGATCTGCCATTGCCCCCTCTCAAAATCCCCCCTCACTCTCCAGGGACTTCTCCCTTCTCCCCTTTCCCTTTGTGGATAGCTCTCTGCTCTTTCCAGTGGTGATCTAGCTGGCCTTCCCCGTTCTGCTCAATCCTGCAGGCACAGTCCCCAACCTAGGAGGGCCCAGAACCTCTTGCCAAAGGTCTCTGACCCCAGGGCTACATGTTTGTTTTGTGAAGCCTTTGACGTTTGCGGGGAGGGAAGAGGAGGAAAGGGCCAGGGTCTTGTAAAACTGGAGTCATCACGAGGCTGGCCCGCCCAGCACCCGCTGCGGTCTGGTCCTTGTGCCCACTTCAGACCTGAAGGCTGAGCGACTGAGGGAAGGGAAGGGAGAGAACCCTCCACCTGGGGAGGGGAGGCCCCGAGTCAAAGGAGTAGCCTTCCAGGTGTGCATCGAGGTGTGCAGGCTGGCTGCAGTCTGCAGGAGACAAATGTTCCCACCTCTGTGAGGCTCTACTGAGAGACTCAAGGTCATCAGTCAAGATAAAAAAGGACTCTTTGGGCAGAAAATTCAAGCCATTGATTCTTTCTCCACTGGGAATGAGAAGAAAGAACCGTGACCTTCTGTAGCCTACAGACAGCAAGACAGGCAGCTGCCATTTGGTGTGAACTGTCTTCCCTCCTGCTGCGCTTGCCCTGTTTCCCCTCCCTCTTCCCTTCAATCTGAGAAATCTCTTGGTGTCAGTGGCTCTGCTTCCATTCTTCCCTCCCTCCCTTCTTTCTTTCCTTCCACTTTCTTTTTTTTTGAGGGGGGACGGAGTCTTGCTCTGTCACCCAGGCTGGAATGCAGTGGTGCGATCTCAGCTAACTGCAACATCCATCTCCAGGATTCTAGCAATTCTCCTCCTCAGCCTCCCGAGTAGCTGGGAGCACAGGCATGCACCACCACGCCCAGCTAACTGTTTGTATTTTTAGTAGAAACAGGGTTTCTCCATGTTGGCCAGGCTGGTCTCAAACTCCTGACCTCAGGTGATCTTCCCGCCTCGGCCTCCCAAAGTGCTGGGATTACAGGCATGAGCCACCATGTCTGGCCCCTTCCTTCCACTTTTTTTCACTCTTATCACTAAGAGGACTGGTTTTTAAAAGAAGTCCTGATCTCATTGTCAGTGTCTGCACATAAGACTCACTTGGGGAACTTTTACAAAAAGGATCTCCCCTCTTTCCAGACCAATTAAATCAGAAACTCTGGGTAGAACTGGGGCATCAGCATTTTTAAAAAAGCTCCCTCCAGGAGATTCTAAGAGGAAACCAGGATTGAGAACGCAGAGACCCAGAGACTGTTGGAACTGGAAGGCACCTTAGGGCTTGCCAGGAGCCCAGGAGCCCAGGCCTACAGAGCTGGGACTATGCCCCTGCACTGGGTTTGGTGCCTGGCTCAGCAATGGAGGCCTCTGTGGTGTGGGCAGGAGCTGCAGGGCCTCTGAAGGTCAAGCTAACCAGGAAGCTTTATCTCCCCCCCAACCCCTCCTACGCACCCCCACCCCCGCCCCCAGTATCCCACCTCATCCTGAAGGTCTGAGGCACCCTCTGAGAAGTGAACAGAGAGGCTGGAGGGTCTGGGCTCTGCTTGGCCACCACATCTCCAGCTTTTATAAAGAGCAATACTGCGGCTCTAAGTTCCCAAACCCGGGGCATTTTTGGCAAGTTATTAATCCCTATTAAGCCAGCCATTAATCTCAATTAACTTGATTGCTTAATTAGGCAGTGCAAACAAAGAAGGAAGTCCATAGAGATTGCTCCTGGGGCACCAGCAGGCTGTGTGGTCTTTGAGAACCAACAGGAGTCAGGGGCCTGAGTTCTGTTAGCTCTTTTGCCAAGATCTGTGTGGAGCACAGCATTTCGCATCACTAAGCCAGGGGTTGATGAATGGGCTGTTCCAGTTAAAGGGTTATGTAGATAAGCAATTTTCAAAGACTTGGAAAAAAAGTAGATTCAAACTTAAAAACCGTACTAAACAGTCTATAATTTCTCTTTGCTACAAATTGCATTTCAGATGTGTGCCCTGTCATTAGTATTGCACTGTGAGGGTTGATTGGAATCACATAGCACTGTAAATGGTAATAACAGGCACTCAATAAAAAGTTACTAAATAAATAAAAATATTTCTAAGATTCTGAACTGGGCTATCAGAGAATTTACTTTGATTGGTTTATATTAATACATGTTGCCCAGGCACGGTGGCTCATGCCTGTAATCCTAGCACTTTGGGAGGCCAAGGTAGGTGGATCACTTCAGCCCAGGAGTTCAAGACCAGCCTGGGCAGCATGGGAAAACCCTGTCTCTACAAAAAAATACAAAAATTAGCCAGGTGTGGTAACGCACACCTACTCAGGAGGCTGAGATGGGAGGATCGCTTGAGCCAGGAAGGTCGAGGTTGCAGTGAGCTGCAATTGTGCCACTGCACTCAGCCTGGGCCACAGACTGAGACCCCGTCTCAACAACAACAACAACAAGAATGTATGTTAATGTAGCAAAATTGACAGTTGTGGAAAAAGACAAGAGAGTCAAGCTGAGATCACCATTGTAAAGTTTTGTGTTGGTGTTTCTAGTTCTGTTTTTTCATGTACATATGCATAACTTTCAAAGATAAAATCTCTGCTAGGCATAAGTGGGGCTGGGCAGATGGCCTGCATGAGTTTTAGGCCCTCATGCTAGATTCTGTTGGGGGCCTGCCTGGATCCTCTATACCGCGGGGACACCTGCCCCCAGCTGCTGTGAGTGTTGCATGCTGATGGCTCGTGGTTGTTTACTTCTCTGGAGACTTGCCCTTTACCAAATGGGAGCCGCCAACCCTGAAAATGCCTGGAGGTTATCCAGGGAGGGCAATGTCCTTCTCCCAGGGGCATCTCACAGCTCATGACTGCCTGATGCTGGAAGCAAAAACCTAGCTCCTTTGCCTCAGCTGACACTGGAACAGCTTTATGGTGTTTTATGTTTTCTCAGCTTTATGAGTCTTATGTCCCAGAGCAACCTGTGGATCAGGCTGAGGTTAGATTTTTAGCTGAAGCCAGCTCTTTGCTTAGCTTCTTTTCTACCTCATTCTACTTCCTCGACTATGTTACTGGTTTCTCTGGGGCCATATCTATAGGAATTGCTGGCTTAGCTCTACTTCTGGAGCACCTGACCTCTGGCAGCTCCTTTCAGCTCTAGCCCTTTAGGACCAGAGCGTGAGACTTGCTCCTCAAAGCAGCCTCAGCATCACCTGGGGTCTTGTTAGAAGTGCAGAATGTCAGGCCTCAAGCCAGACCTACTGAGTCTGCACCTGCATTTTAACAAGATCCCAGGGAGATTCTTATGCACATTAAAGATTGAGAGGACTATCCTAGATATCAGTGTGGTAGGAGAGAGTGAGGTAGGGCTGGAGGGGAAGGTGGTTCTTCTTTGGCCTAATCTCCACTGGAGCCCAGGGAGGGTGAATGAAGAGGGAAGACTATGTTAGGAAATCTAAGGATTTACGCAGCATCCCTGAAGGCAGGGTGAAGAACACCTTTGCAGTGGAAACATATGAGGAGCTGACAAAAATGGAGGATTCATTCTAGGCAAGGAGGGGTGGTCCCTGGACAGGGAGGGTTGGGTGTGTCATCTGCGGGTTCTAATTCCTTACCTTCCGCCAATTCAAGGGTGCGTGAGCTGGGGTGAGCCTCTCAGCTCTCTGGGTTTTCTGTCCTTCCATATATAACATATAGGATTTAGACAAGTTGATTTCAAAGATGCCCTACAGGTTACACCCTATATAGGTCCAAGAAGAAAACAACAACAATGAAAATGGCCCCTATAGCTACAGTCACAAATCTTAGGCAAAGATGACAGACACATCAATTGACAGAGGCAGTTGCTGGGATGTAGAACCCATAGCCCCAAACTTAGGACCTGTGCATCAATTCTATTTCATTGCATCAAAACTTTTTTAAAAAAAAGAAAGAAAAAAGGAAGGAAAGAAGGAAGGAAGGAGGGAGGGAGGGAGAAAGGGAGGGAGGGAAGGAAGGAAGGAAGGAAGGAAGGAAGGAAGGAAGGAAGGAAGGAAGGAAGGAAGGAAGGAAGGAAGGAAGGAGGGAAGGTGATGAGACCAGCTAGGTCGGGGAGACCCTAACCCAGTGGCGCTAGAGGAATTAAAGACACACACACAGAAATATAGAGGTGTAGAGTGGGAAATCAGGGGTCTCACAGCTTTCAGAGTGAGCCATGTATTTATTAACAGTATTTACCCATGTATTTATTAACAGTAAGCCAGTCATTAGCATTGTTTCTATAGATATTAGCTTAAAGTATCCCTTATGGGAAACGAAGGGATGGGCTGAAATAAAGGGATGGGCTCTGGCTAGTTATCTGCAGTAGGAGCATGTTCTTAAGGCACAGATCGCTCATGCTATTGTCTGTGGTTTAAGAACGCCTTTAAGGGGTTTTCCGCCCTGGGTGGGCCAGGTGTTCCTTGCCCTCATTCCAGTAAACCCACAACCTTCCAGCTTGGGCATTATGGCCATCATGAACATGTCACAGTGCTGCAGAGATTTTGTTTATGGCCAGTTTTGGGGCCAGCTAATGGTCATATTTTGGGGGGCCTGTTCCCAACAGAAGAAAGAAGGAAGGAAAGAAGGAAGGAAAGAAGGAAGGAAGGAAGGAAGGAAGGAAGGAAGGAAGGAAGGAAGGAAGGAAGGAAGGAAGGAAGGAAGGAAAGGAAGGGAAGGAAGGAAGGAAGGAAGGAAGGAAGGAAGGAAGGAAGGAAGGAAGGAAGGAAAGGAAGGAAAGGAAGGAAGGAAGGAAGGAAGGAAGGAAGGAAGGAAGGAAGGAAGGAAGGAAGGAAGGAAGGGGTTGAAATCACAGAGTGGGTGCTCTCTGAGAGGTACATGCAGTGACCAAGAGAAACAACAGAGTGAGCAGCAATTCTCCCAGCTTGTGGGACCGCATGATATAGACAGAATGGCCCTGACATTGAAGAATGCTCACTGTCATGTCACATTGCTTCCTGCACAGCAATGTGCCTCCCAGAGCTTGCACAGAGTTTGGAGGTCAGTTCCATACCGTGGAACCATATCTGCCTGGTCAAATTCCAGATGCTTAATGAAGAGGGTTGTTTCTGGACAAACTTGGGCTGGCGAGGCTGTCACGCTTCTTAGTCACCTTCCTTCCTTTGGAATTTCCCCTCCTGGCCTCAGATGCCCAGAGCTGCTTAGGAAGCCCTCAGGGTGGTGCCTGATCAAGGCTGACCCCCTATAGACAGTGGTTTATGTTCCAGAATTTTCCCAACCTTTTTCCTTCCATCAAACTTTTAGGTCAGTTTCCTCTCCTGTGCCATCTAATCCAGGAGCCAGTAGTTACATGTGGCTGTTTATGTTTTAAATGCCAATTAATTAAAATTAGGCAAAAAATCAGTTTCCCAGTCTCACAAGCCACATTTCAAGTGCTGAAGAGCTATATGTGGTTAGTGGCCACCGTATTGGACCATGTAAAGAAAATAGTTCCATCATCACAGAGAGTTCTATTGGACAATACTCGTCTATCAAAAAAAGAAAGAAAAAAGGAAGGAAAGAAGGAAGGAGGGAGGGAGGGAGGGAGGGAGGGAAGGAAGGAAGGAAGGAAGGAAGGAAGGAAGGAAGGAAGGAAGGAAGGAAGGCAGGCAGGCAGGCTGGCAGGCAGGCAGGCAGGCAGGCGCTGAGACCAGCTAGGTCGGGGAGACCCTAACCCAGTGGCGCTAGAGGAATTATTCAGCTGGCAATATATCTGACCAGTATGTGGCATGCAGGAGGGGGAGTATTCAGAATGCCTCCAGGTTCTGCCTCCATATATCCACTGCTCTGGCAAGCCCTCCTTTCACTCTTCCTTCAGATCCTACCTGCTGTTCTCTGAAAGTTCTGCCTCTGGAGATCTCTGTGTCCCTCGCCTCCTGGTCTTCTATCACCACAGATAACTGAGCTGTCTACCTTCCATCACTGTGCTGAAATCCCCAGTATGGCCTCAGACTTGCTAGCAGCTTCATGGTCATTGCTCATATTAACTAAAATATCAGGCTGGTGCAAAAGGAATTTTTGAAAACATTGAATTGAAGGTGAGGATTTAAAACAATCAGGGGCATGAAGTCCCTCAAACCATCTTCTGCTTGCTCTTCTTACATCCCTAGTACAGCAAGGAGGCCTCAGAGTCTTGAAGTTGAGAGCCAGCTAAGTGTGTGAGATAAGGTTCCAGTTGACCTGCCTTTTACCCAGCCAATGGCATGCCTCTTTTAGGCCCAGCCTAATTCCCTGGAAGAACAATAGTTGTCATTTTTTTTTTTTTTTGAGACAGAGTCTTACTGTGTTGCCCAGGCTGGAGTGCAGTGGCGCCATCTCGGCTCACTGCAACCTCTGCCTCCCAGGTTCAAGCAATTCTCCTGCCTCAGCCTCCTGAGTAGCTGGGATTACAGGCACGTGTCACCGTGCCTGGCTAATTTTTATACTTTTGGTAGAGTTGGGGTTTCACCGTGTTGGCCAGGCTGGTCTCAAACTCCTGACCTCAAGTGATACGCCTGCCTCGGCCTCCCAAAGTGCTGGGATTAAAGGCGTGAGCCACCATACCCGGCTAATTGTCGCTATTGGACATCACATATGGGACAGGTGCACCCATCATCTCATTTAAGATAATTGAAATATTTCTTTTAGTTGGGTATTGGGATGGTTTCTTTCACAGATAATTCCTGTGGTCTCTATTGGGATTAATTTAGTTATTAAGGCAGGGATAGAGGAAGGAAGCAAACACAGCTCAAGACCTTTGCAGATATTCCCTCATTTAATCCTTACAAAAGCCCTGAGTGTAAATCAGGCAGCTTTGCCCACATGAGTGTCCCTATCTCCAGGTTAGCACTGTCACCTGGGTCCCTGGATGGCAGTGACAGTAACAATAAAGAATAGCTATAATAATGATGTTTCACAGTTGCTTACCACTTGATGCTTTTCTCTAATGATGAACTATTTTAAACATATACAAAAAAACACAACACCCAGCTACCCACCCCCTAGATTGAACAAATGTTAACATTTACCATATTCGTTTTAGATTAAAAAAATTATTGCAACAGTTGTAGTGTCCTTTGTATTCTTCCCTGATTCCATTCCCCTTCCTCCTCCTCAGAGGTATGGATTATTCTAACTCGGTGTGTACATTTTTCATCTGAGTTTAGGACTTTTATTGGTACGTGTATATTCAATAAACAATTCATAGTATTTTTGTGTGCTTAAAATTTACATCAATACTGATAAGATTTGGCTGTGTTCCCACCCAGATCTCACCTTGAATTGTAATGATCTGCACATGTCAAGGGTGGTACAGGTGGAGGTAATTGGATCATGGGGGTTGTTTCCCCCATGCTGTTCTCGTGATAGTGAGTGAGTTCTCCCGAGATCTGATGGTTTTATAAGGGACTTCCCTCCCCCCCGCCCTCCTTGACACTCATTCTCTTGCCTGCTGCCCTGAGAAGAAGTGCCTTCTGCCATGATTGTAAAAAGTTTCCTGAGTCCTCCTCAGCCATGCGGAACTGTGAGTCAATTAAACCTCTTTTCCTTATAAATTACCCAGTCTTGGGTATTTCTTCACAGCAGTGTGAGAACAGACTAATACAAATACTTTACACATTCTACAACTTTTTCTCTCAGCATTTTGTATTCAAGATTTATGCATATTGATACTTGTAAGATCTAGTTCATTTTATCTGCTGCATAATATTCCATTGCATGAATGAATCATGATTTTTTTTTTTTTAGTAGAGATGGGTTTTTAAACATTAAGACCTTTATTAACAGGTGCTTGGAGTTTGCTGACTTCTTTGAAAAAATCAAGTTGTGAACTTTTATTAAAAATTAAAAATGAAGTTCTTAAAAATCTCAACTTGACCAGCTATGAAACAATTTAAAAACCTTTAAAGACGTATTGAGAAAAACCAGGCTTTAAAAACAAAAAAACACGTTTGTTATTACCAAAAAGAGATCTTTAGGTAAAATTAATAACCTAATGCTGCATAGATAATGCAGATAGTTCTATTTATCTGATCAACGGGCAAAAAGCAAGCACTTAAGGTCTTCGGCTCCAATCTTTTGTTTATTTCTTATTGCTGGAATTTCATATTTCTTGTTGGATGACTAAACTGTATAATGGTAGAGATGGGAAGCCGGCATTTAGCCCTCCCTGCTCAGCCTCGGGAGCAGACGAATTCTTGGCTGGTGGATGGGCTGCTTTTGTCTCTTTGCCATCTTGTGGTTTAGGGTTTTCTAGGCGTCTGTGTCGGTAATTGAAGTTGCGGAGGTACCGACGTTGAGGTGACTGCTGACCTTGGGTGTCACCTCCTTGATTTTCTTTATCCTCTTCATTGCCGTCCTCTCTAGGTTGTCTTTGGCGAGGAGAGCCCCTGCGGAACGGTGGTCTATATCCCCGATACATACTCTGCCTCACTAGTCTACCTTGTTCTCCTGCACTCTGGTTGTCAGCAGCCTCCATCCCTCCTTCCTGCATGGGAAGGTTGGTATACTGTGGTGGACGCCCACAGGGTCTCCGCATGGAGTCAGGTGGGAACCTTTGCCTGCGGTAGGGCCGGCGTCGTTGGGCCTGGCCTTAGGGAGCACTCTCTGATCCCTCGTTCTTTTCCCCACTCGATTCTGGTAATTTTGCTGGTAATTGCGTGGAGGACCCCTACGACGTGGACAGCGTCTATAATGGTTACAGTCTGCTGCATATGTACTGCCTTGAACTGGAACACCACCAGGACCTGTAACGGGTGCTGCCTCCGCACCCTTTTCTCCTTCAACAACATCAAACTCCACAGTTTCTCCATCTCCTACACTGCGAAGGTACTTCCTGGGGGGTTATTCTTTACGGCAGTCTGGGGTACAAATACATCTTCCTTGGTGTCATTCCTGTTGGTGAAACCATATCCGTTCCTTATATGGAACCATTTTACTGTTCCCACAACCTTCGTTGCGATGACCTTCTTGTCCCCGCCAGTAGGCGTCGCCTATGTGAGGCCACCCCGGACACCGCTCCCTGCACCGCTGCCCGTGGTGCCGGGCTTGGTGTCTGCGGCGCTGAGGGCGTGGGCGGCAGGCGGCTGCTGGGTCTCAGCCTCGCTGCTTAAGGTTAAAATGATGGTGACTGGGGCCGGCTGCGGCAGCTGCGGCTCCTCCCGGGGTGTGATGGTAATTAGGCCGGCGGAGGCGGTGGGGCTGCGCAGAGCTCTCTGGTCTGCTCTCAGCTCCCGCTACCGATCGAACTCGAGATGGGGTTTTACCATCTTGGCCAGACTGGTCTGGGACTCCTGACTCAAAGTGATCTGCCCGCCCTCAGCCTCCCAAAGTGCTGGGATTATAGGCACATGCCACCGTGCCCAGCCATCGTGATTTCTTTCTTCATTCTCCTGCTGATGGACATTTCGGTTGCTTCAAATTTTTCACGGTTACAAAACAATGCTCCAATGAGCGTACTTGTATGCCTCTTCAGGCACATGCTCAGGAGTCCTGGGCTGTGTGTAACTTCAGTGTTCATGTGATTCCACATGGTCTCACGTTTAATCCTCATAAAGTCCCAGTACGTTTCATTGACTAGGTGTAATTGTCCTGTGATAGACTTGAGGCAGTTCATAGACATTACAACTCACCCAAGGCAAGTCAACCGGCTTAATAAGGTGCTAACGTGTATTCCCTTAGTCCAACATCAACGGATGTGGTTCAAGTGATGGCCCTGGAACTTTCCAGTTGTGCAATTTGAGGCAAGTTACTTTTACTTACCGAGCCTCAGTTTCCTGTAGCACTAGGAATTATACCATTTGTTTTGTACTGTTGTTGTAAAGATTAAATCAATGTGTATAAAAAGCATCCAGCCCAGATTCTAGCATGTGGCAAGTGTATATTCCATATTATTTAAAACTAAGAATGATAAATGCTCAGAAATATTTTTAATAAAAGTAATGGATTATATGGGCATTTAATTCCCCAAATGTGACATTGTTTTTCCAATTTCCCCCCACCATTCTGAAACAATCATAATTGTGTATAACTAGTTCCTCAGGATTGTACAGTATGCCAGCTTCTGTGACAGAAGAATGTGAACTAGGAACAAAGGCCACTAGGGCAGAAGCCATCTGACTGTTTTATAAGAAGGTGCATTTTGATAACTAATATTCACATGCCAAAGAAGGACTTTGCATGCCACCAGAACACAAACACATCTACATGGTAAAAAAAAAAAAAAAAAAAAAAAAATCTCGTTCTTTCCCTTACCGTTTGTGAGCATCTCTTTGGAATTTGGTTTTCCTCATCTGCACAACAGATCTTTGTTCAAGAATCTCTGTTCAAGTGTATGCAAGTATATGTGAATGTATAAAATGCCCCATGGGGCCCTTAAGTAAGTATAGATCAGTATAGATCATTCAAACTAATTTTATTCAATGACGCTTGTTCTCAAGTTTCTTGTTCTGATTTTATTTAAATGTGTCAAGATCCTTTCAAGCAAGGCTTGGGTTTCCCACTTTCCTGAAATGTGCTTGGGGGAGGGTGGACATGTAATAACAGTAGACAGAGGTCAGATTTCAGAATTAGACAACTTGGGTTTGCCATATGCAAGCTGTGAGGCCGTTGGCAAATGACATCACCTCTCTGAGCCTACCTCACCTGACAAATGAGTGCAGAAATACCTGCTTTGTGAGGCTGTGGCAAAGATTTGATGAGGTCCTGTACACAAAACACGAACTCTACAAATATTAGCCTCCCTCCTCTTCCTCCTCTCCTGCTAAACTTAAGGCTACTGCCCTCTATACCAAAATTCAAGATGGCAAATTCTTTTCTTCTCCCTCTAAAGGCTTTAGATGCAGCAGCTTGTCATTCCTTCTTTACCACCAACACTTGGAAAGAGGAGGCTGTATCATTGGCAGTATTCTTTCTTTCCCAACTGTGCCAAATTCTCTGCAAACCATCAGCTCTTTATTTTGTGGCTGAGTTTTATAATTTACCAGTTGATGTGGGTATTTACCATCCTTGGAAACAGCCCAGGGATGCTTTTCTCTGGAGATTTATCAAAACTGCTGAATTTGAACTCTTTCTGCCAAAGCCCCTTCTATAGGATTTGGAGTAGGTTTGTGGGTTGGCAGATGCTGTCATAGCAGGAGACATCCGTCCATAAAATGAGGGTTCCACTGAATATGCCAGCATGATGTGCCCATGCACCACCAGAGGGGACACCCAGCAGAGACTGGCAGGTCAGGTACAACACAACCCATCCCCGTTCTGTCAGGTGACGCTAGAGCAGAGGCAATGGAGCCCTTGGTAATCAATCAAGGTGTCAATCCAGATGGCCTGTGATGGAGGGATGGGGGCTATAGGAGGGCGGGTGGGTAATGAAGCTCTCACAGCTCTCTCCCATGCATGGTTAATGCATGAGGCGACATTCAATCACCTCCCAGCGCAGAAGTTGGGAGCAGGAGAGCAGCTAACTGTGCACCTAACTACATCCCTACCCACACTGCTGGAGTCAGGCTGTAGCTGGACAGTGGCCTTGGACTGTTTCCCAGCACATTATTTCCGATGGGGCCAGAGAAGATTTCCCAGGGACTGGATTAAATTAGCTGGCATTCTTCCCTCACCCAGAAGGACATGGCAGCAGGGCTGCTGGGCTTCTGTCTCGTGTTGAGTGATGGCACAGGAGGTACCACTTTCAATCCTATACAACGCTGGAAAAGGCTGGTGTACAGGAGGGATATCAGGCATGAGGAACTGGGCCAGGATAAGAATAAGATTGGCAGGAGCACTCTTATTAGGCCAAGGCTGGGGACAAGAACCCAGGGAAGGCAGAGAGGAAGAAGCCACGTGAGGCAGAGAAGCATTTCACAAGTAATATGCTAACAAGAGTTGGCTGCAATGACTGCCTTTGAACAGTACCTACCTTGGTCCTGCTGTCCAAGGAAGCTGTCCACCATCCAAGCAGTCATCCATCCATTGCTCCTGGCCTGCAAGGGACCCAGCTGACTCCTCTCCTCCAGCTCTGGAGGTCTCTACACCCACCTGGGAGTGAGGGCAGGTACAGTTCAGTGCCATCAAGGGAGGTGGGAACTAGAAAGAATGCCCCATCTTCTTGGGCTTCTTTTCTTTCTGATTTGTTTTCTGAGGTCAGAGCTAGGAGTAGTTAACAGAGAGAGAGAATGCTATTCTAGGGTCAGGGGACCGTGAAAAATTCCAATGATAAGGAAAAACATCTATGTGGGGAGTTGCATGCAGTTTAGCAAGGTCTGGGCATGTGATTAGCGATGTCAAAGTTCACATGTCCCAAACAATTCCTCATTACGTGACTTCCCCCAGGTCTTCTCTACTCCTCATTCCTTCTTACCTGGGGAGAAGTAAATGGAACTCCATCCTTGTAGCCTTCTAGTAACCCATGCCAAACCCTTTAAAGTCATCCTGACTCCTCACAAACCCCATATTTAATCTCTCAGCAAGTCTTGTTGCTCCTGCTTCACAAATTCCACCATCCAGCTCTAAACCAGCAGCCGTTGTCTTCCTGCTGGTCTCCCTGCCTCCAGTGGTTCCCTCCAATCCACCGTCCAACCTGCCTCCTAAGTGATCTTCCAGAACATGTCACTTCCCTTTTAAGATCCCTCCGGTGGTTCTCTGCAGTTTTTTTCTTTTTGAGACAGGGTCAGTCTCTGTCCCCCAGGCTGCAGTGCAGTGGTGTAAACATGGCTCACTGCAGCCTCGATCTCCCAGGCTTAAGCTATCCGCCCACCTGTCCCCCAAGTAGCTGGGACTACAGGTGGCCATCATACCCAGCTAATTTTTTTGTAGAGACGAGGTTTTCCCATGTTGCCCAGGCTGGTCTTGAACTCCTGGGTTCAAGTGATTCGCCCACATCGGCCTCCCAAAGTGCTGGGATTACAGGTGTGCGCCACCATGCCTGGCTGTCTGTCCTCTATAGGATAAAATGAAATCTCCTTTATATGGCTCATAATGCCTTTTGTGATATGACCCCTTCTTACTTTCCAGGCTCCTCCTTCAACATTGGCCCTACCTTTGCCCCAGTAAACACAGCCCAGGCCATTTATTTTTTCATTTTATTAATAAGCCATTCATCAAATATTTATTGAGTGATTACTAAGTGCCAGACCCTGTTGTGGGTACTGGAAATGTAGCAATGCAATAAACAAAATGAATTATCTGCCCTCAAAAAGCTTAGATTCTCTATGGGTTGGGGGAAGTAGGACAGAAGTATTTAAACAGACAAATGCACGGTACATCCGATAAGGGCTAGAGGAGATAAAGCAACGCAGGAGAATGATTGGTAGAGGTTTCTGGTATTCATCCATATTCAGTTGTTCCCTCCTTCCAGACTGTGACATAGGAGGGTCACCCTTCCCTATGCCCCTCACCCCTTGCAGCTAGATGGAGGCATGCAGTTAGTTCTTCCAGTGGGTTGTGTCCCTCATTGGTGCAAGATGTGCCAGCATTCACTTTCCCTGCAGGAACCAAGGAGACCATGTGTACCAGTACCAGTAGCTACAAGATGGCAGAGCCTCCTTCAGCCTGGATGGCAGAGTTGCTACTTGGAGGACAGTGGTGCTGGCAAGTTGGTCAGCCTGCAGCAGAACTTGGGAGAGGGACAATAACAACCTAACTGGAGGCAGTGTGTACTAGGCTGCCTAGAGAAATACCTGAGACTAAGTAATTTATAAGAAAAGAGGTTTAATTGGCTCATGGTTCTGCAGGCTATACAGGAAGCACAGCAGCATATGTTTCTGGTGTGGGGAGGGGGGTGGCTCAGGAAGCTTCTAAGCATGGCAGAAGGCAAAGGGGAAGCAGGCCCATCACATGGTGAGAATGGAAGCAAGAAAGAGAGCATGGTGGGGCGGGGAGGTGCCACACACTTTTATATGACCAGATCTTGTGAGGACTCACTATCACGAGGACAGTACCAAGAGGATGGTGCTAAACCATTTCTGAGAAACCAATACGATCACCTCCCACCAGGCCCCACCTCCAAAACTGGGAATCACATTTCAACATGAGATTTAGGCGGGGACAAATATTCAGACTATATTACAGTGGCAGTGAGGATAGAGCGGGAGGGGGCCAGGATCAAAAACTCTTTTAGGAAGTAGGACTTATAGCAGAATAACCAAGGGGTTAAGGATGAGACAGGAGGCTGGGATGAGTCCCTGGATGGGTGCCTGGGTGACCTAAAGAACACAGAAGATGAGGTTCCAGGGCTGGGGGAGAGATGATGAATTCAGCATGGGGCATGGGGAATTTGAAGAGTCTGTTGGAGCCATCTCATAGGTATTTGGATCTGAGTCAGGCACCCAGAAAAGTGGTCTGTGGTGTTTATATAAACTGAGGAGTCCATGAGAGGCAGATGACATTTGAAGCCATGGTAGTCGCTGAGATGACCCAGGAAGAGGGGCAGAAGCAGAAGGAAAAAAAGCAGAGAGCCTCCCAGCATTAAAAGGGGCAGGTAAAGATGTCCTCAAGGAAGACTGAGGAGGAGTAGCCAGGGTGTTATGAGAAGAGCAGGAGAGATTATGGTATAAGATGGGCTTCTCAGAGTTCAACATATACAAATTGCCTGGGGATTTTGTGAAAATGCAGATTCTGGCTCAGTTGGTCTGGGATAGAGCACAAGATTCTGCACTTCCATAAGGCTCCAGGTGATGTTGATGCTACTGGTCTGTAGATCACACGTTGAGTAGCAGAGATGTAGGAGAAATCATGGGAGAGACTTTTCAGGAGGATAAAGTAGTTGGCTATGACAGGCATGCAATGCTTGCCTGTCTAAGGTAGGAGCAGAGAATGAGGAGTACTGAGCTGTTTGGGATTGAGAAATTCCAGGGCAAAAAGACCCTGCTCCTAGTGACCAGGATTACTTGGGCCAGGTAGTGCCATGAGACTGAGCTGCATTCTTGGATTTTGAAGCACATGCTTGCTCCTCTCACCTTTGGTAGAAGGTTCATGTCTCTTGGGACCCTCAGGCAGAGCAGGTGTGTCCCCTCCACCATGTAAGTAGGGCCAGGGCTGTTTGAGCCGACCTCTGATAAATAAACCTGGATGGGCTCTCTAGACTCTCCTTATCCTGTTGATGAGTCTGCACTAATGTTTTAAGCTGCCTTCTGCATGGCATGGTCCTGCAGACACCTGACTCATGGGCTTCCTTAGCTGTTGCACATGTCAGCTAGAGGTACCTTTGGAAGGCAACAGTGTGAGTTCCTCTTCCATGACAACCCCACTTCTGAGAAGGACCCAGGATGCCAGGCTGGAGAGGGAGTTCTCCACTCCAACCTTCTCTGGCTTCCTCCAAGGGCACATACCTCAATGAGACACTTGAAGTGCTCCACAATTTGGACCTTATTCTTAACTCCTACATCTTCCTTAGGCCTCTGTTCCATTCTTCTGGCTCTCTTCTCCAGCCCCAACAATCTACATCTGCTTCCTAGAAGACACCTTGAAATACTGTGCCTTCTTTCTCCACTCTCATATCTGCCAACATTTCAGGGTCCAGCTCAAATTCTACCTCCTCAGGAAGCCTTCCCAGATTTCCCTGTCAGAATGAATCTCTCCTAGCAATAGGACCCACCATTTGCGTTTCTGTTTTAGCATTTCCCACAAGCTGCTTTTGTTCATCGACTGGTTATACACATTTCTTTGCCAACCAGTTTATGAGCTTCTGGGAGCTGAAGGCCCTGCCATGTTCATCTCTGTGTCTGGGGATGCTGCATTTGGTTGTTTAGGTTGGACACTGCACAAGAGTACCCAGCTGAGGGGGAGCTGGTGGGAGCTGATGTAGCCTGACCTCTGCTCCCTGGCAAGGGTCTGGGTTGGCCCAGAGAGAGAGGTGACTTTTTCTATTTCACACAAAGGTGCTGTACAGGGTAGAAGGAGGCTGGTCTGTATCCCTCTCAGTCCGTGATTGTTTTGCTTTGTAGGTGACAGGGGCTTCATGATTGTTGTTGGAGTTGATGCTTTCCTGAGCTGAACAGCAAATAGAAACACTTTTATTCCGTTGATAATCAGAAGCCCTCTCACTCCCTCTCCTACTTCTGTCTCTCTGGACCCTCAAGCGATCTACTTTGTTATTCTGGAGAGGCCGTGCTTCTCTGAAAGGGTTTTTAAAATGCTGTCAAGATCCTGACACCTATCTGGAAAGATCTCAGTGCCTCCCTCCCAGACAGCCTCTCTCTGTCCTCAGGCGGGATCTCATAGCTGGGCTCCATCTCTGGGTGGCTGGTAGAAGACTATTACCCGAATCGTATGAGAACTGTGTAGCTGAGTAGATAATTGTACATATTTCCCCCCCACAAAGTGAAACTGTCCATTTTCCTATTTCCACCCAGTCTGGCCCTGGGTGTTGCCATGGATCCCCACCCTTTGCCCAGCTCACATGGGGAAATCTTGTTAATAAGAAATTTCCTTTGGGGGTATCTTGAGGCCACTTGGACCCCATGTCCAAAAGTCATTACAGGGAGAGAGAAAAGGGGAGTTCGCCCACACGTGCCCTCTTGCCTGCTGCCATGTAAGACATGACTTTGCTCCTCCTTGGCCTTCTGCCATGATTGTGAGGACTCTCCAGCCATGTGGAACTGTGAGTCCATTGAACCTCTTTCCTTTATAAGTTACCCAATCTTGCGTATGTAATTATTAGCAGAGAGAGAGCAGACTAATACAGAGAGAATGAAGGAAGGTGGGGGAGACAATGGAGGCAAGCTGGCCTTTCTGCCTGAGGCCTGACTGCCTCTGAGGCTGTGAGACACCTGAGAGAGCTGTTCCTGAAAGCCCATTTATCAGAGGTCCTCAGGTGGGGCTTGGCCTTCCAGCCTCCTGCCCTTCGGACTTTATCTTTGCTGCCTCCTCAGACACTTCCTGGGCTCCTCATCTCTGCGTGTCCCGGTGGTCACCTTACTTCTTGAAAGTCTCTGCTCTCCTGGTTCCCACAATATTGCATACTCTGGGGTCTTCTGCATCCATTCCCACCCAGGTATCCATGTCTCCTGTCCCACTGCCCACCCACTGAATGTTGGGGGACCTCTGCTCTCACACTGCAGGCTTCCCTGGCTGGCCAGTGGTGTGGTGTGTGGCCTCAGAGCTCTTCTATGCCTTGACCACTATGTGAGTACACACTTGTAAATTATTTTTAAAATAAAAATGGTATCCTATCTGCAATGGCTGTGTTTTGTTTTGTTTTGTTTTGTTTCTGAGACAGAGTCTTGCTCTGTCACCCAGTCTGGAGTGCAGTGGTGCCATCTTGGCTCACTGCAGGCTTCGCCTCCTGGGTTCATGCCATTCTTCTGCCTCAGCCTCCCGAGTAGCTGGGACTAGATGGAGTCTCGCTCTGTTGCCCAGGCTGGAGTATTGCGGCACAATCTCAGCTCACTGCAACCTCCACCTCCCAGGTTCAAGCAATTCTGCCTTAGCCTCCTGAGTAGCTGGGACTACAGGCACACATTGCCATGCCTAGCTAATTTTTTGTATTTTAGTAGAGACAGGGTTTCACTGTTGTGGCCCAGGCTGGTCTTGAACTCCTGAGCTTAACAATCTGCCTGCCTCGGCCCCCCAAAGTGCTAGGATCACAGGCGTGAACCACCACACCCAGCCGGTGTTCTTGATTTCAAAGGGTAGCATCACCGTCCCCTAGTACCCAAAGCAGAATTCTAGAATTACCCTTGATTCTTCCTAACCCTCACACTTTCCAATTTAACCTCCTAAATAGTTCTGGAATCGTCCTGCTTCTCTATTTCAATTACCTTTACCTACTTAACATCTCTCACCTGGATCATTATAATCATTTTCCTAATTGGTCTTACTATCTCCTGGTTGGTTTCTTTTCAATTAATCCTCTATACTATTAAAAATATGTGCTCTTATTGAGATAGAGTTCATATAAGATTCACCATATTAACCATTTTAAAATTTACAATTCAGTAATGTTTAGTGTATTTACAATGATGTATGATTATTATCACTATCTAACCCCAGAAAATTATGCCAGTGCTTTTTGAACTGTTAGCCTTGATCTATTGGTAGTTTGTGAAATCAGTTTAGTAGTTTGCAACCACAACCAATATGCGTTTCTTCTTCTTTTTTTTTTTTTTTTTTGAGACTGAGTCTCTCTCTGTTGCCCAGGCTGGAGTGCAGTGGTGTGATCTCAGCTCACTGCAACTTCCACCTCCCAGGTTCAAGCAATTCTCATGCCTCAGCCTCCTGAGTAGCTGGGATTACAGGCATGCGCCACTGTACCTAGACCACTATATGTTTTAAAAAATGAAGTAGCTGTAGTATAGCTAGACCAGCATAGCATAGGCTAGGATAGAATAGCATAGCATAGACTAGAATAGCATAGCATAGAGTAAAATAGCATAGCATAGACTAGGATAGACTAGAATAGCATAGTGTAGACTAGGATAGACTAGCATAGCATAGACTAGACTAGGATAGACTAGGATAGAATAGAAGAGTAGAGTAGAATACAGAACACTGCAAACAGTGAAAAGTGAAACTACTGTTTCATGAAACTTTTATTTCAGTTAGACTTTTATGTGTGTTCATGGTCATAGTTTAAATGAATGTATTACTGTGGGTCATGATGAAAAAGGTGGAGAATAGCCATTGTGAGTCTACACTATTCAGCTAGAGTGATTTTAATTTGTAAATCTGAGTATGTCCCCTACCTAATGCCTATCAGTGGTTCCCTAGCTTGGTCACTCATTAATTAGGAAATATCTGGTGAGAGTCTGTTGCGTGCTAGTCACTGTTCTAGGTGCTGGGGACAGAGCGGTAAACAAGGCAGACAAAAATACCTGCCCTTGTCAAGTTTATATTCTAGTTGGGTGAATATAATATAGAAATAAACAAGAAAAGCATATACATAAGAAAATTATATAGTATGTTGAGGTGGTACATGCTGTGAAAGAAAACTACTGAAAAGGGTCAGGAGCTTCGGGAGTGTGGAATGAGGACCAGAGGGTGCCGCATGGTGGTCTGGGCAGCCTCATGGAGAAGTAACACTTCAAGAAGACTTGAAGGGGGTGAGGGAGTGAGCCGTGAAGGTATCTGGGAAAGGCACATTTAGGGCAGAGGGAACTGTGGCGCCAAGGGCCTGGGCAGGAGCTGCCTGGGTGGTTTGAGGGAGAGGGAGAACGTGGTGAGAGGGTACAGGCGGGTGGACATGGGAAGGAGATAAGATCAGACAGGCACCTGGAAGCCAGGCTATGTTGGGTCTGTGGGCCGTTGTAAAGACACTGCAGGGGAAACTGAAGTAAAACCTGCAGAGCTTTGAGTAGAGGAGTGATATGCTCTGGGCTACATTTGAAAATATAGGGTTCAATCCTCTTAAACAGGTCCGAGGCCCTTTATATTTTGTTCTAAAATATAAAGATCCAGACTCATTTCTTGCCATTTCTATCAGCAACACCAAAATGTTCACAGTTTTTCCATGATATTTCCCCCTTCTGGGACTCTGCCTGGATGGCTGTGCCTCCCGTCCCTCTCTTTGGCCTGGCTCACCTCTACTCATCCTTTAGCAACCAGCTCAGACACCACCTCCTATTACAACCTCTCCCCCTAGGCTGGGAGACGTACCTCCCACTCAGCCTGCTAGCACCTTCTGTCTCTCCATCAGTAATGTACTTCATTGTACTCGAACTCACGTGTCTGTGTTCTTTCAAATTCTTGATTCCTGGGAGGTTCAGGAACTTGCTTTTTGCATCTTTTTACCCCCATTCCCTGTGATAGTGGTGCACATAGGGCATGCATGCAATACACAAATGGTTGTTGAATGATCTGTGGCTGATGAGGATTCCACAAGGTCTGAATCAAGTTTCCAAGGCCACACAGCACAGTGCTCCCCATGCCCTGCCCGGTGCTCCTTCCGCCATACCACGAGACTCCTTTCCCAGGGTGCTCTGAGGCTTTCCTTATGGGGAGGGGTGTGATTCCCCTTGTCCCTGGAAGAATTTAATTTAATAGATGAGACAAATACCCCGTGGCGGGAGGGGTGGAGGTGGGGAAGATGCTCAGAGAGGCGGCAGCCTGCTTAAGGTTACACTGTGCTCATTGAACTTGGGAGTCCACTTGCAGCGTCTGGCTCTGCACCGAGGTAAATGTACATGGATACTCCACTGGGCCCAGCTGTATCTCTTCTCCATGGAAGATCCCCTTTCACCCAAAGCGCTTCATCAATATTACAACCAGAGAAGGGGGGCCAGCCTGGGCTTTCCTGTGGCCTATGGTGCAGATTGGGGCTTTGACATAATTTGGGAGCAAACTTGGGGACCCCTTCAGGCATCTGAGGGCATCCTGCCCTGGGCCGGCTTACCAAAGCTTGGAGATTAGGAAGGAGGACAGGCAGACTCTCCCTGTACGTTTCCTGATCCTGTAATGAGAAAGGCTCACAGATATACACAAGGCCAGGCCACTGTTGAAAATGAAATACACCATTTCCCTGCCTAATAAAACTGGTAGCTTTCCTTTCTTTCTCCTCTGTCTTCCTGTAGGCGACCAAGCATCAAACTTTCTGTATACAGTGTAAAGTGCTTCTTCCAATAACCTTTGCAGCCTAGATTTACAGTTTGTCCTTCCCAGGTCTGTTTCCTTATAAATATTCCAAGGTGAGGCTGCCAGAGGGTGATTTATTTACAAGAGGTATCACTTCTTGCAGCTGTGCATGGTGTCCAAGTAAATGGCTGACTCCAGCTCTCACCAAACTCAGCCTTGTTATCTATTTTAGATGAGACCAGGGTGATTCACTCTCTCTCTAGTTTCAATTCTCGCTGAGCTAAAACGATTTCTGCTTTAAAACTGTCCAGAATGTGGGGGGGAAAACAAACAAACAAACAAAAAACAAGCCTTGTTATTCAGATAGAGACAGTCAGATGGAGAGGGAGACAGAGACTACTCGTCTTATCTGAATGCTGTCACGGAGAAAGCACACCCTGACACCACAGCCTGGAGCCTCCTCAAAGCTTCCCACCCAAAGAGGAAGCCCTACAAAAGAAATGGAGGAGAACCCCCTGTACCCTGCCAGCTCTGTCTTACTAAAGGGATGTATCATTCAATACCTTTCCAGGCTTCCCCATTCCCTCCCAATAGTTCTAAAGCTCTTGGGGGCCAAGGACTCCTTTGAGATTTCCCAGAAAAATATGCATGTCCACATATGCCTAGGATTTCAGGAGGGTGCAGGGGAGTGAAGGGAAGCAGGTGCTGCGGGGGCCAGAGGGGAAGCATCTTAGGGGGTTGCAGGGTTGGAGAACAGGCTGTGTGGACAGGGCCAGGGCTAGGACCCTGGGTTGGATGTGGCTACGGGGAGGATATGAGAGGGCATTTTAGGCAGGAGCGAGGCTAAAGGTAGAGGAGCTGAGATGCAGCTGGCTTGCCTGCAGAGCCGCAGTGAAGGGAACAGAGCTAATGCTTGTTGACCACCTATTGTGTCCCAGCCACTATGATATGTGCTAAAGGGCTGTAAACAGGCGTGCGCCCTTGCCTGAAGGAACGCAGAGTCTAGCAGGCCAGGCAGCCAAGGACTGGGGCAGCATTAACCATGATATGGTCAGAATGAGCTGCAGTCCCTCTCAGCAGGGAGTAAAGCCCTGAGGCTGCAGATGGGAGTCGGTGACCCCTGACAGTCTTCATCACTGGGGCAGGCCCCGACGGCAGGGATGGGACAGGCCAGGCCTTTTGATGTGTCCTTGGCTGCCCCTCTCCATTTAGGGGCTGGACGCTGGGCTCAAATGGGCAACGTTCCAGGGCTTTCAGTGGTCCAGAGATCCCAGCTGGTTCCAGCTCCTCAGAGCAGACATAAAGCGGGTCATTTCTTGCTTTCTGGCATGGTGACTCAGCTGACAAAAATAACTCACGCTAGCAACAGCTCTTTCTGCATCTTGTGGGCTGGGAACGGGTACTAGGAAGGATAAAAACTGCTAAGCAGTGAAACAGGACTCCTCCATCTGACTCAGCCACGGAGACACATAGAGAGACACACAGAGCGACAGCAAGAGACAGACAGAGACAGAAGCGGAGACAGAGACATAGAAAGACAGAGTCAGACACCCCCACAGATGTGTTCTGAGAAACTGGGGCTTCTCACACTGAAGCCAAGGCACTCCTCATTTCTAGACTCAGCAGCTGGGGAAGTCACAGGGCTCAACTACCAGGGAAAACAGTTTACAGGTCCCAGGACTTAGAACGCTTTCCCAGGTCCACAGAGCACAAGGTTGTGCGACCCCCTGCAAATGGACTTCTCCCAAAGCCAGTTCCTGTGGCAGCTCCCAACTCTTGCAGGCTCCTGCAGCCCCGTTTACTCGGCTTGAGTGTGGTCTCTGCATTCTGCTCCCAGGAGCCTTTTGTTTTGGTCCCTGGGCACAGGGTCTGAATGTGTACCTAGGATAACTTACCACATGCCCCTTTCCAAAGACTGCCTTGTTCTGTGAGTTGGAATTCGCTGATGAGGAGGGATGCCATCTGTCTTTCCCACTTACCCACATCCAGTCCACCCACCAAAGCTCATTTCATCCCCCTTCTTTCATTTACAGTCAGACAAGGAAGTTCACATTTTCAAATGGGTCTGGTGCCGTGCTGGGTGTAGACAACATCCTTTCCCTCCACCTAGACAATAATCCAAGACAGGTATTATTTAACACACGAGCAAACTGAACTTAAAGAGAACAAATGAGGCCAGGCATGATGGCTCACACCTGCAATCCCAGCACTTTGGGAGGTTGAGGAGGGCGCAGCAGATCGCTTGAGCTCAGGAGTTCGAGACCAGCCTGGCCAATATGGCAAAAAATACAAAAAATTATCTGGGCGTGGTAGCACATGCCTGTAGTCCCAGCTACTTGGGAGGCTGAGGTGGGAGGATTGCTTGAGCCTGGGAGGTGGAGGTTGCAGTGAGCCGAGATCGCACCACTGCGCTCCAGCCTGGGTGACAGAGTGAGACCTTGTCTCAAACACAGCAACAAAGAGGATTAATGATTTGCCCAAGACTGCACCACTGGTTAGAGTGGAGCTGGAATTTGGGCCCAATGCGGTGTTGTACCACATCCCATGGGATGCCTCCTGTGGTATTATACTGCATCCCATGCCTGTGGCTGCCATTGGACCCCATCCCTGCCTGTGTGCCTCTCAGAGTTTGACATGCTCTCGGAGCCTGGACAACTCGTCTGAAAATGAAAATTTTATCATTGGAAGGTCTCTTGTCCTATATAATTGGGACTAGTAGTTGGTTGGTTAACCAAAGAATTTGATCAAGGTGAGAAATCATAAAACACGACACATATAACCTCTTTTGGTGTGGATCAAAGGCCTTTTCTCAAAGAACCTGGTGATGAAAATTCTACTTTTCTGTCTTGCGTAAGCTACGCTAATAATTTCCAGTGTGTTTTCATAAAGAAGAGAGAATCCAACATACTCTTGAAGCAATTTGAGTGCAGAATCCTTCTAGATTTATACAAACTTGCTCTTGTTTTTTTACAGTTATCTCGTCCACACCTCATTGAACAAGTTTCTTAGTGATTCACTTTTATCAAGTCTTTCCTAAAGCAATGTGTTTGACATAAAAAGCAACAATGTCTTTTGTTCCACACTCTTCTTTTTTGGTTTATGTTCCTTTTGGTTAAATTACATAATCATGGTGTCAAGTATAAGTGGTATGGCATAAATAGATTTGGGAACATGAATAACTGATTCTCGGTGAATGTTCTACTCATTTGGAGAGCAGAAGTGTGGAGGCGTGTTATAGATAAGCTGCTAGCTGGGATCATCAGCTGCTGTGTTTGGGGCAGAGAATGGAAGCTGGTTAACCTGGCCAGTCATGGGGAATGCGGTAAAGAGGCTCTGCACAGGACCTGATGGAAGGGTTGGGGTGACAGCCAATGGAGATACCAGGTGAAAGGATTGAGTAAAGTGGTATCTGTATATAAGCCATCTTCATGATTTTGAAGCCTTCCCTGATGCTGCAGCCCACATGGTCCTCTCCTCCCATGAACCTTCTTCCCCGGGGAACATTAGAGAGCCCCCAACCAGCAGCCAGGAGACCCAGATCTAATCCCAGCTCTGCCACTTCCTACCTCTGTGACTTTGGGCAAAAGACTTAGTCTTATCAGCCAGGTTTTCTTCTCTGTACACTGAAGGAATTGGGTAAAATTGTCTTGAAAGTCTCTTCTGGCCCTGTTCTGAGCATCCCAGGGCCAGGTTTCTTACTAACTCCACTCTTCTCTTTGGGGTTCTCAGTCACCCCCAGGGTTCTAGAACACTCCCTATCTGATATGGTTTGGCTGTGTCCCCACCCAAATCTCATTTTGAATTCTAGCTCCCATAATTCCCATGTGTCATGAGAGGGACCCAGTGGGAGGTAATTGAATCATGGGGGTGGGTTTTCCTGTGCTGTTCCCGTGATAGTGAATAAGTCTCACGAGATCTGATGGTTTTATAAATGGGAGTTCCCCTGCACACGCTCTCTTTGCCTGCCACCATGTAAGTTGTGACTTGGCTCCTCATTCACCTTCTGCCATGATTGTGAGGCCTCCCCATCCCATGTGGAACTATGAGTCAACTAAACCTCTTTGCTTTATAAATTACCCAGTCTTGGGCATGTCCTTATTAGCAGTGTGATAACAGTCTAATACACCATCCCAAACCGTATCAACAGCCTCACCTGTGTGCTGTGGTGAGTAGCAGGAGAGCACCCTGTTTCCATCTGTTACCTGGTGCCCTACAAGTGGGATGGCCTGACCTCTCGTGGATGACCAAGTGAGAGTTTTTAGACCCACCAAATACCAAACCATATTATCAAACAAAGATTATTAAACTGTGACTTTGGAGCAAAATGGACCTTTTATAAGAATATAGTATATGATAAAGGAAGCATCACAAAATGGTGGGAAAGGATATAATATTTGGTATTGGAAAAGTTGGATAATAGTTTGGGGACAAAAAAATTTAGGCCCACATCTCAAACTATACATTAAAATAAATGAGGGGTTATTTTTAGATGCAAGATTGCTACAGAAAAAACACAAGAGAAAATATAACTGAATGTTATTAAAGCCTTGGAGAGAGATGCCTTTGAAAGTCTAAAGGCAATAGAAAATTCACAAAGGAAAAGAGAAATCAATTTCATTTTGTAAAAATACATAAAATCAATTTGTAAAATAAATAGGCAAATGAGAGAAACAGATAAAACATGAGGGGTTTATATGTTTATTAAAAACTCATGTACATCAGTAAGAAAATCATTAATAATTTATAATAAACAAATGGGCTGAATACATAGGTAAGTTACAAATGAGGAAATTCAACTGGTATAGAAAAAACCCAAACCTTTCTAGTAGTTAAATGAATGGACATTAAAATAAGAATTAAGAATCCACTAAATGAAGCAGAACATTAAAAAACTTGGCAGATCTAGTGCTGCTGAGGATAGGGCAAAATTGCTAGATGGGAATATAAATCCCAGCCCCTTGGAAACCAATTTTACTACCCAAAATTTTAAAATTGCCTTGCTCCCTTTGACTCAACTTCTAGAAAAGCATCCTAAGAAGATACTAAATATGGATAAAGTTATTTTTAATGAAGATGTTCATTGCATAATTTTATGAAACATATGTTACAAATGAGGGAAGAGTTAAGTATTGTGAAGTATACTGACCCAATTAACTATTTTGCAGACATTAAAAGAAACAAGAGGCTGGGCACGGTGGCTCATGGCTGTAATCCTAGCACATTGGGAGGCTGAGGTGGGTGGATCACCTGGGGTTGGGAGTTCAAGACCAACCTGACCAACATGGAGAAACTCTATCTCTACTAAAAATACAAAATTAGCCAGGTGTGGTGGCACATGCCTGTAATCCCAGCTACTGGGGAGACCAAGGCAGGAGAATCACTTGAACCTGGGAGGTGGAGGTTGCAGTGAGCCAAGATCATGCCATTGCATTCCAGCCTGGGCAATAAGAGCGAAACTCCATCTCAAAAAAAAAAAAAAAAAAAAGAAAGAAAGAAAAAAGAAAAAGAAACAAGACTACAGCAAGGTAGAAAATTAAGTTTACAAAAAAAAAAAGAAAGAAAGAAAATTATGTTTACATAGCCAGTCAGTTAATCTCTCTAAGTTTCAGGTCTCTCATTAATAAGGTGTAGATAATAATAATACTACCTTCCTCATCCGATTGTTTTGTGGACTAAATGAGATAATATGTGGTATGTGTTTAGCCCAGCACTTTGGCTATGGTAAACATGCAGTAAATGTTAGTTAATGTTATTGTTTTTGTGGTTGTCAAATACAGTTAATACAAATGGAATATGGAAAAAATGATAATAGCTGTGTAAGGGTGTTGGGATTATAGGTGATAATATATCACCTTTTTCTTTTCCAAACTTTATTATTGATATGTTTTGTTTATAATCTTAACAGCTTTATAGAGGTATACTGGACATATAAAATTTACCTACTTTAAGTGTACAATTCAGTAGTGTTTAATATATTGACAGAGTTATACAATCATCACCACAATCCACCACCCTAAAAAGATCCCTCATGCTTGTGGGTAGTCACTCCCCAGCCCAGGCAACAACGAATCTGCTTTCTGCCTCTATAGATTTACCATTTCTGGATGTTTCATATAAATAGAATTATAGGATATGTGATCTTTTGTGTCTGGCTTATTTTGGTTTATAATTTTTAGGAGTTCAAAAACATAGTTTGCCACGGTCATTGCAAAACAAAAACAAAACAAAAATACAACAAAAAGCAACTTCTTAGCATGATTTGCATTTTTAACCAACCTACTGGCATTAGCCACGGTCCTGCCAGGAAACAGGTGGCTCACTCATAAAGGATAACGGGCGAGTTTAACGAAGGGACTATTTACAGAGAGGTCAGGTGAGAGGAGCCAGGGGTTCAGTGAGAAACAGTCCCTGCCCCTGGCCCTAAAGAGACCAAAGGGAAGAGTAGTGTTGCTGGGGCCTGGAGAGGGTTGTACCATGAAGGAGAGGCTGCCTGGAGGGAGCCATGGCCTGGCAGAGAAGGCAGCCATGGCCAAGACTGTGACTGGGCAGGATAGAGCTGGGGACTGTTGAGAATAAACACCCCACCCTCACACTCTGTCCTCCATCCGAGCTGCTGCTGGCACTTGAGGCACTGAACCTAACTGGAAGGCAGCTGCCCAGGAACCCTGGTGCTGCCGCCCACAGAAGTCAGCCTCCAGGGCCAGAGCAGGGCAGAGAAAGGCCGAGAGCAGGTCTAGAGGGGCCAACGGAGGCAAGTTAGCAAACCACTTTTCCCAGCGTGCCACCCGCCCTCTCTAACCTCCTACATTGTGCACTTAATCACCCAGAAGTACTCGGGATCCTTTAAATGTGCCAGGAACAGTGACATCCTCTTGCCTGTTTCCATGCTGGCACCCGAGCCTAGAATGCTCTTTCTGCCTTCCTGCCTTCGACCCTGGCTCAGGCACCTCCAGGGGTGGGGAAGGGGATTCTCACCTGTGGGATCCCACCATAGGCGTTTCGTTCTGCCAGAGCATCAGCACACTTGGCTGTAATTATTTGCTGGCATGACTATTCTCTACACAAAGCCACATTTCCCTGGAGGGGAATGGCTGTTTTATACATGGTGCCTGGAATAATGCCTGTCATATGGTAGGTGCCCAATAAATATTTCTTAAATCGAACAACGTCCTCTATTTTGTGTTTCTCCCACCCCTACCGTCTACTGGTTTAGAGAATTTATTTTAGTATGCTGCTGGGTGATGAACAATTTCAAATGTGAGAGTTTCTCTCTGAGATAAGTAAATTCCTCTGATTTTAGAAAGATGCGAACAACCTAATAACGGTGGAAAGAACAGGTGTGACTGTCTCTTTTGAACAGATGTGATGCGATTTCCTTACAGTTGTAAGTGGTTTCCATTGTCTCGCTATTTTCTCTATGGTATTTCTCCCACATAAAGTCAACCTCGCTAACCTTTTTGCTCAGCTCTGAATGGGACTTGTCATTTCTGGTTAGGGAGACATTAACCACCCTTCAGACAGACAAAGAGCGAAATGAAGTGAACCCGGGGCACACACCCACAATACAGCTAAGGGGAACTCAGGCGAGAAAAGAAACCTTGCTTTTGAAATTACCAGACCGTTCTCCCACTTAGCTAGTTCTCAAACTCATGCAAGAATCTTCAAGGGAAAGAAAAAAAACTCAGTGATTTTCGTACTCAGGCACCCTCCCGGCTGAAGAGATGCTTCTATGTGCAGCCTTGAGGCCAATGGCATTTCCTGACTGGCTGCCACAGTGAACATTCTGTCAGGGGCGTTGTGCTCCAAATATTGTCCCTGGCAGAGTGTCTCTGGGCTGACACCCAGTTTTCCTGCCTGACAGGCCGGAGGATGCTTGGGAGGCCACAGAATTGGGATGAGTGCCACAAAGCAGGCTGGAGAAATTCTAGTTGCTGGGCCTAGGGGCAAAGTTAGTTCTCTGGAGAAAGGAGAGAGGATGGTGTTTGGGAGGGTGACTACTGGTTCCCTAGAAAAATACAAAATGACTATAATGTCACCCAGATTACCATGAAAATGTCCCTTTCAGGAATAATTCAGAGAGGCAGACTGGTGTAGTGAGAAGATGATCCTTTGAGAAGACCCATGTTGAGGCCGGGCGCGGTGGCTCATGCCTGTAATCCCAGCACTTTGGGAGGCCGAGGTGGGTGGATCACTTGAGGTCAGGAGTTCGAGACCAGCCTGGCCAACATGGCAAACCCCCATCTCTACTAAAAATACAAAAATTAGCCAGGTGTGGTGGCACATGCCTGTAATCGTAGCCACTTGGGAGTCTGAGGCACAAGAATCACTTGAGCCTGGGAGGTGGAGGTTGCAGTGAGTGGGGATTGTGCCACTGCACTCCAGCCTGGGTGACACCCGGTCTCCAAAAAAAAAAAAAAAAAAAAAAAAAAAAAAAAAAAAAAGGCCTGACTTGAGGATTGAGGATTCTTAGGAATCTATTTAAAAATAATATTCTAATAGCTTCTTAATGTAGTCCACAGGGCACAGCTTTTGGATCATACAGACCTGAGTTTGAACGCAGGTCCTTGTCATTTACTATGTGTGTGGATCATTTTTCTTTTGCATAGAACTTTTAGCTGGGCACAAAGCCGCCACGCTAAATGCTCCATTTTCCAGCCTATCTTAAAGCTAGGTATGACCATGTGACTAAGCTGTGCAATTGTGAGTGGGAATGTGCAGCTTCCTCCTTTGCCCTGACAGTGAGAGAAGGTGTCCTGCCCTCCCTTCAGGCTTTTCCTGTTGCCTGGAATGCAGACTTGGTGGGGAAGTCATCTTAGATCATGCCAAGTGTCCCAGGTGACTGGCAGAGCAAACACAATTCATCCCTGGATTTTTTGCAATTTCGATCCAAGCCTTAAAAAGTTCTACAAATAAAATTCTAAGGCACGTATGCTCACTGTAAAGGTATACAGACTTGGAAAAAACTATTTGCAGATGACATATGTGACAAAGAATTTGTATCCAGAATACGCAAAGAACTCTTACCACTTATTAATAAAAATATAAACAATTTAAAAATAGGCAAAAGGGTGGGCATGGTGGCTCACACTTGTAATCCCAGAACTTTTGGTGGCTGAGGTCGATCACTTGAGGCCAGGAGTTCAAGACCAGCCTGGTCAACATAGTGAGACCCCCCCACCCCAGTCTCTTAAAAAAAATACAAAAATTAGTGGATATGGTGGTGCCTGCTTGTAGTCCTGGCTACTCAGGAGGCTGAGGTAGGAGGATCATTTGAGCCCAGGAGGTCAAGGCTGCAGTGAGCTATGATCATTCCACTGCACTCCAGCCTGGGTGACAGAGTGAGATCCTGTCTCTAAAAATAAAATAGGCAAAAGATTTGAATAGACATTTCACCAAAGAAGATATTCAAATGGCTAATAAGCACATGAAAAGATGCTCAAAAGTATTAAGGAAACACAAAGTAAAACCACAATGAGATACCATTTCACACCCACCACAACAATCAAAGACAGACAAGAACTTTGGGCCAGGATGTGGAGAAATCAAAATTCTTCAACATTCCTACTGGGTAGGAAGCTACTTTGGAAAACAGTTAGGCAGTTTCTTAAAAAGTCAAACAAATACTTGACACATGACACAACTTTACACCCTGTAGTATCTACCCAAGAGAAATAAAAACCTATGTCCATAAAAAGACTTGTATAATGTTCACAGCATCAGTGACTGAAAAGTAGAAGCAACTCAACTGCCCATGAGTTAGCAAATGGATACAATGAGATAGAGTCATACAGCAGAGTACTAAATGGAACGCTAAATGAAAGAAGTCAGACATAAAAGCCACATATACTCTGGTTTTTTTTGAAATGTCCAGGAAAGGCAAATGTCCAGGAGAGACTAGGGTTGCCTGGGCTTGCAAGCAAGGATGGGGATTAATTTGAAATGGGTACAAGAGATATTATTGATATGTTATACAAGCTGTAAAACTGGATTATGGTAATGGTGACGTAACTTGATAAGCTTACTAAAAATCATTGAATCACATGTTTCAAATGGGTGAATTTTATGATATATATACTTTATACCTCGGTAAAGTTAAAAGGCATAGAATTTTACACCAATAAAACTTTCAGGAACGGGAGCAAAATAAAAGATTTTCAGAAAAACAAAAATCAAGAGAGATCACCGTAACTACATTTTCTATTAAAGGAGCTTCTCAAGGGCATGTTTTAGAAGAAAAATAATGTCAAAAGGAAGGTTGGAGGTATTAGAAGAAATGACCACCAAACAATCTAGGAAAGAAGGAAATGTATTAACCCAATTTGCAAAAGCCTACAGCAAGCATTAATCTAATCGCAAGATGTCAGATGGTTTCTCTTTACAAACAAGTTCAAGCTAGGATGTGTTTCATCATCAGTTCTCTTCAATTTTGTCCAGGCCAGTAGCAAAACAAGAAGAGGAAATAGAATAAGGATCAGAAAGGAGGAAATAAAACTGTCATGGTCTGCAAATTGTATGATTATCTTTTCAGAAAAACCAGAAGAATTTATGAATACATTATTAGAATTGATGAGATTTTAGCAAAGTTAATAAAAAATTAATACACTAAGTTCAACTGTATTTCCACAATCAGTTTGAAAGTATAACTGAAACAATATTTATAAGAAAAACAAAGTGCAAAATACTTATGTGTGTACCTAACCAAATATGTGCGAAACTCTTCATGGATAGTTGCAACACTTTACTGAAAGGCATTAAAGAAAATGCAGATAAATTAAACCTAAATCATATTCTTGGATAGGAAGAGTCACTATTGTAAAGATGTCAATTCTCCACAAAGCAGTTTAATACAGTTTCAATAAAATCCTAAGAAGATTATTTGTGAAACTTGAAAGTTTTTATTCTAGAATTTTAAGAATTTATTGAAGATTTAAAAAAAGCCAAGAATAGCCAAGATACTCTTGAAGAAGAACACAATCTTGGAAATCATCCTGCCATATAGCAATATTTAGTATTAATATAATTAAAATAGTACCATGTTAAAGCAGGGATGGATAAATAGATCAATGGAATAGAATAGAGAGATCAGAAACAAACCTACACAGATGGAGAAACTTGATTTTTGTGAGAAAAGGCATAGCACATCAGTGGGGAAAGGGATGGACTATTCAAAAAAATGATACTAGAATAATTGGTTATCCATTTGGGAGAAAATAAACTGAATCTCCACCTCACATCGTGCATAAAATCTATTTCGTTGATTAAACACAAAAAAATGCAAGCCAAATTTATACATGTGACACCAACTTGCATAAAAACTACACACACACACATCCTCAACACACGTAAGAGTGCATGAAGAAACTGGTAAAAACTGAATAAGTTCTGGTAGCAATGTTTACCAATGTCAATTTGCAGGTTTTTATATTGTACTACAATCATTTAAGATATTGCTATTAGGGAAAACTGGGGGTAGAATTTGCAATTTTTTGTGAGTCTATAATTATTTCAGAAGTAAAAGTTAAAGTGAAAGGAAAAACATAAATGTACTTAGAAGGCAATATAAAATATTTTATGACTTCAAGGTAGAGAAAACTTTCTTGGCCTAGACACAAGATGCAGGAGTCCTAAAGAAAAAGATTAATAAATATATACTATGTTAGAAACTTCTTGAAATGACACCATAAATAGGATGAAAATGCAAGAGAAGACATGTGGCATATGTAATCACCAAATAATGTCCAGAATACAAAAATAACTATGAAGCACTGAGAAAAAGAAAACCCAATAGAAAAATAGGTTAAACAGACATTTTCACAGAAGAAATCCAAACAGCCCAGAAGCATAAGGAAAAAAAGCATACACAACCAAACCACTCAACCTAATGAGTGATCAGGGATGTATTAAATAAAACTCAACAAAATACCATTTTGCATTCAACAGATGAGCAAAAGTTTAAAAATCAGACAGTATCAAATGTAGACAAAGATGTAGAGCAATAGGAATTCACATATACTGAGGATGGAAACATAAAATTTATATATCTGCTATGGAAAAGTGTTTGGCAATAGCTACCAATGCCAATCATACAAAACTGCATGACCCAGCGGTTCCAATCCTGGGTCTAGAGAAACTCACGCACATGTGCACCAGGATACGTGAAGAAGAATGTTCCCGGCAGCATTATTCCAGATAGGCAAAAACCGGACACAATACAAATGTCCATCAAGAGTTGATTAGATACACTTTAGTATACTTATATGATGGGATATTATACAACAATTAAAAAGAACAAGCCATAGCTCTACAAAACAAAATGAGTGACTGTCACAAACATAAGTTTGAATGAAAGATGTTAGGTGCTAAGAAATACTAGCGGATGACTCCATTACTAGAACAGGTGAAATTAAGCTATATTCCTTAGGGATTATATATATATATGGTAAAACAAAGGCAGGAAAGTGGTTACCACTGAGGTGGTGGAGTGAGATTTGCTTTCGATGAGGGAGAAGTAGACAAGGGACTTCTGGGGAACTGGCAACTAATCTCAATGTAGACCTCGGTTATGGTTTTACTGGTGTCCATTTAATAATTATGTTCATTTGTATGCATGGTGTATAGACTTTTCTATATGGATATGTCCCAACGTGAGAGGAAAAAACTACCCCACCTTTCATCACAGCATTTATCGTCAGATGATAATTGCGCATTGAACTATCAGTTAATTCCATTACAATGCAAGATACAGGAGAGCAGGAGCTGTGACTCATGGCATGCTCACAGCCTTGCTGAGCATTCAGTGGGTGCTCAATGAGGGAATAGTAAACTGATACTATTTACAGTTAAGCCTGGGCTTATGAAAGGCATCTGATTTTGTAGCCCAGGAATGGCAGAGCAGGACTCAACCAGTTCCCCTCCCCTGTGTGTGGGGACTGTGACCAGAAAGAAGCCAAGAACTGAGCAGAGACCGAGGATGGACACATCCTGTTAAATCTGCTGGGCCTTGCCTCGACAAATTACATTAGACAACTCTGTGGTAGGGGATTACAGCTCAGCTGGATGATAGCCTCCTGATCGAGCTACTCTACCACTTACCGCCTTCGACATAACATTCTTCAGCGATGGTCTTTGGCAAGAGCCTTCACGGAAATGTGCCTGCCTGGAGCCAGCTCCTGTCTGGAGAGGTTCCTGTAGAATCTTTAAATGATGACATCAGTCTGCATATGCCCCAGCATCAGGCTGCTCACCCAGCTGCCTGGAGATAGTAGCATCTTTTCTTTTCTACATGGGCCCCGGGGACAGAGATAAGGAGGAGAAAGTTCAGGGGTTAGGCAGTCCATCATTGCACAGGCAAGTTGTGGTCTAGGTGGTCCAGACAAAAGTCTGTATTTCCGCCTTCCTGCCTCCACAGGCTTGCAGTCTGGCCTCTGACTAAGCCTGGGGCAAATTAACCCAGTCATGGGTTAAGCCATGAAGAAAGGTGCCAGGAAGTTGGGGCACATACATGAGATGTATTAAGTCTCGGGGGTATACACTTGGTCTTCATTCATTCCTTCAATAAGTGTGTGTGGAGCGCTTATGTGGGCAGATGCTGCAGCAGGCACCAGGGATACTGTCCAGCAGGGGACTGTCACACCAGCTTTTCAGATTAGACTGTGTGGATGTTGTTCAAGAAGGAACAGATAGGGTAGAATTGATCAGCAGTCTCCAGATACGGGTTCCACAGGATTCCCCTTAAGGATGGAAGGCAGTAGTATTAGGACCAAGGAAAGGAAGCACCTGGTCACATTGCCAAATTTCTCTATGGCAAGTACTGGAACAGGTTGGAGAATGTAAATGTTTACAACATACATTTTTAAATGAGCACACCATAAAGGGAGACACAGATGTGTAGGGAAAGACTCCAGACATTTGAAGCAACAGCAGGAAGGGCGATTGTTCTTCCCAGAGAGCTGTGCTTGGTCCTGCTGTTAGAGACAGCATGCTTGGCTGTAAAAACCTCAGTGTGCCCATCTCCGTGGCCCACAGCATTTATGGAGCACCCCCTAGACCCAAGCTCTGTGGTTGAGTGGTAGAATCCAGACTGAGTTACTCAGCAGTATAGTTCAGCGGGCCCGTGCGGTGATGTGCCTCTATAAAGCACAGTGTCCTTTTTTTTCCTCAGAGTTCATCCGGGCACCTTTTAAAATTTGATCACTCCTGCTAATGACCACAAAACATTCACCGGTTGTGTGAGGAGCATGTGTGTTACTTGTATAAATGTTGACACTGAGAGGTGACAGGCAAGTGTGGAGCTGTGTATAAGAATCAGATACATTTCTGATCATTTATGTAGTTAACCTTCTTGAATTTAAACTTAGAATTCCTACTTTGTGTAGTGTTTTTTTTTTAAACTTTGTGTAATGTTTTGTGTGAAACACAGGCATTTCTGACTGTATATTTACTTAAAGAATTTTATGCATTCTGAGCTCTTATTTGTTTAATCATGGATTTGAAAGTTTTAAGAAATACAGAAATAGTTCAACTATCAGTAGGAGCTTTGAGAAATCACAGAAGAAACATTAGTTAACCATTACAGGAGAAAGCAGATAGACTGCAAGACAGATTTAAACTCTATGATAAAGAGGATAGACAGCTGGGTGTGGTGGCTCACACCTATAATCCCAGTAATTTTGGAGGCCAAAGCAGGAGGATCACTTGAGGCCAAGAGTTTAAAACCAGGCTGGGAAACATAGTGAGACTCCATCTCTTAAAAAAAAAAAAATTTAATTAACCAGGTATGGTGGTGTGCACCTCTAGTCCCATCTACTTGGGAGGCTGAGGCGGGAGGATCACTTGAGCCCAGGAGGTCGAGGCTGCAGTAAGCTATGATTGTGCTACTGTACTCCATCCTGGATGTCTCAGGAAAAAAAAATAAAAAGAAGATGGACAGAGAACTTTGAAAAAAAAACCTCATTGGAATTGAAAAGCCTGAAATGCTACAGACCTTAAAAAAAAAAAAAAAAAGGAAAAGAAAAAAAAGTAATACCAGCTGCAAACCTTGAACAAGCTGCAAGCAGTATGGAAAACTTTAACACAGGATGTTCCTGTTTGATAGCGAGCCCTGCACTGGAGTGTGTAGTGAAAAAAGAGTTTGGACTAAATCACAGAAGATTTGAAAGCCAGGGGGATATTGTCAGACCTGGGGTTTTATAAGTAACCATGGTAGCACTGTAATGTGGGTTTAGAGAAGAGCGAGGCTGGAGTGAAGGAGGCCAGGCTGGAGAAGATGCCAACAGCCCAGGGAGAGATGATGAGTCTGCTCCAAGGCAGGGCAATCAGGATGAGGAGAATGGCCAGTTTGAGAAGCCTGTGAAGGGTAGAGACAACAGACCTTGGTGGCAGGTAGTTGATGGAGAAGGAGAGCCCAATAGGACCATGATTCTAGAGAGGGTGAGCCCAGGCCAGTAGAGGGCTCAGGCTGAGGGCAGGCATGGATCCAATGGTGGGCATGTTGGGATCCTTGTGGAAATGTCAAAGGGACCACTCAGAGAGAAAGCTTAAGGCAAGAAGGAGCATTTAGGAGAGGGCAGAAGAAGACAAAGGCAGTAGGCGAGGCTGTGAGAGGTAAGTTAGCCTGGTAAGGTTATTTCTTATCATCGTAGCAGTGAAAACAATTCCCCTTGACTGGGTGCCTCCAGTGTCCTAAGGTCTTTGCCTCTGGTACTTCTTTTTCTTGCCTCTTCCCTGCATTATTGAACTTCCTGGGTCCCTTCCCACATTGCCCTGGAGTTGACCGTGGACTCCTGGTTCTGGTGGGGAGATGAGCTCTGGAGCTTCTTCCTTTACTGCCCACGTGGGCCCGAGCCAGAAGCGATTCTTGGCTCAAGGCAGGTAGACAGAAGTGAATGACCGGAACGATCCTCGGACCTTACCCTGCTGCCTTTAACAATTCAGCTCTAAATTCACACCCCATGACCTATGGGAACCTATAGTTTCCAACGCACAGGAGCAGTCAACCTGAGGGGTTATTTCCCATAAGATTCCTCTGCTAAAATAGCACCTTGTGATTCTCTTGTTCAAACAAAAGCACAGCTGGGAAACAAAGATGCACTTGGGAAGACATTTGCACACTTGCCTGGAACGTGGTGTCAGAACTCAAGACCAGGCTCTTAATGGAATAAAGTTGGGATAATTCTCATGAACTATTGAAGACAGAGCAGTCTTGAGGGGAAGAGCACATCCTGGGGGCTCAGACTGTGGCTGTGGGTGTGGTGTGGATTCAATATCAGAATCTGGAGAAATGTTTGCCAGTGCCTCTGTGCCAGGTGCTGTGCTAGGCCCTGAGAACGGGAGACAGTCTGGCTGTGCTTCCCTTTCTGTTTGCTCCAAGGAGAGGGAAGGTAGACGCTTAGAGTTTGTCAAGGGAAGTGTAGTCCATCTTAGAGATGTCCTACGTTGATAGTCAGTGGGCGAATCCATTATAGTGAAATAAAATAGCAAAAAAGAACACCATATGAAAGAAATTTGGATGGCAACTTAAGATCCTCAATTTTTATATACCTCAAAGACAGGAATATCTAGAAAGACTTTTGTTTTACAGTAATAAAGGGCAAATCAGAAGCTTCCTTTCTGTTTGGGATTGAGGGACAACCTGTATTAAATACTGCAGTAAAGCCAAAAAAAAAAAGATAATGCAAAATATATTTCATTGAACTAAAGCATTTGTGTTTCTTTTAATTTTGCTTAAGTTGATATGCATTTAAGTCTTGTTTAAAATTGTGTATTTTTATATAATGTAAAAATTTGCAATTGTTTATTCTCTGCTATTTTGATATTTTAAAATTATTTTTCTACAAAAGCATAATGGAGTAGGGTCTTTAATTATTTATCCATGCCTCAGGGAAGCATGTCTGTGAGATTTTAAGATTAGACATAGGCTCTATTATTCAGCTGGTAGAGGGTTATCTAGATGACAGGAATAAGTAAATCTCTATGATAACACATATGCATAAAAATGATTATCAAAATATTGTATATAATAGCAGTAAACTGAAAACAAGCTAAATGTCCAACAAAGAATTGAACAAATTTATCATGGGTATAACCATACAAAGTATTTCTACATTGCCATTAAAACGTGATCATGTAGAGTATATTCTAGGGATTTAGGGGTGAGTTTGGGTGTAAGAGTTCTAGGCAATAGAAAATCCCTAGGCTAATGGGTATTAAAACAATAGCTTTATTACTAACCAGGCAAGCACCAACCGCTCCCTGTGCAGGGCTGTCTTTGTTCATTTGGGCTACTATGACAAAATACCATAGACTGAGCAGTTTATAAACAATGGAAATTTATGCCTCACATTTCTGAAGGCTGGGAAGTCTAAGATCAAGGTGCCAACAAATTCTGTGTCTGATAAAGTTATGCTCCCTCATAAATGGTGATTTTCTCACTATAACCTCACAAGGTAAAAGATTCAAGGGTCTCTCTGGGGTCTCTTCGTTAAGGGCATTAATCCCATTCCTGAAGGCTCTGCCCTCGTGGCCTAGTCACCTCCTAATAAGGTCTTATCTCCTAACACCATCACCTTGGAGGCTAAGATTTGAACATATAAATTTTTGGGGGGACACAAATAGTCCATTGCAAGGACTCTTTTGAATCAGCTTCCTGGGAGAACAGAACTTGGAGTTGAAGCCAAAGCAGAGCCTGCTACTCCTCTGGGATCAAGACCTGAGGACCTGGCTACTGGGAGAGCTGGGCCTACAGAATGGACTCTGAGTCCAGTCCCCCAGCTGGCTTCCTGGACTACCAGCCTATCTCACTTGCCTAATTACTGTGGATGAGAGAATAAAAGAGGCAGTTCTGGGCCTTCCCCTGTGTGAATTTACCCCATGGAGACAGGAAGTCAAAAAGAGGTCATGTAAGCCTGTCCCACAGGCTGACCTTTAACACTTTAAACCCTGTCCACAGCAAAATATGGCCTAAGTATCAGCCTTACTAGCTCATAGCTACTTCAGTACGCCTGAAAAGAGTAGCTGAGTATGGAGATAAAAAACCAAGTGGGGCTTAGCCTGTGAGGGTTCTTGGCTGTGCCCAGGGAATTCAAGGGTGAGCTGGTGGTCACAGAAAACAGCTTTAAGCAGCAGTGTTACAGCTCTGGCAGTGTCAGAGCTCTGTGCCCGCTCCTGCAGAGCAAGGCTACCCCATAGGCAGTGTGCTAAGAGTGGCAGCTCAGGGCAGTTTTGCAGTCATGTTTAGACCTACTTTTAATTACATGTAAATTAAGTGGCATTTATGCAAAAATTTCTAGGGAAAGGCTAGTAACCTTTGGGTTGTTGGGTCATTGCCATGGAAAGGCACAATAATTCCCAGGTGTTGCCATGGCAGCAGTAAACTGACATGGTGCACTGGTGGGTGTGTCTTACAGAAAGCAGCTTCTGCCCTTTCCTGGTTTTAGGTAGTCCTCAATTTGGTCCAGTGTCTGAACCCTGCCTCTGGAGTTGAGTCCCACCTCCTACCTCTCTTCCAACATTCCCAAGGGGGAGAGGAGTGGCAGTCCCCTCTTCTTTGGGCTGCAGCAGGAATATGGAAAGAGTGAGGACAGTGTCTCTCCCCTCCCATATATGCTTATTTGTTAGGTTTTGAAGGGAAGGCAAGGGTTAAAGAAACACACACACACACACACACACACACACAGAGAGAGAGAGAGAGAGAGAGAGAGAAAGGGGGTGGCTCGACAGCAAATGCAGGCTTTATGTCCAGCATAAAATCTACAGAAGTGGGGGACCAGCCTAATGCCAGAGCCCACCGCTGCTTACAGGCTGGTGCAGTTTCTAGGTGTGGGCAGGAAGGGTCTGGGCAGTATGGCTCGCTGCCCAGCAGGATATTGATAAGATGGTCCCATGTTGAGGCGATTCTGGCCCTTGTTCCTGAGGAATGTGGTGCCCCTTGCTCCTGCATATGATAAGAGGCAGGCTGTTTCTTCCGTTGGGCCTTTGTCTACCTGTGGTCAGGTGGCTAGGCAGGATGTTCCTCACAGCCCGAACTCCAGAGAAATGCTTCACTTTGACCAAGGTCTGCAAAATGGCAGGCAGCTTACAAAATGGTACAGTTTGGACTAACACTTAATAAATTGAGAAAAATATTCGTGATATGTGAATATGATATTTACATTTTCATATGCAAAATATATTTTAAATATACTTTATATTTTTAATTTTCTTCTACCATTAACATTCATTACTTTTGTACTCAAAATACAAATAAAAAATACTAACATTAGGGGAAGCTGTGTGAAAGTTGTACTGGAACTCTCTGCATATATTTGCAACTATTCTTCAATTTTTAAATTATTTCAAAATGTAAAAGTTTAAAATATGCTAGCCTTGAAAACACTATAAGATGGTGGAAAAAACACGCCACAAACATCTTTAGGTCAACTGGGTTTATGTATCCTTTCTGTCCCAGCCAGGATGAAGTAGCAGTGACTGAATTTACTTTCCCACATGAAACAACTAAACAACTGGGTCAAGTGTATGAAATAATGGTTTTCAAGACATTAGACAACAGGCAATGAAGGTTGGAGATCCCTACAGTTACCCCAGCTTGCTGCATGGAGAGTTTCCAGAACGTGGCATCGGGACAGGGAACCCAGGCAGAGTCTCGGTGGGCTCCCTGAGTTGAGGAGATGGAGTTGGGATTCAAGGATGCCGAGGTGTCTAGATTTGACAGGGTGGGGCACCAGAGAGGAGAAAGCTTTACAGAGAGGAAATTCCAGAGACCAGCAGCGTAGTCAGCTGCCTACTGACCAGCGTATTCATATGAAGAAACTACCCAAGGCCGGAAAACCACCCTAAAGGATTAGAAGGAACAATCCTTGAAGACCACACAGAGCTGAAAATAGAGCCTGTTTCTACAGCCAGACTGGAAAATTCAGAGAGCACTGGGTAGAATACATAGGAAGGCTCTGCCTCAGCAATGGGGAATAATTAACCCTAGGTGGAGTCTTCTTCCAGATATACTGAATAAATCACAAAAGCAAGATCCAAAAGCATCAAGTTGTCCCAGAGTAAAGCTCCAAAAGATTTATAGGAATACAAAAATATCCAACACCCGACAATATCTGGCACCCAATAAAAAATTATCAGGCAGGCAAAGAAGTGGGAAAATAGGACCCACACCAAGGAGATCAATCAATCAATTGAAACTGACCCAGAACTGACACAGGTGTTAGAGTTAGCAGAGAAGGACATTAAAACAGTTCTTATAACTGTGTTTCATGAATTCAAGAAACTAAAGACTGAACAGGTGAAGTGGCAACATGGAAGATATATAAAAATCTGAAAGCAAACATCTAGAGATGAGCACTACAGTATCTCAGGTTAGAATAATGGAAGATAAAACACCGTAGAAGAAAGATTAGAGAACTTGAAGACATGGAAATAGAAACCAGACAGAGAGAAAAAAACATTTGAAAATGAAAAGCATCCATGAGCTGTGAGACAATTATAAGCAGCCTAATATAAGTAACAGGATTCTTTGAAGGAGAAAGGGAGAAGATTGGGAAACAAAAAATTATTTGAAGGAATAATGGCCAAAATGTTTCAAATTTGATGAACACTGTAAACCCACATATCCAAGAAGCCCAATAAACTGTAAGCATGGGATATATGGAGAAAGCTACACTGCAGCACACCATCATCATATTGCTCAAAACCAGGAGTAAAGAGAAGCTCCTAAAAGCAGACAGAGAAAGAAGGCAAGTTACATATGGAGGAACAAAGATAAGAATGACCGCTGTTATTTATGTATTTATCTATTTTGAGGAAACCTTACAAGAATGGAATAACATCTTTAAAGGACTGGAAGGTGGGAACCCAGTCAACCTAGAAGTCTATACCTGGCAAAAATATTTTTCACCTGAAAGTAAAATAAAAATTTTCAGACATACAAAATCTTCTAGACTTCATCACCAGCAGAACCAAAGCAGGAGAAATGTTTAAGGGGCTGGGCGCAGTGGCTCATGCCTGTAATCTCAGCATTTTGGAAGGCTGAGGCGGGAGGATTGCTTAAGCCCAGGAGTTTGAGGCTGCAATGAGTTATGATGGTGTCACTGCACCAAATAAAAAACAAAACAAAACAACAAAAGTGTTAATGGAAGTTCTTTAGACAGAAGGAAATGACACAAAATGAAAATATAGATCTAAATAAAGGAATGAACAGTATAAACTGTTAAACTTCATGGCTAAATAGCATTTTTCAATTATTTAAGTCTCAAAGGTATTTGGCTGTTTTGAGCAAAAATAATAGCAATGTAGTGTAAAGTTTATAAAATATGTAGAATTCTGTAGGACAACAATAGCACAAAGGTGGAGACGGGAGAAATGGAACTTTCTCTGCTGTCCAGGGAAATGGAATACTCTGCTGTCCAGTTCTCACACACTATGTAAAGGGGTGTGATGTTGAAAGTGTTGGGTGGGCTGGGTGCAGTGACTCACACCTGTAATCCCAGCACTTTGGGAGGCCGAGGCAGGTAGATCACGAGGTCAGGAGATTGAGACCATCCTGGCTAACATGGTGAAACCCTTTCTCTACTAAAAATACAAAAAATTAGCCAGGTGTGGTGGTGGGCGCCTGTAGTCCGAGCTACTCAGGAGGCTGAGGCAGGTGAGCCGAGATCGCACCACTGCACTCCAGCCTGGGTGACGGAGCGAGACTCCGTCTCAAAAAAGTAAAAAAAGAAAGTGTTAGGTGATAAGTGAATGGTGTGCACTCTGTTTTTTTTCTGTTGGGACTGATAGAACAAATGGGAAAGGACATATTCCAGAACATAAGCAAATAAGCTTCCATATTCCCAGAGGGTGCCATATTCTGTTCCATATTTTGAGGCCAAATACCATCATGTGATAAGGTGAAACACTCAGATTGAGGAGTTACTCCGTGAGACTGAGGCGCTGTAGAGAATAAACAAAGTGGAAGGAAGGTGGGATTCAAAGAGCGAGTCAGAGTGGATATTGAAAAGGCCAGGTTTCAGGAAATAAAGTTTAATGGAGGGCGGGCTCCTAAGTACCAACAGTGAACTTGCACCAAGAAGCCCCACGTCTGCTACTTGGTATGCCAGGTTTCCCTACATATAATAAAGCAGCCAGCTGGGAGACACAAGGAGAAAGCCTTACCACCACTCCATGGATGAAAAAACCAAGGCACAAAGAGACGGATTTGCCCAAGGAGATGATCAACAGTCAGAATCAGCTCTAAGATTCAGGCTTCTTGACTGGTGATTCCAAATTCTGTCAATTTTTAAATTGGTGACTCTTTAAAACTTTTTAATGAAGTATAGTATCTAGACCAAAAAATGAACAAAAAATGTTTCAGAAATGAACACACCAATAGGGCTAGCTCCCAGATCAAGAACAATGTTCCCAGCCCCAGAAGTCCCCTCCTGTCTCTTTTTTTCAGTCACTGTCCCTCCAAAACAGCCACTATCATGATTTCTAAGAGCATAGAATACTTTTGCCTGTTTTTGTCCTTTCTAGAAATAGAAAAATAAATTGTGGGGTTTTTTTGTTTGTTTGTTTGTTTGTTTTGTTTTTTGTTTTTTGCTTCTTGTTGCTCTAAGCATTATTTTTGTGAGGTTCGTCTATATTATTGCATATTCAAATAGATCATTCTCATTGCTACATAGTATCCCATTATTTGATTATACCACAATTTACGTATCCCTTCTATCAAATGTCAAGGGCACTTGGGTAGTTTCCAGTCTGGTGCTGTTACAAATAGTGCTGTTATGAACATTCTTGAAAGTGTCTTTTGATGAATATATGTACACAGTCCTATTGGATGGATATTTAGGACTGACATTGCTGAGTCTTACAGTATATGCATATTAAGCTTTAGTAGATACATAGATACTGTAATTGGCAAGTTTAAATTTTGTCTATCGAAAGTTAAAACTCACCTGACTATAAAATTCTGTATTTGTTTATATCCGGGCATCTGTCTTACATTGCTGGATAATTGTCTTCTCTTCTCATCTAGATCTTGAGGAGAGGATCGTGACTTAAACTTGCCTCGAATCTCTAGAGTGCTGGGTACTTGGGACTGGATACAGGACACTTGTTACATGAATACTTTCTTATTCAAATGTACAAAGAATTGCATAAACATAGTTCTGCTTCTAGAAGAAAGCCACGGACTTACACTCAAAGTCTAAGGCAGGGCCACAAAACATCTCAATAGAAAGAATAACTAAACCAAGATTGACTTAAAAGCTTGATAGCAGAGGTCATGGCTCATTAATCTTTGCATCCTTCACAGTGTCCAACACAATGTCTTATACATAGTAGGTGCTTGATAAATATTTGCCCCTAAAAATGGAATCAACAAACAAATGATTGTGAATTGCTTATATCACATCTAGCTCAAAGTCAAGTGCTTTTTGAGACAGAAAAACAAGATGAATATAGAATTGGGTAAAAGTTGGAGGAAAACATGCATTAATCCTACTCATGAAAAATATTTCATATAAGGAAAGCAACTTCATTGTTTTATTTTTCAGCCACTCCTCCCAGAAAGAGAATTCCTAAACCCCTTGCTCTGATCCTAAACAATGTAAAACTAAAGAACAGATAAATTTGAGGGCTGGAGGTTATATTTTATTCCTCAATAACTAGATGTAGCAGGAGAAGAAAGATTTGAAAACTTTTTTTAAGACCAGAACTTTGTCTAAGAGACCTCCCCTTCAGAGGCTCAAGGTAAGACCTGGGAGTGGTGAGGACACAGACCAAGGGAAGGCCTGATCTTTGGCATGGGCTCGAGTGTCAAGCAACTAAGCCTGGACTTCTCTCTCTGGGCAGCAACAACATTCATAAAGACAGCGCAAGTCACAAGAAACAAAGATGAGATGCTGAGGCATTCCTGAAGGGCCTTTGTGAAGAAAAGGGGAGCTTGGAAAAGAGATCTGAAGTGGACAGCATCTCTGAAGGGTCCCGCAGTCCCGGAAAGACTGAGAGCTGGTTACACAGTTGCGTGCATGTCTGCTGAGGGCAACATAAAGGAAGTGCTTTTTGTTCATTTCAAAACCAAATAAATGAAATACAAACCTCGGCAAGTTATGCCCAGTGGCATGTTTTGACATCTCACTGGAAATCAAATTTCTGCCCCACGAAAGTCAAGAGGTTTTGGCCAGGACCCAAAAGCCTTTCTCAAACTTCTCATTAGCAAACAAGAGAGTAATCTGAGGTTTCTAACCCATTGTGTAAACTGCACTATCTCCCCTTCCCTAAAACCAGAAAAACCCCAGAATATGTTCTCAATGGAAAAAGAGCTTTCCTGCAGCTGAAGACAGGAGCAGAGTGACCTCAGGGCCGCTGTAGTCAGGCGAGCCAAACCCCTGGGTTCTAGAGAGGAAGGAAAGGGAACACAGCTGGGGGTGAGGGTGAGAGGGGTCATGAAGGGAAAGGACGGGAAGAACAGGGAAGTACTAGGAAGGTCAGAGACAAAAAAGAAAATGAACATTTATTGAGCACCTACTGTGTACCAGATTTTTTACATAAAGTATTTCATTTGATCCTCAAAGCAACTCTACAAAATAGGTCATGGTATCTGTATTTTGATGGTCAAGAAGATTAATCCTCACCTGAAATTTCATGGCCAGTACTCCCTGACCCCTGGGCAAGTCGGCTCCTAATGTGGACTCCATGCCTTAGAGGGCTTCACTTTGGCCCTCCTCTGGCCACACTGCTATCCAAGAGGTAAACAGTCCCAGGAACAAGGAGGTGCATCCACGCAGAGCCTGTGTAACCCTACTAGACAGTACTCTAGGTTCCTAGAACCCCAGAATTTTCTGCCCAAACTTCTGCTCACAGTCCACTGGCTAGACCTCGTTATGTGCCTCCATAGAGATAGAAAGAGAGAGATGTAGAGCCTGACTTCCCAGCAACAACTTCACAGCGCGGAAGGGCAGCATGAATCTTGTGGTCAGTTAATCATCTTAGGCATTCATGGCCTCAAACCCAGGTCAGTTCTATGTCGTGAGGAATCTGTGTCCCACCGGATTGCTACTGTATTGCCTGAATTTGGTCTTCTATGTCTTGTGTGTGCATAAAGGGCCTTATCTGGTCAGGTTGCTCAACAGAGATGGAAACACTAAGGAGTCGCTTTAATGTAGGAGAAAGAACATCGAATGCTCAAATAGATGTCAGCAACTTGGACTTAGTAGATTCGGTGCAATTCTTCATGGGTCCTGAAGTCTTTAATCTGAGAGATAGGGAAGTTAGCTACATGCAGGGACCATAGAAACCATAGCCACAGCCGGACTCTTCATCCATTTTTTTTTATCAGATGGCAATCCCACAGTCTATGATAATTTTGGAAAATTCTTCTGGTCCCTAATACAGCCAGAATACCATTTGCCACTACTATTAATCAGATTTTACATGTCCTTTACCCCATGGTTAGGGCCAAAAGGTTTGGGAGTCAGGCAGTCTTTGGTTTAAATCCCGGCTCTGCCTTTTACTAGCTGTAAGACCTTGAGCAACTCTCTTCACCTCAGTTTCCTCATGTATGAAACAGATCTCAGTACCACCTAATAGTGTTGTTGTGTGAAGATTAAATGAAAGCATCTGCCCTGGTGCTTGATACATGGTAGATGCTCAATACATTTAATTCCCTTTCTCCTATCTGTAGCTGACAGGAGCTAGTTACACTTGCGTATTTATTCTCCTACCATCCATCTAGTGATAGAAATATTCAGTACAAATTCTTTTCCCAGTATCCAGTGTTTATACAGGTACATATTTACGCAAGCTATTTTGACAATTTGAATTAATTTAGTTTTTTAAAGAAGAGCTTTATTGAGATGTAATTCTTGTACCACAAAACTAGCCTTTCCAATTATACATTTCAGTGGATTTTAGTATATTTAATGGTGCAAGCAGCCATCACTGCTATTTAATTTTAGGACATTTTCATCACCCCCAAAAGAAACCCCAAACCCATTACTAGTCACTTCCCACTTTCTCCCACCCCCCTCCCAGCCCTAGGCAACTACTAGTCTACTTTGTCGATATAGATTGGCCTATTCTGGACATTTCATGTAATTTGTAGTCTTTTGGGCTAGGTGCAGTGGCTCATGCCTGTAACCCCAGCACTTTTGCAGGTCGAGGCAGACAGATCACTTGAGGTCAGGGGTTCAAGACCAGCCTGGCCAACATGGTGAAACCCCATCTCTACTGAAAATACAAAAATTAGCCAGGTGTGGTTTCGGGCACCTGTAGTCCCACCTACTCAGGAGGCCGAGGCAGGAGAATCGCTTGAACCTGGGAGGTGGAGGTTGCAGTGAGCTGAGATCGTGCCACTGTACTCTAGCCTATGTGACAGTGAGACTCTGTCTCAAAAAAAAAAAAAAAAGAAAAGTCTTTTGTGTCTGTTTTTTCTTTCACTTAGCATAATGTTTTCAGGTTTCACCCATATTGTAGCATATATCAGCACTTCATTCCCTTTTATTCCTGAAGCATAGTCCATAGTCCATGTATACTACATTTTGTATGTTACATATACTACGTTTTGTTCATTCACTGGTTGATGGTCACCTGGATTATTTCTCCCTTTTAGTTATGAGTAATACTGCTATGAACATTTGTGTACAAATTTTTGTGTGGACATTTGTTTCAAATTCTCTTGGGTATGCACTTAAGAGTGGAATTGCTGGGTCATGTAGTAACTGTATGTTTACACTTTTGAGAAGCTGACAGACCTTCCAAAATAGCTGCACCATTTACTTTCCCATCAGACAGGTAAGAGGGTTCTAATTTCTCCACAACACTTATTAATAGCTGTCTTTTTAATTATTACCATCCTAATGGGTAAAGTGCTATGTTATAGTGGTTTTGATTTGCATTTCCCTGATGGTTAATGATGTTGAGCATCTTTTCATGTATTTATCGGCAGTTTGTAGCTTTTCATTGAGGAAATGTTAATTTAAATCCTTTGCTCATTTTTAATTGGGTTATTTGTCCTTTTATTGAGTTGTAAGAGTTGTTTATAATTTTGAATATAAATATCAGATATATGATTTGAAGTGTTTTTTCCGCTTCTGTGGGTTGTTGTTTTACATTCTTGATGATGTCCTTTGAAGAACAAAAGTTTTAAATTTTTATGAAGTCCAATCTGTTTTTTCCTTTTGTTGTTTGTACTTTTGGTGTCATATCTAAGAAGGTGTTGCTTATCTAAGGTAATGAAGATCTATTCCCAGGTTTTCTTTTAAGAGTGTGTGGTTTTAGCTCTTACATTTAAGTCTCTGATCCAGTCTGTGTTAATTTCTGAATATGGTGTGAGATAGAGATTCTGACTTAACTCTTGTACGTAGATACCAGTTGCCAGACCAAGCACCATTTGTTAAAAAGTTTTTTTTCTCCAATGAATTGACTTGACACTCTAATACAAAACCAGTTGACCACAAATGTGTTTCTTTCTCAGTTCTCAATTCCATTCCATTGATCTATATTTCTATTCTTATCCTGGTATCACATAATATTGATTGCTATAGCTGTGTAGTAAGTTTTGAAATTGGGGAACGTGAGTCCTCCAATTTATTTTTCAGGATTGTTTTGACTATTTTGGATTCCTTGATTTTTCATATGAATTTTAGGATCAGCTTGTCAAGGTCTGCAAAAAAGACAGCTGAGATTTTGGTAGGGGTTGCATTGACTGTGTACATCAAATTGGAGAGTAATGCCATCTTAATATTAAGCCTTTCAATCCATGAACATGGGACATCTTTTTATTTATTTAAGTCTTCTTTAATTTCTTTCAGTGGTGTTTGGTAATTTTCAGTGTACAAATTTTAAACTTTTTTGTTATATTGACTTTTAGTTTCATTTTTCAGATTGTTTCTTGTTAAAGTATACAAATACAATTGATTTTTGTATGTTGTATAAATGTATAATATATAAAAGTACTTTTTTGTTTGTTGGTTGGTTTGTTTTGATGGGGTCTTGCTCTGTTGTTCAGACTGGAGTACAGTGGTGTGATCTTGGCTCACTGCAACCTCCACCTTCCGGGTTCAAAGTGATTCTTCCACCTCTGCCTCCCAAGTAGCTGGGATTACAGGCATGCACCACCATGCCCAGCTAATTTTTGTATTTTTAGTAGAGATGGAGTTTTGCCATGTTGACCAGGCTTGTATAAGTGTGTATTTGTATTTTGTCATGTATCCTACAACCTTTTGAACTCATTTAATAATTTTAATAATTTCTAGAATTTTCTGCATACAAGATCATGTTATCTATAACTACAATTAGTTTTACTTCTTCCTTTCCAATCTAGATGCTTTTAATTTTTTTTTCTTGCCAATTGCCATGGCTAGAACCTCCAGTACAGTGTTGCATAGAAGTAGCAAGAGTGGACATCCTTCTCTTATTACTGGTATTAAAGGAAAAGCCCCCAGTCTTTCACTATTAAGTATGATGTTAGCTGTGGGTTTTTCATAGTTGCTATTTATCAAGTTGAGGACATTTCTTTTTATTCCTAATTTGTAGATTGCTTTTATCATGAAATTGAAGTGGTGTCATTGTCTGGGGTAAATATCCAAGGTTCTTTGTCTCACACCAAGGAAATCAAGGACATGGACATGCAAGGAATGAGGTTAAGAGAGGAGGTTAAATAGGGGAAAGAAAGAGAAAAGCTCTCTCCTGAAGAGAGGGGTCTCGAGCAGGTCTTCTGGTCTGTGGTGAAATGCAGGAGGTTTTATAGATGAGCTTGAGGAAGTGGTGTCTGATTTACATAGCGCATAAAAGATTGGTCAGACCAGGTGTGCCATTTGCATAGCGAGTGAAAAATCTAGCCGCCTCCAACCTATTCTTTTATTATGCTACCTGGCCAGCGCCATGTTGCCTACTTCTTTGTGCACATGGTGACAGAGAAAAGGGAAGATAGAGCCTCCATGCTGAATATACCTGGCTTCCAGGTAGCCCTTTTCTATTGGCACAGCTGCCGGCATTCAGCTGTGCAAGCTTCCAGCTTACTTATCTCTGTTTGCAGCTCAATTTTTCAGGCTGCTCTTTGTTAGAAAGGAAATTACTTTGGGGCTGCTTTTTGTTAAAAGGGAAATTCCACTGATGACTCTGTTGCCCTTACTATCTGCCTAAATAATTTCTAGCTCCTGTATCAAAAGGGTGCTGGATTTTGTTGAATGCTTTTTCTCTGTCTATTGAGATGATCATATGGTTTTTGTCTTTTTATCTTGTCCTTTATTTCACTTGATTGCTTTTTGCATTTCAAACCAAACTTGTTTTTCTGGGATAACTCCTTACTTGATCATGGGATACAGTCATTCTGATATGTGGCTGGATCTGGTTTGCTAGCATTTTGTTGAGTAGCTTGTGCTTATATTTTTAAGAGATATTATAATAAATGTCTTTGTATGCTTTTGGCATCAGAATAATACTGGCCTCACAGAATGAGTTGGGAAGTGTTGCCTCCTGTTCTCATTTTTGGAAGAGTTTGGGAAGGATTGGTGTTAATTCTTCCTAAGTACTTGGTAGAATTCACCAGTGAAGGCATCTGGGTCTGGGCTTTGCTTTGTGGGGAAGAAAGAATGTATTACTGATTCAATGTCTTATAGGTTCTCTTCAGTTTTTTATTTCTCTGTTAGTCAGTTTTGGTAGTTTGTATGTTTTTAGAAATTTTTATGTTTCATTTAAGCTATTGAATTTTTTGGCACACCATTGTTCACAGTATTCTTTCACAATCGTTTTTATTTCTGTAGGGTCTATAGTGATATTTCTTTCGGTGTTATTCCAGATCTTCATAATTTGAGCCTTCTCAATTCTTGGTCAAGCTAAAGTTTTGTCAATGTTGATCTTTTCAAAGAGAGGTTGTCTTTTAACCACAGCATAGCTGAACCTATTCTTAATAAACACGTGAGGAGATAACATACATAATTTTCCAATCTTCTTTCAAAGGCTTCTAACCTACAATTCATTCAAGGGCTATGGCCAGCCCAACTTCAGTATACACCATTCACATTGCCAGTGTGAACATTCCACAAACATTTGTGGAAGCTCTACTATATAGAAGCAGCATTTGCCATGCTGTGGACCTCCAAACTGAGTGGCACATGCTGGATAGTCTCTGTGCTCAGCGTTACAGTCTCGGGTAGAGTTCAGGGGTGGAAGTTGGAGTCAGTCTAGGATAACAGCTAGATAGTACAATGGGATAAGACTGAGGCCACCTAAGTATGGCTGTGTAAGCTATCTACTCCACAACTCTAGGTTCCAGTGACCTAGGCTACTGGCAATATGAATGGTGTATACTGAAGTTGGGCTAGCCGTAGCCCTTGAATAAGTGCTGACACTGGAATATCTGTAAACCAGAAATAAGATTCTAAGCCTCCTCCCCCAGCTGACTGAATACACCTCTTTTCCTGACCAAGGAGATTCCAAAAAAACCTGAAAAACTAGTTCAGGCCATGAGGCAAGTGGGGTGGGGGTTAGATATGCCTCAGTATACTCTCCTCTCTTTGGAATTCAGGTACAACTGGCCAGCATTAACATAAAAACAGAGGTTTTAAGACTGAAAAAAGAGAGCCCGGCATGGTGGCTCACGGCTGTAATCCCAGCACTTTGGGAGGCCGAGGTGGGTGGCCTCGAGGTCAGAAGATCAAGACCATCCTGGCCAACATAGTGAAACCCCGTCTCTACTAAAATACAAAACATTAGCCGGGTGTGGTGGTGCATGCCAGTAGTCCCAGCCACTCGGGAGGCTGAGGCAGGGGAATCGCTTGAACCCAGGAGGCAAAGGTTGCAGTGAGCCAAGATCACACCACTGCATTCCAGCCTGGCAAAAGAGCGAGACTCTGTCTCAAAAAAAAGAAAAAGAAAAAAAAGACTAGCAATAAGATACCAAATTCCAGCCTGACTCTAGTATAGCATCACATGACGGACAGCAGGCCCTGAAAGAAATCAAAATATTTTACCCCAAAATACATTTTTTGACATATTTTGATACAGCCCGTAAAACTGTCTCTTGTAGAAAAAATTTAGATTCTGTAGAGAATCCCCTTCCCTTTCCAGGTCTTTTTCTGATCCTGAAGAGATTAGCTAAGAATATAGCACATTTTAAAGGTCTGAATAGAAAATATTTGCCATCGATTGCCTCTAAGGGCGGCCGTCTATAAGACTTCATCTGTATAGTAACAACCTTGGTCTCTATAACCCTTTATCTTAACCCAGACATTCCTTTCTCTTGATTCTAGGTCTTTAGGTAATAATTCTTTCAACCAATTGCCAATCAGAAAATCTTCACATCCACTTATGACTTGTAAGCCACCTCTTTGAGTTGTCCCATCTGTCCGGACTGAACCAATGTATACCTTATACATATTGACTGATGACTTATGCCTCTCTAAAATGTATAAAACCAAGCTATAACCCAACCACCTTGGGCACATGTGGTCACGAGTTCATGGTCCTCACATTTGGCTCAGAGTAAATCTCTTCAAATATTTTACAGAGCTTGGCTTTTTTCATCAACAATGCCTACAGGGATCTGGAGACATAAATGAGAGGGCCGTTATTTCTGGCTGTTGGGGGCAGGGCAAGGGAGAGAGAAATATCAATATTTATTCCATCCATCTCTCCTCCATACCTTCATTCTGCACCTCTCTCTTCTTTGGCAAAATTTCCTACTTTTTGAAAGAGCATCATAATTTCTAAAATGATTCTTGGCCCCACGCTTCTTTGACATGCCTAGGACTTGGCAGACTCACAGGAAAATGAGGTCATTTTACACAAACCTTGTAATGATTGAAACCTGTGCTTTCTTTGGAGCGCAGCAAGACGGAGAGAGAAGAGGGAAGTAACCTGGGACATAATTAAATCAGCCCAAAGATCCGAGCTAGGAACTCTTCTCACTTGAAGAGGTGTAACAGACAAGGGCCTTTTACTCCTGCGAGTGGGTTTCACACCATTGATGCTAACACTTGTCACCTGTAGGCTAGAAGGATGGCTGGGCCTCCCACTCTTCTCAGCTGCTTTGCACATAAAATTTGAGTGATGTTATTTTAGAAAGGCATTTAACGCTGATGCTGAAAGACTGCTCTGCAGTGGCTCACACATACCTGGGACCAGGGCCGGTGCCTGTCCATCACAGTCAAAAGGGCAATCAGTGTTGTCTGAGTAACACTAGCTGCCCAGGGAATAAACTTGAGAGAAAGCGGTTCTCCTCTTGACCTCTAGAGCTGCCAATTCACATTCTAGCAGGGCAGCCGGCAGATTAACAGCTGCAGGTTTTCTCCCCACCTCCACTCCTGAGATCTGTAAAGCCACCTTCTGCCAGGGATGCCTTGGAGAAGTAGGTTTTCCCAGCACTGCACAATAGTCTGTGCACATACAACAAACTGCTTTTTTATTTTTTTATTTTTTATTTATTTTTATTTTTATTTTTTTTTTGAGACGGAGTCTCGCCTGTCGCCCGGGCTGGAGTGCAGTGGCCGGATCTCAGCTCACTGCAAGCTCCGCCTCCCGGGTTCATGCCATTCTCCTGCCTCAGCCTCCCGAGTAGCTGGGACTACAAGCGCCGCCACCTCGCCCGGCTAGCTTTTTGTATTTTTTAGTAGAGACGGGGTTTCACCGTGTTAGCCAGGATGGTCTCGAACTCCTGACCTCGTGATCCGCCCGTCTCGGCCTCCCAAAGTGCTGGGATTACAGGCTTGAGCCACCGCGCCCGGCTGCTTTTTTATTTTTAAAAGAAAAAGGAAAAGAAATTTCCCTGAGGTTCTAATCCTTCTCTCTATGAAGCCTGTCTTTCTAGTGCTGTTTGTAAAAGGAGGTTTCATGAGTTGAGGTTGATGTTTGCTGCAAGGATACAAAATTAAGACATCTTTTTGGTCTGTTCACAGCTCTTCTATGGCAGAGGTTCAGAGGTCTGCTGACCAAACGCAAACGGAGGAGGAGAGTAGGGGGCTAAGTGTGGGCTGCTGGAAAGGACTAATGATACCAGAGTCTGGCTGTGCTCTGCCTCTGCAGGGTAACAGCTCCCAGGTCCTTGGCCAGATCACAGAACTTCTCTGCTTTAACTTTTTTTTGTCTGTTTACATGGGAGCAAGGTTTACCTACCCCTTGGGTCCAAGATAAATAGATAAGTATGTGTGGGTACTTCAAAAGCTAAAAGTGCAATAGCATTATGAAGGGTTATTGTTATTTTGCTGAATAGTCAATTGGATTGTTGGATTGTTCTTCCTTATGAGCACTAACACTATTCAGCAAGTCCAAGGAATTCATCCCACTAATGCATATTTAGAACCTACTAAGTGCTGGGAATTGATTCTGCCAGTTGGAATTCAGGCTTGACATATATATACACATACATGCATGCACACACATGTGCATACACACACACACACACACACACACACACCTGCTTGCAGCTAGGGTGCACTGAGATAAGGCAGAGAGATCACCTCAGCCTGCACAGCTAGCACCGCAGGCAGATGGCTGCCTTGCAGATAAAAGGGTTTAGTGCCATAAACACGTGCACCCTAAGGACCTTGGAAGGTGGTTGGTGTGGCTCAGTGGGGAAAGGAGAGAGCCTAGACTCAGTCAGACCTGGGTTTGAGTCCCAACCCAGTCAGTTATTAATTTTATTAACTGTATTACCTTCAGCAAGACTGAGTCTCAGATTCTCTGCTTATATAGTTACCCCCACCTCCAAGTGCTTTTGCGAGGATTAAATGAGATCAGCATGGTGGAGTCCCCAGCGGAGAAGGTGCTCCTTCAGGGCAGACTCCTTCGCCTGCCTGGACAGCTTATCAGTCTTGTTTAGGAAGAGTGGAAGTCGAGCATTCATTCACTCCATAAATATGCATGGAGCACCTACTATGTGCCAGACTGTTCTAGATGTGGGAACATAGCAGTGGGCAAGGCCAGGGAGGTCCATGTCTCCTGGAGCTCACATCTACCCTCATGCTTCTTATCACAGGGATTGTTTAGAGGACACAAAGGACCTTGAAATCCCAAAGAAGGATATTGACTTGGCTCTGTTCTTCTGACATGGAATAATTGGTTGTGTTTTTACAGACACTGCCTTATTTTAACTGCTGTCTGACATCTGGTAAAGAATTAAGTCATGACTTAGATTTTAATCTGTTCTCAGTATTTGCTTTCCAGTTGAAATGGTGGCTGTCAAGTTGCCCCAAATAGAAAGCTTGTGAGGGTCCCACAGACAGAGGGGCACATGCTACAGAATGTGCGTCATCTGCAGCTGCCAGCATGGGGAATTAGGAAGCGCATTGCCCAAGGGGCTTGGCCATATGCTTTACTGAGAGCCCAGTGGCAGCGCTGGACCCCGAGGTGGGACACAGATGGCACAAGACCTGGGTTTCCATCATGACTCTGCTGTGTGCTGGCCCATTGACCTTGGATAACTCCAGCTCTTTGCACCACAGTGGCCTCATCTCCCATTGAGACTGTCATTGGTTCCACTGTCCTCTGGTTTTTATAAGGACCAAATAAACTAACAAGAAGTTTCTTTACAATAAACACACACATGCAGAAATGCAACATTTGACAACAATTATATTCTCTCATTTAAGGACCATCTCACTGTCTGTATCTTGATATTGTCATCATCCTCTTCATGCTCATTTTTACTTGAGCCATTAGTTTTCCCTGGTAGAGAAAATGAAACCTGTTGTCAGTTACAAAGCTGTGTCTCTGGACCTGAATTTAGCTGGGTGCATTTGTGACTATAAAAACAAGGAGGGTAGGGGGAGACAAAGAAAATATGTGTGGGGACAGGGAGGAGGCAGGCATGCAGGTTTTGCTGGTGTTATAGACAGACCATGAGACCTCCTCACACCAGACTGAGGCGGGACCAGCAGGCCCAGAATAAGTCCACCTGCCCAGGATAAGTCTCGGTGTTTGCACCATCAGCAAGGCCTGGAGGTTGGGTGCAATGACCCTATTGACTGTGTCCTTCATCATCCAAGGCAGCCGCCAGGTGTGGTTGTCCTTGCACGCTTGGAACCTGACCTTCAGCTGGAGCCTCAGCAGCCACAGTGGTGCTAGCCTGGGAGTGGGAATGGGGTGGGCACTGGGGGTTGTGTCTTCCTCCAGGGCTCCTGGTACCCTAAAGAGAGGGCGGATCCTGTAGCATTTAACATTATTACAGTTCAGCCAGGGCCTTCCATGCCAGAAGCTGGCTCTGCTTCTATGCTCTGGTGCAAAGTGGGTGCAGATCTGGAACTCCTGCCTCTTCTGTGAGGGACCCACGGGGTGGGACTCTCTGATCTGAGAGCAACAGACGTAGAGGCTGCTGAGTGGCGAGGGAGGCAACCAGCCCGGAACAGCAGCGACTGTGTCACGGGCGGGAAGAAATAAAAAAGAAGGAAACGAACATTTGAGTGAGATTGCACCATGCACTTACACTAGGGGCTCACAGCTGGTTTGCTGGGGCTCACATCTGGCTCTGCTGCTCCCTTCCTGTGGGATCACTTACCTCTCTGGGTTTGTTTTCCTCATCTGAAAATTCGGGATGATCCCCGTGGGTGATTTTTGGTTGCAGGCGTTAGAAACAGACTGGTTCACTTAAACAAAGGGGAACTTATGAACTGGATACAGGTGGCTCTCTGCATGAAGGGAAGGGCTTCAGAAACGGGGCTCAGAAACCTCAGGCTCCAGAGTTACTCCAGGGGTACCAGAAGCCAGACCTGGACCAAGGTCATTTGGGAGCTCTCTACAAAGAGTGGGGATGAATCAGGTCCTCTGAAGAATCCAAACTCTGGGGACAGCCTGTATTAGTCCATTCACTCTGCTGATAATGACACACCCAAGACTAGGTAATTTATAAAGAAAAAGAGGTTTTTCTTTTCATGGACTCACAGTTCCATGTGGCTGGGGAGGCCTCAAAATCATGGTGGAAGGTGAAAGGCACGTCTTACATGGTGGCAGACAAGAGAGAAAATGAAAACCAAGTGAAAGGGGTTTCCCTTATAAAACCATTAGATCTCATGAGAGTTATTCACTACCACGAGAACAGTATGGGGGAGCTGCCCCCATGATTTAGTGATCTCCCACTGGGTCCCTCCCACAACACACACGAATTATGGGAGCTACAATTCAAGATGAGATTTGGGTGGGGACACAGCCAAACCATATTACAGCCTGACTGGACTTTTGGGGTCAAAGGGCCACTCACTGACTGAGAAAGGATGTGAGACGGTCCTACCAAGACCACACACAACAGGACAGAGTTTGTTTCCCAGAACAGAGCTGGGGTACAGTCCAAGAGAAAATGCCAGTGGCTGCAGGAGGCTGGAAAGATCACAAAATCCACAGCAGAGGACAGTAATTCCTGCTAGGTAGGGCCATTGTGAGGCGGATATGAGATCAAGCAGTATAGCACTTAGCACAGCACCTTGTCCTTACTGAGGAATCAGCAACATTCAGCTGCCCTTACAGTTACTTACCTTAACCTTCAACAACTCTGAAATATCTTGATTCTCCATTGTGAACCCGGGACTCCAACTGGTGAAAAGCATTGCCCAGGGTTGCTCCAGTGTCAAGCAAGATTCTGACCCCAGTGTTGCCTTCAGAGCCAGCTACGTACATTGCAGAGCTGGGTATACAATGCAAATAAAGGACCTCTTCTTTAAGAAGCAGGAAAAATTACTGTTCATTAAAATGTAAAGCTGTTTCCTTCTTCCAGTGTCTCTTTCTCAACTGCCTTGGTGTGTTTTTAATTTGCTACTTAATGTCATTCAAAGTAAAGAAAAATTAAAATGTAAAATTATTAGCATGAATTTTACTCTCCTTTTTATTATGCAATGCTGGTTTTATTTTTTTATTTTTATTTTTTGAGACAGAGTCTTGCTCTGTCGCTCAGGCTGGAGTGCAGTGGCGCCGTCTTGGCTCACTGCAATCTCTGCCTCCCAGGTTCAAGCAATTCACCTGTCTTAGCCTCCCAGGTAGCTGGGATTACAGGCGAGCACCACCACACCTGGCTAATTTTTGTATTTTTCATAGAGACGGGGTTTCACCATGTTGACCAGGCTGGTCTTGAGCTCCTGACCTCAGGTGATCCGCCCACCTCGGCCTCCCAGCTATTGAAAAGATATTTGCCACTTTTTAAGCAAATGAAATTGATAGAGACAATAACCTTTCTCTTCACCAGTTTCAGTATTTTCACTTTAAAGAAAGAGCCATTGTAGTAGAGAACAGGAAATAGGATTTGACCCGCAAGTATTTCAGTTTACCAACTCTGCATCAGGGAAACTTCTTGGGTAACACCATCCCCACTTAGAAGCTTGTGGGAGTTGGAAATCTCCCTCAGGAGTTGGAGAGTCTTTGTTTGCCTGGCAGAAATAGGACCTCTCCAAGTCTGCAAGAAGCCCTTGCTGGTCAAGGAGCCCGGTGGGAGGTGGGCTGCTTCAGGCTGGGGGCAGCTGAGAAGTCAGCTGGTGCATTGCCTTTTAGGATGGGGAGGCATCTCATAAACTTCCTCCCCTCTGCCCACACAGAAATACTATATAGTTTGCAATTAAAGCCAGGCTTCCATTGATACTGGAAAAAAAGGGGGCTTGATCCAGACCCCCAGAGAGGGTTCTTGGATCTCATGAAGGAAGGAATTCAAGGTGAGCTGCAAAGTGCAGTGAAATAAGCAAATTTATTAAAAGCTACTCCATTACAGAGTAGGGTGTCCTCAGAGAGCAAGCAGAGGCATGTACCATCTTTGTTTTAAGTTTTTCTTATATAGAGGTCCTAACTATGTGAAGACTAAACTAAGCTGTGACTACATGAGGGTGAGCAGACTGCATGACAAAATTTATTATTCTATTGACTTAAACAACACTATCTTTGACATTATCATATGTGAGTATATCAAAGCATAACTACAATGATCTTGAAAGCATATATTGTTATGGGTATGGGGACATCTGGACTTTCTGTTGTTGTAGGAGTTTGACCTTGCAGGCATTACCAAGCTGCTGCCTTAGCTGTAAACATCCTATGACCATGGGTTGTGACTGGCAAGGATTGGGCCTTGCTAGTTTTAAGATGAAGTTAATTTTAAAATGGCGCCACTCTGGCTCTCCTAGGCTCCTGCTTCCCTAATACCATGCTCCTTTCCTTTTGTTCTAAAATGTGTGTGGAGCCCAGAATGCCCTGAATTCTCCACGGGCTGGATCTGTCTGCTGAATGTTCCAGGGACAGGTCTGTGCAGCTCAACTGCTGCAGCAACAGAATAAATATTTTGAGAGCTCCAATTTGGAACCAGCTGCAGTGAAATCGCTTCTTTCTGGCTTGGGTCAGAAAGTTAGAGAAGAAAACCCACTCTCATACCAACTTGTCTGCACCTGTTGCTCAGGCCCTTGAAGCCCGTATGCCCCTGGTGGGCTACTGGGCTGGACCAAGTGCTGTGCATGGTCTGTCTAATGAAGCACTGAAGTGCTGCCTGCCAACCCTGTCCCTTGGGGACCAGCAGCACACAGGGCACTCTCATTATGCTTCTGTGGTAAGAGCTGGTGCCTGGCCAGCCTTCTGAGCACAGGTGCCACCAGCAAAATTCCCTTTCCTTACAGTTGCTCCACCACTCCAGGTCAGGGAAAGACCCGGGCTGATGAGACCCACTCACTACTCCTAAAACAACGGCAAGGGAAGGCACCATTGACTGTGCCTGTATCCTGACCCCTCCTGTCCCCACCCACAGCACACACAGTCCTGCTGGTAAGGTCCAGCACAGGGGCCTGGGGGACCTCAGTGGGGACTGGGGGACCGCACTGGCGTCAGTGAGTTGGAGTGAGGAATCTGTCAAGTGTAGCAACCGCAGCAGAGGACAATGGAACTGGCACCTTTGCGTGACAGGGTGTTTGCTCACATTCCAACTCCTCCAGAAAGCCTTCCTTGACTTCTCCAGACAAGAGGGATTGCTCCTTCTTGGCAACTCTTACAGTACAGATAATCTGCACTATAAAATGTGCCCATGGTTAGGAACACAATCTGCAGGCCTCAAATCCCAGCTCTTCCATTCACCAGGTGTATGACTTTCGGCAAGTTACTTAACTTCTCCATATCTCATTCCTTTACTTATAAAAAAAATAAATAGAATAGTGACAATGCCAATTGGACAGGGGAAGGAAGAACATGATTTAATATACATACATTGCTTAGAGCAGTGTCTGGCACAAAACGAGTCCTCCACAAGAGGCTACTATTATAATCATACAACTATTTTTTTAATGGTACAGGATCCATAACAAAAAGTTTATCAATTTAACTGTTTTGAGTTACAATCAGTGGCATTAAGTACATTCACCTTGTTGTGCAACCATCACCACCATCCATCTTCAGAACTTTTTCATCATCTCAAACTGAAGTGCTGTCACTCATTAAACAATAACTTCTGTCAGGCCCTGGTAACCACTATTCTACTTTCTTTTAATTAACATAACTTTTGGTTATAAAGTGTCTTTTTTAAATTTAACAAATATATTTATTGAACAGCCACTTTGCACCAGGAACTGGAGTAGAATCTAGGGACAGACTGGTCATCAAGACAGGGTTTAGGACAGTACAGAGCTTTCCTAATAGGCGTTTGAGATTGACAAGAAACAAACACACAAGACAATCTCAGACAGTGATGCATGTTACTGTTGAGAAAAACTACCAAAACAACAACAACAAAAAAACATGACATGTCCTTTCAAATCATATGGGGGCTTTGTTTTAGTAGGACTACCCAAAGATTATTTAATTTTCTAGAATATTTGCTTGACATACCTATTTACTATCTGATCAGGGTCTAGACACTTGGAAGTGACCTGTTAACTTGTAGATTTCTAGCACATGGAAAAGATAATCCAAAAGGTTATGGTTTTGTTATCCTGTAGGACAGTAAGAACTTTTATATCTAACCTAGCAATCTTCTAACATGTTTTCTCTTTAATGTCTCTAAACACCCAGTTTCTCAAATGCTTTTGGAACCAACGTTAAGTAATCTTACTAGTTCCTGCGTTAATCAGTTAACAAATCTTTGAGATGTGTTTATTCTATTTTTGTATGAGAGCTGTGTCTTTAACTTTTGAAAATTATACTTTGCCACTCTAAGGAACGGAAGTCAGGACAAAGGGATAGAGTGGCTGGAGCTGGTATGACAGCGTTTGAGACAGGGTGCTGAGGGAAGACGTCTTTGAGTAGGAACTTGGATGATGAGAAGGAAACAGACACCCCAGCTTCTGGGAGAAGAGCCTTCCCAGCAGAAGGAATGGACAGGAAGGGCCAGGGTGCTCCTGGGACTGTGAAGAGACCCATGTGACCAGGGCAGCAGGCCAGGAGAGTGGGGCTAGACTGGGTCAGATCCTGAGGAGCCCTGTAGCCTGTGCCGGGCCGGGGCTGGGGTGGTCAAGTCCAACTTGAAACTGATGTTGAAGAATAGGCTCTATCTTCATGACAGGCACGTGTCCTCAGGCCACTCTTCCTATCTCATTGACTCCCCTCCTTCTCCCCATCCCATTTAGTTCAGTGAAGCCAACTGATGCTGGTTCATCTTGGCTGTGTACATCAAACTGCTCCAAACCTGAAGCCAATTTCTTCAGCATCAGACCTTGCACTCAGCCCTGCCTGTGAGACTTTGGGGATGGGGAAGGGGGGCCCAGCACTGGACTGGCTGCTCAGGAACCCAATGTGGGACTTTAGTGGCTGCCTGTGAAATTCCATGGGGGGCCCAACAGTCGTCCGTGGCCATTTGTGTGTTGGGCTGTCAGGCGACCCAGTCCTGGCACCTCCTCAGAGGAGCCGCAACTGAGCAAGGACCTCTTGCTAAAACGCGAGTGATTTCTTCTAGTTCTACAACCCTCTAAGGTTTCCCTGAACAACCCAACCTGCCCTTCCAATCCCCCCTCCTGCACAGAATTGAGTCCTCAGGGCAGCCCTACTGAACAGCGCCCTCTAGTGAAATTTTGTGTTCCTGTTGTAACCCCTGAAGACAGGAATTGCTGCAGCCACCAAGGAGAGGGGCTTTTCTGCAAAAGGCAGAACCCACCCTATTCTTTCAAAACTCTGTTGTGCTCCTACTGTGTCCCAGGCACTATCAGCCACTGTAAAGTGCTGGCAGCAGTGTGAGAGCAGGGGCCACGTCTGTCTTGGGCACCACTGGGCCTCAGGACATATTTCCCAGCATCTACTGGATATTCTGTAAGTATTGCACTAGTGAACAAATAAACAAAAATAAGATGCAGTACCTAAGTGTGGGGACTGCTCAGTGTTACTTCAGAGCACAGGGATGAGCAGGAGTTGATTTATGTCTTTTTAATGAAGCTCAACCTAATGGGCAGCTGTGTATAGTATTAAGCACAAGAATTCTGGCATCGGACTGCCTGGGTTCAATTCCTGGCTCTGCCACTTATTAACTCTGTGACCTTGGGCAAGTTACTTAATCTCTCTGTGCCTTATTTTCTCAGAAATGGGGAAACCTCATAGTATTGTCATGAGGATTCAAATAGTTAAAGTTGGCAAAGCACTTGAGAAAGTGCCTTGCACATTCTATGTACAGTGGCAGATTTTGTTAAATAAGGGAAGACTTGCTAAAAACTAGAGTGATGTCCAACAATAAGTGGTTGCCTAATAAGGTGCTGAACTGCCCACAACCAGAGGTATGGGCAGATGTATTAGCTCTTCCAGACAATTAATAATATCTATTATCTATTGAACACTTAATATTGTCCAGCATTGTGCTAAGCACCTTACATTTATTATCCTATTTTGTCTTTACAATAACTCCATGTTACTATCACCACTTGACACAGGAAACAGGCTTTGTGATGGCCTGAGATCCCTCTGTTTGAATGACAGATCTGGGATTCTATGGATTCTGAAGTGAGTTGTGCTCAGAATTCAGAGAACACTTGGGTGTCTGAGGTCACGTAGGGCATGGGAATCATGGGGAAAAGGCAGGTAAGCAATCCGTGGGCTGGAGGGAGGAGACTCCGGGGACAGCCAGAGCCCAGGGCTTAGTGATAAGGAACCCTTTGTGCTGGTGTTCAAGGACAAAGAGTGGGTGGGGACTAGAAGGTGGAGAGTTTTTGCAGCAATCAATCAATCAACAAACCAGCCAACCAGCCCACCAAGCCAGAGACACACTGTATATTTGGTAATGAATGGAAGGAAGGTGTTGGGAGGTCGCTCCATAGGCCCCCGCTGCAAGACACCGTTATGGCTGGTCAGGGCCACTCTTCATAGCAAGATAGTGTCCGCTGGGGGAGAAAGAGACAGACAGAAAGTACTGCAGAAGGAGGGGGCAGCAGGTAGATGGGATAGAAGATACAGGTAGGGGCCTCTCCTTGGGAAAGAGGGGACAAACTTTCCACAGTAATAGCAGGATAGAGGAGAGGAGTATGGATACATATTTAGGAGCAAAGAAGAAAACCAAGGGGGTTCTGCCTTTGTCTTTACTGTAAAAAAGGAACTGAGATAATCTGTTCAAGGGTTGAGGAAGTGAGTTTTGGGACTTGTGAAAGGCAAAGTTTGGAATAAACCTGAGGAGGTGTGCTAGGAGAGCAAGCAGGGAAGAGGAATCTTGTTAACCTGCAGGAGGCCCTGCTGGAGACAGAAGGCAGGAAATTGGGCTGAGTCAGGGGTGACCATTCGTAGTATGCAGAAGAGGCCACTGCTAGGCCATACTCACTGCTATCCAGCCCTCTGTTTTTCCCACAAGGGCCCAAGCTCTGGGGCTATGGAAGCTGTCCCATCCACCTAAGAGTAATCCTTCTTTCTTGACCAGCCTCCCGGAAACTCTCAGGGTCCATGAGAGCCACTTCTCTCAAGGACCCTCCTGCAGCTCCAGGCAGCATCAGGAAACAATTGCAGTGGAAACTCCAGACAAATCTTTCTGCCACCCCCATGTGGGATCTGTAGCTCTAGCACCTTCTTCCCTATTGTCTGTGAGGCAGGATGGCCCTCCGTAAAACTGTGAAAGGGTGAGGTATGTCTTCGGCCTGTAAGCAGCCCTCTCCTATAGGCCCCTAGAGGTGGGTTCTCTTCCAACAGCTACAGCGCTGTTGTGGCTTAAAGGTTTAGAGCAGCCTCTACCCATCTTGCATATCCTATTCCCTCTCCACACTGACTCTGAAAAACACCAGTGGCCCGAGAGGAACATGGCTGGAAAGTCCACGCGGTTTCCTTAGGTATGTGGGACACCTCACTGCTAAAGCGTTTCCCACAATCATTTCACAGGCCTCTAAGTGGGCATCCGATGAGCGTGACTTCATTTTCCAGGTGCGAAGGCTGTCTCTCTCAGGTTCCGCATGGTCGGCTAGAGGCAGCGGGCCTTCTGAGCAGCTGTCTCGCTATCAAGGCAAGTAGTATCTGTTTTTGTGGTGTGTTCACCACCACCCCCCTACCCTGAGGGCCCCTCTCATCATTACCCTTACTGTGGAGGGCCAGGTGGTTCGGGGCAGGGATGGCAAACTCTTGAAACACACGTCTTGTCATGTCCTAACCCGGCACCAAGGGCAGACCGCAATAATATATCGTGCCTCATTGCTCAACACAGAGCTCCAGGCAGCATCAGGAAACAATTGCGGTGGGAACTCTAGACAAATCTTTCTGCCACCCCCATGTGGGATCTGTAGCTCTAGCACCTTCTTCCCTATTGTCTGTGAGGCAGGATGTGGCCTTCCGTAAAACAGTGAAAGGGTGAGGTATGTCTTTGGCCTGTAAGCAACTCTCTCCTGTAGGCCCCTAGAGGTGGATTCTCTTCCAACAGTCATTCCTGCTCTGTCCCACTCCCCTCCTCAGGGGCCTGAGGAGCTGAGCAGCTACTCTAGTCACTGACTGGTCATAATGAGGAGAGCGGTGGGTTGGCATCACACCTGCATCTCTGCAACACTGTGGCTCTGAGGCTGTGTTCTCCTCCATGCGGGATACTGATTACACCTACTCGCGGGTCCTTAGCTCGCGAATAAGGATCAGAATGGACGTGAGGTCCTGTATTTGTAAGGTTTTTAAATTGCAGTGATCTCTGGCCTCCTAAGAAAGCCTCACTTCTAATCGCCAGCACCAACCCTCCCAGGTATTTTAACAGGGCACAATTTTTGAATCTGGAAGGAGTAATTCTGATGGTGGATGGGTAAAATTGTGGAGCTCTTTGGGCTAAACCCGGCCTTGTGGCACCCTTCGAATACTACCTCATGCTGCGGCGGAACTTACATTTGCACGATGCTTCCTAGTTGATAAAGGGGTTGTCACTTTAGTTCAAGATCCCTCTGTTGCTATTCTAGTGGCATCGACTTGCTATTCCAGTGAGGCTTTGTGACTTTCCTACCTGGTAGAGACTACAAATCCCTCTCTCTCATTCATTCTTTCTTCCTTCCTTTCTTTTTTTAAACCATGGGATCATGACGAAGGGTGGCTGGCTGGGCAGGGAATCTGGTGGAAAAAGGGCAGCCTAGGCTGAGAACACCCAAGCCGGGAGCATCGCCCCCACCTCTGTCACCAGGGCAGAGAAAGAACAGCCAAGCTGAACTGAGGGTTATTTTTAGTCTCAAAGACGCAGCCTTTGAGAACAAACAGCCTAGGAGGACCTGCCAAATGAGCGTGGCCCCGGAGGAGGTGTCAGCATGCAGCTGCTTCACGTTGCCCCAGTCCCTCCGGAAACCAGAGCTGGGGCAGTGTGTGTGTTTCCTCAGGCTGACTTGCAGGGCACCCCGAGTGCTACAGGGTCCTGTGAGGACAGCGTGAGAGCCCCACGCACCATGACCTTTAAAACCAGCCTGGGCTTAACCTGAACGGGCTCCCTCCAACACCCACCCACAAGAGGAGCCAACTTTGCAAGGGCCCCGCCTGCCTCATTTGGTCCCATGCTCCTGCCTGTGGCCCCTCCCGCTGCCTTCGTTACCACCCCAGCCCCAGACTGCTGGGGGACACCTTAGAATATCGTTTTCTTCTTCCTTTCTTGTTTCCTCTCCTAACTTTTCTTCCTTTACTCTCTGTAACACAGGTAATCCATATTCATGGTGGAACAAATTCAAAAATTGAGATAAGCGAAAAAGAACAATCCCGATGACCAGCCCTGCCCCAGCCACTGTGAGTGGGCGGAGACTGGCACTTGCTAATGTTTGGTGGATGTTTTTCCGGACTTTTTTCTATGCATACTTACTTATAAGGCACTTATTTTTTTTTCAAAAGCATGGAATCCCACCCGCGGCCTGGCACTGAGGAGCCAGGACAGCCACTCATTCAGGAAGGGCCTCCACCAGTTTGGATGATGACTGTTATCTCCCAGTAATGACCTGCAGCTCTGTGCAGGGGGCTGTTAGGACATGACATTTCAAAACAGAATTGTTCTGAAATAATTTTACTTGGCTACAAAGAACAAATAGCAAGAGTGATGCCAGTCCGAGGTAGGATAGGCAGCTGCTGGGCAGATGAAGTATTTTTTGTGTAAGGTAGTGATGATCTCTATGGAAGGTTACAGTTTTTGCTTGAGCACAGTGCCTGGTCTCTGTATTGCATGGCAGTGTTTGATAAAGGCAACTTTCTTCTTCATCCTCACCTGTCCCAGCAGGAATCATTTTGCCTGTGTCAGGCTTTTATTCAGGGGTCACCTGATTCAGAACCAACCCCCACCTCCCCACCCAGTGTACTGGCTAAGAAGACAGACTCTCAAGTAAGAAGGCTTGAGTTCAAATCCTAGCCCTGCCTCTAAATAACTGTGTGAAATTGGGCAAGTGGTTTAGCTTGCTTGTGTCAAATTCCCTCATTTGAAAAACAGGGATGAAGATAGAAGATACAGCTGGGGCTTGGCGTGAGAATTCAGTGAAATGAAACAGGTAGAGCACTCAGAAGACAGCATAGCACATAGCGAGTGCCCACTAATTCATTCTTCTTCTGCTATTATTGTTTTTTCAACTCTTATGAAATGGTTCCTGTGTTAAAGGCACTTGCCTGGATTCCAGTATGATTTAGGGCAAATTGGTGAACTTACCTCTTTCTTACTTCAGATAGGAGCTCAAGGCAGTTGGGGAATGAGATGAGGGATAATTTCAGGTGCTTGGATATCAGGAGATTGAATAAGTTTGCATTATGGGGTCACTGGAGCTTGTTGACACATTGGGAAAATGTTAAGAGCCATGTTACTTTAATTGGGACTCTCATAAACACACCACTCCCGTTGCTGAAGGTGGATCTTGAGTACATCAGGGTCCAACATGCTATTCATGCTACTTTTGTGTATGTGTGAAAGCTTCCGTAATACAACGTTTTTATACATGTATAGGTATGTGTGTCCTGAAAAAAAACTACAAGCACTCTATTTTACTTTCATACTTTTACCAAATTGTTTTAATATACATTTTATACAATGCTCATGAATCTTTTTTGTTAAGACGACAAAAGCACTAAAAATGCATCCTCGTTGGACGTACTGGTGTTGAGAGAAGCCACAGGTGGTCTGTTACAAGGTTTTCACTCTGGCGATCACATTTTATTGCACTGATGACATGCAGAATTCCTTAGCTGACAGGTGATGGGGACAAAGAGCAGACACCTCACTGGTGCCTGGTGCCAGGCTGCCTGCTCCCTTTGCCCTTCCTCCCAGTCTTGGCTTCCAGCCCTTGTTTCAGGTCATACATCTCCCATCTATGTCAATGCCCAGCACATGGTGTGCCCCATTAAAACTCTGAGAACAGAAGAGGTGGAGGTTAGAGACATTCATCCAGATTAAGCACAGAACTTTCCACCTCAAGACTGGGGTCATTGACATCTGTCCCCTCCCTCTTCCAGGCCAGCCTCACCACCTCTTTCTCTTTGGTCCTGGCAATCCCTCCAGACTTTTGGCAACAACATAGAGGTCACATTCTTGTTACTACGTAGGCCTGAATTCACCTTCTTTTTAGTGATCGGTCATTCAGATGTTTGGCCTGGGTTTGTTGCTACCACTATTATTATTAGGAATAATTGTAGCTGTCGATTATTGAGTGGTTATTGGGTGCCAGATGCCATACATCCATAGGCATGGTCTCATTTAATCCATACAACAGCCGTGAGGGAAGTACTGTTACTCCATTTCACAGATGAGGAAATTGAAGCTTGCAAAGGTTGAGTGTTACGGCCATAGAGCTAATAAATGGAAATTGTAATTCCAGGCTTAAGCTAATAAATGGAAATTGTAATTCCAGGCTTATTTATTCCGAAGCTCATGCTCTTCACATCTTGCTTATTTGTGATTCTTTTTCCATCTGTGGAAAGAGGAGGGGGGTGTAAAAGAATGGCTTTCACTAGACCTACAGTTCTGTTGTGGTTTTGTATGTGCATGGTAAATGGAGACTACCATAATGTGGACACCCTTGCTGTCTAGGCTCTAGTGTCTTATAAAAGGGCTCTAAGGTGTACGTGTGTGTGTGGGTGTGCGTGTGTGTGGGTGTGTGTGTGTGTGTGTGAGCGTGCGCGCACACACTTCTAAATGTAAAGAGAGGGCCATCCAGAGGTAGAGGGCTGTCAGGTAAGAAAATGACTCCGGAATTCATACCCGGGTTCTGCCTCAGCTCTGACACTCATCAGCTTGTTATCTTAAGCAACCCGCTTCTCCTCCCTGTGCCTCGGTTTCCTTATTTGTAGAAGAGGAATAACAAAGCCTAGGTTACTGTTAAGTACATTAAGTGAGATCAGTGGAAAGTGTCCAGAGGAGTACCCAACCAAAGTTGGCACTCAAAAGTAAGGGTGTTCCTGTCCCACATTCCCCAGCACAGGAGGGTTTCCCAAAGCAGCGCTGGGAAGAGAGAGAAGTGTGAGCCTTTGCCTGGATGCGTGGGCAAAGATGCAGTTTAGGGGAGGAGGGTACTCCGCAAACCCCAGCAATGTTTCCACTGGGCACTGCTGGGTTGTATGTTGGGAGCTTTGGAGTGAGGTTTGGGCCCCACCCCGCCTTGGTCTCCCCAGCTGCTCGGGAGGGTGCAGGTCTGCTCCCCACACACACCCTCCCTTCTGCTTTCTTCCCCACGCATCTCAACCTAACCAAAGTTCACGCCCAGCCCTTGCTTTCATTCCTGACTGCCACTCAGGCCACAGCCACGAGGGGCAGGAGCCACACTGGGCGGGGCTGCAGGTGGTCTGCAGGTCCCAGAGAGCAGTTCTGGACTGAAGAGTTAGCCAACCCCTGTTGTGAACCTCCTACTCTTAGAAAACAAGGACTCCAAAAGCATTCCTGTCCCCTCTCCCGACCACAGACAGACAAAGCGACCCACACAGACTTAGACACACACACATAGGCACACAGACACATAGAGACACAGACCCCCACCGCAAAACATGTACAGATATGCAAAGACACACACAGCCACATAGAGACAGACACACACAGAAATATGAACAGAGACAGACATATACACACATGGACCCACGCACACAGAAACATGTACAGATATACAAAGACATGCAGAGATGCCCAGACACAGACACACAGAAATACCCAGACACATAGAGACACAGAGGCACATGCACAGACGCAGACACACACGGAGACACTATGACATGCGAACAATGTGTGCACGCACACACAGGTTCCCTCCCACCCGGCAGGCGCTGCCCTCTGCCCCGTGGCCCCCACCCCTGCAGCTCTTCCTCTTTGGTCTAATAAGGGTAGGTGAGAAAGCATTGTGAAATTCCAGAGATATTTCCCAGCTCCCCACATGCTCCTCCTGTGGTGCGTCCAGTTGAATGTTCAGCTCTGGGCAAGTGTCCAGGGCCCTGGGCCCCAAGGCTGAGTCATGTAGATGAAGATTCCGAGGCCGTGAGTAGCATTTCTAGATCCCCAGCCTTTAAAAAACACCGCAGGATGCCCTAGGAGGCAGCGAAGTTTCCCACAGACACTCCACTTGGTGCAGATTTAATCACAGGGCATTTAAATAGCATCATCTGGAGGTAATTTGGAATTGACATTACCAGGCTAGAGGAAATTTTTTTTACCAAAAGAAGGGTTTGGAATATTATATTGTGTTAGTTATCAATCAGCCATTTCCAGGGGATTACAAAAGCGGTAAGACCTGTTTTACACAATATGTTAGAACAATTTACAACAGGATTTGCTCATCACTAGTGTAAATGGTATTAGTTGTTCCACAATGCTTGGGGCAACAAATGACACATTTCACGAATTTCTAAATCAAATCATTCTAGACCCCACACCTACCAGGACCTCAGAAATATTCAATCCCAGCCTCTTTTCAGGGCCCCTCCTCTCCTGCTATGCAGAACTCTGAGGCCTCAGGATCCTGGAAACTTGGGGGACAGGCATCGGGTCTGTGATGGTCACTGCCCGGTGGCTTATTGTCCACGCCCAGGTAGACCAGTAAAAGACTGCCGCTCATGGCATCCTCTTCAAATTCAAGGCCACAGTGCAAGTGTCCAGTCCTCAGAAGCACACTGCACCCCCAGCCACTCCCCAGAGGCCTTGGCACCTCAGGGTCCTGGGTAAGAGGCTGGGCACCCAAGGGTCCTGCCAGTCCTTGAATGACCTCCAGCCCTCGGCCCCCTCCCCAGCCCTCGCAATCTCTAACAGTAAGTGTTAGGTCTACAGACCCTTAGAAAATCAAAGAAAGGCCTTTAATTTTCCCCCAGAGCAAGAGAAGCCTAGCCTTCAAGACACGAAGGCCTCTAGAGAAGAAGAGGGGAAATCCGCCACATTCTTTCACAGTGAGCTACAGAGGAAAAACAGACATGGTTAATTTGTCAATCACAGTGGCCAGTCACTTAGTCAATAATTACCTGATTTACTTAGTAATCCATACTCTTCGGGGAGTAGATAGAGTTGTGGTCCAAAAAAAAAAATCCAAAAAACCAACAAACAAAACCCTTTCTTTGAATAAAGATGATGAAATCTCTTGGCTTCTGTAATTTTCAGAGTCCTTCTGGAACACTCCTGTTCAGACATGAATGGGTTCAGTCCCATACAGCTTGGTGTCTAGTAGCTCAGTCTCTTCGTTCCCTTTCATGGAAGAGTTGTACCCCTATTTGAGGACTGATAAGGGTGTGATGAGGGGTGTCCCTCAACTCAAGAAACCCAATCTAGCTCCCACTCACACCCAACACCACACAGGCAGTAGAGCTTAAGGTTGGAAGGGATGGCTGTGGAATCAGATAAAACAGAGTTTGAGTTCTGGCTACATCACTTTTTATCTGTGTGACTTTAGGCAATTTACTTTACCTCTCTGAGCCTCAATTTCTTCCTTTCTAAAATAGGGATGATAAAGTACCTCATAGGATGATGTAGAAGTTAAATGGCAGACATGCAGACATGCCAGGATAGTGGCGTAAATTCATGCCGCAATGTACGCCCTGTGCTCCAAATACTCTCTGCTCTATGTGTGATAGAGAAACGTAAATTAAAATGATACAGCCGCATTTGAAAAGCAGCGTTAGTGTCGCTGATGACAAGACCAAGATGCATCTATGTCCCTCCTCCAGGGTCCCTAATGGGATGGAGCCCTGTTTGCCTATGGTGGTGATGAGCTTTCTCTTCATCCCTTTTTCATTCTTCCCAGCCCCCGCCCCACTCCAATTCCTTGAATCATTTCCTAAAATAAACAAGCTGCAGACAAGCCATTATTTCAGAGTCTGCTCTGTGTGTGTGTGTGTGTGTGTGTGTGTGTGTTGGGGGGACTAAGACAGCTAGAAAGGAGAAAAAACAAAGCAAGGCAAAAGGGTGGGAAATAGAAAACAAAATATGGCAGAAATCAGTTAAACTACATGTCATTATAATAAATGTAAACAGATTGCCTCTCAAATGAAACATTCTCAGATTAGATAAAACAAATGAACAAAGTTTCTAAGAGCTATACCTAAAGCAAGACCATAACAATTGGAAATAAAAAGTTAGAAAAAGAAATACCAGTCCAATGCTAACCAAAACATGAAATATATATTGTTATGGGTGAAACTGTGTGCCCCCAAAAGATATGTTGAAGTCTCAACTCCCAGTATCTCACAATGTGACCTTATTTGAAAAGAGTCATTGCAGATGTAATAAAATTAAGATGAGGTCATATTGGAATAGGGTGGGCCCTTAAGCCAGTATGACTGGTGTCCTTTTTATTGTTGTTGTTGAGATAGAGTCTCACCCTGTCACCCAGACTAGAGCGCAATGGTGCCATCTCAGCTCACTGCAACCTCTGCCTCCCGGGTTCAAGCGATTCTCCTGCCTCAGCCTCCTGAGTAGCTGGGATTATAGGCGTGCCACCATGCCCGGCTGATTTTTTGTAACTTTAGTAGAGACGGGATTTCACCATGTTGGCCAGGCTGGTCTCCAATTCCTGACCTCGTGATCTGCCTTCCTTGGCCTCCCGAAGTGCTGGGTTTACAGGCGTGAGCCACCGTGCCCAACTGGTGTTCTTATAAGAAGATGAGAGACACAGATGCACAGAAGACAGCCATGCGATGGGGGAGGCAGACACTGGTGTTATGCTGCCACAAGCCGAAGAATGCCTAGGGCTACTAAGAGCTAGAAGAGACAAGAAAGATTCCTCTCCTAGAATATTTGGAGGGAGCATGGCCCTGCCAATTTCAGGCTTTGATTCCACTTTGATTTCAGACTTCCAGCATCTAGAACTGTGAGAAAATAAATTTCTATGGGTTTAAGCCACCCAGTTTATGGTAATGTGTTATGGCAGCCCTATGTAATTAATATACATATCTAACAATATTTATATCAGACCACATAAAATTTAAGACCTGATATGGTTTGTCCCCACCCAAATCTCATGTTGAATTGTAATTCCCAGGCCCTGGTGGGAGGTGATTGGATCATGGGGGCGGATTTCCCCCTTGCTGTTCTCATGATAATGAGTCAGTTGTCATGAGATCTGGTTGTTTAAAAGTGTGTAGTACTTTCCCCCTCACTCTCTCTCTCCTGCTCTGCCATGGTAAGATGTGCTTGCTCCTCCTTCGCCTTCCACTATGATTGTAAGTTTCCTGAGGCCCCCCAGCCATGCTTCCTATACAGCATGCATAACGATGAGTCAATTAAACCTCTTTCTTCATACATTACCCAGTTTCCCATAGTTTTTTATAGCAGTATGAGAACAGACAAATACAAGACCAAAGCATTATCAAGAATAAGAACATTACAAAGTTATAAAAGCAACATCCCATTAAGAATATATAATGGTTGTGAATTTGTATGCACTTAACATGACTAAATTATAAAGAGAAGTTACATTCATTCATATTCACCATGTAATGTATTTTTTAAATTAACTCATACATTCATCCCTATCATGGTGTAATATTTTTAATGTACTTTATCAGGACCAAACAAATCAAGCAGTAAAACAGTAAGGATATGTAAAGTAAAAAAGAATAAGGATAAACAAAAAGAGTAAGGATAAACAAAAAGAGTAAGGATATGTAAGGTATGAAGAGATAATTTAGTAAACCTGCTCCAATATAGAAATATGGAAGCCTGCATCAAAATAGAGAATATATATATTTTTCAAGCACATGTCGACCATTTTAGCAAAGAGAGTCTCAAGAAATTTCAAATAATTTAAAGCATAGAAATCATATTTTCTATGCAGAATACTATTAAATCAGAAAAAACATACTCCTAAGTTTACTGTGGAGGAAAGGGAAAGTTTTAATAAAAAATTACAAAATATTTAGGTTTGAACAACTGTAAAAAATCTACTCAATAACACTTGTGGGAAGCAGATAAAGCAGTACCTAGACATATATTTATAGCTTTAAGACATGTTACTGGCAAAACAGGATTGAAAATAAATGAATGAAAAGAATACCAAAAGCTATTTTAGAAAAGAATAAATGAGATAATACATGTAAAGTCTTTTGCATAGTGCTTGACACTCTAAGTATTCAATAAAAGGTCTTCCTTCCATAGTAAATGGAAATTATAGTTGTTGTTATTCCACCTATATCTTTCCAGTGAAAAGAGATTTTCTTTCCAGGATTAAATTAAAACTTCATAAGTTACTATGGCACACCAAGAAGGAGATACCTCTGTGCCTGGAACTTCAGAAATTAGTTTTTATACAATTTTGCAGAGTGCAGTGATATCCCAGAAAGATAAATTCTCTGGCCCAAGTTGGTCTCTTCTGCCTCTATTAAATATAAACCTGTTCCTTACCCATTGAATGGGCTAGAGACAGAATCCAGAGGTCACAGTGACATGATATGTATTAGAAGCTAAGTTCCTAAATACAAGCTGCGCTCTGAAAACCCTTATTAGCATCCAGGGAATTCTGTCATGAATCCTTATCTTAGGAATGAAGTAAAGATTTCGGTAATTAGGGAGTATCACCTTTCCTGAAGGTACTGTTGATAAACCAGTCCCGTAAAATTATTCTTCAGTAAAGGAGTGGCCTTAGGCGCTTAATGACAGGGTGTTTTTTCAATAACTATTTTTGACTAACAAAATACTATTTGGGGAACATACAAAACCCTCAAAGGAACTCAATCAATGCTATTTTTAGGTTGGAAAAGTGATCCCTTGACAGAATTTGTTAAAAAGAAAGCCAAGAAATCAGTAGTAGTACCTCATTAGTAGTAGTTGACTTTTCTATCTATATTAGTAAAAGTTTATATGTCAGGTTGGCTCCAGAAGGTCTTTTTTGTTTAATTTTCTCATTTGGAAAAAAAATAAAGCCTAGGTTTTCAGGGTTGCCTTTTATCCAAGCATATGTATTCATCTGCAAAAGAGAAGAGGGCATTGAGGGTCCCCTTCCCTGACACTCCAGGTCAAGCAGAACCACCTGTGGAGAAGGCAGCAGCTGACACTGAAACTTGCTTTAATTTGTGCCACTTTGGGTGGGTGTGTTCTAACTGTCCAGGAAGCTGAGCACATTGGGAAATGAGGTCGCTTAGAAGGGATGGCCTTCACTGATAGGTGAACACTTAACTGCCTGGCCCTTCCCAGTACAATTTGCTAAGGACGCTGGGCAGCTCTTGGGCACTAGTTCTTGAGAGGGCTTGGTTCTGTCATCAGAGGAAAGCCCAGCATCTATGCAGCACCTTGCTCTTGTCATGCAGCTCCCCAACATCCCTTAGGGTAGGGAGGGAATGTTCTGTTGCCCCCTTTAGACAAGTGACTAGACTATACACTCCCAGATTAATGACAGGAGAGGAGATCCATCCTTCAGCTGTTGATGAGGGAGGAAGACTTGTGGGGGAGGATGCTTGGTTCTCAGGGCCCTCACCTGCTCCTTCTGTACCTTGTCTTTGAGCAAACCTGCTTCCCTGTGGGATAAATGAACATAACCCATACCAACCCTCCTTGCTGCTAGATACCTACCATGCTCACTGCACCTTCTTGACCATTGTGCAACTAACACCCAGCACAGAACATCCATCCACACCCATGTATGTCTTGAGTGTCCGCTATGGACTTGGTACTGTGCTTGTACTTGGGATGCAGTGACAAATAAGACAGACTGAGAGCATTGCTGAAAACCAAGCTTGGTTGTGTCTGTTGTAGAAGGACACATTTCTGTGGAGAACAGGGCTGTGGCGGGCGGTGAGCAAAGTAATGACCTTCTGTCTGGCTTCCCCCCTGGAGAAGCAGCTGAGCTGATTTTCTCCAGCAGCAGCTTCAAAAGACAAAGCTCAGCATAGCAGAGAACTACTAAAACCACAAGTCTGAAAGGTGTACGATGCCACAGAGAATGTGTTGCTTCCCTCCTCATTCAGGAGGTCCCCAGGCATCGAGGCAGGCAGTGAGGGGGTGGTTCTTAGATATCACTGTCCTCTGTGGTGGTGAGACAGTCACCATCTGCACAGGCTTCACCTGGGCCTGCAGAAGCAGTGCCCCACCCCCACACGCCTTCCAGCTGCAGACCCTCTGAACTGTAAATAAAGCTAATTGTAACTGAAACGAGGGCGTATAAGACATCCAAAGTTGTTTCCAATTAGTTTGTTTTTTTGAAGTGCTACTTTGCACATTAGGTAATCATCACTTTCAGCCTCTCCGAGCAGAAAGCCCAGAGCACATTCTCTTGGGTTCCTGGGCAGAAAGGCAGAAGTCTCCGTTTCAGGGTAATACAGAAACATTACCCTCCCCTGTTAACTTTGCTAATAAAAGTTGTACGTAGCTAGATCTTAGGGTACATGAACGTGACCACAGAGTTTTCTTTTATGATTTCTACTTTAAAAATTACCTTATAGGCCAGGTGCAGTGGCTCATGCCTGTAATCCCAGCACTTTGGGAGGCCAAGACAGGCAGATCACGAAGTCAAGAGATAGACACCATATTGGCCAACATGGTGAAATCCCGTCTCTATCAAAAATACAAAAATTAGCTGAGCATGGTGGCGCACACCTGTAGTCCCAGCTACTCGTGAGGCTGAGGCAGGAGAATCTCTTGAACCCAGGCGGTGGAGGTTGCAGTGAGCTGAGATTGCACCACTGCACTCCAGCCTGATGACAGAGTGAGACTCCACCAAAAAAAAAAAAAAAGAAAAGAAAAAAATTTACCTTATAAACTCATCTGAATATCAAAGCAAGCTCTTCCTGGTGAATTGTTTTTCCTTCACCAGCTCCGTCTCCAATAATGCTGCCCCATGTGGAGGTTTGTGCAGAGACTTGGCCAGGTGGTAAAATGACCTCATTGGTTTGTTTGTTTTGGGTAGAGGAAGGTTGTTTCAGCTGAGTTCAGAAGCTGAACATAAGGAAATCAGTCCCATTAGAAAACCACCCTGATGAGCAGGAGTGAACTAATGTGGTTAGAACACCTTTGTATTAATGCTGAATTCACAAACTCCCCTACCCTCAATTGTTCACGAAATTCTGAAACACACAAGTGGAAGACCTCAGAGTTACTGCAATCCCACTGATGGGACCTCTGCAAGCTGTAAAGAGTCCCTCCACAACGTGTTCAGAAAACACAAGTGGGATGAAGTTCTGGATATGTGAGTACAATAGCTTCAAGCTCTGTGCCTCCTCCAAGCCTCTGCTCACGCAGTTCCCATCTTCTAGGAAACACTTTTCCCCACTTCCCACTTGGCCAACACGTAGCATTCTCAAGGGCCAGCTAATGTCCTCACAATTCATCTTGTGATCAGTATTGGGAAAGACCTTAAATACCATCTGGTTCTAGGAGCTACTCCCTTCTAAAATTGAATGTCCTCTATAATTTCTAGCCAGAGTTGAAATACCATTGATGACTGGGGGCTCAATCTCCTGAAGATAACCCATTTTATCTTCATATAGCTTTATTTGTATTCATGATAATTACTACTATTTGTGGCAAGTCACCTTATAGTAGTTGACAAATGTTACATGAATGTAATTCTCACAACAACCCTACGAAGGAAGTATCGCTGTTATCTTCTCATCTCATTTTACAGAAGAGAAGATCAAGTCTGAGGGAGGCTCAATGACCTGCCCACGGTCACAGAGCAGGAAGCAGCAGAGCCTGGAGGTCTAACTCCAAACATTGTGTGCTCTTCGCTGCTGCACTGCAACCTCCAGGACTTCCTGCCGTGCGGAAATTTTTCACGGTCACAGGCGCACTCAAGATAGAGTTGTGCACAGTTGTCAAATGACCTCTTAGAATTCTCAGTGCTTAGAGTCTGTCCTGCACACAACATAGCAGGTCATGACCTAGACTTGCAATCTTTCATTGATCATTGTTTCAAGAATTTAGTTTCACTCTCCACCAAAACTAAGTTCCTGGAAGGTGGGACCATGCTCTATGCTCATTTTGTGTATTTAACTTTTGTGTGCTTAATTTTCAAGACTTTTTGCATCCATTTCAGAACCTATTAGGTGGGTGAGCAATTGTGGGTTTTGCCGTTAAAAGTAATAATGAAAACTGCAATTATGTTTGCACCAACCTCATAGTATAGACAGCACTGAGCACATGGCAAGTGCTGATTGATTGAACAGTGCTGGGGAGAAGAGCAGACAAAGAGGCAGGAGCCCTGGATTCTAGTTCCAGCTCTGCCACTATAAGAACAGTCTTCCCCACTTGCCTCAGTTTCCCCATATGAACCGGACGATGTGTGCCACAACCACCTTTTGATTGGTGCTCTCCCAGGCTATAGGACTGGTGGCAAAGCCAGGAAGAACTAGCCCATTACTCAGACTGAATCATGCCCTCATGCACTCACCCAGGAAGCAGTGATCATCCCCTAGAACACAGCTGGGACAGGGAGCGGGACGTCACCCACAGGACATAGACTAACTTCTGCTGGCGCTCCTGGTCTATCCATCCCTTATGCTCCTAGGCCAGCAAAAAGCAGAAATCCTGCACAATTCATAGTCTTTCAGTCTCTCACATGCCTTAGGAAGTTTCTCAGTGTTTAGCAAAAGATTTTTGTCTAATATCAATGAGAAACAACAGAATATCTAGAAATTTCCTTGGGAAATCCCTTACTGGCTAACTCACCAACGAAGTAAGGAAGCTGGTCTATGTTCAGCCTTCACTACTGTGTTGGGCAATTTTTCAATCATTTATTCGTTTATTTCACGATATATTTTTTTGTGGGTCTGTCATGGACTAGACACTGTGCAGGATGGTGTAGATACAATGATGAACAAGACAGGACACAGTTTCTATCTCAGGGGGCTTACAATCTTGCTGGAGAGGGAGATTTAAGCAAATAATCATACAAAGCTCTGATGAAAATCAGATAAGTGCCACAAAGAAAACGCACATAGAGCGCCAACAGGGAGGCCTGACTTGAGGGTGGGTTTGGGTCGGGGAGGGTTTCTGGGTGGAAGCTGCTTTTACGCTAGGACCTGGCACATCCAGGAAAGAGAACGTGGTGGGGTCTGGGGGGTGCTCTGATCTACAGCACACTGTGGGAGACAGGAATCAGACTCCTCATCTCAGCTCCGACTCCCAGTGACTGTGAAACTGTGTGAGTTACCTCTTCTCTCTGGGCCTCAGCTGTGGTTTGGTTTTGTATTTTCGTCGTCGTTGTTACTGGTTTTCCCCATCTGCAAAATGAAGATCTGTTACTTTAAGCAAATGTGATGCTCAGATAAAAGCTATGGTTAAGATGTCACCTTGAAGACTGTCGTTCTGCACAAATTAACCAAAGGGATCCTTATCATGGACTCTTCCCCTTCATATCCACCTCATCTGTGAAAGGGAGAGTGTCTGAGGGAGAATTTCATTTGACATTTAGAAAAATGACAGTGAAATGGGTTTTCCTTATTTGGATTCTCCACTTTATACGCCATATACCCAGATTATATACAGACACATGTGGGGGGCTGCAGAGGGACTGGAAAACCTGGTCCCAGGTGGCCTGCGGACGGGAAAGCCAGCAGACGTGTGAGGGGAGAAAGGTGCTTATTAAACAAACCTCACTGGCAGTCCTTCTCCTCATTTCTTTTCCAGATGCGCCTCAAAATGCTCCGCCAAGAATTCTAATGAGAAACAGATTTCCTCTGGCTCAGCCCGTCCTTCACCTGCAGATTTCTAAGCGGAGATATTGCTGTCCACTCCTGCCGAGAGTCGAAGGAGGGGGGATTGTTTTAAATTCTCTTCTGCAGGAATTGGAGCTTTGAACGTTCAAGAACACATTTCAGATTTCTTTTATACTTTAGCCAAAAAGCACGGGGTCAAAATATGAAAGGAAGCAAACACAGTCATTTGGTGGAGGATTGGGGCTAATCACCCCCAAAGTCCTGGTCTCTCATCAGCAAGCCCTTAAGTTGAAAGTGTAGGGATCCTAGTTTGCATGGAGAAATGTTTGTTCTGTCGTGTGAATGTTCCTGTTTGTGGTCCCACCCACAGACTCCAGCGTGGGTCAATGACTCTATTGTGAAGCAAAGAAAGCCAAGGCAAGACCTTAGCCAGAAAGATGTGAAAGTGGGTTTTGTCCCTTTAACCTGAAACAGAGGTTATGAAAGAGATTAGCCAGCCTCTACTATGTGGGCTCAGGAAATGTCCTGAATTTTCATAGCTGTGTAGAGTTCGAAGACAAACATGGTCTCTGCTCTTGCCCTTGCGGCCAGAACCCCAAGCCTGCCTGGCCCCCTGCAGCCCTGCCATTGTCTCTCGCAGCCCCGTCTCCATCTGTCTTGTTTGCTCTGTTTCCCACAGGCTTGGCCTGCTCAGTCCACAGGGTGGAGGAAGGGTGGGGGCATTCCTTCCAGCAACCCAGTGCAGACCCTCAGCTCCCCCTGGGTTTACACATCACTGTGGAAAGAGCGTTCTTTTTATTTCCTATGTCATCCTGTCTCAAAAAAAGATTATTTCTTAAAAGCTTCCCTTCCTATGAGCAATCAGGATGGAGGTCTGCTAAAAAATACTTTGGCTTGTGGCTGGGCATGGTGGCTGACACCTGTAATCCCCGCACTTTGGGAGGCCGAGGTGGGCAGATCACCTGAGGTCAGGAGTTCAAGACCAGCCTGGCCGACATGGTGAAACCCCGTCTTTAGTGAAAATACAAAAATTAACCGGGCATGGTGGCTCAGGCCTGTAATCCCAGCTACTAGGGAGGATGAGGCAGGAGAAACTCTTGAACCCAGGAAGTGAAGGTTGCAGTGAGTCGAGATTGCGCCACTGCACTCCAGGCTGGGCGACAGAGTGAGACTCTGTCTCAAAAAAATATATCTATATCTATATATATACACACACACACGTATATATGTGTAGGTACACGTATATATGTGTAGGTATACATATATATGTGTATATATGTGTCTATATGTAAATATATGTGTGTGTATATATATATAAAATATAGGCTTTTATCTGTGTGTGGTGGGAAAGGAGAGATCTTGACTTCCCTTGACTCTGCCATCCCAACTTCTCCCCCAGTACCAGATTCCCTTTCATGAGAGTGATTTGCTCTTTGAACCAAGTTTCATCAACAGACAAGTTTGCCAAGACAAACTTTACCTGGGAGGAACTCCCCTGAAAGCCTGGTGTTCAGAGCATGTGTCGTCTGGCAAATGAATGCTCAAGGGCTAAAAACTAAATGGAAAACGACTTCTGTTAACAAGTTTGTCAGCCTAAATAACAGACACTGAGAGGAAATTCGGGAACAGGTATTGCAATGGAATATGCTTCCCATAGTAAACTGTGCGACATTCACAGAGGTAAAGGAAGGCAAAGGTTTTTAAAGGAAAAAAATGAGGAGGATGACGTAATTGTTTTGAGATAATTATCCTTGCCTGCGAAGACCAATAACAAAGGTGGTGTCATTCCCAGGTTGCACAGGCAGTTGCTGGGCAGTTGTCCTCCCGGAAGTGTTTTTGTGTAAGGTTGTGATGGTCTTTGAGCGAGGCTGTGATTTTTGCAGTCTTTTGTGATAGTTCTTGTTATCAGGCATTTGTGCATGAGAACCCTTCTTCATGGCCTTCCCGGTTGTATTTGTCAGGTTTTTTAATACAAGTGACTCCACTTTGATTCTGACAACTTTCACAGTTACAAAAAAAAAAAAAAAAAAGCTGGAAGCAAAACTGGATTTTTGATATGCTCGAAAATACGGAATCCAGAGGCTGGGTGAAGTGCTGTATGCCTGTAATCCCAGCTTCTCGGGGGGCTGAGGCAGGAGGATTCCTGTAGCCCAGGAGTTCAAGACTAGCCTGAGCAACATAGAGAGAGAGAGAGACCCCCATCTCAAAAAGAAAAAACTGGAATCTGAACATCACATCAAAAATAAAAATGCTTAACAAAAGAAAGGATATAAGGAAATATTCCAAAATGTACTCAGGCTGGGAGGTGTAATGGGATGAGAATGAGCTTTGGAGTCAGGCCACCTGCTTCCCTGGGAGCTCTGAGCAAACCATTGTATGTCATTAAGCCTCAGTGTCTTCATCTGAAAACAAATAAGGCTTCTCCCCATGAGAGTTCTTGCAAGGATTAAATAAGGTGATGTATGTCAAGTTCTAACGTGGTACTAGTCATGCAAAACTCTTGTTGGACTACTGTTCTGCATCTTCTAAATTTTCAAGATGTGGATTTTAACTTCATAAAGGGAAACATTAAGCTTAAAATCATTACAGCAACAATATGGTTCATGTTATAGGGACATTTCACGCAAAGAAATATTACCCAGATTAGATGTCGCATCTGGAGTAGGACGACTTCTAAGGACATCCTGAAGCTTTAGTAAGATCTAGCCTAAAAATGCAATCATTTTGTCCTGCCAATAACAGAGGCTGGGACCTTAATCTGCCTTTTTAGTGAGCAGGTTCCCTGTCTCAGTCACTGGACTCCTCCAGGCAGCACATCTTCAGGATGCTATTGCCTCCCACGGTGATGCAAGGAACTTTGCTTTCTGCTTTGAAATATGCCCCCGAAGGCCAAATCCCTCTAAGAAATGAGAGTCCCACCATATCCTCTGAAATGGCAACATTCCTCTCATCAAACATTTTTATTAGCATCCTTTTGTAACCCATTAAGTCCTTAACAGCAGCTTTGAGGAGTCACACCTGTTTTTCATCAGGCTTGCAACCGTAAGCCAGCACAAACATGTGTGATAAGTTGATGCTCAAAACCATGACACACTCCTTGGATTTACTAGCATTTAATAAATGAAGGAGAAAGCTTTGCCTTTTATAGCCCTGAGCCTCCCAGGCCTAAAGCAGATGGAGCGGTTGCCTCCTGCAAAGCATTCATTGCTCACTGCTTCCAAATCCAAGGAACAGGCATCTCGGATCATTGTGCTGTGAGGGCAGGAGGACCCTTCTTTTGGAAAGCGGTAAGTCCAGTGTTCTCAACCCCGACCATTGCTCAGCATCAAATGGGGAGCTTTTGAAAAATACCCAGGCCTAGGTACCAGTCCCAGAGATTCAGATGTAGTTGGTGTGGGGGAAACTCTAGTAGCCTGAATTTTTAGCAGCTTCCCCAGAAGTCTCCCATCCATAGGCAAGACTGATATCTGCTAAAAATGATTTGGACCACAGGCAGTCTAGGGCAGTGGGAAGAACCTGGACTTTGGAGATAAGAAATAATGGATTTAGATTCAATGTCTGGGAAGGATAAGCTGTGTTATTTTAGACAAATTTCTTAAATTCTTTGAGTCTTAGTTTCTTGACTTGAAAAATGAGGTTAACAATATTTATCTCATAGGCAAATAAATGGGAGTTTGTTATGTAGATTCCCCTGGTGCCATCTTCAGACTGATAAGGATTTAAAGTTATCCTCAATAATCAACATTTATCTTTCTCGCTAGAGAGGGGAGGAGAGACACCTCATAAACTTACGTCCTGCTTTTAGGGTTTTAGGCACATTTTAGGGGAGGGCAGAGAGCTTTTCTTGTATCTGCTCTTTCTCAGTTGCCTTCAGCTCAGAACAGTCCTCATGCCAAAGTGGCATATTTTGGGGTGGCATCTATAGGCGTCTCCTATACAAATCGAGACAGAGTGGTATGCGTGAATGGAATGAGAAGAAAGCCTAGCCATAGACCCACGCAAGTGTGGTCAATTGACAAAGATGTAATGGCAAATCAATGAAGAAAGGATAGTCTTTTCAACAAATTGTGCTGGGATAATGGGATATCCATATGCACAAGTAACAACAAAAAATCTTGACCCTTGACCCATACCCTAGGTACCTAATTTTGTACCTTGTACAAAAATTAAAATGCATCATAGACCTAAATGTCAAACCTAAAACAATAAAACTATTGGAAGAAAGCTTAGGAGAGAAAATCTTTGCGATGTTGAGTTAGGCAAAAATTTCTTAGATACAACAATATCAAAAGCACAATCCATAAAAGAAAAATTGATGAATCAGAGTTCATCAAAATTAAAGCCACTTGCTCTGTAAATGACACTGCTAAGTAAATGAAAAGACAAGCCACAGACTAGGATAACGTATTTGCAAAGGATATATTTGATAAATAACTTAAATTCAGAATATATAAAGAATCCTCAAAACTCAGTAACAAACAACCTAACTAAAAACACGGATAACAGATTTGTACAGGCGGCTCACCAAAGAACATATATAGATGGCAGTTAAGCATAGAAAATATCCTCAGCTTCATTAGTTATTAGGAAAATGTAAAATAAAACCATCACACACCTATTAGAATGGCTAAAACAATTTTTTTTAGATGATAATATGAAGTCCTGGTGAAGATGGAGAGCAACCACACCTCTCACACATTACTGGTGGGAGGGAAAAGTTCGGTGAAAAAGTCTAATAGGGTATCTCTGGATTGAAGAACTATAGTACCTTGTTTTCTGTGTAGATGGGCTTGATCCAAAGGCAGGAGTGGAAAGTGAGTGGCGATTCGTCCCGAGGTCAACCACAAAGTTAACTGTGTTGAGAAAATCAGACCGGTGGTTTCAAATCCAGGTCAGTGGACCCCTGAGGATTTATCTGAAAAGGTAGTGAGTGGAACTATGGAGTTATTTTTCACATTTCAAGAAAAAGCTTAAGGAAAATCATGTTTTACCTGAGATAAGGTTCTCTTGGCAGACTGAGTAAAATCTCATGTTCTTTTCCTTTTGGCTGGAATTTATTTTCTGCTGATTATATCTATTTCATAGAGAATTTTTTTAAAGCCAACATGCAAGTTGGTGGATAAAAATATTTCATAGGAAGAGGCCCAGCAGGAAAAGTTATAGAATGGGGTTTTTGGTGATGAAAAGTTCGTGACTGGCCAAACTAAGCCATGCATTTGAGGGTGATGAAGGAACACTCTCCTTTAGCAAGGTCTGTGTAAGTTTTTACTTGTCCAAGATCGCTTAGGGGTTGTTGTAGCTGATGTTAGAGAACCCTCCCCCCGCCCCTCAGGTCTCTTCAGGTCTGTAGGAGCTCCAAATGGACCTGTGTGTAATTTGGAGACTGGCAGAAATATAAACCGTTGAGTCTGATTCAGCACCACCACGTATCACTCTTTTTTTTTTTTCTTTCTTTTTGAGGTGGAGTCTCGCTCTGTCGCCAGGCTGGAGTGCAGTGGCGCTATCTCAGCTTACTGCAACATCTATCTACTGGGTTCAAGTGATTCTCCTGCCTCAGCCTCCTGAGTAGCTGGGACTACATGTGCGTGCCACCAGGTCCAGCTAATTTTTGTATTTTTAGTAGAGATGGGGTTTCACCATGTTGGCCAGGATGGTCTTGATCTCTTGACCTCGTGATTCACCTGCCTTGGCCTCCCAAAGTGCTGGGATTAAAGGTGTGAGCCACTGTGCCTGGCCAGGACACTCTTAATGAAAAGAAGTACATTTCCAGGGCCGAAACTGAGCCTCCTTATTGACATTAGCACATCAGTTTTATGATTGTTCATCATAACAACACATTAGGGTTTTGCACCCAAGAACACTCGAAAAAGTGACAGCAAGCCCTGGCTGAGGTTGGAAGATGTAGGAGGTTGTAACAGCAACCTTAGACGCACCTGTACGCAAGCAAATTAACATGCCCTCCCCTTCTCGGCTTGTGCAGAGCTCAAGGGAGCTTAACGGGATTAGGAGCAAATACCTTGTTGTTATTTTTAACATTGCTCAACTCTCTTGTAAATCTCTCCATTGTCCCTGCCAGTAACCCCTTCCTAAAGGGAGGCATCCAACCTCAGAGACATAACAGGCAGAACTGGCAATAATTCATTCGAGGTCTTACCTAGTAGGGGCCCATGGAGTTTTGTAACTAAAAAAGAGATTCATAATGTGGGAGAAAGTTTATGGGCCTTGAAGTTAGATAGACCTAGATTTGAATTCTGATTCTGCAGCTTATGAGTCTTGGTCAAGTTATCTTGACCCTTTAAACCTCAGTTTCCTTTAAAATGAGGATGTTATCTACCTCATAAAATTACTGTAAAGATTAGCAATAATAAAGGGAGAGTCCCTGCATGGAGTCATGTAAGTTATCACCTGGTAGATGCTTAATAAATGTTGGCTACACACACACACGTGCATGCACACACACTCACCTATATATATATGCACATATATATATACACACACACATTTAAAACTTAATTACTAGATAATTAGAGGAAAAATAAGATGTACACTCTTTCACTTCTGAACGTTTCTGAAATTCGGTTGTGTCTTTTAATTGATGTCAACCCAAATTTACTAGCAGCAAATAGAGGAGTGAGTTGTGACATGGTTGTCATCACTGAGCTATGAAAACTTAGCTAAATCTTTCCAAAGAGATTGTGGAATTGAGAGCTGGGAGAGGCTTCTGTGGTTAATTTGTGCCCTGTGAAAGATTATCACTAGATACTGCACATTCATCTGTCAAAAGTATCTGGGTGACTTTCAAATTTCCAGTGATGTGTGATTCAATTGCAGAGAAAATGAAACCATGAGTTTAACCAAATAAGAAATGCATGCAAAACCTGGCATATTAACTGTCTCTACTAAGTCTGCTCAAGAGGTCGAGTTCACGGGTACAGGTTCCATAAGTCTACATTTCTATGACAGTATTTGCCTCAACAGGGAAGTCTTCAGACTGTAAATGTGAAGGAAATTTAGAATTGATGGTGATATTAAGGAAGAAAATGCTGTATGATTATATAGATAAATGTGCATGATATGGTTTGGCTCTGTGTCCCCACCCAAATCTCATCTTGAATTGTAACCCCCACGTTTCGGGGGAGGGACGTGGTGGGAGGTGACCAGATCGTGGAGGCAGTTTCCCCATGCTGTTCTCATGATAGTGGCGGAGTTCTCAGAGATCTGATGGTTTTTAAAGTGGCAGTTTCCCCCGCGTGCTGTCTCCTTCCTGCTGCCATGTACAACATGCCTGACATGCCTTGCTTCCCCTTCGACTTCTGCCACAATTGTAAGTTTCCCGCAGAACTGTGAGTCAGTTAAACCACTTTCCTTTATAAGTTACCCAGTCTCAGGCAGTTCTTTATAGCAGTGTGAAAATGGACTGATACAGTACAGTATCGTTTGTTTTTAAAAAAGTGTTTAATTTGATATTTTTTTCCAGTAAATCTATATTAAGCTGATGCTGCATCTTATAACTGATGGCATCTTATAACACATTAAATACGGTCACACTAAACCACCTCTCCCATCCCTGGCTAGTACCACCTGTGCTCATGTTGATGTATTCTGTGACATTAGCTGACTAGGCTGATTCAAAATTAGCAGTGGCAGGCAATCTGTGTGGCCAATGAACACTCAGCCACATTAATGATTAGGAAAACAAAAATCAAGACCGAAATGAAAGACCATTTCATTTGGCCAAAAAACTGTCAAGGTGTAATAATTCCTTTGGAGAACAGTTTGATATTTTCTCATGAGGTTGAACACCCACATACTCTATGACCTAGAAATTCCAGCCCAAAACAAGAGTCTCTGCATTTGCACACCAAGAATCACGTACAAGGAAGCGGCTGGTTCCGTTTGCAACTCATACAATCTCACAAATACTTTTCTCCAAGCAGTCCCCTGTACTTCAGTATTTAGCAGAAATGCTTTATGCAAACTCCCTATTTTGTCACACAGGATATTAAAAAGACATGCATTCAAGGGTTGAAACTGACTAAAATTAATAACTTTTACTGCTTCGTCAAGATACAATCTTGAGTGAAATTGGAAAATTTGTAGTGAGGATGTATGGGAGTGAATAATTCAATGACTATTAGTTTTGTTTAGTGCTATTGTTTGATCTGCGTTAAGTCACCTGCAGTTTTACCTACCATCGCTTTTGTACATCAATGTGGAAAAGCAAATAATATCTTAGAATTATTATGAAAATAGGTTTCATTTTGCAGCTTCCTTGAAAGGATCACAGGGGCCCATGGGGCAGACCAGGCTCCAAGAATGCTGCTGTACTACAACAGTATTCCAATATATGAATATATTATAATTTATTCTAGTGTTGTTGCACATTTGGGTAGCTTCCAGTTTCAGGTTATTACATACAGTGTGTAGCAAGGTTTTAGAATATATTCTTCTCCCTGCCACATAAAAGTGTACTTAACCCAGCACCTGGCATACACTAGGCATTTAATAAATTGCAATCGTGGAAATTCCTTTACAGAGGAGTCCTCATGATGCTCGGTTTAGGATTCCCCTGCCTCTACCTCGTACTGTACACAGTGGGATCTCTATACAGATGATAACAAGATCTTTTCTCAAAAAGCCATAGAAAGAAATGAATTAGTTATTAAGAAAGGCAGAAACTGGAAAAGTAACTTCTGCCCTTCTCCCAACCTGGGACCCTGGGATGCCTCCAACCCCCGGCTGTTACTCAACTTTTCCATGACTTAGGAGGAGTAAAACCCCTGGGAGAACAGATGCTTCCTCCTGACAACTGCTGCCCAATCCCCAAAGTCAGCAGCTCTCTAGCCACTGCAAGTCTGCATGGAGAAAAGCTGGATGTCTGTCCCTAAGGCGTCCAGGCCTCCCTTCCCCAGACACCAGGACCCAGAAAGGCCTGCTCCCTGCCCTCTGGCAGCCAGATGCGGGGGTTGGGATTCATGTTTCTGTCATTTGAAACTTCGACCCTTGGAGGAAAGATGCCAAGATGCAGGGACAGTTGAAAGGTGACCTCGGGCAATGGCAGGTGTTTCTGGGATGTGTGCTTGACCTGCTGGCTGCTGTCTAGCCTCTCTTGGTTCCTATCTATTTTCCAAGCCCCACTTCTCCAAAAAGTTCTGCTGATTCTGGAACACCTCAACATCCTCCCTATAGATTTCTTCTTAGCTTACATAGGCCCACTGGTTTCTGTTACTTGCACCCAATGACCGTGACTCATTCTGCACCTTCATCAGAAGCCTATTCTGAGAATCTGCTCTCAGGAGTGGACAAGGGTCAGGCCTGCCACCCAGGGAGCCACATTAGGAGTTATTAACATGTTGGGGCAGCCCTTTGACCCTTCCTTTTAGCCCTTATCTTCCCATTCGCCTCTCCAGGCCTCCCCAGACAGGCTGTCAGCCTTCTAAGCAGGCAGTACCCATGGCAGGCTATGGTGGCATCATGCCCTCACAGCCTCTGCTCCCACCGCATTAGTCATGACCACCCCCACTCTCCCAGCACCATGTCCTTGCCTCTATGAAGGACAGATCACGTTCTCTTGCAGCTGTTTACTCACCTGCCGTCCCACCTGCTTCTGATCACCTTAGGCCTGTGAGCCATCAGCCCCTGATTCACAAACGGTGACGCAGAAAGCAGTTTACACCTTTGCCAACCCCAGCACCCCAAATAGCCAAGAGTGAAGGATAAAAGGTGCTGTTCTCACACTGCCACAGGAGCCTGAGGGCTGAGTACACAGGTCTACAGAGAGGAGTTGCTGTCACGGGGAAGGTTGGCCTTCACAGCACAGAGCTGAGCCATTTGCTTGGTAGAGCGTCCTCTCCTTCGTTTCCCGAGGACTTTTCCTAGCAGGGCACTGGGAGGAGCTGGCCCCCAAAGGAAGGCTGGAGTCACCCACCAGCTCTCTGTCCGGCCCGAGAGAGCAGCTCCAGCAGCCGCTTAGAGGAATCTCTCCGGACACAGATGTGTGAGGTTCCTCTTTACTAGAGGCAAGAATCTCTGAGCGCGCATGTGAGTGCTTCTGCACCCCAAGTCCGCTTCAGAACCCTGTAACTGCTGGGACAGCCAGCCAACCCTGAGAGGCGAGATCATGACTTTGGTTGGAGGGTCCTCTGTGCTGCTCCATGACACTCATGTATGAGGTCTTTCCTGACAGCGCAACTCAATGTGGAGCCCAGTGTCTTCAGCCAGGCTGCACGAGCTTCCTTCCCTGCACACCACTCCTCTGGGAAGAGAGTCAGAGGAGATGGCACCTGGATCAAGCCGGAGTTCCACTGCTGAGGCCTCATGTGGCTCCCTCTGACTGCCTGACCCTCTCTGCCCCCTGCTTTGGGCCCCGTTTGTCCAGCAACATCCTGTTAAGTGCTAAGGCTTGCCCTCCACCACTGCAGAATTGGGGGTGGGGAGCCTTGGAGGTCATCCAGGCCTGTGCCTGTAGGACCACCTCAGCATTGACCACTGGTGTGGGCAAACCGCTACTCCCCACAGGTGGCTTCACCGAGACAAGGGCTAACCTCACTTAGGTCCCAAAAGTGAGGTTAGCCCTCTTTCTCATCATGACCCAAGCCCAGGAAGGTAGGATGCAGGGCCTATTACATTATGGCTAGAAAGTTGGAGGGTTTCTTTCACCTGGGCATGTTGGTAAATAACCTGCTGAGTGGCCACGGTCACATCCCAAGAAGGATCCCAAAGATGAGTTTCACCCACCAATGCTCCTGAGATGGCCAAAGGCAGGCTCCTTACCCCAGAAACCAGGCACAGGAGGCATAGGGAGAGAGAGATTGGAGTGTTAAATTTAAATCTCTCCATTTAAGTTTACATTTAATATTTAATTTAGGAAAGAAAAGTAAAATTAAACAGATTGCTCCGCTGATTGAAACTCCTGATTTGTATGTTTCTAAGCTCAGAGAATGATCCCTCGAGGACTCATGGCTGGTGGCCACCCATGATGAGACAAAGGCAAGAAAGGGGCCCTGGGCTCACTGCACTTCTGGCCCCAGTGCCCTGCACCATTCCTGCTCTGCTCCTCACCCCAAAAATGCCAGACAGCAGAGGGAACCCTGGGCTGAGACGGAGAGACCTGGGACCTAGTGCCAGCTCTCCCATGGAGTGACCTTAGACACCCCCTTTCACCCACCAAGCCTCAGCTTCCTCATCTATAAAGAAGAAGGACAATGGGCTGTCACTTGCAAACCCTGTAAAGTTTTTATAAAGCTCCAGCAAGACAGGGCATGAGAAGCGTGCCGTGGGAAGAACCTTACAATGCGAGCTATTGTTAGTGTTATTTTCGCTCACAGAGTGTGGACATCCCTGCCTGGGAGGTGGCATGAGGAGTATGCCAGGCTGGCAGGGAATGCGGTGGCCACAGGGGACCTGGCAGTGGCCTGTGATTCTAGACAGCGTGCCCAGCAGCTAGGTGTCTAAATAAGCAAACGCAGACCTCCCTGAGGGTGTGGACAGTCATGCACCCCACAGAGGGTCTGAGTGGGTAGCTATGGACACCCCAGGTTTCTGGGCCAGCTGTTCCTCCAGCCTGTCTTGGAGCTGGAAGCAGAATAGCGACCAGAGTCTGGAGTCAGGGTTGGGGTGGGGGCTGCTGCGAATCTGCCTTGAGCATTTGCTGTGGGAATGCTGGTGGCCACATGCTTTCTGCCATTGCCTGCCTGGCTGGGTAAAACTGAGCTTCTGTGCCTTTAAAATTGTTTGACATCCTTAAGATTGGAAACAGAGCTCCCCAGTGGAAGACCAGCAGTAGCTATGGAATGCTGTTCTAATATAAAACTTGCTCTCAGTGGATTTAAACTGATACTCCCACTGGCAGGCTTTGGAACGAAATCACCTATTATGGTCCTGGAAAAGGCCCCAGATTCTCTGGGCTGATCCTTTGCCCATGTGGGTTAGCGAGAATAGAGCTGTTTTCCCTCTCAGGCTATGCAGCCCCATCTCCCACCCTCGGCTGACCAGACGACCCTGAGATTCTAGCCGGGATGCAGGACTGAGAGCTCAGGGCTTGGGGGAGTCCCCGTGGTGTTTTGCTCTAAGACACTCTCTAGCCCAACCCCTTAGGGGTGCCTGGCCAACCACTCGACATCAGCAGATGGCAAAGCCCGTGCTGGCAGCCAGGTCTCCATTCCAGGCTGCCTCCCTCTCCCAGACCATAACATCAAGGATGCGGGCCCATTTCGCAGTGGGGCCAAGCCTGGGTACTCCAGTTTCTCCTCATGGCCAGTCAGCTCCCGAGGGGACAGTTCCTGTTTCCCACTGCGGAGTCCCTCATGACCGCTTGGGGACTCTCCAGCTCCTCCCTCCTGGGTCTGGCCCCTCCATGGTCAAGTCCTTTGTTCCAATGGAGGCTGTGGAGGCAGAGGAGAGCAGGGTGAAATCCTGGTCTGCCACGAAGGGCAAGTTACTTAGGCCTTTCTGATCTTCAGTGTCTTCTCCTGTCAAATGGGAATAGTGATCACACTATTTCAGCGTGAAGAGAATGAAATGAGCTAGACTAGAATCAACAGCCTAGCACGGTGGCTCTCAGTGTGGTCCAGGAGTCCCCAAGACCCTTTCAGGGTAGCTTCGAGGTCAACACTGTTTTCATGAAAATACCAAGATGTTATTTGCCTTTCTACTCTCATTTTCTCACCCTCCTGGTTTCCAAAGGCTACTGGCTCTGGCAGCTGTTGGGATGTGTGCTGTGTATTCTTCTTCTTAAAATATTCTCAGTTTCAATTTATAAAATTGTAATGATCCATAAACAGAAGTCTGGGGCCATCAATCATTTTTAAGGGGTCTCAAGACCAAAAACATGGAGAACCACTGGACCAGCACAACACTGGGCACTTAGTAGGTTTTCTTTTCACGGGCTCTGAGCTATCTTCTTTGCCCTGTTTCCCCATTCCTTGATGCAGGGAGTTCCTGTCCTTTGCACCATAAAGGATGCATTTTATTGTTCATTTACTCCCAGTCCTATTCGCTGCACCTGCCCATGTGGAAAGACTCTAACTACCAACTTAATACCTTGGTAGTGGTTTTCCTTTTCTCATGTTGCACGAGCCCGAGTGCCCACAGGCCAGTAGTAGTATTACCTCACTATGCTGATTTCATCCTGGTAAAAAAAAAAAAAAAAAAAAAAATACATTGGAGTGTTATGAAGGCTGAGCAGCCTCACGGAAGTTTGTCATGGTCAGACAAAGACCTGTGTGGGCTGGACAGAAATCGGGGTACAAAGGAATGTGGCTTTAGCCTTGGTAGTTTAGGCAAGATCTGCTTTGCTTTGTCTTCAGCCTTTGGAAGGCCACATCCTCAAATGCCTGCTTCAAGATACTGTGTCTTCCCCGAACCTGAGGGTGATCAGTGATCTTGTTACTGTCTCTGCATGTTGTTGTATTAGTTGGGGTTTGGTCAGAAAAACAAGCCACTCTAGGTATTTAGAGAAGGAAGGGGTTCAATACAGGGAGCCAGAGGCATTCACAACCTCACAAGGGCAGCAGGAAGAAAGGTCAGAGATCCCAGGGCAGTGGCTGTGAATGGTGTCAGCTTCCAGCAGCATCGAAGTGGGGGATTCTCAAGGAGATGCCCCAAACGCCATGCAAAACCCCACAGGAGCTGCTGCTGCTGTCAGCCTGCCTGTCCTGCCTCCCGAACACTGGCTTCTCCTTGTCTTCTGCATCCCCCAAACGAGCAAGTGCCTCTCGCGGGTAGAATCTAACGTGAAGCCTGCCAGCCAGGGAGTCTGGGAAGTGTTGCTTCCAGGCTTCTTGCCCCTCTGGTTTGGGCGATTGCTTAGGTCAGGGAGTTGACACATAGTATCTCTCGTGGTTGCATATCATAGCTAGTCTGTGAAATAATGGTGGTTGTAGGAACAAAGTACATCAATCAGATATGCTGTTTATTAGCTTTTTTTTTTTTTTTTTTTTTTTTGCATTTTCTGTTTTTTGAATATTTCCTCTTAATTTTTTTTTTTTTTTTTTTTTTTTTTGAGAGTCTCACCCTGTCACCCAGGTTGGAGTTCAGTGGTGCCATCTCGACTCACTGCAAGCTCCGCCTCCTAGGTTCAAGCAATTCTCCTGCCTCAGCCTCCCAAGTAGCTGGGATTACAGGCACCAGCCACTATGCCCAGCTAATTTTTTGTATTTTTAGTAGAGAGAGGGTTTCACTATGTTGGCCAGGCTGGTCTTGAACTCCTGACCTCCTGATCCACCTGGCTTGGCTTCCCAAAGTGCTGGGATTACAGGCGTGAGCCACCATACCTGACCCTCTCAAATTCTGATAAGGATTCTAGATGTATATTTTGGAGAAAAACAGCTCCTTGAAATATATGTAATTATATGAGTAAAATGATGCAAAATGTCGTGATGATTGTGAATGCTGTTCATATTATGCAAAATATAAGTATTAAATTCACATAGTTTAAAAAATGAGAGGCTAGGCGCAGTGACTCACACCTGTAATCCCGGCAGTTTGGGAGGCTGAGGCAGGAGGATCGCTTTAGGCCAGGAGGTCAAAACCAGCCTGGGCAACATAGCAAGGCCCCATCTCTACAAAAAAGAAATTTTCTAAATTAGGAAACTAGTTAATAAAAATATTAGGAAAAATGCATTATCTCTAGCTGAGAAATAATATTGTCTTTTTTTACTAAGTTGATAGAGTTTAATATTAAGCTTAATAAGAGATTAATAAGAATTTGCATGATAATTCTAATCTTTGTAGAACTATTTTATTCACTAGCATTTAAACATTAATAACTGTAATTTGTAGCTATTTAATTTTTTAGGGCAAACATATTTCAGGAATATATTCTACTTGGAAATTCTTCACATTTTATTAAAGATTAATTAAAAGTAGAATGTCAGTTTTGCCACCAACCTCAGCTTTTCACAAGGTGGAAAAAAAATCTAAAATCACGTAAACATGTATGATAAATTATCTTCAATCCAGAAATAATAAAGAATATTAGCCAGGTACAGGGGCTCATAGCTGTAATCCCAGCACTTTGGGAGACCAAGGCAGGCAGATCGTCTGAGCTCGGGAGTTCAAGACCAGCCTGGGCAACACAGTGAGACCCCATCTATACAGAAAATAAAAAACAAAATAGCCGGGCATGGTGACACACACCTGTAGTCCCAGCTATTCAGAATGCTGAGGTGGGGGGTTCACTTGAGTCCAAGAGGTCCAGGGTGCAGTGAGCTGAGATCACACCACTGCACTCCAGCCTGGGTGACAGAGTGAGACCCTGTCTCAAAAAAAGAATATTAAGAATATGAAACGAAGTGCTAGAGGAAAATAAGGGGCTCTAAACACACTTTGATCTTCCTAATCATCAAACTTCATAACAATACTTTTTTGTAAAAATGCTTTAAGAAGGTAACTTCTTATAGTTTTGATTTCTGGAGACTGAATTTTTAAATTGTCAGGATGATTGCTGTAGACCACCAATCATTTTCATAAGCTTAAGATAAGAAATGTTAAAAAGATTTTCCTAAGTTATTTTATTCATTCCCTATTTCTGCTGTAGCAAAGTAACCACAGATTCAGTGACTTAAAACAACACACATTTATTATCTTACAGTTGTGGAGGTCACAAGTCCAAAACAGGTTTTACTGAGCCCAGAGTTATGAGCAGGATTGTGTTTCTTCAGGAGGCTCTAAAGGAAAAATCCATTTCCTTGCCTTTTCAGCTTCTGCAGGCTGCCTGCATTCCTTGGCTTTCAGCTTCTTCCTCCATCTTTAAAGCCAGCTGTAGTATCTTCAAATCAATTCTCCCACCACCACCTGCCTGCACCCTGCTCGCCTCCTTGCTCGCCCCCTTGCTCTTGCTCGCCCTGGCTCATGCTTGCTCTTTCTCTCACCTCTTCTTCTTTTGTCACACCTCCTTCTCTGACTCCATGCTTCTCCCTTCCCCTTATAAAGGCTACGTGATCACATTAGGCTCACTCAGTTAATCCAGAATAATCTCCCCATTTCAAGATCTTAATTACATCTTGAAAATCCCTTTTGCTTAGGGAACACTCATAAACTGTTGGTGGGAGTGTAAATTAATTCAACCATTGTGGAAAGCAGTGTGGTGATTCCTCAAAGAGCTATAAACAGAACTACCATTAGACCCAGCAATCCCATTACTGGGTGTATACCCAGGGGAATGTAAATCATTCTATCATAAAGATACATGCACGTGAATATTCATTGCAGTACTATTCACAATAGCAAATACATGGAATCAACATAAATGTCCATCAATGACAGAATGGATAAAGAAAATGTGGTACATAAACACCATGGAATACTACGCAGCCATAAAAAAAGAACAAGATCATGTCTTTTGTGGGAACATGGATGCAGCTGGAGCCTCTTATCCTTAGCAAACTTACACAGCAACAGAAAACTGAATACTGCATGTTCTCACTTAAAAGTGGGAGCTAAATAATGAGAACATATGGACGCAAAGAGGGGAACCATACACACTGGGTCTACTGGAGAGTGGAGGATGGCAAGAGGGAGAGGAGCAGAAAAAATAATGAGTGAGTACAAGGCTTAGTACCTGGGTGACAAAATAATCTGAACGAAAAACCACTGTGACATGAGTTTGCTTATATAACAAACTTACACATGTACCCCTGAACCTAAAATAAATTAAAAAAAAAAAAAGAAACACTGCAAAATCAAAAAGAAAATCCCTTTTACCAAGTAACGTAATATGCTCACAGGCTTGAGTTATTAAAATGTGAACATCTTTGTGGGCTATTCTTCCTATCACAGTTATGAATCACAAAAACGTGTTACTGAAAAACATTTTCCAAAATTACATTGCCTTAAGTCAAAAGGTTAGTGATACCATCAAATGTGCCAGCTAAAAGTGAACAACTACTTAGTAATGTAAAGGTGCAGTATAATAACTGTTGGAAGAATCCGGCAACTGACAGTGCTGTCTGTTTTCCTGTATCATGTCAAAGTTTAACATTTTAATAACTAAAATAAGATTTTCATAGTACAATTATAAAAATTGACATTTAAAAATAAAATTACAGGTTTATTTGTATATCTCAGAAGGTTTTCTGTGATCGTGATATTTAGCTTTTGTTGAATATCTATTTTGATACTTTGGCTTTCAGTTTTAGACAAAAATATATTTTGGATACACTTTTGCTAGGCCTTTCCAATTGATATAGCACAGGGGTAGAGAGATAGTAATGCTACTTTTCTTCCTTTTTTTTTTTTTTTTTTGAAATGGAGTCACACTCTGTAGCCCAGGCTGGAGTGCAGGGTTGTGATCTTGGCTCACCGCAACCTCTGCCTCCTGAGTTCAAGTGATTCTCGTGCCTCAGCCTCCCGAGTAGCTGGGATTACAGGCATGCACCACCGCGCCTGGCTAATTTTTGTATTTTTTGTAGAGATGTTGTTTCGCCATGTTGGCCAGGCTGGTCTCAAACTCCTGGCCTCAAGTGATCCACCCACCTTGGCCTCCCAAAATGCTTATTTTTCTTTTATTAAAACATTATACTTTTCTTTATGCTCAAAATAATGGATATATCATACATTGAACTTATTTGAAACTTCCATTGTACATTTTCTGTTATTTGTACACAGATGGCATGAGACTCATTCACTCACCGAGGACAGAGTTATTAACATGGTAGGAGATAACAAGTCTGTGTAATTTTAAAAGTTCTCTCTTTTTATAAATGGACTTTCATAGTTTTAATTTTTTTTTTTTTTTTTTTTTTTTTTTTGGTGGCTTTCGTGATTTTCTGAGCTAACTTCCTGGAAAACAGGATTTAAAACCTGGATAACAATATTCCAAGGAATGGCACTATGAGGGGAATTCCTGGTTTTCTGGTGTTCAGCTGACTGACACTGGCCCTCCAGGTCCCTGTTGATGGGCCAAGCTGAGGGCTGCAGGTGCCTCTGTGCATATCCAGGACATGTTCCTCGCTTGAGCAGCCAAGAGGCTAGGCAGAGTCTTATTAGAACAGAAGCCATTTCCTATTTCAATTCATTTCCTTTCTCTCTCTCTCTCTCTCTCTCTTTTTCTTTTTCTTTAGACAGGGTTTTGCTCTGCCACCTAGCCTGGAGTACAGTGGCACTATCATGGCTCACTGCAGCCTCCAATTCCTGGGTTCAAGCAATCCTCCCGCCTCCGCCTCATGACTAGCTAGGACTATACATGGGTGCCCACCATGCCTGGCTTATTTTATTTTATTTTATTTTATTACAGAGATGGGGTCTCACTAGGTTCCCCAGGTTGGTCTCAAACTCCTGGCCTCAACAGATCCTCCAGAAAAGTTTGTGCAGAAGGAGTGGCTTAAGTAATTCATTTGTGTACAGGTTAAGAGTAAGGACCCTATTGGAGAAAGGGATGAGGGAGAAAGTTTAATCCAAGGATCGACTCCAGGGGTAGGGCAAAGGAATAGGGGTTGGTGATAAGGGGCAAGAAGTAAGCAGAGACCAAAAGAAATGCTGAATAAGTGCTTGTGTTAATTTTCTAGGGCTGCCCCATAGCATCACAGACTGGGTGTTTTAGCAATAGAAACTTATTGCCTCACAGTTCTGGAGCCTGGAAGTCCAAGATCAAGGTGTTGACAGAGTCAATTCCTTCTGAGGGTTCTCGGGGAAGGATCTGTTCCCAGCCGCCTCTTTCTTTGGCTTGCAGATGGCCGTCTTCAGCTTACATCTTTTCATATCATTCTCCCTCTGTCTGTCTGTCTCCACATTTCCCTTTCTCTGTGCTGGGTACCATTCTAGACCTTTTATGCATATTTGTGCATCTAATTCTCCATATCACTCTGACATAGGTACTATTTCCATTACTCTCTTGCAAAAGGGAGCTAAGGTACAAAGACTGCTAGGTGGCAGAGCAGGATTTGAGCAGCCTGGCTCTTAACCATTTTGTGGTTACCTCCCAAGTGCATGCAATACAGAACTACTGCAGGGCTGAGATGGTGGAAGACAGCCTGGGGCATTACCAGTCATGGCACATGAGTTATTTAGGAAGAAATGATACTTTTACACTTAGACAAAGCACTTCAAAGATTGGGGTGCACCTACAGCCACTGTTTTACTACACAGTGTCTCTTGGCTGGGCCCAGGGGCGCAGGGCTGGAGATTGGAATTAGGTAGCTTCAAATGGATTCTCCTACCTTCAGTTTTCTTTTGCAATAGCATCAGTATTTGTATGTTAGATCCCACGACCACCATTTCATTTCATTCTCAAAAGGAGCCTGATTCAAGAGAATCGAGGCTCAAATGGGTTTAAGAACCTTCCCAAATTCACACAGAGAGGAAGGACAGAGCCAGGACTAGAGGTTGGGTTTCCTGACTACTGACCCACAGCAGCTGCTGCTTCTTGGGACCCTGTGGCTTCCCCAGGGGACATGTCCTTCCCCAGGAGAGTGTGGGCATGAAGGGATTCTTCCCGGGACAGAAAAGCATCCATGTGTTCAGGGAGCTCCTTCCGCTCCTGCTTCTGTGTCTGCTTCTGCTCTGGGAGGGCAGGGTCTCCAGCTCTGTGCTTCCCCAGCATGGAACACAGGGTCTGGCACAGAGAGTCCCGGATAGGCAGGGCTGGAGGGGACCTGGAGATTGCCTTGTTTTTAATCATTGTTAAAGCAGCAGAACATTTTTCCAAATGGAATATACATGGAACCCCAATACAAAAAGATAAAAGCAGCACTGGTGAAACAAGCGTGGGGGTCCAGTCCTAACCTTTAGCCTCCTCTTCATAAGCTCCTGCCCAGGAGGCTCCTGGGAACCTCTTAAAAACCCTGAACTCCAAGGAAATTCAGAGTGAAAACTGCCAACCTCATCCACCTTCTCCACAGCTGGGAAGACTGAGACTCAAGAGTGGGGAGGTGACTTCTCATAGATCCCTAACAAGGGTGTCAGGGCCAGGGTCATGAAGACAGGTGCCCTGACTCTGAGTCCATACTCTTTCCAGTACCCCACCCTTCTATCTTCATAGCAGGTATTCAGTAAATATTTGTTAAATGAATATAAAAACTTTCCCAGAAAGTCTTCCATGATTTATCCCCTGTCCTGACCCCACTTTCTTCACCCTGAGAGCCTTTTTTTTTTTTTTTTCCTGAGACAGAGTTTCTCTCTTGTTGCCTAGGCTGGAGTGCAATGGCACAATCTCGGCTAACTGCAACCTCTGCCTCTTGGGTTCAAAGCAATTCTCCTGCCTCAGCCTCCCGAGTAGCTGGGATTACAGGTGCACACCACCATGCTCGGCTAATTTTTGTGATTTTTAGTAGAGACAGCATTTCACCATGTAGGCCAGCCTGGTCTCAAACTCCTGACCTCAGGTGATCCACCCACCTCGGCCTCCCAAAGTGCTGGGATTACAGGCATGAGTCACCACTCCTGGCCCTGGGAGCCTTTTTGATTCCTGAGTTGGTTCCAAGCACAGATCATGTACTCCATCAACATTAGTCACTGCTATCTCTGGTGCCATGATGGTTCTGTTTCTAAGGCCCATGGTTACCCAGATGAGAGCTAAATTCATACCAAGACTGCAGCAGTGCCTACAGCATTGCTCTGTCATGGGGCGCCAGAACTGCTGGTGACCTTCCGAGCCATCCCGCTCTATTCCACCTTCACTAGTAAGGATATTTTTTTTTCCATCTTTATTTTAGGTTCAAGGGGTACATGTGCAGGTTTGTTACATGGGTAAATTGCGTGTCACGGGGATTTGGTGTACAGATAATGTTGTCACCCAGGTAGGTATAATACCCGATAGGTAGGTTTTCAATTCTCACCCTCCTCTCACCTTTACCCTCAAATAGGTCCCAGCGTCTATTATTCTCTTCTTTATGTCCATGAGTACTCAGTGTTTAGCTCTCACTTATAAGGGAGAACATGGGCATTTGGTGTTCTGTTCTTGCATTAATTCACTTAGGATTACGGCCGCCAGCTCCAAACATGTTGTTGCAAAGGCCATGATCTCTATTTTGTAGCTGCACAGTATTCCATGGTATAGATATACCACATTTTCTTTAGTCCACCAGTGATGGACATCTAGGTTGACTGTATGTCTTTGCTATTGTGAGTAGTGCTGCAATGAACATACATGTGCTTGTGTCTTTATGGTAGAATGATTTATATACCTTTAGGTATGAATTGCTGGTGGAATGGTAGTTCTATTTTAAGTTATTTGAGAAAAATCCATACTGCTTTCCACAGTGGCTGAACTAATTACATCCCCACCAGCATTGTATAACCATTCCCTTTCTCTCTAACCTCGCAGGCTTCTGTTATTTTTTGATTATTGGTATCTCATTGTGGTTTTTATTTGCATTTCTCTAATGATGAGTAATATTGAGCTTTTTTTTTTCTGTGCTTGTTGGCTGCATGTATGTCTTTGAGAAGTGTCCGTGTCCTTTGCCCATTTTTTTAATGGAGTTGTTTGTTTTTTGCTTGTTGATTTGTTTGAGTTCCTTATAGATTCTGGATATTACACTTTTGTTAGATGCAAAATTTGCTAATATTTTCTCCCATTTGTAGGTTGTCTATTTATTAATAGTTTCTTTGGCTGTGCAGAAGCTCTTTAGTTTAATTAGGTCTCGCTTATCTTTTTTTTTTTTTTGGACACAGGGTCTCACTCTGTCACCCAGGCTGGGGTGCAGTGATGTGATCATGGCTTACTGCAGCCTCGATCTCCTGGGTACAAGCAATCTTCCCTCCTCAGCCTCCTGAATAGATAGGACTACAGATGGATGCCACCATGGCTGGCTAATTTTTAAATTTTTTGTAGGATGGGTTTTTGCCATATTGCCCAGGCTGGTATTTTTGTTTCTGTTACAGTTGCTTTTGGAGTCTTCAACATGAGCCTTTGCCTCAGCTCATGTCCAGAATGGCATTTCCTAGATTTTCTTCTAGGGTTATTAGAGTTTTAGGTTTTACATTTAACTCATTAATCTATCTTGAGTTGATTTTTGTTTATGGTGAAAGGTAGGGGTCCAGTTTCAGCCTTCTGCATATGGCTAGCCAATTATTCCAGCAGCATTTATTGAATAGGAAGTCATTTCCTCACTGCTTGTTTTTGTCAGCTTTGTTGAAGACCAGATGGTTGTAGGTGTATGGCTTTAATTCTGGGTTCTATAACCTATTCCATTGGTCTATGTGTCTGTTTTTGTACCAGTACCATACTGTTTTGGTTACTGTAATACAGTTTCAAGTCAGGTAGTGTGATACCTCCAGCTTTGTTCTTATTGCTTAGAATTACTTTGGCTATTAGGGCTCTTTTTTGGCTCCAAATACATTTTAGAATGATTATCACTCTGTGAAAAATGTCACTGGTGGTTTGATAGGAATGGAATTGAATCTGTAAATAGCTTTGGGCAGTATGACCATTTTAACAACATTGCTTCTTTCTATCCACGAGCATGGAATGTTTTTCTATTTGCTCGTGTTGTCTCTGATTTCTTTGAGCAGTGTTTTGTATGGTTTTTCTCATTTCCATTTTGCTTAGTTCAGCTCTGATTTTGGTTATTTCTTTTCTTCTGCTACCTTTGGAGTTGGTTTGCTCTCATTTTTCCGGTTCCTCTAGATGTAATGTTAGCTTGTCAATTTGAGGATTTTCTAACTTCTTGTGGAGGCATTTAGGGCTGTAAACATTCCTCTTCATACTGCTTTAGCTGCAAGATTCTGGTTATGTTATATCTTTGTTTTCATTTGTTTCAAAGACTTTATTCATTTCTGTCTTAATTTCATTATTTATACAAAAGTCATTCAGAAGCAGATTGCTTAATGTCCATTTAATTGTATGGTTTTGAGAGATCTTGTATTGATTTCTATTTTTATTGCACTGTGGTCTGAGAGTGTAGTTGGTATGATTTTGATTTTTTTGAATTTGTTGAGAATTGTTTTATGGTTAAGGGTGTGGTCAATTTTAGAGTATGTGTCATGTGCAGATGAGAAGAATGTATAACTTGTTTTTTGTTGGGTGAAATGTTCTGTAGATGTCTATTAATTTGGTCAAGTGTCAAGTTTAGGTCAAAAATATCTTGTATTAATAGTATTCTGCCTCAATGAGCTGTCCAGCACTGTCAGTGGGGTGTTGAAGTCTACCACTTTTGCTGTATGGGTATCTAAGTCTTTTCTTAAGTCTCTAAGAACTTGTTCTATGAATCTGGGGCTCCAGTATTGGGTGCACATATATTCAGGATAGTTAAGTCTTCTTGTAATGGAATGCTTTATCATTATTTAAAGCCCTTCTTTGTCCTTTTTGATCATTGTAGGTTTAAAGTTGGTTTTGTCTGAAATAAGAATAGGGACCTCTGCTCTTTTTTATTTTCCATTTGCTTCATAGATCTTTCTCCATCTCTTTGCTTTGAACCTGGGGGTGTCCCTGCATATGAGATGGGTTTCTTGAAGACAGCATATAGTTGGGTGTTGCTTCTTTACCCAACTTCCCACTCTGTGTCTTTTAAGTGGGACGTTTAACCCATTTAAATTCAATGTTAATAATGATATATGCGGATTTGGTCCAGTCATCCTGTTGTTAGCTGGTTGTTATGTAGACTTGGTCAGGAGATTTGGTCAACCTTTAAAACTATCTACCTGTGCAAGGCACTGCTCTGACTCTAGGGACACAGATGAAGACACGTGCTTGAGAACAATCACAGGCTTACCATGTACAAGGCTCTGCGCTAAGCCCTGTACTAGCTACACTCATCAGGGCTCATTTGGTGACAATCAACAAAAATTCAACCGAAACCAATATAAGTGGAGGATTTATTGGAAGGACCTTGGGCTAGCTTACAGAACCAGGAAGGAAGAGCTATGGGAGGTAGGGCAGCTCTGAGATCCTGGGGACCAATTCTCTTTCTTTTTTTTTCTCTCCTGTCTGATTTTTCCTTCATGCCCAGGGACAAAGCTTTCAGAAGCAGCTCTGAGGTCAAATCCTTTTCAGCTTCCAAAAAGGAAAATAAAAAAGAAGTTGGCTCCATTTAGAAAAATTATGGGGAAGGGCTTTAGCCTGGTTTGAGACACTTGTCATCTTTGGCCCAATTACTTATTTGGGGGGCTGGGGTAGGCAGGAAGGCAGGAAAGAAAGGAGGAGTCAGGGAACTGAAACCAGTCCAGGCAGGGTCTCCTGTCTCCCATTCCCCTGGTAAGAGCGTAGAGGTGCTCGGAATATCCAGTTGGCCAAACTGCAAAAGGCCAAATTGTTTATTTATTTATTTATTATTATACTTTAAGCTCTAGGGTACATGTGTACAACATGCAGGTTTGTTACATAGGTATACGTGTGCCATGTTGGTTTGTTGCACCCATCAACTTGTCATTTACATTAGGTATTTCTCCTAATGCTATCCCTCCCCACCCCCCCCAACCCCATAAAAGGCCCTGGTGTGTGATGTTCCCTGCCCTGTGTCCATGTGTTCTCATTGTTCAGCTCCCATCTATGAGTGAGAACATGCGGTGTTTGGTTTTGTGTGCTTGTGATAGTTTGCTTAGAATGATGGTTTTCAGCTTCATCCATGTCCCTGCAAAGGACATGAACTCATCCTTTTTTATGGCTGCATAGTATTCCATGGTTTATATGTGCCACATTTTCTTAATCCAGTCTATTATTGACGGACATTTGGATTGGTTCCAAGTCTTTGCTATTGTGAATAGTTCCACAATAAACATATGTGTGCAGGTATCTTTATAGTAGCACGATTTATAATCCTTTGGATATATACCCAGTAATGAGATCGCTGGGTGAAATGGTATTTCTAGTTCTAGATCCTTGAGGAATCACCACACTGTCTTCCACAATGGTTGAACTAATTTACACTCCCACCAACAGTGTAAAAGCATTCCTATTCTCCACATCCTCTCCAGTATCTGTTGTTTCCTGACTTTTTAATGATTGCAATTCTAACTGGTATGAGATGGTATCTCATTGTGGTTTTGATTTGCATTTCTCTGCTGACCAGTGATGATGAGCATTTTTTCATGTGTCTGTTGGCTGCATAAATGTCTTCTTTTGCGAAGTGTCTGTTCACATCCTTTGCCCACTTTTTGATGGGGTTGTAAATTTCTTTAAGTTCTTTGTAGATTCTGGATATTAGCCCTTTGCCAGATGGATAGATTGCAAAAAGTTCTCTCATTCTGCAGGTTGCCTGTTCACCCTGATGATGGTTTCTTTTGCTGTGTAGAAGCTCTTTAGTTTAATTAGATCCCATTTGTCTATTTTGGCTTTTGTTGCCATTGCTTTTGGTGTTTTAGTCATGAAGTCCTTGCCCATGCCTATGTCCTGAATGGTATTGCCTAGGTTTTCTTCTAGGGTTTTTATGATTTTGGGTGTTATATTTAAGTCTTTAATCCATCTTGAGTTAATTTTTGTGTAAGGTATAAGGAAGGGATCCAGTTTCAGCTTTCTGCATATGGCTAGCCAGTTTTCCCAGCACAATTTATTAAATAGGGAATCCTTTCCCCATTGCTTGTTTTTGTCAGATTTTTCAAAGATCAGATGGTTGTAGATGTGTGGTGTTATTTCTGAGGCCTCTGTTCTGTTCCGTTGGTTTATATATCTGTTTTTGTACCAGTACCATGCTGTTTTGGTTACTGTAGCCTTGTAGTATAGTTTGAAGTCAGGCAGCGTGATGCCTCCAGCTTTGTTCTTTTTGCTTAAGATTGTCTTGGCTATGTGGTCTCTTTTTTGCTTCCATTTGAAATTTAAAGTAGTTTTTTCCAATTCTGTGAAGAAAGTCATTAGTAGCTTGATGGGGATAGCATTGAATCTATAAATTACCTTGGGCCGTATGGCCATTTTCACAGTATTGACTCTTCCTATCCGTGAGCATGGAATTTTCTTCCATTTGTTTGTGTCCTCTTTTATTTTGTTGAGTAGTGGTTTGTAGTTCTCCTTAAAGAGGTCCTTCACCTCCCTTGTAAGTTGTATTCCTAGATATTTTATTCTCTTTTTTGTAATTGTGAATGGGAGTTCACTCATGATTTGGCTCTTTGTCTGCTATTGGTGTATAGGAATGCTTGTGATTTTTGCACATTGATTTTGTATCCTGAGACTTTGCTGAAATTTCTTATCAGCTTAAGGAGATTTTGGGGTGAGACAATGGGGTTTTCTAAATATACAATCATGTTATCTGCAAACAAAGACAACTTGACTTCTTCTTTTCCTAATTGAATACCCTTTCTTTCTTTCTCTTGGCTGATTGCCCTGGCCAGAACTTCCAATACTATGTTGAATAGGAGTGGTGAGAGAGGGCATTCTTGTCTTGTGCCAGTTTTCAAAGGGAATGCTTCCAGTTTTTGCCCATTCGGTATGATATTGGCTGTGAGTTTGTTATAAATAACTCTTATTATTTTGAGATACGTCCCATCAATATCTAGTTTATTGAGACTTTTTAGCATGAAAAGCTGTTGAATTTTGTTGAAGGCCTTTTTTGCATCTATTGAGATAATAATGTGGTTTTTGTCATTGGTTTTGTTTATGTGATGGACTACATTTATTGATTTGCATATGTTGAACCAGCCTTGCATCCCAGGGATGAAGCCAACTTGATCGTGGTAGATAAGCTTTTCGATGTGCTGCTGGATTTGGTTTGCCAGTATTTTATTGAGGATTTTCTCATCGATGTTCATCAGGGATATTGGCAAAAGCTAAATTGTTAAACATCTATATTTGGCTAAGGTTGAGGCTGAAGCCAAAAGTCACCACTGAACTTTGAGATTCCAGAAGAAATCTGAAATTGTATTAAATAAGTATTATTGTTATGATGATTTCATTATCGAAAAGGTTAGTAGTTACATGTTAAAGGGTGAGAACATTATTTCTCAGTGCAATGTCATTTCTCTGCTGGTGCTCCTGTGACGATTATACTTTTGACATAGAATAGTCACTCATTTCAACTAATATTTAATATCTGTTACGCTGAGCAGAGTATAATTCAGAAAAAAAGTTTTTCAGTAATATGTTTTCTAGAAAGAACTTTGTACCTATAATTCATTCTTGGGCAAATCTCTGTTCAGTATGGCAAGCTGGCTACACTGGGCATACAAAAAGCCTCTGAACCATACCAGGCAGGACGGTCTGGGTTTCATTCATTCCGGTTTCTGCGAGGGCCCCTGCAGCTGTGAGGGCCCCTGCAGCTGTGAGGAGCTTCAGTCGTCCTGTCAGCCCTACTCAGAGGCATTTGGCCTGCAGAGAAATTTTCTGGTTTTCTCTCAACTTCGAGGAAAGACAGTTCAAAGATCTAGATCTATGCCTTCAGCCTCACCCATGGCACTTACTCTCTGTAAGGCTCATGCCTTGCTCTTTGTTTTCTCTGCACCTGACTCTTCTTCCTGCAGACTGTGTGCTTCCTGAGGGCAAACTCCCTGTTTGTTCATTCTTGGATTTTCCACACCTGGCCCATACCTGACCCCCAGGGTCCTGGAGCGCTGACTGTGAGCCAGGAACTGTGTTGATGTCTCATGAGCTCATCTAATGTAATATCTAGAAAGTTCCCATGTACCTCCACCTCTAAGACCACTGTCATGTATATCTACTGGAAAAACTGACTTGTGAACATTGACTGGTGCCTAAGGCAGTCCTTGGAACATAGAAAATTGCCAATAAGATAAAATATGAGTTTTGGGAACCATTTGAAATTGGCATGAAGTTTTTAGTCACTTAACACCTCTGATAAGCACTGCTCTAGGAGCAGAGAAAGGGGGACTGAGACATCAAAGAATTACACAAAATGACTGGGCAATGCCTGCAATATGGTCACTGAGAAGGCTGAACATTAAATTGTCTATTTGCTGTGATTATATAAAAAGTATAGGATCTGGAAGTAAAACCTGGAAGTGAAATTTTGACCAAAAGAAGTCTAATGAGGGTTTCTTTTTCTTTTTTCTTTTTTGAGACGGAGTCTCGCTCTGTAACCCAGGCTGGAGTTCAGTGGTGCCATCTCGGCTCACTGCAAGCTCCGCCTCCTGGGTTCACGCCATTCTCCTGCCTCAGCCTCCTGAGTAGCTGGGACTACAGGCACCCGCCACCTCGCCCGGCTAATTTTTTATATTTTTAGTAGAGACGGGGTTTCACCGTGTTAGCCAGGATGGTCTCGATCTCCTGACCTTGTGATCCACCCGCCTTGGCCTTGTAAAGTGATGGGATTACAGGCATGAGCCGTCGCACCTGGCCGAGGGTTTCTTTTTCAAGGTTTAAAAGCTAAGCATCGATCTAACTTAGCTGTTTATTTACTAATTTATATCCCTACTTTACTCCATAAGAATCTAAGGCGACTTAGAAGCTGGTTTATACATCCGCTGAGGCCCATCTGAGAGGCTACAGGTTTTTGTTCTTCCATTGCCTCAAGGGCCAGACCTGGAGAGAGAGAGCAGGGTTTCTCCAGGGCCAGCCTACCTCGGAACTACCTGGGTGCTTAGGAACAACAGTGGTGGCTGGGCCCGCTCTGGCACCTGCTGAGTCAGTCTCTGTGGTTGAGGTGCCAGATTCCTATTTTTCTGAAACTCACTGGGGCATTCATTCGGCAGGTTACATTTTGCCAGGGTTAACATCCATTTTGCACCTCTGCCAGGGTGAGGTTAGGGGAGGAGAGCATGGGTCCTCATCACAGCCCCGAGTCTGCTGTGGGAAGACTGTTATTAGGGACACCTCCTATCCTCAAGGCTGGCCAAGAGCTGGTGGGGAGCTGGCCCTGCTGCCAGCCCTGTGGGCAGTGGTAGTGAGCGTGGGAACAGGACATGAACGGTCATCTGTGGCAGGACCCTCCAACTGTGGCCCGTGAGCCAGCAGCATGGGCATCACTAGGAATGTGATGGAAATGCAAATTCTTTGGGCCGTTCCCCAAACTCACTGAATCAGAGACAAGGGGACTCAGCACCTGCGCGTTACACCGTGTGGGTGATTCTGACTGGCATTTCAATGTTGGCAAATCACTGCTCTGTCGGTCCTTCTCCTAATTATCTCCTTCTAATCTCCCTGCAGCCATTTGAGGTGAGGGGTGGCAGCACCCCATTTCAGAGAGTTTAGTTATCTGCTGTGTCCCAAAGCCTGCCAGGAGCAGAGGCAGGAGCCGAGTCCAGGACAGGTGGCTTCTGGCTCCTTCCGTTCCTCAGATGTCCAAGAGCAGCTGGTGATGGCAGGAGTGGCCGCTCTCCTCCTCCGCACCTTGAGAGAGGGACTGGGAGGGGTGGGGAATGCGGGGAGCAGCCTCCTAGCCAGCAAGGCCTCTGGGGAAGCAGGGAGCACCCACGTGCATTCCTGTGCTGTCTCACACCCACCTTGCCCCTGCATAGCCTTGGCCTCCCCATGGCCCTTACCGCATCAGGCAGCCCAGAAATGGTGTGTCCAGGTAAGAGCCTGGAAATGAAATTTTCATTTAAAAAAAGTCCTTCCAGATTTACAAGGTGTGTGTGAAGGGAAGGTGCTTATACCGGAGAGGGTGTCCATGGATTAGGAAAGTCAAAATGGTGAGGGGTCTCTCACCTGCCAACACCACTGTGGGTAGGGTGGTCCCTGCTCCTCCTGGCCACCTTGCTGTGCAGGCAGTGGCAGCAGGTTCACGCCACAGACGAGGAAACTGAGCCTCCGTGAGCAGAGGGCAGTGCCAGGGCTCACCAGGGGATTTGGACACCTAGACCACTCTCTGCTGCAACCAACCCTGGGCTCGGGTCCTGCACTGCCTGGCAGAGGCTGGTACAGGCGTCCAGTTGCTTAGGAAGAGGCTGTAGCCTCACTGTGGTCTCTGCCTGTCCAACCCAGCTTCCTCTCCCTCTGTGCAAAAGGGTGGCTGGGTTAATATCACATGTTTTCATGTCAACCAGCAATTTGGATTTCCTGAAGGTGTTTGTCTGGGGAATAGAGGGGTGAAGGATCAAGTTTCTCCATCTTACTTTTTCAATGATGAGGACAACCTCATGCTTCCTGAGTTGGGAGCAGCACTTGCCTTAGAGTCTGAAAAAACGAAGGTGGAATTGTCATTTCTCCCCCTTCCCGTATTGAACAGCTTGCACCTCAGTTTCTTTATGTAACAGTTTGCACCTCCTGGGACAACACAACCCGTGTGGCAGAACTTTTGTGAAATGTGATCTGCTCGAGCAGTGACCGGCACAGAGGTGCTGAAGAAATGATTGTTACTTTCTTTCTAGGTACCTCGGAGTCCGTGTTCACGCAGTGTAAATGCCATCTGTGGGAATTGAGGACACTGTCACTAGAGACAGCAGTTCAAATGACAGACATAATTAAGAAAACCCAATATACTATAATTCAGAAAATCCAAATCTGCTAACCACATAAAGGCAAATTATTCTCTTTGAAGAAGGATTCTTCTATTTTAAAAAAAGCCCAAACAAAAAGCCCAAAACATACCCAGAGATCTCCTTTAAATCATGTATGGATTTCATTTTATTCAGTCTCTTCAGGAATATATTTATTGAGTAAAGCATAGATTGAGTGACCACCTGGCCATCTCCAGCTCAGAATTACCCCAAGTAGTAGGAGAAATTTGCTTTTTGTTTTGTTTTGTTTTGTTTTTTGTTTTTTTTTTGAGACAGAGCCTCACACTGTTGCCCAGGCTGGAGTGCAGTGGTGCAATCTCGGCTCACTGCAACCTCAGCCTCCCGGGTTCAAGCGATTCTCCTGCCTCAGCCTCCCGAGTAGCTGGGATTACAGACACATGCCACCATGCCTGGCTAATTTTTGTATTTTTAGTAGAGACAGGGTTTCACCATGTTAGCCAGGATGGCCTCGATCTCCTGACCTCGTGATCTGCCTGCCTTGGCCTCCCAAGTGTCGGGATTACAGGCGGGAGCCACTGCACCCGGCTGGAATTTGCTTTTTTAAATTAAAGTTAACCTTGAGCTCAACAAGATTAAAAAAGAATTCCACTTGAAAATTCTTAGCATAAATGTCCCATTATTCTGACCTACACAACCTACGGGTATAGGCCAGAACAATGGAACATTTGTTCTAAATCCATAAAGAAAATGCCACAAAGCGAAGTGTTCATAAATCCACAGTAAGTCCTCACTTAATGTCATTAGGTTCTTGGAAACTGTGACTTTGAGCAAATGACGTATGACGGACAAAACCAATTTTTTTCCTCATCAACGTTATAATGAAATCACATTGAACAAAACGACATTATTTGAAAACTTGCTGTCTGTTGCTTCTCTTAAAGTCGAAGTCTCCAAGAACCTACTGATGACCTTAGGTGAGGAGTTGCTGTACAAGCCTGCAACTCACAGGAGAAACCATTCTCACTGGACACTCGCTGGGCCTCTCTCTTTATCAAAATCATTTTTAAACTCTGTGGCTTTGGGCCTTGGGGGATGCCTCTGAGCTTCAGCATCTGCATCTGTGAACAAGGCTGGGACAGATGCAGGCGTCAGACAACGGGTCCACATCAGGTCTTGCTCTGAAATGCGTTTTCTTCCCTGTGATGGTGGTAATGGGATTTGGGCTGTGACTATTGCTACCATTTCTATGCTGTCATAAGAACACTTGTTATTGATTTTGACATGAAACAGTCTTTTAAGCTGGTGCTGTGAGCACATTTCACCCTTAGCAAACTGGGGAAAAACGCTTTGATTTGAGGGTTACCAGGCTTAGCTGGGCGCAGGTGGGAATGAAGACACCAGGGAGATGCCGTGCCGACTGCATGAACGCCCATTTTCAGACCACTTGGAGCCCCTGCTGCTGGACCCGCAAACCTGTGGGGAAACTCCTTTCCAGCTTCTTAAACCTGGGCTTCAGGTCAGACTCCCGGAGGATCTATATTTAAAACATACAGGTGCCTGGGACCCAGCCCCGACAAGCTGCATTCGAGTCCTTGGGATGCTGTCATGCAGCCTGTCTGATTCCAGGCCATCGTCATGAACTGAAGGCCCCTTTCACCGTCTCCCGCCCAGGAGGGCTCCCAAATCACTTTAGGGTTCAAGCAATAGCCAACGTGCCTTCCGCCGCATTCCTTTCCCATGCCAGATCTTTTCCATTTTATTCCAGCCTCATAAGCATTGCTTTTGTGCTTGGCAAGGTAGTAGATGTGCAGCGAGTATTTCATGCAGTAATTTTGCTGATTAGGACACAGGCTCAGGGGTAAGAGGCTTGTCCAAGCTCGCACAGCTGGAAAGTGAGGACAGCAGGATTCAAAGTCAGTTTCAGCTCCAAAGCCTGTGGTCTGTCCACTGCCTGCAAATAAGCCAGTAACACCTGGGCCTGCAATCTGCAGTCCATGAGCCAAATCCAGCCCGCTGCTTATTTTTGCACAGCCAGGGAGCCAAGAATAGCTTTTACATTTTTAAAATGTTAAAAAAAAAAACCATAAAAGCATGCACATTAAAAAAAAATGCAACAACAGAGGCTGTATGTGACCTGCTAAGCCTAAAATATTTACCATCTGGACCTTTAAAGGAAAAACTTGCCAACTGCTGATTAAGACTGTGACATATGTCCCCTTCTGAGCTCACCCTGGGATAGTGGTGAGATGACACTGGGTCAATGTGTCCATCCAAAGCTTCACTGTCAAAAACACAGCAGTTCTGAGTCACTAATGTGACATAGGACTTCAAAGACTCTTCGTAATCCTTCTTTTGCTGGCTTGGCCCGAAGGTGGCACATGTTCCTCTGGATGCACCAGTGTTTGCTAGAGCATCACAGAGAGATGAGGGCTTTGACATTTTTCACCTGCCACATTAAGAGTTTTCCAGGCCGGGTGCAGTGACACACACCTGTAATCCCAATGCTTTGGGAGGCTGAGGCGGGCAGATAGCTTGAGCTCGGGAGTTTGAGAGCAGCCTGGACAACACAGTGAAACCCTGTATTTTCAAAAAATACCAAAAAACTAGCCAGGCGTGGTGGTGTGTGCCTGGGGTCCCAGCTACTCCGGAGGCTGAGGTGGGAGGATCATCTGAGCCTGGAGAAGTTAACACTGCAGGGAGCTGTGATTGTGCCACTGCACTCCAGCCTGGGCAACAGAGCTAGACCCTGTCTCAAAAAAAAAAAAGGAAAGGGAAAAAAATGAGTTTTCCATTAAGGAGTTAAGGGGCCTCCAGGGCCTGAGGCCAATGGCTGGTTGTTCCCTTATATCAGAAGCCAGAACAATCACTGACCCAGTCCTATCATGTCCACTCTTGGCTGAGCCTGGCAAAAATTCTGTGAGGTTGAAGAGAGAGAATTGTTCTCCCAATTAAAAAACAGAATCTTCTTCTTTACAGAAAATAAAGCCGTGGCTCAGAGAGTATAGGGATTTGCACAAGCACACAAAATGGTGTGCTTTGAACCTTGTGGCTGGTCTTCTCATCTAAACATCGTGCTTCTCTAGCTTACAGTGTCATGGCTGGGCACGGGCTCAGTGCCCTGTGTTTAGAAAGAATACCCCACACTTACTTGGAGTTCCCTAACAGATCCTTTGGAGGCTTCTGCCATTCTCTAGGGATATATTCCTTTGTTTTGATCTATTTTCTATTATTAGGATATTATATTACCCCAAGCAGATATGAAGTTATGAGAGACTCACTGGATTCTTGAATAGAAGTGCTGTAATTTTCTCCAACAGGATGGATGACAACCCGAAAGGTTATAGTTTTGCTGCCTGATAGGATAATTAATTTCATAACTAATTTAGTAATCTTAATTGCAGTATTCTTTTTTCTCAGTGATAATATTCTATATATATGCTAATGAATCTTGTCATTCTGCTGGTTCTTTCATTAGTGAGTTAAACCTTTGACACATGCTCACTAGATATTTGTATGAGCCATGTTTTGAACTTTTGAAAAATAGACTGACATCCTCATCATGCCTGCAAAAATGGAGACCTCCAAGATCAAATCCACCAAGCTGCAGTGGCCACCCTGGGGTCTGAAATCTTTTCTCTGTGGGTGTATTGATCTGTCAAGAGAGGGCCCGAGGTGGTGGAAACCTTTGGAGAGCACAGCTCGGTTTAGCTCTTGGTTCCACCTTTTAAAAGCTGGGTCATCTTGGCTGACTTGTGAGATGTCTCTCAGTTTTAGTGTCCTCAGCCATAAAATGGAGATAAGGCTCCATTTATATAATGTTGTTACATAAAAATTAAATAACAAATAATATTAGAAGACAGTGGTTGAGGATACAAATTCTTAGCCAGGCTGCCAGGGTTTGCTTCTTGGATCTGTTGTTTCCTAGATGCACAAAATTTTCTAGTTGATTTGATTGTGCTTCCATTTTCTCATCTATAAAATGGGGTTAGACCCTACCTTATAGGGTTACATGTGTCAATATTTAAAAAGCCCTTGGAACTGTAGTCGACTGGTATACTGTAAGCACTTAATAAGTGTTATCTGTGATGAGGAAAATAACGATATTCACAAAACACCCAGTAGAGCCCCTAGTATACAATTTATTCTCAAAGAATTGGTAGCTGTCAAAGATCAAGGATATTCATCATCCAGACTCAGAGTCATGGCAAAAGACCTGTTAATACATAAAAACAAAAAGTTTCCAAGAAGTAAAGAAATGTGCCCAAGATCACCAAGCCAGAACCAGAACCCAAGTCTTAGATTCCAGGCCAGATTCTGTCCCCCGTGCAGAACTTAGGAGCTAGACACCGAGCGCAAAGGACAACCAGCCCCGCCATACAGGGGCTGAGTCTCCTTCCTGCCAGACTCGTCTCTGTAGCTTTTGGTGATTCCCTGCCCAAGGAAATGTCTTCCCCGTGCTGCTACTGCTGCTTCTAAATCAACGCTTTTGTGGGGCCACAGGGAAAAGTCAGAGCCTGAGCAAAACACACCAGGTCAGGGATGGAGCCGTTTAGTTCCAGGGGCAGAAAAAAGACCAGGACTGTCCTGCGCCCTCCCCTACCTTCCAATCCCTGGGGTCCTCAGCTCCACGCTCATGCCTCCAGTCAAAATAGTTAAAGATTTCCATCCTAAGTGATGATGAACAGGAAAAACAAACCCATACCATACCACATACCCAAATACCAGACATTCCTCAGATGGTTTGCTGTGTAGGTGATTGGCCACAGACTTCTCTTGCTTCTCAGAGAGCAGGGATGGAGACTAGGGGTGGGGAGACGGGTGCCCCATCTGCTCATCCCAGAGTCTAGAAACAGGACTGGGATGGCTGCTGTCTGCAATAAGTCTGCTATCCTTTTCCACACCCATCAAGTAAGCCATATACTGGAATTGGGGTGTTACCAACATCACATTCTAAAGATGCATCAAAAACTAAACATTTGTTGAAGACCTACTGTGGGTCTGGCATCATGTTAGGGGCACAAGTGCTCAGTTAACTCTTGAAAGTGGACGCAATGGGGTTTTCATTGGTCACATTTTCAAGATTGCTTTCATGTAGGTGTGAAGGAAAAGGGAACAAGATTTCGCTGCGTGGCTAATATGTGGTCAAATGCTTGTTGGCCTTTATCCTATGCGACTGCTATCTGGCATTAGTTAGGGTGCCTTGGCTGCAAGCCCAACTCCAGCTGGCTTAAATGTGGCAGAAGTGTATCTGGTTAGGGATTGGGAAGCCTGGAAGAATTAGGTTAGACAAACTGATCGACACTGCCACCAAAGTATAGATTCTTCGATTGCCTTCATTCCACCATCCCTGGGGGAGGCTCCATGATGAGGCTGGTGCTGCTTGTGGTCAGAAAGTGGCTTTTTCATTCACCACTGATAGGGAAGAGAGAGCCTGTTGGGGGATATATGATAGACATTGTGCTTGACTTCCCAACATCGACTCCCTTCTGCCTTGTGGAGTGCAGCAGTATTTTGGGGGACTTGGCCTCAAGTCAAGGATAACACCATTTTTACTGGTCACATTTTCAAGATCACTTTCATGTAGCTGTGAAAGAAAAGGGAACAATTTTTTTTTTTTTTTTTTTTTTTTTTTTTTTACTAAAAGAATAGATTTTTATTAAGCGCTGTGTTTCTAGCAGTATTAACAAAACAACAGACCAATTTCTATTACAGAACAACTCCTGAGGCATTCTCATTCTTTTCTGAAACTCTTCCATGAACTCCTGCAGTTTCCCGGAAGGCGCATCCATTCAAACGTAATGAATCAACTCTGGGGCTTTTGTGGTGAGGTGGGCCCAAAAGGCAGGGAATTTGGAATCTGGGAGTGGGAAAGAGAGACACATATCATCCACTCAGTAAACACACTGTCTAGAATGTGTTTCCTCTTATCTCCAGCAGACATTTTCTCTTATCTCCTTGGCCAGAATCAGGTTGTATGCCCATTCCAGAACCAGTCACTAGCAGGAGGAATGGTGTTATCCTTGACTTGAGGCCAAATCCCCCCAAATATTGCTGGACTCCGTAGGCAGAGGGGAGTAGGTGCTGGGAAGTCAAGTACAATGTCTATCAACAGGCGTGAAAACTAAGACTTGCTCCGAGCCATGTCTCCGAGTTCAAAGCCCTTGTAGGTTCTTTTCACTTCATTGTACTACATGAGGCAAGAAAAGGGAGGGAAGGACTAGGGAGTTGAATTTCAAGTGCCCTTTTGGAGCATGGAGCTGCAGGAGGAAACTCTGCTTCTTAAAGTACCCGTTCCCCTCCACCTTTCCTTTCTTTTTCAGATGGTCCTCACATCCCACTGGCATTCAGACCGGGGGCACCATCGCGTAGGGATTGGTTCATACCGTCCGAGGTCCTTTCAATATTTCAGTAACAACTCCCTTTGGCTGGGCGTAGTGGCTCACACCTGTAATCCCAGCTTTGGGAGGCTGAGGTGGGTGGATCCCTTGAGGTCGGGAGTTCAAGACCAGCCTGGGCAACATGACAAAACCCTGTCTCTACTAAAATACGAAAATTAACTGGGTGTGGTGTTGTGTGCCTGTAATCCCAGCAACTCTGGAGGCTGAGGCAGGAGAACTGCTTGAACCTGGAAGGCAGAGGTTGCAGTGAGCCAGGATCGCACCACTACACTCCAGCCTGGGCAACAGAGCAAGACTCTGTCTCAAAAAACAAACAACTCCTTTTGAGCTGGAGCCTGTCTTCTGGATTTTGCTGGACAATGGGGAGAGTTACCAGGAGGTGTCAGGATATTTAGGATCAAGCTGTGTTTCCTTGCAGCTGTTTTAGGAAGGAAACCCTAGGAAAGCGATTTTCAGAGAAACTATTTTAGTCTGAGGCAATAATGTTGCCCTGTGGCATGGCAAGGCCACGGGGAGGTGGGGAGGAGGAAGAAGCCAGCTGTGGTGGGTGGTAGCTGTTTGGGAACAGGCTTTTTAAGTCTGTTCAAGTTCAAATCAGCCAGAGTCCAAAGCAGCTGACGCCAAGCAGGTCATAAACACGAGTTACACACTGCATGGTCTGAAGTTTCCTCCCAGGCAGTCCATCTTTATTAAATACCTCACATGTCCAAGGCTTGGTTTTGGGTGCTAGGGAGGTTGCATGAGATCCCTGCTTGAGACCTAGATGAGGTTGCTGCACAGGCAAAATACTACCTAGTAACAGTAGACGGGGTATGTGACATGCTAAGAGGAGAGGAGAGACAGTAATCGCAATAGGATTTGGGAGCAGCGTTTCCCAAGGTGTGGTCTTTGGAATATCTGTCCCTCAAAATATACTGAAATTAAAAACTGCTCCAAGGGCCTCCAAACTGGGGCAACCCCACATATTTATAGGCTCCTTTTGGAGATATCCAGTGCATATGAGTATCTTAAAGGCTCTAAGAAGTCTCATAGAGACTTATTAAATTATTAACCTGTTTACCTTTCATAGCCTGATTTCTGATACTTATTTACCCATGAAATGCCTCCCTTTTCTCTCCAGGAAAACAGGACTACCTGATCTATCGGTGTCCCATGGAACCACACTGCCCCCTGTGGTCAGAACCATCCGGGATGCAGAACAGCAAGGACCGCAAACTTGGGTGCAGAGGGCTTTCCTCCACACAACCCGGGAAGCTCCGTGATTGGCAAACGGCTCTGTCAGGATCCATCAAGTCAGCAAACATAGGTGCCTCTAGGATGCAAGCCAGAGAACAGGGCTGTTTGTGGCTTGCTGGTAGCCAAGCAAAATGCCCCGATCCATCAGGTGAGCTGATGATGAGCTTGCAGGCATGGAGAATGTAGCACTGAGGCAGAGTGGCAGCCAGCCTTAAAGGTTTGTTGTGTCTTCCACTGCTTCCCTGGCCCCGCCTTCTTTTGGAACAGAGCCCTGATTCCAAGGAGTGCAGGCCCTGCCAGACAGCCTCCGTCCCTACCTGTCCCTCCAGGTTTAGACCTTGCATGGTCCTCTCCCCGCATCCCTCCTTCCTGCCTGCATGCCTACACCCTAAATGTTCTCTCTGCTCTATTCACTAGCACAGGCTGCTTCCCTTCCTTTGAGAATCTACTCCAGTCCACCTCCTCCTCAGTCCTACCCTCCCAAGGACCCTCCCTGAGGCTGGAGTCCTGCCGGCCTCCCACCACACTGGATAACTTGGCATTGCTCTCGTTTCTCCTTGCAGGAGACTGGCTTCTCCAGGGTGGTCTGAGATCTTTGGAGGGAAAGACTGTGCCTTGCCTTCTCCTTCCATCTCTTCTCATGCTTATAGAGTCAGGGAGCTGAGAGGACACCAGCCCGTCTCTCCCCTGGAGCCTCTAAGCACCTCTCCCTTCCTGCTTTCCCAAATGCCTCTGTAACACCACGGTGCTGGGTGCATGGGACTGAGGGCCTCCCTCGGGGCCCCTTCTCATCCTGGGCAACCCCAAGACTTGGACCCCATGTGGAACACGGTCAGCCTTCTGATGAATCCAGAAAGCATTTCTCCAACATTCAGTTGTGAGCTTAAGGGAATTAAACTTCTCTTTCTGAAAATAAGCTGCAGATTATCCTGAGAGAGGCTCAAACAGGCAGGAGACTCTGAATATGGCTGCAAGAGCTTAGGCTGTTACTGCGCCTCCTAGGTGCCAGCCCACGTGGGCAGGCTTTTCCGCCCACCACCCCCAGGTCAGCCTGGCCACAGAAGGTCTGGGCTGGGGTTTCTCGCCTTGCGGAGTTCAGGCAGCAAAACTCCTGCAATTATGCTCTGCTTCGGGTGGAGGGTGTTCAAATAAAAATGCCTGGCAGAATCTCTCTGAACCATATAGCTAGCTACCTGTGAACACTGTGGTTTTAAACCCAGGATAGAGCAGGGTTTTGGAGACACTCAGTGGGAATAAAGTAAAGCAAGGCTCTCTGTGACTGCAGGTTACAGAACAAGCTCGGTAGCACGGGCTCTGTGAGCCTCAGGATGTCCTCTTTCCCCCCACCACAGACACGTGCAGACTTGGCCTCTCCTGCAGCCCTCACCAGCCCCTATGCTCACTGTCCCTACTTGCCCAGAAGCCTCCAGCACATCCCAGGCTCTGCCATATGCACACAGTTCCCTCTGTCCCCAGCTCCCTCTCCCTGTGTCTGCGTGCTTAATTTCCCACTGGCCAGGCTCAGACTGAGGTTCTCCCTAGGCTGTTGGTTTAAAAAAAAAAAAAAAGGTGTTGAAAACAAACTGGAATTTCAGTCCTTGCTTTGCCACTCACTAGCTGGGTAATCTTAACATAGTGGTTGGGAGATCCAGTTCTGCTAGCTGTGTGGCCTTGGGCAAGTTACCTAACCTCTCTGTGCCTCAGCCTTGCTGTCTATAAAACGGAGATAAGAGCACCCATGCATTGTACTGGGTATAGTTGTAAGGATTAAATAAAGGTGATAATGGTGAATGTCTTGCACATGGTAGGTGTAAGCTAACTTAGAGATGGACCACCACTCCCCCATCCTACCTCTGGCAGCAGCCCCTCCCACTACAGCATCTCCCACTGGGCAGCTCTGTGGCCCAGCTCACCTTGCTCTCAATTTTTTACCTTGGAACCGAATTCATTCTCTAGTTGCTGACCTTTGTTAGTGCATCTCCTGCTTCCATCATGCATTTTCCCTGGACAGAATCTCTCTCCTGATCTCCTGCAGTGATTCATCTGATAACTGGACCGGAAGTGCCCTCCCTGACACAAGGCCCCTCACGCTGTGCTCCTGGCTGCCGTCCTCTCCGGCCTCACTGAATTGTTCATCTCCTTAAGCAACTGCCTCTTCAGAAACCCAGGTCTACGTAAGTGCGGTTCCTGCAGCCTGGAGTGCCACCCCGTCCCTTCTCTGTCTGGGGAACTCCTATTCAGTAGGAGTCAGGCCAAATGTCCTCCTCTTGGAAATCCTTCCCAGCTTCAGGGCTCTGCCCTTGACTCCCACGGCCATGGGTCAATGTTTGCCCTCCCTGGACTGTGACCTCCTCCGGGAAGTAGGCTCGGATCCCCAGCGTCCTATACACAGCAGGGGCCGGGGCATGTCTAAGTTAAGGTCTGAGTTGATAGGGCAGCCTGACCGAGCTGCGTGTGTAGAGGATCTGAATTCCTACAGACATGACCACTTCTGCAGGAGTCTTGGTTTGCCGTTCTGCAAAATGGTTACACCACCTTCCCCACGGCTGCCAAGGGCTGGGCTCCAGCTGTCCAGCAGCACCGATCTGACACACAGGAGACTCGCTGAGCCCTCTGACCCCTTTCTGGTTGGCTCAGGCTTCCCACCTTCGCTGTGGGTATGGTCAGCCCCAACCTCATTTTTGTTGTTCTTGTTAAGTCAAAGATATAAAAACCTTCATTATCAACTGGCTTAGAAATCCTAAATCATCCTTTTAAGGGTGAAAAAAAAAATCTGTCTTATTGGTTGTTAGACACAGCAGTGACTCTCTTCGTTGCTATGGTGATTCTTTGACACCCCCTCTTGCAGATTAGAAATGCCTCACATTTTTCTAAGTCTGGCTGCCCCCCACAAACAGGGATTTCTGGCCCGGCAGTTCCCACTCCCAAACAGGAAGGAGGGCCTGGCAGCCTCTGGGGATTGCAGTTGTGGCCTCAGCTGTCAGAAGTGAACCTAACCTTCCTGTGTCAGGGCCTCGGTCAAGTTTGGAGATGATACCACATGCACTTCTGTATTTAACTGGGCAGTCTTCTGACAGAGGTGGTACGTAAAGCCAAAAAGTCCCCAAGCTACTTGTCCAGGACGCCTGCTCCTGGAATTTCTCCAAGTTAACTCTTGTGTCAGCAAAGCTACATGAAATTCAGTGGCACCCTGTGGCTTCGCGTCTGCCACTCACTCACACACACGTGCGCGCGCTCTCTCTCCTGACATACATCTGGTAACTGTGGAGCTAGTCCTCAAGGTGGAAATCTACTCTCACGATAAAGACGGTTTCCTCCCCGTTCTTGTCCACCTTCCTCCCGTTCCCATGAGTCCTCCACACAGGTTTGTTCCTTTAAAGGTTTATTTCTGGCAAATAAAAAAAATAACTTATGTGGTTAGATAAATTAATGTATGTGATGAGACAGGACACAGGGCAGAGCTGAACGTTCCTGTTTTCTTCTGGATCTTGAAGGCTGCTGAGAGGCAGCTGAATGAGACCCAGCCTCGTGTTTTGTGGGATGAAGAGATGCAGACAGTGTGACTCAGGTACACTGATGCTCCCAGGAGGGCTGGGAGGTGGGCTCAGAGGAAGAGGCCGAATCCAAACCTTTTTTATTGAGAAGAAATAGTTCTTCTTTGTAGCTTAAAAAGAAAAAACCGAAGCTCTGCACACAGTCATCCGTAATGACCATAAACATAACATACCAAGCACAGGCTCAGAAAGATGGAGCAACAGACTGAGGACATTTTCAACATGGTACTTGGGGATACCTTTGGGAGAGATGCCTTCCCCAGCAGAGGCCAGCACTGTGGAGAGAGAGGACCAGAGCCACTACTAGCACAGTTGTCAAGGTCTTTTGCTTTCTGAACTCTGGGGACCACTGCCTTTTAGCCTGAGGTGAAAGTCTCCAAATTTCTTGGGTTTGGTAAGTCTCAGAAGCAGCCAGCCCCTCGGTCGACGGAGGGTACCTTTCCTCCAGGAATCTGAGAATGGAACATGCAGATAGTCTGTGCTGGGGTCTCAAGGCCAGAATCCCAGAAGCCTTTCCGGAGCCCAGAACCTGAAAGCTGGGAGAGAAGATTCTGGGGACTACCTGCCAGGGAGGAAACCAAGGCTCCTCAGGGAGCAGCCTGCGAGCTCCCCAGGAGCAGAGCCCATGGCTTGCTCACCACTTCTGACCTGTGTCTGGTTGCTTCATGAGGTGTTGCTGGCCTTGGCATCACTTTGGAGGTGGGGTCTACTCTCAGGCTATGGTGAATTTTGGTTATAATTTTTGATGAATTAGGAACAGGCTTTAGTTGCCTGTGAATGTACTGACTAAGACAGCCGGAAAGCAAGCAGGTGAGACCCAGGAGAAGCTCAAAGGGTTTTCCCTGATAAAAGCGTGTGCCATGAGGCTACAGGCAGCTCACTTCTTAAGGCCCATGCACAGATTGCAGGCTGGGCAGCTGCCTCTGCAGCCGACCTGGAGGGACTGCGATGACCCACTGCAGGGCCAACCAGGAATTGAGGAACCTGCCTGCACAGACGGCCAGGGCCACAGCTGGCTGGACACCGGCAAAATTTAAACAACGGCTGTTCCTTTCACCAAACACGACCTTAGCTTCCCTATCTAAAGACTTCTGAAAGGCAGAACTAAGTAAAGTCCAAATTTTCAAGTCACTGGGCAGTTCTGAAATCCACTTCAGTTCCCCTTTTGGCCATCAGGAACAGCAATTTCTGGCACAAAAAAATCAGCCCAAGGATTCAAAAAGCCCTCAAGGAGCAGAGGGGCGTGAGAAGAAACACATCCACACACCTACTCCCTCTTCACAGAGACACATTTCTATGCTCCAGACCTGGGACCATTTTTATTCCGACACCACTCCCTTACTAGATGCTCTGGAGGTTCACACTCCCAAATGAACTCATGCCTGTGTTATTGATTTTCCTTTGAAGAACCAGAAGGCCCCCTCAGTGCCATCTGAGGACACTGCGGTAATGCTTATTAAATAACACCCAGACAAGGCATGGCCCTTCAACCATCTTATGAACTGAGAAACCACCACGCCGGCCACGAGGCCATTCACATACACATAAGCAGGGTGGATGAGAAACTGGGACCACACCAGATGATAACTGAGAACCAAACTCCCCAGAGCTCCCAGCACTGGACGACTCCAGAAAGGTGAGTATTTATACAGCTCCTACAAAAATAAACTTTCTTCGACGCCTGTTCTTTAGAGGTGTAAAGGACAGGCCTTTGCATTTGGTTTGTCTCTGGAGGTTTTTCTGGTATCAAATGCAGTAAAGGTTTTAAACGACTCTGAGGCAGGGTGGGAGAACTCACCGCCTGCCCCTGCCTCGGTCCGGGGGTTCCAGGATGTGACGGGGGACAGGCGGAAGAGGGCAGCTGCCCTGGGCATAGCATAGAAGAGCAGAGGGTGGGGTGGGCTGGGCCACAGAGGGGCTCCCCAGAGCCCTGTTACAGGAGGCCATTAACACATGGTGACTCTGAGCATTGGGGTCTGACTTCTGAGGGTCTCTGGAAGCACGTGTGCCCCTCCTCTCAGTGTCCAGCCAGGGCAGGCATAAGGTGTTGGATCAGCTCCACTTAAAGAGGGTGAGCCAAGGGTGTGCCAGCTTTTCCCCAAGAGGCTAGGGCTCTAGCAGCTCCCCTCCTCTTCAGAACTGGTACCCACACACTGTCAGTGTCCTACACACTCTCTCTCACTTGCTTTTCCTTTACAGTATCTTTTCTCTAACTTCACTGGTCTGAAAAAAAATTCTAATACGTGCAAGCACTTACAAGTAACTTACGGGAAGCTGTCAGAAGTTTATATATTTTAAAACCATGACATAGGCTAGAATCTGGTGAAACAAGATCATCAGGCAAGGTCGAAAGGTGACATCTTTGAAGGACCAAAGCACCCACTTTCCCCTGTCGGTGGAACTTTGAAACTATAGTGTGGATGGAGTCTGAGACACGACAGCACACCAGAAAGAGAGGCAGAGGGTGAGTGCCTTTAACTGTTACCAGTTTTGTAAATCATGTACTTCCGTTAACTTTTACCTCCCCCACTGTGAATTCTTTCAGACACTCTTGCTCCCTGGCATTAGACTCTGTCAAGCCATTCATCTTCCATGCACTGCCTTGGCTAAAGGCGCAGATTAAGGTAAATTCAAGGTCTTCCGGTGCCCTTCCCATGGGAGGGCTCTGAAAAGAAAAGGGAAAAAATACAAAATTGTGGACGTGTGACATCCAGAAAATGAACTCGGAAAAAATCTTATGTCTTCACTTATGTGATAATAAAACGATCTTGTTAAAGGTTCACATTGATTTTAGGATGCATTTAGATTTTCTAGATATCAAGACAGAAAAAAAGGCGTCTTGGGTTGGAGGGCAGGTGATAGGTTTGTAAGCAGATGCTTTCTAATCCGGGCTTGTGACCATTCTGAAGGCATAGAAACCAGCGTGGGACCTAAAGATGACTCACTGAGGAAGCTCTTTATGCCAGCAGAATCCCCACCCTGGACACTCAGGAGACGAGCGTTCCACTGACTGTCAAATGGGAGCCGTGGGTTTGTGTGGATGACTCTGTATGAACTGAAACAGCCTCTGCAGAGGAAGGAGCCCACAGATTTTATTATAGCCCCTGCTCACCAAGCCCGGACGGCCTCCCACAACTCTGCCCTTTGGACTATGGAGGGAAAAAATAATTGTTCAGTTTTCTGAGCCACAAAATACAAGATGAGTCTAGGTTGTACAAGGAGCTTACACACGGAGGCAAGAAAGCGTGCAAACAGGAGCGGGAATTTTTCACCCCCGGGTGAGCCAGCGCTCAAGACATGGAAGGAGGACCTCAGTCACCCTCCCGGAGTCCACACGGGTTTGTTTCTGGCTTTTATGAACCATGTCCAACTCCAGCTTCCGTCTTCTCCTGAGAGGAAGAAGAATATTCTATGACATCAATGACTTTTTCCCTATTACGGTATCACAAAGAGGTCCAGGAGCAGGCCTAAGAGAAGGACCAACAAAAGCAAACGTGTCTGAGAACGACATAATACTGACTTTTCTTTGTTGGTAACAGTCCACGAAATGTGCACCCCTCTCTCCTGAGACACAGTGAGGCAGGAGGGGAGGCGGCAGAGGAGCTGTGGGTAGGACATTGTACCGTGTGACATCACGATCATGCAGCCGGTGCCGACGGGACAGAGATGTGAGAACAAGCACGCAGGGCTCCAGGCTCACCCCGGGGGGAGGTGGGCAGTTTCCAGGTAAGTGCCCAGCCTCTCAGGAACACTGTCCAGTTCAGCCAGGGCCATCCCTTGGGACTCGCCATCTGGGCGCGCACCTTAGCCCTCATCTTCCCTCAGCTCGGTGGGTAAAAACTTATACTGCTGCTGGCGGATTTGGGCCAGTTTTTTCCTTGCTTCTTCCAGTTCTCGCTCTTTCTTTAGCATTTCTTCCTGGGCAGCGATGATCTAGAAAGAAAGCAACAAGCTGGATGGACCTAACGCTTTCTAGAAAACCCTCCCCACACCCCACTGCTCATGTGAGCTCCACGGCTCCCGTGACCATGGGGCACTGCAGCACATCAGGGACAGTCTTGGCTCTGGAGACCAGCCTCTGTCACTGTTTGGGGTTTGAGACTAACGACCCAGCCGAGCCATGAAAACATGCTGGGTCTGCCCGGTGATTTAACAGCAAACATCTACTACAGCCTTCCTATGTACCAGGCTCTGGTGCAAATACTCTTCACTGAAGTGGCTGCTCTGTGAAGCACGCCCAGTTGAAAGTCTTGTTTTTCCAAGAAATCTGAAGCTGAGCGATGTAGGTCCACTTGTCTGGAGTCACCCAGCCAGTGGAGGAAGACCTGGTCCAGGTATGGGCAAAGCTAAAGCGGAACCCTGAACCACCAGATGGCCCTCAAATGCTTATTTCATGCTTTTAAGGTGTGATCTGAGGAAGATTTGCTAATAGGTATTGTGTGAAAAGGGACAGTTGTGTTCAAAAAAAGCAAAGTCAGTTCCTTTCCTGGCTTTCCAGAGCCTTTCCTAGGCTAATGACTATCATTACCAGGGTGGGGTTATTGAATGCAGTATTCTCCAGCCTTATTTGATCAGAGCCCCTTTGCTGTGAAACTTCTCATGAGAAACACATTCTGGTAAAAACACATGCAGTGCATAGCCAAACACAGGGCGTGCTTCAGGAAGAGCTAAGGCAGGCATGGGGCGTGAGTAACTTCAGTGCTCCTGGTGTGGACAAATAAAACAGTCCCCTAAAATGGATTTACGAGATGGACACACATCAAAAAGTGCAAGCCTGACTTCCTAGAGCTTTCTCCTCACTCCCATGCATGAAAATGTCATCCTGCCTAAGTCAGAATCCCAACTGCTCTTGTAACAGTTCCGGGAGAGGGAAAGCATGCTCTCTCTGCAGAGCCCAATGTCTGGAGCGGGCAGTAGCTCCAAATGTATTTTATTTAAATAATATTGCTGTCCTCCATTTTTGTTCTTCTTCTTCTCTACAATAGAATCCTTGATTTTTATCTAGGCAAATGCTACTCAAAAAAGAATACGACATTGCCCAGCCTCCTGTGCAGGGAGCTGACCAACATATGTGAGAGGAAGTAATGCCTGCAGCTTAGGGTCATGGCCTCCCCTCCTTGCCGGATGGAAAGCTGAGGGGGCTACTGAGCCAAATGGACCACATGGCCAAAGGTAACATCTCAGGGATGGTGAAATAGCAAGGCAGACGGATCTGGCTCCCAGACACGAAGGAAACACCACACCATCTCTGGTACATGAGGAGGAAATAAACTTTCATCTTGAAGTCACTGTTCTTTTGTCTCTCTGTTATAACCTGACACCTACCTCGGGAAGTAAACACTATTCTTGATTTAATTACAAACCTGAGCAATGCCCCCCACAAACTTGGTTTTCACTACAACATCGTCGTCATCAGCTTTGCCAAATGCTGCCTTCTGGGCTGCACGGACAAGATTGTCTGAGGCTCTTTTCACAGCATTTCCTGCCGCCTGGAGAGTGAACAAAACATACATGATATCATTAGAAACAGCCATTTGGGCCCGGCGAGAATAGACATGAAGGTACAGTTTGTGAGACTGTGAGTCAACTGATTATCCAGTTACAACATGAAGTTCTCCAGCCAGCGAGTACCCATCTGTCTGTCCATCCATCCATGGAGTCTACCAACACTGGAACCTCCCTGGTCACTCACAGATGAATGAGACAAAGTGCCTGGCCCTCAAGGAACACTCATTTTTGAGGGGAATTATAATTATGTAAATGTTTAATAAATGATTCCAGCAATGTGATACGTGTGTTAACAGAGGCAAGCCTGAGTTCTGCCTCCTTGGTCTGGAAAACCACTCCCCTGCCTCCATCTGATTTAGCACATACTTGAGGACTTGGCGCAGACATCACTTTCGCCTGGCTCCCTTAGCTCTACCCACACCCTCTCCCTGTGTGTGCCTGGAGTGTGCTGTGCCGGCGTCACTGCAGCCTTTACCATGCTTGTGGCTGGCTGTCCCCTCCTGGACAGTCAGCAACTTGAAGGCAGGGACGGTGACTGGAATCCCTGCATCCCCAGCAGCGGCACTGTGGCTGTCCACAGTTGGTGCTCACTGAAGGCTTTGAGGGGATGAAGGGCTACCCTCGTGTGGAAGGGCTGGGAGCCTCACAGTAACTATGGCCTTGTGCACGTACTTTTAGAGTCTCAGCTGGGCTTTGCACCACAGGCTCTTAAGATGGAGCGATTGCTAGAGACAGGTAAAGAAGAGCTTTTCAGTCTTCCTTAGGTCGTCCTTAAGGGCTGTTGCCTGTATTGGCTGATTGTTAATGCTCATGAAGCATGTCCCCAGGGACATGCCAGCTGAGGTTTGGAGTTTTCTTCTAAAAGTGGTTAAGGCTTCATTAAACCTCTCGTATTTCTTGTCCAGCGCCCCCTCAGGGTTGAAGGTTTGTGCTTGAGGGTTTGCCATCAGAAAGCTGAGAGTTCTTCTCATTCAAAGTTAACTGCCCAGCCTGGTCTGTGAACTCAAGTGCCCAATGCAAACTATGAGGGCTTGCACAGGATGGGAAGGGAACCAATTAATATTTGACAAGTAATCACCATGTGCGTATTCGCCAGAGGGTTTATCAGGTCAGAAATCTTTAGCCTGCTTTTCTGATGTGAAACTGAGGTTAAGAAACCTAAGATTTGGTAGCTAGCAAGTTCTACATCTGGGATCTGCACCTAGGTCCATGTAGCCCCAGGGAACTCCTGAGTCATTTATAAGGGGCTCAAACACAACACTGCAGCATCCAGTTAAATCGGTAATGATGGGAACAAGAGCGATGCTGCATTCGATCTGTGTAAATCCTTAGGCCCTAAACAAAGAACTGTCATATCCATTCTCCTGTTTGACCCTCATAAGAGTCAGTGTGGATGGCTCTATCCCCATTTTACAGATGAAGCCCCTGAAAAGTTTTCAGTGATTTATATAAGATTATGCACCTAAAAAATGGCAGAAGCAGGACTTGAACCAGGTCTCTCAACTCAGGATGTTTTCCTCACAAGTGTGCCCCAGACTCAGAAATCACATATTCACAAACACACAGCTCCTCAATTGTTCCCTGGGTTTATCCCAGGTATCAAATAAAGGTGAGGGAGGTGGGTCATCCCAGGTATCAAATAAAGGTGAGGGAGGTGGGTCAGAGAGGGACTCAAGAGTCCCAAACAACAGAAATGCACTTTAGGCCTTTTACAGTAAAACAAGAGTTCTGAGCTTTGGTAGAACTATTCAAACATTTCTGCCATTTATGATTTGCTTCATGACTGACGTAAACATACTTTTGGCAATACAGACGATCTGCATTTTAACACTTATAATAAAAAAAACTTGAAAATTGGAAACAAAATGTCCAAAGTATAGAGAAATTCTGGCGTAATCAGTTGATGCAATATCATGCAATCATTAAAAATGGAACTCATGAAGAATGGGCCAGCTAGCTTTGCATAGAGAAGTTAATGAAGCCTTATCTTCAAGGAAAAAATACATATGATAAAATGTTAAGTGAAAAGAAAGCAGAATGTATCTTGCCATGATTACAACTGGACAATATTTTATATGTAGATAAAAATGAACAGAAAACAATGATAACGTTTGATATATGAAGATGTTGGGGGCCGTGTGATTTTTTTTTCATTTAAGCATTTCTTTTATTGTGTTTAAAATATTTTTACAATTCAAGCAATCAGGAAAATGTATCTGCTTTGGGAAGGACTTGATTGTTACCTTCCTAACATGTTCTCTGGGCTCTGGGAAGCAGCCACAGTCTCATATAATCTCAGTTCCTTTACTCCCTTCTGTAGCAGACATTGGCTGAAGGCCTCCTCTGAAGCAGGCACCGAGTTAGTAACATGTGAGAGAGGCACAGATGAAGGTGTGGTATCTGCATCTAAGAGGCTCACAACCTGCTCACGGACAGACCTGCAGTGGTAACATGTGATGGGAACCTGAGTGGTCTGCCTAGGGGTTCTCAAACGACAGAGGAGGGATAAGCTGCCCAGACACTGGGAGTCAGGGAGGGCTTCCCAGAACAGAGGACTCTGAAGATGAGTCACAAAGGACAAGTAGGGGTCTGCTGGGTTGGGCTGGTGAGGAGCAGGGCCCCAGGGCATGAGACCAGAAGGCACACGCGGAGAATGGCAGCTTGGTGGGGCAACAGTGGAGGATGCATGGATGCACGCAGTAGATGAGGCTGCAACGTGGACAGAGCTGGCTGATGGAAGGCCTGGTGGGGCATGCCAAGGAAGTGAGGCTTGTCCCCTTTGGTGACACTTACCCGCTCCAACAGGAGTATTTTCCCACCAGCATCAGTGACCATTACCTGTAGCCGCCTCATGGCCTCTGAATCCTGGTCGGCCTTCACCTTGCAGGCCACCAGCAGCTGAGCCGTGGAAGCGGCGACCTGCTTGGCAGATGAGATGAGCTTCTCCTCACTGGCGTGTCCCTGAACAGAGGCATTGGCCGCCTCACAGAGACTGCTGGTCGCAGCCGCCACCATCCGGGCCTGGGGACAGTCAACAGAGAAGTGACCCAAAGCCCAAACCTCCCTCAGGGGACCCAAAAAGCAAACTGGGAGGAAGGAGAAGGCAACTCACAGCAGAAATCAGCCCCTGTGACCACTGTCCGTCATCTGCAGCATTGGCAGGGATGGAGCCCACCTAGAGAGGAGAGTCGAGAAATTGGCCGTGAGGGCAGGCAGCCCCAGTGGTCGCAGCCCCTCGTCCCCACACCTTGCTCAGGAACCAGACGTGCACCCCACTTGGTGCCTCCTGCCAACAGCATAGGCCTAAGAAGGGAGCAACCTTTCTCATGTGGGACGCAGGCCATGCCAAGATTGCATAGCACATCCCGGCAAGTTTCGCCACCAAGAGGAAATGGGAAATGCTAAGAATGGCTCCATTTAGCTGCCAGGTACTGCATTTCTGGGAAACGTCTCAGGAATGACGGCCTGGTGCTGTCTTTCTACACTTACTCCTCTGCTGAGCTTTCTCCATTTCAAATGCGGGAGCCACTAGGCCTCCCTTTTTCATGGTCTAAGGGAAATTTAAATCTCTCCCAATTACTGACCCTGAAACCACACTGTGTTTCTGGCAGATGATGTTAAAAAAGTGTGGTGTACCTCCCTCTGGTACAATTGAGTGCAGACCCTGGTCTTAAGGAAATACCATTTTGTCAGGGGTGGGAGAGAAATAAGAGGCTGGAAGAAATACGGATCTCTGTTTCTATTTAGAAATCACAGCAGCAAGTAGAACACTTTCTGTCCACAGCTAGAGAGAGAAGCGACAGTAGGAAATACGTTCAAGCTCGTGGGACGTGCCTGATGAGGTAAGAGATGAGTATCTCAATTTGAATATGAAATTGGGGGTGTGTAAACAATGACAGGGTCATATCAGAGCTTGCTGAATGTCAGGTAAAACTCCAAGGTCCTGCCTATAATCCTATAGTTCACCCAAGTCTGGCTGAACCTCTGTCACCAACTTTTTAAATGCTTGAACACAAGTTCCTTGGAGGGCAGTTAGGGACTCTGCCATATCCAAGTTGGATTCTCTAGTATCTAAGCAACGTGTTGGACACATAGCCCTTTATGAATGTTGAAATAACCAGGACTTTTTTTTTTGACATAGGATGTTCTGTTCAATGACACATTTGTGGTCTTTACATGTTGACCAGCCAACAAGAACTTGCTGAGTACAGGAAGGACAAGGTTGGCAGAATGCTGGCTCTACAGGGGATCAACAGGAAGGATGGAGAGAACAGCTTATGTGCCAGGTGGGGAGACAGACACGGACCAATACTGAATAACATACAACACAATGGTTTAGAAAGAGAATTCAAGGTATGTAGACTGGACTAAGCTGTGGCTGAGCTCACAAAAGACTTCCTGGAAGAAGATGCACGGCCTATGGTCAGGCACAACCTTCCTGTCTGTAGTGTGAGTTCTCAAGACACAACTTGCCTCCACCTATCTGTACGCTGACAGCAAAGGCCTTTTAATATCAAACAGAAATGAATGACAATGATGGTGACCACATTTTCCAAACCCACAACTGGTCAGGTTTCTGTGGGGCCTCTCCATTTGAGAGGCTCTCTGAAAGCCAGTGTGGATAGGATGGTTCCATGTGTATGTAAATCACAAGACACATGGAATATGTTAAATCAGAAGACTGTTCCATATCCAGAATTACTAATGTACTAATAACCCTTTGAATCCTCGAAAAACAACTATACTTTTATGCTAAAGTAGATCAAATGGGCGACTAAAGATAAAGCTGAAGAAACTGCAGAATTAAAATCCGACTGGCCCTTTCACCAGCAGACTTAGGAAAGTGCTAACTGCAAAGTTGGCCACTATTCAGCTCTCCAGTCCCGAAAACAAACGCAGCCCTTTGGAGCTGGAAAGTGGTATCATAAAAGCCGCCGACTGCGGTGCTTCTAGAGCGGCCCACCAGGAAAATATGACAGTTTACATCTTTACGTAGCCTAATGTACAGTGGGAATATAAATGTCTCATTCAGGTCCCAATCACTGCCTGGAATGGGATGCTTTCCTTAACAAGAAGCAGATGAGAGGCCCAGAAGCCAAACCTCTTATTCTGTTGGTCTGAATTCTGTAGTTTTCAGTCGGTCAGCACAGAGTGGCAATTCAGGGAGGGAAGGTATTGCATGTGTTTCCTTGGACAGGACAAAGGCTTGTAGCTCTTTTCCTGGGCCCTCAGAGGCATGAGTGTCCCCCATGTGGTCAGCAGCTTTACCCACCTTTCCTTGGGCCACCAGCTCCCTCTGGGCTGCTGAGGCCGATTTGACCAGGGCGCTTGTGGCAGCAGCAATGGATTTAGCAGCTTCCAGGATCTGTTCCTCAAAGTCCAGGGTCTCATCCGCTTGCTATAACCAAAAGAAAACAGCATCACATGCAATTCATATCCACAAAGCGCTCTTTCTTCCAAACTACTTACTGCCGGGTCACCTGGCTCTTCACCTGCCTATTGTTTTTTGTTGACAAACCACACCTGAAATGGGATGGTTCCTTAACAAGAAGCAGACTACAGGTCCCCTGTGCTAACTTCCAGGACTCTACGTCAATTTGGTTAAGCCACCCTCAGGTCACACAGTGTTGAAGATGTGGCTGGTACCTTTCAGGCATTAAAAGACAATGGCCAGACACAGCAATACTTTTCTTTGTATGTGTGGTACAATATATATAACACAAAATTTACCCTTTCACTTAACGTTAAGTATTAATACACTGACATTGTTGTACAACAGCAACACCAGGATAGAAAGGTCAGGCTGCCTCTCCACCTGCAGCCCCTTCCCCCTGACTCCAAAAGGAAAAAGCTGTTAGCATGACATCCCACAGAAATTCGAAATCGGGAAATTCAAAGACAGGCTCATTTTCTGGAACAGAATCTTTAAAGATATACATTCACTGTGAATAAAATACACTCAAATGGTTTTAGCAACATCAATAACCAAAACCAAAACAATAAAATCAAAACAGTGTATCATAGCACTCACTCTCTTCCAGAGCCTAAGCCTCAAAAATGGACTTTAAAAACAAAAAAGGAAAGATGGGTATCAGTTCTCAAAAGTCATCTTTTTCCTGGGTAAAAATTAAAGCCAAACAGCACTGGCATTTCTGTGGCTGAGCACTGAGACAGTTATAGACCAAGCACAGACTGCCCAGTGGTGAAAAAGAAACCAGGGCAACACGACATCAAGCTGGAGCTTGTTCTGTCCCCTGGACACCCGAGGCACGGGCTCCACCTTGGGGAGAACATTGGACACTATTGTGTAGGTGTTATCAGACTGTTAGGGCTCTGCTCTAAATTCACCACCATCTCCTTTGCTGCTAAAACAACTCAGGAAGTTGAAGAGAAGCTTTGGAGAAGTGGGACAAGTATAAAGACTGTGGTCCCAGGCTGCATGGGTTGGAGCACCACAGTTTTGTGGGGGGCCGGGGGTGGGGTGGTCAGATTAGACCTGTGTGGTAATATTCCATGACTCAAGGTCAATTTGGTTAAGCTGCCCTCAGGTCACACAGTGTTGAAGATGTGGCTGGTACCTTTCAGGCATTGAGAGATGATGGCCAGGACCAGTAATATTCCCTTTGTATGTGTGGTAAAATATATGTAACACAAAACTTACCCTTTTATCCAATTTTAAGTGTACAATTCAGTGGCATTACAGACATTCACACTTTGTGCCAACAGTAATACATTTTTAAGAGTGCCTACTGTGTACCAAGTATTTTGTTAGGCACTTCTACATACAATGACTTCTCACCAAAAAAAAAAAAAAAAATCTAGTATTGGAATTATCTTTATCCTTATTTTTTACAGTGAGAAAACCCAGGCTCAGGAAGGTAGATTATTGGACCAAGGTGATGTGGCAGCATGAAGAATCTAAACCAGAATCAAACCTAAATCTGACTCCAAAATAAGGCACTGTAACTAGCCAAAGCCACCCCTTAGGGTATCCGTGAGGAATGGTTTGTGCCAGAGGTTCAAAGTCAGCTTGCTAACGCTCCCGTGTGAAACATCAGACAGGAGGGATACAATTCTTCTCCAGTTCTCCATTCTTAATACCATATCTTGAACCATGAAAGGTGCTAATCCTTTTTCTTTTGCACTTCTAGTGGATCTGAATGATGGCGGCATTTCAGAAGTTCTGAAACAGAACTTGTGCACTGTTTCTTAATGCTGACCAAGTCTTGCTCTAAGAGTATTTAGGACAGAAATGAATTTAGTTCTACTGGACTCATTTTGGATTGGTGGAGTATAGAATTTGGTGACTGAAATACAGAAATGATCCGCTGTAAGGCACTCTCGCATAAAAGGAACTCTTGTGTAGTCCACAAATAAATTACAGTAGGCTCTAATTTATACATATTAAATATAGTAAATAATATATATTTAAAGTGTATATTTTAATAACCTTGAGATTAAGAGCTTTTCTGGAAATTCATTCTGCCAAAGAATGTCAGGCACAGAACAGATTAAAGCACTAGGGAAATCACAGAATTTTTGACTCCAAACTCCTCATCTCATTTTGCAGATGAGGAAACGGAGGCTCGTGGGAGCTATTCACGGTGGCTCCTGAAGTCTCCCATGCTCTTGTCGCAGGTGGCCTCAACTACACTATGGGTTCCAAGCCCGAGTCCACTTTACAGTGTAGAATACTCTGTCAGATTTTCAGTTTCCCAAATTTTAAGATTTTAAAAAATGCAATTTCCTTAAAATTAAGCGCTAAGTCTTTAGCAGGGGTAGATCTGATAAGATAATCTCATCGCAAGGGATTTTTAAGAGCCTCTCCCACATCTTCCGCTGCCTGGGAGGTTTTTTTTTTTAAAATACATGCTTGTAATATTCAACTTGGAAATATTTTTGACACCCACAGATTTTTCTGGTGATGGCAACTATTGTAATGCTCTTTGATGAGTTTTTATTTTTCTTTCCGTAACATCACTATGCTTTAAATCGGACACGGCTTAGAAAGTATTAGAGATTCTCCCTAGAAAGGCTGACTGAGATGGCACAGGGATGGAGGGCTAATGTTAGATGCTACAGTTTGGGCAGAGTATCCTGATGAGACCTGCCTTCTGACTGCTGGTCCCTATTTTCCTGTATGCCAGGTTTATGACTAAGATGCACTGCCCACCCTATCTCTACTGCTGAAATCAGACACCAATACTTAATGTGTCCTCATACCATACAACTTCTAGCCTTAGAGAAAATGGGATCTCCCCAAGCCAAGGAGACGTGGTCAAAAACCCAGGTGCCCCATCAGTTCCAGCTCCCACCAGCATGCAGAATGGAATAAGGGAGAAGGTAGGAAGGACACACACTTAACCACATCACAAGGAGAGAAACAGAATTCGCTTGGTCTTCAAAGGACTTTCCTAGATAAAAGAATCACAATGAAAATGCAGAATTTGTTAATGGAACAGTCCCCACTGCAGCTGAGAGACTGGGAGACTAAGAGGAGCAACGTGGTGCACAGTGACTCTGGGGAAGAATGTGGAGGCTGGGCCCCTCTCACGGAGCTCTCATTCCCACCTCTTCACCAGAGAGGCTCAGTTCATTGGTGTCTTAAGGTCCTCTTTAGCTGACACGTTACTGACCTGACCAGGGTCCGTGAGGTCTGCCCCTCTGGTTTACAGAGGGGACAATGGAATCCTCACTTCTGGCTTTTTCATTCTTTCAGCAATTGGATCATGTAAAGACCCACTAAAATCTTTTAAACATTATGACTAATCCTGTGCATGTGGCTATTTATATTTCTTTAGAACTACTGGCATCAAGCTAAAGCAAGGAACTTAAGAAAATAGTTTCATTAAACAAGATAATAGTTTCATTAAACCAGGATAGTCTTTAGCCACAAAAAAGAATGAGATCCTGCCATTTGCAACCACATGGCTAGAACTGGAGATCCTCATGTTAAGTGAAATAAGCCAGGCACAGAAAGACACACATTGTGTGTTCCCACTTATTTGTGGGATCTAAAAATCAAAACAATTGAACTCATGGACATAGAGAGGAGGATGGTTCTCAGAGGCTGGGAAGGGTAGTGAGGGGATGGGAGGTAGGGATGGTTCATCAGCACAAAAAAATAGAGTAAGACCTACTATGTGATAGCACAACAGGGTGACTATAGTCAATAACTTAATTGTACATTTTAAAGTAATTAGAATAGTGTAATTGGATTGTTTATAACACAAAGGATAAATGCTTGAGGGGATGGATACCCCATTCTCCATGATGTCCTTATTTCACACTGCATGCCTGATACAGCTTGGCTGTGTCCCCACCCAAATCTCATCTTGAATTGTAGCTCCCAGAATCCCCACGTGTCATGGGAGGGACCTGGTGGGAGGTAACTGAATCATGGGGGCGGGTCTTTCCTGTGCTGTTCTTGTGATAGTGAATAAGTCTTATGCCACCATATGAGACGTATCTTGCTTCCCCTTCACTTTCCACCATGATTGTGAGGCCTCCCCAGCCATGTGGAACTGTGAGTCCAGTAAACCTTTTCTTTATCACCCAGTCCTGGGTATGTCTATTTTAGTGGTGTGAGAACAAGCTAATGCCTGTATCAACACATCTCATGTATCCCATAAATATATATACCTATTACGTACCCTCAAAACCAAAAAAATGGATAGCCCTCGCTGCAGAATCACCTGAGAATCTGGTGTAAAGACGCAGACGCTGTTTTGGTAGGTCTGAGGTGGGAGCCAGGACTCTGTATTTCTTACAGAGGTGGTTACACACTACTCTGTAGGAAATGCTGGCCTGGACTCAGGAAAACAAACACCAGTTAACTTCATCCTACCAGCCTGTGATCCCCTCCAGGGCAAGATTGTGTTTTATTCAACCTATGTTTCTCTAGCACAAAATCAGGCGGAGGAGCCCATGTGATGATCAACATTTGCTGAATGAATATATCCATTCAAAATGAGTTTCCCAAGTTCCAGAGTTCAGCCAGAGCACAATGCACAAGGTTGGAGAAGGAGAAATACACAGAGTAAGCATCCATATCATTAGCATCCACTCCTGAGCCATGGTGGACAGATGCACACACAGCTATGAGCAGCTGCCTGCCCCGTTTAAGGCCGTGGGTTGTTAATTGTACACTCTACTTGCATCCCTCAACTAGAATTCACAGTTTGTGACATTTAGTCATACATGGACATACAAATGTAAACACAGTGGCATTTTACCAAGAGGCACTCTTAACAAGACAGCACTGGGAAAAAGAGTGAACAGATGTACAAACTAAGCATCTACTCTGCCTAATGAAGGTGTTTGCTGCTGCCTCTGCATGCTGAATCTATCTTCTCCCTTGACACACTGTTCTTTTCCCCCTTCCCCTCCACTTGAAAAGGCTATTTGGCCAGGTGCCCACCAGCTCTTAGCAATCGTCTTTCCTGGGCTATCTGGCCAACTCTTGCAGAGGATAGATTTATCCCCACCTAGGCCTTTTGGTAGCTTCTAGAAAAGTCTGAGCACTCTGTAGTTGACCTCTTCCCTGCTCACCCTTTAAAAAGTCATGGCCTGCTGAGATCCCTCTTGGGAAAGGCTACATATTGGGTTGGCTCCCTTCCCATTTCCCACTTGGGAGAGTATTTGAGACCCCTATATGTTTGCTCTGATGGGTTTAAAGTTTCAGGAGCTGTATGTCCCCTGGAAGAGGAAATGGTGGTGGTAGGGGAAGTGGTAGGGGAAGTGGTATGGCAAGCAGAGGAGGGAAAAGGGACAGCCTTTCCTCATTTTTCCTTTTGGCGTTTGGCCTTTCATGGATTCTGAGAACATGGTCTTCAGACTAATTCATTCATCTTCTAAGCCTACTTCCCCATCTAACCTACCTGATGGGGTCATTACAAGTACATGATTAATATATGTAAAGCATGGTTGACTCATAGGAGATGCTCAAAAACCATTAGCAATTAATTTCATTATCAAAAATTGTTTTTTTCAGATTTGGGGCTAAATGAATCTGTTCCTCTGTCTAAACCCTGTTATGTACTCATAATTCTAACAAAAATTCTTCTTGCTGTTTCTGATTACAGCCTAAATTAATTGTAAGTAAAACCCACAAATCAGTAAGCGTCAAGTAACAAACAGCACAGATGGGCGCCAGCTTCTCTCTCAGCACCCCACCAGGAGTGGGACAATCTGGGTGGTAGTCACTGCTTTGTACTCTGACCATGTGACTGTGGGGTCTTCGCTGCCCTTCTCCAGGTATCAGTTACTCAGTTTTCTGTTTGTCACTTGAGGAGCAACTCAACCTTCCTGGTCCTTTTGCCTAGACATGGACAGTTCCAAATTAAACTTCTCTTAGAAGGCGGTGACTAAAATAAGCAGGAACTCCTTTTTCTCTTCTGATCTCTCTTGGCCTCCTCCTCAACATCCCCCACTGCCCCTGCTCCTCAACATTCTTACCCACTTCCCCTGCTCACTGTCCCTGTCAGGTCCCGGGCAAGTGTTGGGCGGGGGAAGAGAATGTCCACCCATGGTCTTTTCCTTGGCCTATTTCTTTACGCCCTGTAACCCCCCAGAGGAGTTCCTTTCCCCAATGAACTTGAAGGTGAAGGAGCATAAGGCACCCACAGCAGATGGCCAAAGGCCTTGCCTTCCTCCCTGAAAACTTCCTTTGAGGGAATGCCTTGTTGAGAGCTAAAAACACAACGGTTGCCCTTCTCACAACTGGCTCCACAAACTGAAGAATCACCCCGGTGTCATCTTTCCAGCGGGGTCTCAGCCTTTGCTCTGCGTTACTCAAGAGTCTTGCAGAACGCCTGCTACTAAAAATAAGGTCATAGTGCATCAGAAACTTTTTAAAAATCCTCTTGGCTATATATTTTTCAAAGTGTGAACATTTTGCATTTAATTTAAATGTCCTTGAGGGAAAAAAGGAGGCCAAGGCCTAGAACTCCCACAACAGGAGTGAGGCATTTTCCTGCCAGTTGGAAGCCGGAGTGGAGCAGGCAGCCACATTTCTCTTTTTTTGGTTGCAAGTTTGGCTGCTACTAGTTTGCTTCTGGTATTGAACTGAGAGGTGCCTTGAGGGAGGCCTTAGCCTGTATGCAAAGCCCCAAACTATGCAAGGGTTAGATCAGCTTCTCTTCTGGAGGACCCATGGATGGGGTGGCTTCAGGACTGCCACCTTTACTAGTTCTAACAAAAGGTAAACCTCCCAGAACAACTGGAACTGCCAAGAGCCAGGCATGGACAGTTGGCCTTGTCTCAGGGAAAGCTCCAGAGAGACCTTAAACAGGCAAGATGGGTGACTGAGAAAGAAACTGCCGAATGGCTGTGCCTGTGCCTGGGGAGGGACCACACCCTCTGCACCCAAGGAATACGCACGAGTTCATGCACTGTCCATTGGAAAAGGTCCGCACTTGCCTGATTAGTATCTTGGGATTCGTTTTCCCACAGTATCCATTGCTTTATTTTTGTTTTCAAAATGAGAAGCAATGCCACTGGAATCATCTTTTCATCACTGTTTCTGTTTACGGGCCCTTGAATGTCAATATAGAAAGCATAGACAAAGATAACAGGGTTCTTCTCCCAAGACTTATCAGATAAACTCCCTACATCTTAAGCCCCCTTTATGTGTCTGTGAAGGGTCTGACAAGGGCCTACTGGTCTACCCTGGAGGGGAGTCTCCCATACTTTTCTTATTTATTTTTTTGAGACAGAGTCTCACTCTGTCACCCAGGCTGGAGTGCAGTGGCATGATCTCAGCTCACTGCAACCTCCTCCTCCCAGGTTCAAGCATACTCAGTCCCAAGTAGCTGGGACTACAGGTGTGTGCCACCATGCCCGGTTTATTTCTATTTTTTTGTATTTTTAGTAGAGACAGGGTTTCACCATGTTAGTCAGGCAGGTCTCGAACTCCTGACCTCAAATGATCCGCCCGACTCGACCTCCCAAAGTGCTGGGATTACAGGTGTGAGCCACCATGCCTGGCTCCATACTTGCTTTTCACACCTTGTATGCTCCTGGGCTGGAACCAATGAGTGCCACTCAAAGCCCATGTGCAGCCATATAGAAAATGCTGTATTTGTCCTTCTCCCTGAACAGTTGGTTCCTTTTTCCCTTCACTATATTTATCACTACAGAGAACATGCTGGTCAGTGACAAAGTCACCCAAAGAAACAAGAAAATCACATCAATTCAAACAAATGGGCTTCATCTGCAGGTCCTTTTGAAACCATGCTTTTCTTTGTTCGTAATAACTTGCCGTCTCTTTTCCATGGCCATTTGCCATTTCAGTCAAACAATGTAACTGGACTCAAAACCAAAACCAGTGTTCTCCAGCTGTGTGAAGGAGGGACTGACTGGGGCAGCATCTTGAAACCCGCCTGACAGAGCACCTGCTGACACACACAGATCGCTTCTCAATGGAGAAGGATTCCGGAGACAGGTTCCATTGTGTAGCTCCAGAAGCCAGGACTCCAACATCACAGGACCCTCTCCTGTGTCATCACCTCTCTGATGCTGCTGTTGGCAACCCTGTCACTATGCATTCACTTGTAAGCAACGTGGCAATGACTTCTAGACACAGTAAGGGGAAGCTTTCATGACTGACCTGTTTAAACCACTTGCTCACACCTTTTCTCCTCCACAACACTGAGCTATGAGCACAGTAGTTCTCTTCCCAGAAAGCAGTGCTCACAAAGTATTTTGTTGAGAGAACTCAGAATGAACTCACACATACCTCACAGGCTTTTCTATAAGGAAGAGGTCAAAACCAACCAAAGAAGGCTGTTATGTACCAGAAAATATGTTTTCTATATCATAATCCCAAACTTCCTGCCACAGTCAATTAGGCTATGAAATTACTTTCTGCCTGTTGGCTTATTCTAAATATTACCAAACTCCACTGACAAGTTAACCTATAACAGGAAATTCAAGAGTTCAGTCAACATTATATTACCTTCATGAGATACATTTAGTCCTATATCCAAGGTTTGTATAAAGCTCACTGACTCAGTATCCATGCAGCTGGTATAGTGGATTTGCTTTATACATCGTTACTGTGAGTGGAAAGGGAAGTTATAGAAAACTGATTTGTGCTCCTTGAATTTTTGCTGAAACCCTGACATGAACTTCTAAATTGAAGATCAGGATAAAAATGAACCAAAATGAAATATAAATCTAGATGTGTTTGAGGCTATAATCCTGACCTTTATTTTATGTCTCATAGGCAGGGGTTGGAACCGTTTTTTCCACTGAGCATACTGAATTCCTTAAGGATTCATCACTGCACAAAACTAAGCCGCACAAAATACCCCAGGCTCTTATGAAACATCAATACTTATTATTTGTTTCTATAATAAGCAAATAATCTAGTAATACTGACGCAGGTCTCAAATGCTACAAGAAGAAATAGAAGATAACATGAATTGTAATGAGTGCTCCGTCTTCTAAATCTACTTGTGATTTTAACGTGTTCTTTCCTGTTGCCTTATAAACTTTATTAGGAACCCCCGGAGACAGGGCAAGACACTGTAGGAATATGTTTGATATATAGTTGGATTAAATAACAACCTAATATATCAAACATATCACACAGAGGCCTGCAGAAAAGGCATCCAGGTTTGACTGAGCTCGAGACTAGGCACAGTATTGAAGGTTACGGCTGCGGGGGGTGGTCACTTTTGCAGCAACTCCGATACCTGTCTTTGGAGCACAGGTCTGCCTGCAGGTGTGGAAACGGCGCCATTAACAATACTGTCAGCACATGCACCAGCGCTCACTGACATTCTCAACTCCCCAGGTGAACAGCGGATTCAACAGTGCATGTCTGGGAGATTCCAGGCAAAAAGTGATGCTTAAGTTTTAAGAGCCTGAGGTGGAAATATACCAGAATCATCATCATAAACCATGAGCCTCTCCTTTAAAAACAGGCAACCTGAGAATGTGCTGAGCAGAGCATTTTTTGACAAAATTACTGTCCCTCCCCAAACTCTTCCTGAAAGCAGTGTGAATACATCCATATACAGAGGGCATGTGTGTGTGCGAGGGTAGGGTTATAGGGATGTAATAAGCAATTGTTTACTTATAGTACCCTGAGGATTTTTTTTAACATTTTGGGAGAGAATGGAGAGAAGTGATTAACCTCAAAAGACTGGCTGATTTTGGTGCAGATTGTTGTTACTGTTTTTCAATTGAGGAAATAAACTCCTATATAAAGGCAAGGAGGATATTTTATTTCATGCAAAAGTTATTGCAATGTGGATTGCCCTATTAGGCACAAAAACTATGGTTTGGGTTGAAGGTTTTCCAAAACAGTTTCATAGATAATGTCTGCCTCTGGTCATTAGGCAGAGAAAGACTTCAGATCATTGTAAAGCATTCTAGAAGTACCCACCACCCTTCCTAATATGAAGAGAGTGACCTAAGGTAGGAACCTTCAAACAAAGGATTCACATCATCAGTTGTGGTAACCTTGACCTTGGCCAAAGGATTCCTTGGCCTTCCTATAAAAATCCTCAATGCAAACACAAAGGCTATATGATCCTGGAGTACTGTAGGGAGTCCTCACTGGCCCGCTTCAGCAGTCACCATTAATTTTTAAGGTGCGGTTATTTTTAAACCTTTGTTTTATAAAATGTTAAAACACAGACCCTTCCATCATCCCAACTCCATCTTCATTCTTGTACATTCCCTACTTATTTTTTTTTCATCTGTGGGCTTTTAGAGTTGTAATCATAATGAGTATATAATTCTGCATCCTTTCTGTTATACCATGAGCATTTTCTTCATGCTACACAGTCCTAGCAACCATTATTTTTCATAGCTGCATAATATTCCTTCGAGGAGACACTTGGTCCACATCCAACTGCTCATTACTACATACAAGGTTGCAAGGAACAACCCTCTCACAGGCACACAACTTTCTTACCCTCTTGATTTCCTCCTCAGGAGAGATTCCCAGAGGTGGGATTAGTAGCTCAAAGGGCACACATAAAGTACAAATGGCCCTTGTGGGACTAGACCAGCCTTCTCTGACAATGGGGTAGGGAAACGGACTGGTATGGACTGAAACTGCCACCCAGGGCCATACATAGCCCTCCCAACTGAGTGATGGTGCTCTGACCATGGCAAGGTAATTCGCCTCTTGGTGCTTCTGATTCTAATGGACTTTTTGAAAGGATCAGATGAGTGACCCTCATAAAGTACCTAGAAGACTGCCTGGCACATGCTTGGCAATTGAACAATGTGAGCTTTCTGTTTTCAGGCATTTCCTAGGGAAAAAGTCCCAGACACGTATTTTCAGTGACGATGGTGATAATAATGGTGATATAGTTACTATTTACTGAGTCTCACTGTATGTCAGGCAGTGTTCTTATACTATCTTATTATTATAACCATAATCCTATGGGGTAGGAACTTTAATAATTTTGTTTTCCCATCTGGAATCGTGAGGTGAAAGACCAGACAGGGGGAAACCAGGATTCAGGGACAGACAAGAGCTCAGAAGGACCCTGCGGAAGGACAAAGAGAAAGACATTGAGACAGGAGCTCTTAGAATATGGGGAAGTGTTAATGTTAAATTAGCACCAGGCTAATTCTCCAGGAGAACGAATGTGTCAACTGACGTGGCTTCGGCATTAGTGGACAGAGCCCTCCCCAAGAAAGGCCACTCGTGATAAATCAGACAAGGAAATGGAAAAACATTATGCACCAAACCTCTAAATCTTAATTAATGGTTGACTCTTAAGTTTAAAGTACACTTTTCATTCACGATTAACTTGACTGACAAAACACAAAGGCATAACCAGAAAATGGAGTTGTCCCAACACCCACACTTGGCTCTTAAGTTTGCAAGAAAAACTCGGCAATATCAGGCAACCCAAGACTCTCAGGTAGAGGCCAGCAGAGAGAACCCTAGTAAACCCCAAAAGCAGAAGCCCAAATCCTTAAGTTACATCTTGATGAGAAAACGTTTACGTGCCTTTACCAAGTCCAGAGTGACTATTAGGAGGTTGGTTGTGAACACTCAAAAGTTTTAAGAATGTTCCCAAGCTGAACAGACTCAGTCTGTGTTTATTTCATACACTACACTGGCCCAGGCACTGCTTTTGAGTGGTCTGATCTGTTTCAGGGCCCAGACTCCATCCCTTGGTCTTACAAAAATAGGTAAATTTTTAGGTATACTTAAATTGGTGGAATCCAGCCCTTTTTCGAGGGGAAAAGCCAAATATTATTTCCTAATATATCTGGGTCCTTGGAAATAGGTGAGTTACAATGCACCACACCAGGGACTTACTTGAATAGGAAGAAAAAGGGGCCTCCTCTGGTTCTACCATTTTCCTGCTGAAGACAGCCATGGAAGGTGGGGTAGGAGGTATCAGCTTAACAGGGTGGGGGCTTTGCCCCTGCAGACAGCAGTAGCTCGTCATCCTTTTATTTAGAAAGCGTCCTTCCTCCTGCCTAATCTAAAAGTATCTCTTTCCTTTAAATGGCTATTTCTCTTCACATATCCTATAATCTTAAGTTTTAAACATTTATCTACATGACAAACAAAGGTGGAAAAAACATACCAGCTACCCATCACCTCCAGCATACACTGAAAAGGCCAGGAATGGGTGCACTTTTGAAGTTCTCATTGCCCTCTGATTCCCAGCAGTGCTATTTCTTTGTAAAAAGCAAAAGAGAAACCAGAAAATTGGAGGCTAACAATCTCCTCTCCAGTCACAGCAACTTCCGACAGAAAGCATCCAATACCTGCTTTAGATAATGGAACTAAATCAAGACTGCAAATGCCCCAATTCTTCCCTTGGACACACAGAGGTATTTTTCTGGGTGGTTAACTTAGACTCATGAGCCATTTTTCCCCCATACTCTAAAGCAGTGCCGGGCAGGTAGATCCGGTTCTCCGCTTGCTAATCTGACCATGAGGAAGGAGTCAAGCTCCCTGCAGCACTCCTCGCTCCACTTCACAGCCACCCACTGGAAGAACCCACTGACACCGGACAGCCAACCATAAATGAACACTTACTTTTGGTTTTGCTCTTGGCTTCAGTTGCTCTAACTTCTTAGCAGCAGCTTCGATGGATGCTGCAGCCCCCAGTAACTCTGTTTCTGCAATGACAGTTGGGTCTTCTGGATCCACCCACTCTGTTCCTAGAATCAGTCCAAAAGAAAGTGATTCTTGGTAGCTGCAGACCTCAGGGCACTGGCTTAATTACAAACAATATCTGGATTTGCATGCATGAAGGCTCCAGGAGCCTGACCTGCATTGTCCTAAGGAACCTTCCTTCGGTCTCTCATAAAGGCCATCTGGATGGGGGTGGGGGTGCTAATCCTGGTTTTCTAAATCAGTTGTGTGTATGGCCCTACCACAGGGCAGTCACCAGGCAGCTTCAAAAATGATCTCATGGACCAAGGCTTGAGCCTTGCTTTGACTTTGAACTTAAAGCTCACGAATATAAGCAAGCATCCTCAGGAGACACTAGACTATGCTGTAGGTCACACAGGAATTTGCCATTCTCTTCTCCCTGGAACCCAGGAGGAATGACCCCTCACCTTAATTCAAAGTAAAGGAAATTGGTGAGAAGACCTTTCCCAGGTGAGTTGGCTGCTTCTATGTAAGCATAAAGGGTGTCCAAACAGTGCTGTCAGATAGTATCATTTTCAAAATATGAAGTATTATTTCAAGGAGAATAAATATCCTGATGAATGAAAATGCAGACAAAAAAGAAATGGGGAGGCTCCTAAGGGAAGTGAGTAGTTCTAGGTGGAGGATACCATTTAAGTAGAAGCACTTAATACAAAGACTAGAGTGTTGCTTCAGAGAAGATGTTACTTTTTCAAGCTAATTCTAAACCCATTTGCTTGCAGAAAGTCCTCACTCTATTCCCGGCTGCATTTGCCAGCTAAAGGCCCGTGCAGGCTGTGCTTTTCCTCTGTGCAGTCTGCTGTATTAGCACTGCCTGGAAGGGCTGCCCTCCGCCAAGACACAAGAATCCAGCCTACCTTTCATGGCTTCCGCCGCCTGGATGAGCTCTGTCACAGCACCGGCCACTCGCTTGGAGAAAGCAGCCAGCTGCTGCTTGAGTTCTGGGGTTGGTTTCTGAAGAATCTACAGGTGAAGAACAAGTCAGAGGCATGAGGGGGTTAGTAACCACTGAGACGAGAAAGAAGCACATTCCTCCTAGCGGATGTGGGGTCAGGCAGCCTGGTTTTAAGTTGCATTTCTGTCCCGAGTGACTTCAGAATCTTGTGGAAAACGCTTAAGACTCACTGGGTTTCAGTCTCCCTGTGTGAGAAATAAAACGTTGGGAACCAGTGGCGCCTCTAAGGTCCCCTCTGACATAGCTCCTAAAGATCATAAAGGAGACAAAGTCCTCACTTGTCTTTTATTTGGACCTTCATTTGTCCTTTATTTGTACATAAAACACACACATGCACCTGAAAATTACCCAAACTTTAAGAACATTCTGGCTGGGTACAGTGGCTCACACCTGTAATCCCAGTACTTTGGGAGGCCGAGGCGGGAGGATTGCTTGAACCCAGGAGTTCAAGACCAGCCTGGTCAACATAGCAAGACCTCATCTCTGAAACAAAAATTAAAAATTGGCTGGGCATGGTGGCACACACCCGTAGTCCCAACTACTCAGGAGGCTGAGGTGGGAGGATCTCTTGAGCCCAGGACGTCAAGGCTGCAGTTAGCAGTGGCTGCATCACTGCACTCCAGCCTGGGCCACAGAGAGAGATTCGGTCTCTTAAAAAAAAAAAAATAAATAAATAAATTTAAAAAAACATACTGAGTAAAGGCAAAAAGCCCCAGGCTAGGGGCCAATCGGTACTTGTGACAAAATAAAGGACCAGAGGAAAGGTGCCACTCAAGTCCTAGAGACAAAATCCTTAAGTGAGCAACAACGCACTGATCAGGAGGATGATTCTTGAGGAAACAATCCATTTCCAGAGTTCTGACTGCAAGCTCTCCTGGGAGAGGCCCTGAGGATTTGCCCTCTTTTGAATTAGTTCAAAGGTTTTTAAAACTTGTCTTTTGCTTTCTGTTTTTTATGGATTTAAAAAGAGGTCCTGGGAATCCTAAACACCTTTAAGACATCCCCAGCTGATTTCTTCTCAAACTCATCCATGAATGGAACTATGACACAGGATGACAGCTCTTCCCCATCTCCCACCAGGGATCTAAACTCCGGTGCACACCATCCTATCCCTTCCTCATGTTGAAATTCTTCTTCCACTGCTCTTTTCTGTTATCTCTTTCTCATGTTTCCCAAAGGTGATCTTCAGATTTAGAAAGGTTCAGACGGTCGGGAGAGAAGTATAACTGCTGTCTATCTCTGCACAATTTTGGAGCCTCTGAGTAGGGGACAAAACATCAGCTTTGGAAATGAACAAACTTGTGTTCAAACCTGGCTTCATACATTACTGGTTTTAAACCTGTTTTCTCATCTGTAAAGCTGGGATAATGCCTGTCTCAGGGCTGGCATAAAAACCAAATGGAGGCCGGGCATGGTGGCTCATGCCTGTAATCCCAGTACTTTGGGAAGCTGAGGTGGGTGGATCATCTGAGGTCAGGAGTTCGAGACCAGCCTGGCCAACATGGTGAAACTCCGTCTCTACTAAAAATATAAAAATTAGCTGGGTGTGGTGGCGGATGCCTGTAATCCCAGCTCTTCGGGAGGTTGAGGCAGGAGAACGGCTTGAACCCAGGAGACAGAGGTTGCAGTGAGCCGAGATTGCACCATTGCACTCCAGCCTGGACGGCAGAGTGAGACTCCATCTCAAAAAAAAAAAAAAAAAAAAAAGAAGGATCAAATGGAATAACACATCATGGGGAATATTTCTCACAATGCTTGGAACAAAGCAGACATGCATTAAATGTTAATTCCCTTCTTGGTGCCCCACACTCCTTTCCCCTGCCCAGGGAGTGGCACAGTCTTTCTCAGGAATCTGGAAAGATGGTTTTTGGACCCAGGACTAACCCCTTTGCACCATGACTATAGAGAAAGCTTAGGAAAAAACAGATCAGAGGAGTCAATGGGTTACACCATGACCAGTCCCAGACACAGCAGTGTATAGATGACATTATGCATATGCACAAATGGATTAGTCAATAATCTCTGAGCATTACTTCACATGCATCTATTATAATCTTCCCTCCTCTTATAATCTTTTACACTTCTTTCATATTTGCTACTGTTCCATGATGATTCCAGCTGCTCTGTGATTCTCATTCCCTCACACTAGGGCCTATATATATATATATACACACACACACACACACACACATATATATATATATATATATATCTCATTCTGCAGATATTAAGAACTCAACACAGACCTTTGAATGAACAAATGAATTAATGAATGAAAAGCAGACCAATACATTATTGGGACAAGTCCTACTATGACGGCTTCCTAGACCAGTTCCAAAAGAACACCAGAGCCACGGAGAAATAGAAGGAAGGGGGATAAATGCCTTTTCCTTTCCAAGACAGTCAGTGGGCAGGCAATTTAGTTAGGCATAGGTTCAGCAGTCAATGTCAATGTACAGGTACTTATCCTCTCTCTAAGCCTCAGTTTATTAAGTGACCACAACAGACTTCCCTTGTAGAGCTGTGGTGAGATTATATAAATTAATATATACATAAAGGGCTACTGACAGAATTGTTCCGGTGTGTGGCCTGGCCATAAGAATTTTTGTAAGTTCCCTGGGTGACTCTCATATGTGGCCATAGTTGTGAACCACTGCTCTAGACTTAGATGGTGGCATTTGTCACCAGTTAATTGCAAAAGGCTTGTACCATATTTATCTGAAACAATATATGCTGTAAGACTACTAGGTTACTCATAGTTATGGCTCAGGATCTCAGTAGCTAAGCAGTCCACAGGCATTGTTAAATGGTTTCCCTAAAGTGGCCAACACAGCATGAATAAGCAAAGGGTTAAAGGTATGGTAGGGACACTCATAATTAATGGTAAAAGATTGAATGATTTTCCCCTAAGCTAAAGACAAGGGAAGGATGTTTGTTCACATACTTCTACCAACATTCTCACAAAGTGGAATGATGAAAGACTTGTTTCTAAAAGGAGCACCCTTGGTGAGCAGTGTACACCATGACGGCCCGCAGACAGGGAACAGCCCCGATAAAGAACCTGAGCTTTAGATAACGAGGAGAAGAGGAGTTCTATTTTTATTATGCCATTAAGTCAACATGATTTCTGATAGCAGACAATAGATCCAAATTAAAGCTCTGCCAGTGGAAGCGAGGGTAATTTTATCCCTGCCACAGATCTCAAACTGTGGTTTTGCAGAAATATTGAACTGTGATAGTTGCAGAGGAAAAGTAGCTGCTTTTTGTCCTGCAATACAAATCCTCTACGATAAACCAGCACACAGCAAATGCAGGAGGCCACCATCATTCAAAAGGACATCTCTAAAGCGTCATAAAGCAGCTCTCAGGGCAGCGGGGAGATGGCTCTGTCCAAATTAGATCCTATGTTTGTTGAGAGTTAACTGAATTATCTAAAGGATTCCCCAGGCAGGGGTTCTCCATTTGCAGTCTCTAAATACCAAAAGGTTCTAACTCGGTTTTGTGGGTCTGTGACTCCTCTTAACAGTTTGAGGATCATTCTGTGTGTCTGTGCTGATGTTTCTTTGATGACGGTTGCAGAAGGCAGAAAAGGACCCAGGGCTTCTAGCTCAAAGGGGCCCATGACCCACAAAAGATGAAGAACGCTGAAATCGGGACAGTCACTGGCATCTATAACAGGGGGAAAGAGAGAATGGGAGTGGGAATAGATACAAACTTTATTACTGATATGTTTCTTTAAAATATAAGCATCTGAAGCAAATAGGACAAACTGTTAACAAAATTAGTCAATCATAGATGGTGGGTACATGGATGCTGCTATTAGTTTCTGTATTTATTTAAGCATTTTCCAAAGAAAAACTAAAATATACAAACCAGCCATAAAAGGTTAAGAATCCTTGGCTCTAGATATTATAACCGAACAAGGCGAGGACACCATAAACTCATGCATATTTTCATGTGCCGAGATTTCAGAAAAGCAACTCACTGAAGAGGACCCCCGATTCTCCTCGTACCAACTGAAAATGACCTCAACTTATTTCTGCAGATTGCTGGACACTTTCTCTAAACCTTGACTTCTGGAATTTTCTCTTTCCCTTTTTATAAAAAATGAACAATTATCTGACCTTTCTTCAGCTCTCAGGAATCTCCGGTGATTCTCCTTAAATTGTTAAAAACAGGGGATCAATTTTTCAAGCATTTCAGGAAGACTACCCTAAGAGCTACAGGTACAGTCTGGTTTAAGTCGACTCTTTTTCAGAATGGAGAGGCCATGGTCATATGATCATACACAGTCTTTCTGCAGAGACCAAAGAACAGAGTGAAGGGCAGAGTGAGTGAGTGAGTGAGTGTGTGTGTGTGTGTGTGTGTGTGTGTGTGTGTGTGTGTGAGAGACAGACAGACAGACAGAGAGAATCAAAATCTCTGGTTTTTAATTGCTTTTTAAATCTATCACCTGCAAATAACTAATCCCATTTTACTAGACATTCTTTTCTCCTACCCTAAAAAGAATTTCAACAAAATTCTGATGTCTTTTTCCAGACTGGCAATTTGGCTTTCATTTTCTGGTTGTCGTTAGAATCCCCTCTGAAAATGAACACTACTTCCCAGGTTTGGGCATTCTCCTTTTCCTCATTTCTTGTTGGGTGTTCACACAGCACTGGCCTGTCAGTCTTGTGGCTTGCAGGACTCTCAGTGTAAAACAATACTCCTCTTTCTTATCCTTACTTTAACCCAGATTTCTAGAAGTTAAAGCTAACGGTGTGAATGGGAACGTATTTTTGGCAGCAGCCCTAAGACAGTGACCAATGTTATCACAATTTAGGTGACCGAATACGGTAGTGGGGGTTTCTATAATTTTTCACCAGGAACATGTATTTTTTATATGTTTATGACAATTCCCTAGAAACAGAACCTTGTTTTCCGCCTATAGTTTTTATTAGAAAATACTCTTCAAAGACTGTCTTGCTTTTTAAGGAACAAAAATAAATACATGAACATGAACAAATGAGTAAATAAATACATACATAATGCTATTTCATTCACATCCTCGGATGTCAGAGCCATCAGCACTTGTCACCCTCAAGGGGGAGAATTCTTTTTTTTTTCTGATAGTTGTATCTTTGATTGTTTTACTCTTTAACATTCTATAAACAACAACCAAGACCACTGAGGGAGACTGACTAGATTATAAATGGATTGGGAGCTACTTGAAGGCAGGGGTCATTATGTGCTTAGCTTGTATTTCTTTTGTGTGGTCTATGGAAGGAAGTCAATAAAATAAAAGATGACTTAATCAATCAACCATAAAGCCCAAATGATAAGTCTTTTTCCTGTATTCCTCTTCTTTCAGTGACTATTTCTGAAGTTCTCTTTTTTCCATTATTTCTCCAATTTTTTTCCTGGCTTCTACTGATTCATGCTTTCTCAAGATCTAGCCTTGACTCTATATGTCTGTACTGTATGCTCTTAATAAAACTCCATATTGGCCAGGCCCAGTGGCTCATGCCTATAATCCCAGCACTTTGGGAGGCCAAGGTGGGCAGATCACCTGAGGTTAGGAGTTCGAGACCAGCCTGGCCAACATGGTAAAACCCCATCTCTACAAAAAAGACAAAATTAGCTAGGCCTGGTGGCTCTTGCCTGTAATCCCAGCTACTCGGGAGGCTGAGGCAGGAGAATCATTTGAACCCAGCAGGCGGAGGTTACAGTGAGCTGAGATCACGCCATTGCATTCCAGCCTGGGCAAGAAGGGCAAAGCTCCGTCTCAAACAAAAACAAAAAACAAAAAACCCATATACATGAATAAAAGCCTTCAACTGCCAGCACTAGAACTATATCTCCTCCTCCATCTTTACATCTAGAGAATGTATCAAATGCACAGTGTGCCTAATAAAACTTAGGCACATTGTAAATTTTATAGATTTTATCTATACAATCTCCCTTTCTTCTGTCTTGCTCTGTCAGCAGCATTACCATGATCCTAATCTTGAAGCTGGAGAACTTTGGAGGTAACTTTTAATCTTCCTTTCTATTGCTTCTCACACTTAGTTGCTAACTTTTAACAATTTTATCTTTAAAATATATTTGGATCTTTTCAGTCTCAAGGGGGAAAATCCTTATCACAAAAGATGAGATAGATTCTGTTTCTTTTATAGGAATAGTTTTACTATCATTTAGCTTTTCTTCCTATTAGTGATTTCATTTTAGTACCAGCTACCAGAAACCTCTGAATGGCCTTAGAGAACTAGGACACTGATATTTCTACCCCAGTGACGAACTACAATGACAATAATTGTATACAATGAAGACAAGAAACTCAGCTGGCAGGCTTTTAACAGATATATCAACCACCCAAGTTTGTAACATGTAAGGTTTAAGAGTCCTGATTCTCGGTGGCTCAAGCCTGTAATCCCAGCACTTTGGGAGGCCGAGACGGGCGGATCACGAGGTCAGGAGATCAAGACCATCCTGGAGAACATGGTGAAACCCCGTCTCTACTAAAAAATACAAAAAACTAGCCAGGCGAGGTGGCGGGCGCCTGTAGTCCCAGCTACTCAGGAGGATGACGCAGGAGAATGGCATGAACCCGGGAGGTGGAGCTTGCAGTGAGCTGAGATCTGGCCACGGCACTCCAGTCTGGGCTACAGAGCGAGACTCCGTCTCAAAAAAAAAAAAAAAAAAAAAGAGTCCTGATTCTACAGAAAATACAAGGAAGAATCCATAACAGAAAAGCAATCAACTACAATGTCAACGGTCATCAGAGAAGCACGTCTGGCCACAAAGTGCAATCTGTTCTTGCCTAGGCCCTGGGAAAGAAAGTAGTGGTCACTCTCCCTCCTTCCAATCTCCAGCCTCCATGAGATGAAACCTCCTGAATGACCTGTGATGCTGGGTCTCCCTGCAGCAAGTGACCTTCTTCCTGTTACAGAAAAAGCTGCCGTTTACCATCAGGGCTGATGCTGACATAGCGACTGAGTGGCCACTAAGCAGGAGTCTCTGAATGTGTGGCCTGGGACTGTTCCCAGACCTTCTGCAATGTTCCTAGAGATCCTGGACCTCTCGTCCTCCCCTCAGGCGGAGGCCAGCCACCTGCCCGCCCCTCAGACAGATGCACACCATATAGATAAGACAGCCTTGTCTTATTTTGCTCACCCAAACAAGGTGGGCATGGAGAGGGGAAGTGAGGAGAAAGGAAGCACTTGAGCAGATCCAACACCTCATTCCCGGATACTGGGATAGGGTTTAAGGTCAGCATGTGGTCAGGGAGGTGACCCTGTTAGAGCTCCGTTTTCCTTTCCCCTGAGAGAAACTTCTCCCTAAGACAAGTGCTGGCACCTGCCCTTCCTTACGCAGACAGAATTCCTCTCCCTAAAATAAGCTGTATTTTTGCTGGAGAGTGAAAGGGGAGACCTTCACTCCATTTGCATCCAGGCCTGTGTATGTGTCAGACATAAAGCTGGAGGCAGACCCCACACAGTGAGGTTCTTGTTAAATGACTCACCAAGGGCCAAGGTACAGATCGCCAACCTGAGGCCCATGTGTGCAGGGCCTGGACCCACAGACGTCATGTACATTATCAGTGCTGCACAGGTGCTGGAGAAAATCTGCTTCAACTCAGAAATGGAACTGGGGAGAAGTGGTGAAATAGAAATACAAGGATCCCTGTATCTCCTCCCTTCCCCCAAAATGAATAAGACAAAAGCAAAAGCATGAGAGAGGAAAAATAAGGAGAAATGGAGCATAGGGGGAGAGCTCCCATTTAGGAGGCAGAGGGCACTGCTACTGCAAGCCCACCGTTAGCAAGTACCATCCACTAGCCAGAAACGGCACCTTCCCAGTAGCAGACTTCTTTTTTTTTTTTTTTTTGAGATGGAGTCTTGCTTTGTCACCCAAGCTGGAGTGCAGTGGTGTGATCTTGACTCAATGCAACCTCCACCTCCCAGGTTCAAGCAATTCTCCTGCCTCAGCCTCCCGAGTAGCTGGGATTACAGGCACCCACCACCATGCCTGACTAATTTTTATATTTTTAGTCGAGATGGGGTTTCACCATGTTGGCCAGGCTAGTCTTGAACTACTGACCTCAAGTGATTACGAGCCTCAGCCTCCCAAAGTGCTGGGATTCAGACGTGAGCCACCGCGCCCAGCAGATTTCAATAAGGCATTCAGCAAATGTTAGCTTGGCCACAAAGCCCTGGGTTTCCAGACATGCTCATTTCATCCTTAATAAACTGCGTGTTTAACATCTGAGGAAACTGCACCCCAGACAAGACAGTGGCCGTGTAGCTACTTACGTGGCAGAACCAGGATTTGAACTTGAGGCTCCTAAATCTACTGATTGCACCCTATTGTCCAATTCTTAGTTATAACAAGGTTCTATATGACTCAGAATATATTGTTCCATAATGAAAAAGAGGTCTTTGGAAAGCCTTGCTGGTGTTCTCTTTAACCTGAATTTCCTGCTAGGCACACCTACAGACTGAACACTTTAACTATATCCCAACGTGTCTAGCTGGAGGCTCTTGCCTGTGAATGCTGACTGGCTAAGATGTCTTTCCTTGGCCTCCATATGATACACTGATCTCTATTCACAAGGGTTCAGACTTTGCGAGCTCAATGTTAGTAACCCCAGACTGGCTACTTTCCCAGAAAATGCACTTCAGAATTGACCACAGTTACCTGGATAAAGAATAAAAATAATGATCCCTTAAATGACCTCAAACGTTTAGCATCAGCAGATAATTTATTTCTAAGGAGGAGGCAGTGAAATGCACACAGCTGGGAATAGTAAGAATTGAGATTTGGATCCAGCTCTGTTGCTGAATAGCTGGGTGACTTCAACCAAGGGACAAGCTTTCTGGGTCTCAGATCATTCCTTTGGCCTATACGCCTCACAGCTGCACAAGGACAGAATGAGAAAACTTGAGAATGCCCAGCAAATGAAGGGCTTGGCATTCCTCCTCTAGATATGTGAATTATGTATCTAAAGGTGGCCTGTTGGATCTCTTTCGTTAGGTTTGTTAAGAGCAAGGGCAGTGATGCAGGGGAGACATCATCAACTCTCTTCTGGGGGTGTCCCTGACTATGGAGGCCTGCCCTGGACCTTACATGGCTCTCAACATGGTTCCTGAACTCAACAGAGACAGATGCACACTGTAGATACTTCTTGGTGCTCCGTGGTTTGGTCCTTAGAGTGTGTAGTGAGTCAAGCCTCCTTAGGAACTGCACAAACTGAGGCTCCCACGTGGGCAGCCCACGCGCCATGACCATCTACGCCCCTGCCTGGTGTCTTCTGTTCATGCCTTCTTAACCCAGCTCCACACTGGGCACACTAGGCTGGGGGAGTCATTCTTGATGGGATCTAAGCCATTTATTCGAGGATGGGAGGAAGTTGTGAAGGGCTGGTGGGTCACCCGTAGCAATGGCAGCCTCCCTAACATGCCACGGAAGCTGGCATGGCTCTGTCAGAAGCCTTCTGTGTCCTTGCAGGATGTACTGGGGGCTTCTAAACAAGACCTCGTGATACTTTTTCAGGTTGGCACTGGCCTCCCACCCACTTACTCTGCTCCCTCCTCTTTTACATGGTAATCCTGCCTTTCGGGTGCACAAGAGAACTGGGCTTTCCTGAATTCTAACTGCAACTTCATCCAGACTGCACTTTTTAGCTCAGTGTGCTGGATCAGTGCACCAGGGGAGATTCCAGTTCAATCCAGTCCCAGCCTCACAGTGGCACTGGACAGGGCTCTGTGAGAGGTCCTCCCAAGGAAAGCATAGTTCCAATCAGCCAGGGCAGCTGGGGGGACACAGCTACTACCCAGCCCTGACTCATGCGCTTTCTTACCACCAAGACGTGCTCCAGGAGGTCCAAGTAGCCGAGGGTGCACTCCGTCCCGAAACGCAAGGCTCTGGTTCTCACCTCGTCACTGACATCGGGGTGGAAGGATGCTTGCTGGAGGGACAAAGGAAGGTTGAAATCTTAACATGGGAAAAGCCAGCAGTATTGGGCAGTCCCAGACTCAGAGGCAGGAGACCTTAACCCTGGTGACCTCGAGAAACTGCCCTGACTCTCTGGACAGAAGAGGTATCTCTCCTCCACATCCTCCTGCCACCTCCCACCTGCCCACAGCAGGCCCTCTGATGCAGTCCCTCCCACCTGCCCACAGCAGGCCCGCTGATGCAGTCTGTGCGTAGACTTTGTCAGTGCCCTGCAGCCAGATGATAGAAACAGCTCAGTCTGGACCTTTGTTCCTCCTTTTCCCACCCCACATTTTTTTGAAATGCAAAAAATTCCACATGCACAAAAACATCCAGCAAGATTCATGATCAGTGCTTACAGCTGGAGACGTACTGACCTAGGGTCAGCCTTGCCTCTCTTTAGCAGCTTCAGGGGTCCTGAAAGCCCCTCTCTGCTCACAGGCTAATGAAGCCCAGGCTCTCACCCCTGGGCCTGACCATGCTACAGTCCGTGAGGCCTCTGTGACCGGGCCCTCTAGCTCCTGGGAAACTCCAGATAGCGAGCTCCCCAGTACCCTAGAGGCACCATAATTCATCTCATGTTACACAAAAGTCGAGATACACAAACCAGCACACATGCTTAACAGAGCATCTTGAGCTTTTTTCTTGTACTTATGACCTGCTAACTTGAGTCATTCATGATGACATCATTTCTGAAGGGATACCCATTCAGAGTCACCAGATAAAATGCACCCAGTTAAATTGGAATTTCAGATAATCGATGAAAAAAAATTTTTAGCAAGTATGGGACACCCTATTTTGTATTTGTTAAAACTAGCAACCCTACCCCTTCCTTCTACAGCTTCCCTCTGGAAAGAAACTGAGGGGCTTGCAGAAATACCTAAAACTACAAAGATATCACTAATCAGGACAAATACAAATCACACATTAGGACAAAAGGTAAAGGCTGAGGGCGAAGACCAGGATCCATGTTTTATCCACTCAAGCCCCTCTTCCTAGGAACGGGAGTGCTGATGGGAATACCTTGGGCTCCCGCCTTGACTTCCCCCCAATTCCTGGACAGAGTGGGGCTAATTCTCATGGCCAGCATGTTATATATGAGCTAGGTTTTCCTCATCTGAGGACTAATGGGCTCAGAGGCAGGAACCAAGAGCCATGCTCCCAGCCACCCACCATCACCTGTTATTCATCCTTATACCCCTGTGCCGCGAACGGAGAAGCACAACGCCCCGCGTCTGATTGATGAGACAACACTGTGGGAAGACACAGGCCCAGATGCTACTCAGAGTCACTTCCAGCAGGTTATGTGCAAGCCCCTGTGCAGGGAGTGGGTGAGGTGGAGCTGAGGTGCTTGCGTGCACTGCTGGGGGCTCTGTAACCAGGTAGAACCCTTTGGGAGAATAATCTGGCACTAATTAAACTCTTATACTATTGGACCCACTAGTTCTATTTCTGGGAATCTTGCCTAAGGAAATAATCCAAAGCACAGAAAAAAAACAGATATGCCCAAAGATGTTTACTGCAGTAAAGTTCATGATTTTTTAAAAATGTAGACAGCCTAAATATCTGTCAACAGTGGGAAGATAATATTCATTAAAGGTACTTTGTAGTCATTAAAAAGTCAGCAATATAGCAACACAGAAATAGCTTTATAACATTAATCATAATAGTAGATATAAAATTACATCTAATATACACGTGTGCACATGAAAGTAAGACCAGAAAGAAATATGCATGAGAATTAACTTAGGGTTTAGGTAAGTCTTTCTCTCTGCCTAAGGAACCGCAGTAATCCTTCCATTCTAAGAAGAGCCAGTATGTAATTTTCTGCCCCTCCGTGTGTGGGCTGAGTAGGGTAGCCAGGGAAAAGGCAGAGCTGGACTAGGGCGACTAGGCCCTTCTGCTTGGCACGTAAGGCTTCCGTCTTGACTACCACTCAGCACCCCAGTTCTCCTGTCTATGCATTATTGCATGCACTCCCTTTCGGCCAGAGACCTCATTTCCTTTTGCAAAGGGGTGAGGGATACAGGAGACCAAGGGAAGCAGAAATGTTAGTAAGTTCGCTAAGTCAGTCCTATCCTAACAGGAGCATCAGGCCTCAGCAGTGACTCCTGTCGAGTCTGATTTTGGTGGGTGAAGCTGACGTTCAGGCTTCAGCGCTCTGGCTGCTACCTTGTCCTGCAAAGCCCAGATAATGTGACCTGGGGCCAAGATGACAGAGAGGAGCTGAGGATGGCCAAACAGCACCCACACTGTTCTACCTGAGCTCCTCCCCAGAAAACAGGGGAGCACATGTTAGGAGAGACTTAAAAATCTGAGCTGCATTCCCTTTAAAAAGACCATTTAATCACGGTTTTCTTTTTTCTGTTCAGTTTCCCCTGTTCATGTCTGTAGCTTGGGGACAAAAGCGTCTGCCACGCATCAACCATAGCGACCTTGAGCACTACATCTGGGAGGCCCTGAGTAGCAGAAGCAGAGTGGCTGAGGACGCAGGAGAGCCAATTTCAGTTCTGGTTCTGATAGTAAATAGCTGTATGACCTTGGTCATGCCACTTCTCTCTCTGAGCCCACTTCATCATGTGACAAATAGAATCATTACTCTTGCCTTTCTCATATGGGATGAAATGAGAGAATATCTATGACAGCCCTTCTAAAATTTTGGGGTGCCGTGTGTGTACACCACAATGCACGCAGGCCTTATCTTGCTAGGTAAATACTCCTCTCTGATAGAGGATGTAAGCCCTTTGGCAGTTATCACTTCTGGTAGGTGGACTCCATCGAGCATATCAAAGTGGCCAATACTTGCAGCCTCAAGAGAGAGAGACAGAGTCCTAACTCCCTGATCTAGCAGCCCTGGGTCCTTTGTGAAAGTGGAGTCTTTCCAGCCCTGTTTCTTCCAGCCCACCCTCTTCTCTGCACCCTCCATCACACCCAGGGGTCCCGTAAATGTGGTACTGTCTCCCAGGGTTGGGCCCTTGCACACAAATTCCCTCGTTGCTCCCTTCTGTACCTCCCTCTCCTTCTGAGGAGCCACCAAGATGATGTAAGAGTTGGATCCTGCAGCAGCAACTCCAGCTGAACTCACTTTACCACAAAGAATGGCTCTGTTCCCTCAGACCCCACGCTGTAGGAGCAGGTCTTCAATTCTGGGTCAATGCCCGCCCTCACTCACCATGGCAGGGGATCATCAATCGATCGCAGAGCAGAAGTCAGAGTCCCTGGGGGCAAGGCTGTCCCTAGAAGGGTGAAGGCCTGGGGTGGGGGCTCTTACAGTTCACTTTCCTAATAGATCAAAAATAAAGGTTCCAGACCCTGGGTCTCCACAGCTCCCTCACCAAGCACAGGCTCAAGGCAGTTGCCCCAACTATCCACCCAAGGAGCAGAGGAATTTTTCCAAGATGTCTAGCACAGACTGCGAAAAGTAGCTCCCCAAGTTCCGCTGTATTCCTCCAACTCACTTCCTCACCGGGGATGGCAACACCTCTCCTAGTGCACAATGGCTGACCTATGGAGGTAAGAAAGGGTCCAGCAGAAGAGCGAACAGTTTCCACTCGGAGGAGCTGGAACCAAGTGCTGCAGTCCCTATCCACCACCCTCGGAGAGGCCTCCACCACACTCTGCAAAAAGGCCTCCTGCCTATTTAGGAAGAACTAGAATGAAGTGGGAGGATTAGGGCCAGCAGGGCTGACTCCATCCCCTCTCAAACACAAAACTGCCTTAGAGAGTCATTTCCCACAGGCTGGTGCATATGCCATATTCAGCGTGCTTTTTTTTTTTTTTTTTTTTTTTTAAAGGGACAGGGTTTTGCTCTGTCACCTAGGCTGGAGTGGAGCAGCATAATTATAGCTCACTGCAGCCTTGAACTCCTGGGCTCAAGTGATCCTCCTGCTATAGCTACTCTTCTGAGTAGCTAGGACGACAGGTGCACACCACCACACTTGGTTATTTAAAAAAAATTTTTTTAAGAGATGAGGTCTCACTGTGTTGCCCAGGCTGGTCTCAAATTCCTGGTCTCAAGCGATCCTCCTGTCTTAGCTCCCAAAGTGTTGGGATTTCAGGCATGAGCCACCACAACTGTCCCTGTGTGCATTTTTATTACAAAGTTTAAGGTTCTGAGCCCCTCCCCTTTTCAGACTACACCAAGCAACCCAGTCATGACAGAGAATCATCTATGCATCCAAAACAATGCCAAGGTCTTTACCTTGCAAGCCGTCAACATATCTGACACGGCTTTCCGGCTCAGGTTGGCAGTAGCAATCACGTCCTCCTGTCTACACGAGTTTCCAGCTGCCACGGCTTTGGTTGTTGCCATGGTGATGCCTTTCGTCATCCTTATGGATTCTTCAGGTGATGATGTCTTTTCAGGTACATCTTTTGACTGGAACAACTGGAAGTCAGAAACAGAGAGGTTAAAAAAATAAAAAAGGAAAAGAAAAAAATAATTTATTCTTCTCCAACCAGGCTGTAGCTTGTGTCTGAAATCTGAGCCAGTAACTGGAAGAAACTGTTGCATGGCAGGAAATTAGAAATCTGAGTACAGTAATATGGTTCTTGTTTTCAAGATTCTCCTGGACAAACCTCCTGTCCTATACTAAGCATTCACGGGAACAATATGGTGAGGGAGACGTATCTAGAGTGTTCCCCTGTTGGTCTGCAGAAACTGACACCCAATATTTACACACTACCCATCCTGTGAAAGGTTGTTGCATGGCTTCATCGTTCTCTTCCCCCATCCCTGCTGGTGCTTTGGCAGTTTCCATAAACTCTCAGTTCCAGTGCTGGTTTCAGGGTAGGACTGACCTGGCCGCATCACTCAGGACTCACCTGTCTGTCTCTAAGGGGATGTGAGGTTGGGGGAAATGAAGCATCAGTTCCTTCTATTCTTAGCCTGTCTTAGAAATATAACTGCATAATTGTGCAGAGGTGTTCATGTCGAGTGTGCCATGGTGACACTGTGAATTATTTAGCAATCTACCCACCCACTCCCTTTAGAGAGGCTGAAATAAATTCATCATGGTAAGTAAATATCCCATTTCTGCTTCATGCTCATCTGTTCTGGCTCTCTAACATGAGCAATTGGTACCCTGGATGTGTGCTGAATGTGCATCTGTCCCTACATGAGGGCCCCTAGCCTAGGTGGGGCTGCCCTGTCTTCAGCCCTAGGCAACCATGTTTCAGCAAGGAAGGCCTCCCTGATGCAGAAGAGCGGGCTCAGTCGGTATCCCACAGAATGCCAACCACTGTCAAACATCACTGCCCCGTGAAAATGGGCAGCTGCAATTAAGCAGTCTAAGATCCCAAATCCCCACTTCACCCTTGAATGTTACGGTGGAATGAAGGCCACACGCAGTCCTTCACACTAATGTGATCCTCATGACACGTGTTGCATGGAAACCCATGATCTGGGTAAATTTTATTCAGTCGGCATAAAATTCAGTGAACCCGGCTCACAGGAGCCTCGACCTCCTGGGCTAAAGTGATTCTTCCACCTCAGCCTCCTGAGTAGCTGGGACTACAGGTTCATGCCACTACACCCGCCCAACTTCTTAATTTTTTGTAGAGATATGGTTTCCCTATGTTGCCCAGGCTGGGCTCAAACTCCCGGGCTCAAGCAATCCTACTGCCTCAGACTCCCAAAGTGCTGGGATTACAGGCATGCACCGCCACGCTTGGCCTCTGGGTGAATTTTAAATCACACCGGTACACTTAGAATAACCCATGTGTCTGTAGTTTCCCAGCATAGCTCCAAATTTCAAGTCTCTTCGATCACCACCATTAGGCCTGCCTATGCATATCAGAAGCTGTGTTCACAGGGGTGCCTGTGCCACCCCATCCCTAGCTTCAGGAGGCTCAGCACAGAGTGAGAGACTCCATTTGTTTGGGAGAAAGTAATTATCTGGTAATCCAGATAATTCTTCTGGATCTTATCCAAGACCATCAAGGTGGGGCCCCTGTGAGTCTGCAAAAACTACAGTGTTACTGAGCTTGGTGTGCCCCCCGATGCAGATTTGGCTTAGATCATAACATCCAAGTCCTTTTGAGTACCTGGAAAGCCTTCCCAAGAAAGACGGGTACAAACAAGCCTAGACTGTGAAGACTATAATAAATACCTAACTCTTCAATGTCTAGACACAAATGAACACCTATAAGCATCCAGGAAAACATAACCTCACTGAATCAACTAAATAAGGTACCAGGGACTAATCCTGGGGATGTGTGACCTTTCAGACAAAGGAATCAAAAGAGCTGTGTTGAGGAAACTCAGATTCAGGATAACACAAAGAGGGAATTGGAATCCTGTCATATACATTTAACAAAGAAATTGAAATGATTAAAAAGAATCAAGCAGATATTCTGGAGCTGAAAATGCAATTAACATACTGAAGAATGCATACGAGTCTTTTAATGGCAGAACTGATCACACAGAATAAATAATTAGTGAGTTTGAAGACAGGCTATTTGAAAACATAGTCAGAGGAGACAAAAAAGAATACAAAATAATGAAGCATGCCCACAGGATCTAGGAAATAGCTTCAAAAGGACAAATTTAAGAGTTATTGGCCTTAAAAAGGAGGTAGAAAAAGAGATGGGGTAGAAAGTTTATGCAAAGAGAACTTCCCAAACCTAGAGAAAGCCATCAATATCCAAGTACAAGAAGGTTAGAGAAGACCAACCAGATTTAACCCAAAGAAGACTACCTCAAGGAGTCGAATAATCAAACTCCCAAAGGTCAAGGATAAGAAAGGATCCCAAGAGCATCAAGAGAAAAGAAACAAATAACACACGATGGAACTTCAATATGCTTAGCCGCAGACTTCTCAGGGGAAGACTTACAGGCCAGGAGAGTGTGGCATGACATATTTAAAGTGCTGAAGGAAAAAAACATCTACTCCAGAATAGTATAGCTGATGAAAATAGACAAATGGGATTACATCAAGTTAAAAAGCTTTTGCACAGCAAAGAAACAATCAACCCACAGAATGGGAGAAAATAGTTGCAAACTACCCATCTGACAAGGGGTTAATAACTAGCCTGTGTAAGGAGCTCAAACAATTCTACAGGAAAAAAATCTAATAATCCGATCAAAAGATGGGCAAAAGGTCTCAATAGACCTTTCTCAAAAGAAGACATACAAATGGCAAACAGGCATATGAAAGGGTGCTCAACATCATTCATCATCAGAGAAATGCAAATCAAACTACAATGTGATATCATTTCACCCCAGTTAAAATGGCTTATATCCAAAAGACAGGCAATAACAAATGCTGGCAGGGATGTGGAGAAAAGGGATCCCTTGTACACTGTGGGTGGGAATGTAAATTAGTACAACGACTGTGGAGAAGAGTTTGGAGATTCCTCAAAAAACTAAAATTAGAGCTACTTTATGATCCAGCTATCCTACTCCTAGGTATACACCCAAAAGGAAGGAAATCAGTTTATTAAAGAGATATCTGCACTCCCATGTTTACTGCAGCACTATTCACAATAGCCAAGATTATATATATGAAATATATATGAAGTAAACTGCAATAAACATGCGAGTGCAGATACCTCTTCAATATTGCGTGTGTGTGTGTGTGTGTACCATTGTATATGTGTATCCATTCATCTGTTGATGGACACTTAGGTTGCTTCCAAATCTTGGCTACTGTGGTACACACACACAATGGAGTACTTTCAGCCATAGGAAAAAAAAAAAAATGAGATCCTGTCATTTGCAACAACATGGATGGAACTGGAGGTCATTATGTTAAGTGAAATAAGCCAGGCACAGAAAGACACACTTTGCATGTTCTCACTTATTTGTGACAGCAAAAATTAAAATAATTGAACACATGGAGATAGAGGGTAGAAGGATGGTTGCCAGAGGCTGAGAAGGGTAGTAGGGAGGTGGGAGGTTGCGGGTGGGAAAGTGGGGAAGGATAATGGGTACAAAAAATAGAAAGAATGAATAAGACCTAATATTTGATAGCACAGAGAGTAACTACAGTAATAAATAATTGTACATTTAAAAATAACTAAAAGAGTATAATTGGATTGTAGCACAAAGGATAAATGCTTGAGGTGATGGATACCCCAATTATCCTGATGTGATTATTACGCATTGCATGCCTGTTATCAAAATATCTCATGTAACTCCTAAGTATAAACACCTACTATGTACCCACAAAAATTAAAAATAAACAAAAAACAAAAAAGGAGCTGTGTCTGGATTTTGGTAGCAAACACTCAGCCCGTGCAGCCAGATGAGTGCCAGACAGTGGTACTTATGGCACCGTCAGTTTTCCAGTTACTCCTGTATTTTTTAGTTTCTCCTTTAAAGCATGAACTGAGCGCAACATCAGTCAAGGCTAGATTCATTAACGATATGACAAGAAAACCCAAGTTTGTCACCCAAACCCTGCGGAATTGCTCTATTGTTTCCAGTGCTCTAGGGTTGCCTTTGCAGGTGACCCTTTAAAGGTGCAGAACAACTGGCAGCAAAGGCAGGTATCCCTCTTCCCCCAAAAAGTTGAATCTATGATCAGACCTCCTATCAAAAAGAAATCTGTTTGAAGCTACTCATTTTCGGCATATTAGAATGAGCCAACCCACAATCATTGTGGGATCATAAGAACAGCAGGTATCATCCACATTGCAGTGACTCCAGAATGTCCTTAACTCTGCAATGCTGGAACAAGTCAGAAACGAACAAGGTCAATTTCTCTTACGTCAGATGACTCCAACGGAAGGAAGCTGGATTTTAAAGGGAAGTGTCTCAGGTAAAGGCTTCCAGGCTTTTCCAATAGCAAACGGCAGACTTCCAATTCTGCATGTGTGCGGGTACCAAGAGCACTGTGCATCAAGAGAGGCTGTGCACTGTTCACAGGATTAATGCTCCAGGTAAGCGCAGTCATACTGACTTTCCCTTTTTCCAGGAATCGTTGACAATCCTTTGATTTTGTGCTATAACTTTAGGGGAACTAAACCTGAATAGTCCTAAGTGATACCTTTCAATTAACTCCTTGATTACAATTACACATCAATCCCAGCCAAACTCAGTGACACATGGGGTCTCAATTATATAAAACTACCAGCAGGCAGGTGAAGGGGCATTCTCAGTCCAGGTGTTTTAGGTAAAACCTCATTGGTAAAAAAAACCTCAAATGAGCTCTCACTTGGGTCAGCTGTGGGACTCTGGTACCCAAGGGAGGTAACTGCTGGCTCCTTACCGTAAGCTCCTGCTTTATGCATTCGATTGTGGCCTCAAGCGCCCTGGTGCCCCGGGTGGCCTCATCCTCCACTGCCTTTACAGTCTTGAGGAGGGAGGTGACATTAGTCACCATCACCTGCACAGGAAGAAAGAATGAACTCAGATAGTGCAGTGTCTCAGGTTCAGCCCCTACTCCTTTTACTTCTGGATCGCATGCTATGAGCAAGGACACCTCTCTTTAAGTGAGAAGAGAACTCAGGTGCTCGTCCCCAGCCAGTGCCCCACTCTACCTTGGCGGCCCCCTTGAGCTGGTACATGGAAGGGTCGTCCGCTGGCTTGCTGGCAGCTCCCTTGGTAGCACTGATGAGATCGGAAAGGGCCTTGGCTACATCTTTGATGGCGTTGATCAAAACCACCTGAAAGAGAGCACCGGGCCCAGGTGAGCAGGCGCCAAGATGTCAGCTGCAGGCTTTACCAAGGCATGCAGCCCGAGGGCAGGCCAGGGCACAGGGAATGAGAAAGACAGTCTAAAGTCTGCAGCATGGCAGACCTCCTGGGAAGCCACCCTTGGCGATTCTGATACAGGACTCAGGACTTTGAAAAGCTGCCCAGGGGAGGCTGAAGCCGAGCCAGAACGGAGAAGTCAGGTGTAAACGTGCAGCTTATGTAAAACCTCCTAGACAGCAACTTGGCAGATGAGCTGCCTCTGACAGCACGAAGGGCACCAGAGAGGCAACACCACTCACTCCTGACGGGCACCCTGAACACTGAGTAAAAATCCCCAGTTGACCCGGCCCTCAAGGCCCCACAGCAGCCCTGCCCAACTCTCTGGCTATGAGGGTGCTCTGCTGTAGGCACACAGGTCGGCCTGTCTGCTTCTCCATGGGAAATCTCAACTTATTCCTGTTCAGGGCCTTTGCTCGCTGTTCTAACTGGGCCTCAGCTCAAATGTCATGTCCTCAGAGGCTTTTCCCGATCCCTCAGCTAAGGGCCCATTCCCACAACTGCTGAAACTGTCAGGTTGCCGTTTTATTTACAGCACTTATCAGGAGGTGGAATTATTTTATCATTCATTCACTTGTAAGTCATCTGTCTTCTCCCTCAACTTGAATGAAAGCTCCAGGAGGCTTAGTCTGGACTTCTGCTTTGTTTCACGCTTGTAACAGGGACGAGCACCCAGCAGGTACTCAGTAAATACTTGTGGAATGAAGATGCAGGTATGTTCCCACATAAACCTGGATGTGATGCATTATCTGTGTTTGCTTTTCTAATTTCACAGAGACCACAGATCATCTTTTCAAAGTGCTGGATTTAGAGTGAAAAGTACCAGGTCTAGATGGGAATTACACAATACTGGGCATTGCACTGAAGTGTTCCCAGTCCAATAGCTCCAGTAACTCCTATTTCTACAATAATAAAAACATTTTCCCTTTACTGAGGGCAGTGTTCAGGCGCTGAGCCAAGCACTCCACACACATTATCTCATTTACTCCTTGCCACCACCTTTTCAAGTGGGAACCACAATCCTTCTGTCCACACTCCCGGAGTCTACACACTTGGGATTCAGAGTCTGGTGAGCATGAGGGCACGGTCTTAACCTCCACACTATGCCATGCCTGTGTGTGTGGCTCCGGCTCCTCATCCACAGTGAAATCAGCGTGCTAGCCCCATCTACCTCATTAAATTGTTTTGAAGATAAACTGGGATCTCCGATGTGAAAACGTATTAAGGGTGCAGTGGCGTGAACTCGGCTCACTGCAACCTCTGCCTCCTGGGTTCAAGCGATTCTCCTGCTCAGCCTCCTGAGTAGCTGGGACTACAGGCGCCCGCCACCTGTAGCGGAGGCTTTTGTGAACGCATAGAATTCCAAAAGGCAGCCAATCTGAACTCTGATGTTATCAGAAACCCACCAGAAAGGATGGTAGCATAAGGAATGTTTCCTCTCGGAGCTCTGCTCCAATCATGGGTGTCAGGGAGGGAAGGGTTTTGCTGTGAGGGAACGAGGCGGTGTCCTCAAGTGAAGCAGCATAATCACTGCATCTCCTGAATGGCAGGGGGTTTCTAACCAGGTTTGTCCAGACAGACTAGTTTACTGAGAATGGTTTAAGGAGTGAAAACTGAAGTGCTTGGCATTTGATGGTTCTGGGAATAGAGAGAACAGAGTTTTTTGTTTTGTTTTGTTTTGTTTTTTAAGTTTTACGCTCTGGGAACAGGCATCATCCATTTATTAATGACTTTTGTTGGCTGTTAGTTCAACAATAGGTGAACACATACTTGTTCAGTAGCCAGTAGCCACTATGTGCCAAGAGCTGTGCTGGGTGTGCAGGTTTCAAAGATGAGCAAACTGTGATGACTGTCCTTGAGGAGCAATGGTCTGGGAAGGGGACCATGGAACAGGCAGGTGATCTCAATGAAATTGCCAAATATCAGAAGCAGAGGTCACAGAAGCACAGGGTCCTTCCCTAGCCTACCAGTTCTTCTCTCTTTTCCTTGAGAACCAAAGTTCTCACCTGGGCCATCTATAGGTGTTGTGTTCATTTCCCCACCCCCGTCTGGCTGCTGCGCCACCACTCCACACAAGCAGCTGGGGACACCAACATCCTCGATGGCACTCAGTGGTTACTGGAACGGGCCAATAACCTTCCCAGACTTCCCTCTTTCTTGACTGTCACTATCTCTGATGGGTTGAAACACTCCATCCTGGCAACACGACACCTGCAGCTTTCCTCCCCGCAGCTGCTGCTGCTTCTCGGTCTCCTGCGCCACTTGCACGGTAACGTGGTCCGAAATGCTGTATTCCTCTGGGCTCTGCCCTGACCCCCTGGCTTTTCCTCTCATGTGGTTGCAGTCACTATCTCTATGGCAACAGTCCCTGAACCCACAGCCTTGTGCCTGGGCAGGCTCAAAAGCACTCACTAGTTCTACCTGCGTGTGGCTCCAGCACTTCCATCACCTCCATCTCCCTGCCCACACCAGCTCTCCCTTCAGGGAGCTCCTGTGCCCTGCTCTGGCTGCACAAGGAGCCGCCTTTCACTCCTCCCCCTCCCTCAGGCATGCTGTGCTCCAGCCTTCCCCAGGCCAGGCCAAGCCTTCCTTCTAGACTCTCCTCAAATCCCTCAGCTTGTCTCCATCCCCATGGCCACCACCACAGTCTGTGCCACTCTCTCGCTTGGATGACTGCCTCCTACCGGTTCCTCAAACCAGACATACTCGCACACACATTGTCTACTTCAAAAGTTCCTGTTCTGCCTTAGGCCGCTTCTGAGGCATAGTGTGCAGCGTTCATGGGAAGACCAGGAGGACACACTCCCCAGGCCCTGCTGGTACCTGGGTCTCGGGGTCGTCGGAGCCCAGGCTGGCTGCCCCCAGCTTGACCACTTCTGCGAGCTGGGTAATGGTGGCTGCTGAGGACTGGGCCGCCTGGGCCAGCTTGTCAGGAGTGGACGCAGCTCCTGACACAAGTAGTTTCGTGTCTTCCACCAAGGCCTTGGCTGTCTTGAGAATGTTCTCCCTGAGAGAGCCAGGAGGGGCAGGGGAGAGGGGGAGAGACAGAGGGCAAAGCTTGATTACTTCGAGAAGAAAAGAAATCCCGCACATGGGGCTTTTGTGAAAGGGCTTTGAAGAAGAGAAGTGCTGTGTTACACCTCCCCTTACCAAGGGACTCTCATCTTTCGCAAATGCAAAACTGGGGAGGAGAAGAAGAAAGTCAACCAGTATTCATTCATATAGCCGACTGACATGAAAACTTCAGTGAAAGAGTCAGGCCCACTAACCCGGCTCCCTTCCCAAGCCCTATAGTTCAACGAAAGGTCAGCTGCTTTTCTTTGGTTCCCACTGTCCCTTAAAATACTTCATAGTCTCAGTGACTGTGAGGACATGTGGGCTGGAGCACCTCGATCAGGATCAGAGGCTGGGCTTTCGAAGGGACAGCAGAGCTCTGGGAACTGCATTCCTAGCCCAGCCCTTGGATTGCAGAGGGGAAGAAAGGTGTTGGACATGTGGCGAGGTTTCAGGGGTCCCGAGCAGCAGATAGAGACGCTCAGGGCAAGCTCAGCAGACAAGGTTTCCCAAAACAGGGTTTACGCAAAACAGGCCCGCCCCCGCCATTCCCAATCCTGCTGGGGTTGGCCAGCAGTTCGAGGAACAGCTCTCTGGCTCAGAATGTGGCAGGTCTAAAAGCCGTCCTTCACTGTAGCAGGCTGGATTTAAGGCTGTCAAAGGCAAAGCTCGAACCACGACACTGTGTTTACAGTTGGCAAAGGGGGCTTATTCTGATTACATGGTTCACTTTCCCAACTTGTGCATCTTGTTGAAATCAAAACAGGTAACTACATTTCTGGCTCCCAGGTGGCGTCTCCAAGTCGATCATGAGTTTCAGGGGCAGGCCACCCTGAACCTCTCTCCGTCCAGGACCCCCACGTACCTGTGGTCTGCGAAGGTCTCACTGTTCTCTGCATTTAGCGTCCCTGCTGTTGCAAACATAATGGTGGTGTCCAGGTCGGCAATGATCCCAGACACAGCGGTGGCAGCTGTAATGCATGCCTGGGTTCCTTTGTTCCCGGCCTGCAGAGCTGAGAGCACCAAGGAGACCTGTAGGCAGAAAGGGAATGTGAGGGGAGCTGGGAAATGGAGAGAACAGGACCTAAAAGCAGATTCTGAAAATACTGAATTATCTCCTAGGAGCTGATGTGGCTTAGGGGTTATAGGCACATGTCTGGAGTCAACGGCCTTGGTCTGAATACCAGCTTTGCCATTTAAAGGCCATGTGACCTTAGGCAAAGCTGCTTTACCTCTCCAAACCTCAGTTTCCTCCTCTGTAAAATGGGGCCATTATTTCTGCCCTATTAGGGCTGACAGGATTAAGTAGGAAGAAAAATATGTGTAAAGTGTCTAGCAAGGCATTTGGCATACAGTAAGTGCTCAGCAGAGGGCAGATGCTGTTTATTCAATTACTACTATGTTTCTGAAACCACAGAATGGGATAAAGGATTAGGCTCCTGTGAAAGGTGTGGCAATTACATCCCCTTTTATTAGGTTTTCAGTAGGAATAGGCCACTGCCACCACTCATCGCTCCTTCACTGGGATGGAAATTCTCCAGAATGGAGTTCAGAAGGGCTGGAGTCTAGAGGGGATCTCGACTTCTAGCACTCCTGCGAGCCATCATCCACCCCTGAACCATCATTTCAGTGCCCTGAGGGCCCAGCAAGTTCACTTGGGTGTCTTCCATGTCAGAAATCCTGTGCTGTCACCCTCACCCACCACATACACCCTCACTGCTCCAAGATTCTTTCCTATGACATAAACCTGACTATACTAAGACCCTGCTTACAAGTCTCCCCTGGCTGAACTCCCTTTCTGGTCATGTGTCTGCTTCACCCGGCTCTCACCACATCCGCCAGCTCCTGACTTTCCCAAACACTCCCACCTCTCCACCCTGGGTCCGCGCTCTGCCTGCAATGCCTCCTGCCCCTCTCCCTGAGCCACCAAACTACTTGGCCTGCAAGACACCAAAGTGAAGAAAGAAGGAAAAGCCACCAAACACAGATGTATCATCCTGTGCCTCAAGCAGCCTGCAAAACAGCTGAACCCTGGACACCTCCCCCTGCTCTCCTCTTCCAGAGACAGTCCAGCCTCCTGGGATCCCACAGCACACGGTTCTTGCCCTCAGGATGGCCCACTGCACCCAATGTAAATTGCATGTGTCAGGCTAGTGGCTGGAGGCTCGTTGAGTCCAGGAGCCCTCGTATTAATCTCTGTGTGCACACACCCGCTACCCTTGACTACAACCTAAAGAAGAATCTGACAACGTTTCGTACGTACATTTCTTAAAACATGCTGACCAGGGCAGGGGAGTCACTGTGTCACTGTGCCAGCAAGAGGCATGGAGTATGAGACATTCTGTCCCCAGTGCTGCTTAGATCTCAGCAGAGGCTGTTTACACAGTCTGGCAGGAGAGGCACAGGGACCATTTCCTGGGTACCTACCACATTCTGAGACCAGCCCACAAGGAATTGTTTCTCTTCCTCATCTGCCTTTCTTTTAAATGCTACTAGGTCCTACCAGGAAAAGACAAGTCAGACTGGCATAGAGCTGGCCTGGAAATGAGGTATCCAGGTTCTGGAAAGCCCCTCAGAGGATGCATGACAAAGGCCAAGACAAGTATCATGGGAAGCCTGAAGGGGTGTGTGTGTGTGTGGGAGACATTCTTAGCCAGGGTGAAAGAAAAAGAGCCCAGAAATAGCAACCCACCCTCTGTGAAGGGTGTGCCAGCCGGCAGGTGTTTACTGAGTATCTGCTAGTCACTAGGGGCTGAGGACACAAAGGCAGACAAGTCGTGGCTGTGTGTGGGTGCACTATACACACCATCAAGGCATATAACAAGACACAAACCATAGAGGACAGGGACTCACAGCAAGAAATAGTCAAAAGGCCAGTTGCTAGGAACGGGCCACCTCCTCCCCTTTGGTGCTCCCTCCAGGTATCCCAAATCAGGGACCCGCAGCCGGGAGAGGGAGCAGGGCCCAGGCCAGCTCAGGAAGATCAAGCTGCTTGGCCATGCCTGCAAACACTATGCAGCTTGGACCCCTCTCCTCCCTTCCTGATGCTCCCGCTACAAGGCCTTTTATGGGGGAATTTGGCAAGAATAACTTCAATAACAAGAAAGGGCTTTGAAAGGCAGGCAAATGCCTTCCTCCAGCTGAGAGATTTATTTCCTCGTCTGTGGAGTCCCAGGAGGCTGGACAGCCCTGTGGGCTACGGGAGAAGGCCAGACTGTGGCTTGGCCTCAGGGAGGGCCACGGACAGAGCAGTCTCTGTGGCAGCATCTTCCAGCTGAGGGTCCTCCCTGCCCACCCCTCAAGTCGGTTGCCAAGTTTCTAAACAGGACAGAGCTCTATGTCCTACAAACCAGAGTGAAGGGAAGGGGAAAAGCTATCAAGCCTGGATGCTTTATCCTGTACCTCAAGCAGCCTGCAAAACAGCTGACCTGAAAAATGATTCTGAGACAAAAAGCAAAGCAAAAGACTCGCATACTGGGGGAGAATAAAAGAGCTACTTGGGAATGAAGAAACACTCAAAGTACGGCATGGTTAACTGGGGAAAACTGCCTGGGGAGCAAGAAGTTTGGAGGAAAGTTTCGAGAAAACAGTCGCTAGATTTACTAAATGTGTGAGTATGTGTCTGGTACTGCACCAGGCACTTTTACACATATCAGCACAGTACATCTTTGCAGTTCTCTGAGTCAGACATTATATATTTTAATCCTCATTTTACAGATGAGGAAATCGAGCTGTGGAAAGGTGAAGTACCTTAGCTAAGATCTTAGAGCCTTATTCACTACCCCATGGGAATCTCTCTACAAACAAGTGTCTTTCGAGTCAGAAAACTGAGGGCAAGTTTCTGCTTCTCCACAAAGGTACACGCCACTGCCCAATGTGGCCTAACCCACCCCTACTTCACTGTCTCCTCTGTAAATGAGAGGTTACACCAAAGGGATTTTCACTCCTGACTCAGCCCTCAGCACTCAGGAGCCTCCTTGAGAAGAAAGATGGTGTCAACAGGGGTTGCAGGAAAGGGCTCTGGCCCCAGGCCTCCCCCGACCAGGGCTCCTGGCTGCTGATGGGGACTTTGATACAATCCGCCCATGGGAAAGCCCTACAAGAATGGGGAGTGCCAGGGCCTGACCTTCATGGGAGAGACCCTCTAAGTCCTCAAATTCTCTGGGCCTATGATCAATCACCCCAGCTTCCTGACGCGCCCCATTCCTGGGAGAATCTGAGCAGTGGGGAAGATCGGGGTGAGACAGCTGAGTCAGCTGGGTTCGTTTTCGCTTAGTTTCCTGCTTTTGTCCTTGATTACGCGGATCACTGAGAGCCAGCGCAGGTTCCTGTGGCTCTAAACCGAGGGCTGCTCCTTACCTTCTCCGTGACGGCGCGGGCGCACTCGATCAGCTCCCTCTTGGTGTAGCTGTCTGTGGGGCAGACCTGGAGGGCCCCTGCCTTCTGCACCAGGAAGATACAGCCGTGGCCCAGGTCCTGCACACGAGTGCGAATCTGGAATCCGATCTGCAGAGGCAAGCCCAGGATGGGGAAGGAGAAGCGTGATGGACCCTGCCATCGAGGCCTTCCCTATGTGGAAAATTTCTCCTACGTCCTATGGGAGCCTGGCTAGGAAAATTCCACTCCTATTACGAGTCTGTGTTTGGTGAAGTATGGAATTTGGTTGATTTTGCTTCCCTTTTTAGAGACTGTAAAATGCCCAGTCTCTACCTAACAAGCCCGTATCTTGCGGTCCTAGTGTAATACCCTCCTTGATACGTATCTTTCCTGGTTTATGGCTTATCTGGTCCTCCAGCCACCTGGTAAGAATGTTAATTAGATGAACTTTGTGGGATAATTCTGTTATTCATTCAACAAGCATTTACTGAGCCCCTATTGTGTGTCAAGGCCTCTTCTAAGCAGGTAATGTGTTTAATTTCTTTTATTCTTCACAATAGCTCTAGAGGGTAATTAGAGGTTCAAAATGTGGTTTCCGTATTAAGCATATTTTGAAGTGTTCAGATTCTTGCAAAATTGGTATGTTTACCAACCAGAGCACCCCCTACCCCAGCTGTATCCCATGGGGACAGCGACCATACTGAGCCCAGACTTCCTATCAGGCTAGGTTTGAGGTTTCCTTTAAAAGGTACATTTTTAGAGCCAAAAGCTCAGCAGGCACACATTCTTTTAATAACTCCTCGGTTGTGTGATTATAAAAGGTACTTTGCCTAAGAGAGGCCAAATGGGCTCCGCTGTGGATTAGATGCCAGCTGTCTCCTTTAAGGTGTAATAAATTCCACTTCCACCTCCCCGAAGTTTGCATTCCTCCGGCCCTGTTTCACATCAAATTTCATTTTGGTCTGATCAATACAGCTGCCATAAATCATCTGCCTTCCAGCCCAGGCAGGCAACTCAAACCAAACCAAAACAAAACTTTAAGCATGGGTCACTGTCATTTTCAAGAATCTACAATAGCTAGAAACTGCGGCTCTTATTTTTCTAGCATCTATCAGGAATAGTTACGAAAAGATCTCAGGTATTATGAATAAAACCTGGGAGATTTTTGGCCCCCTGGATGCTATCTTCCAATAGCGTCTCATTAGCCACAGTTAAAGGAAGGATGACTTTGGAGAATGAGGGGTGCTGCAGTTGTTATTTCTGCTATTATTGAAACACTGTTTTTAGGGAAAGCACTCTTCCTCTAAACCCCTTAAAGGCCCAAAGAACTTTAAAATCCATTTAGTAGAATATTCTCATGATCGACAAAGTTGAGCTTCTGCTCTTTTAGGTGTCTTCTATACACTTTCTTCTCTTTTTTTATGATAGAGTCTTTTTCTGTCACCTGGGCTGGAGTGCAGTGGTGTGGTCTCGGCTCACCGCAATCTCCGCCCTCCCGGTTCAAGCAATTCTCCTGCCTCAGCCTCCTGAGTAGCTGGGATTACAGGCAGCCACCACAACGCCCGGATAATTTTTTGTATTTTTTTAAAGCAGAGACAGGGTTTCACCATGTTGGCCAGGCTGGTCTCGAACTCCTGAACTCAAGTGATCCACCTGCCTTGGCCTCCCAAAGTGCTGGGATTACAGGCATGAGCCACCATGCCCAGCCAAGTTTCTGCTCTTTTGGGTGCTTTTTATACACTTCTATACACCTTCGTACACCGGTGCCACAGACGCTTCATAATTAGGCAGGGCTGTCTTGTTGACTACCTCCACGCAGAATACAACAGCAGCAGCACCTCTGGATTGCACAACACAGCAGCTCTGCAAACAGATCTGGGGAATGGTGTAGCAATAAGGCTGCCGCTGAGGCGGGAAAAACACTCCAGCCCACACAGATGTAATGTCATTTAAATATACGTGTTTGCTGGACATGTTTGTTGGTTTGAAAATAATGTTAAGCTGAAGCAGGGGTATACCCCATTAAAGTTTCAAACAATCTGGCTCTTGAAGTGCTCCAGATGCATCGAGTTAAAACCTAAGTATTTCAGGGTAAGATAATCTAGAGACAAGGGCTCTGAGGTCAGTGGTGACCACAGATCTTTAAAGGTTAAAGTGCTGCTGGAAAAGTCAGGTAAGAAGGAAATAGAGTTAGAAACATTTATAGAATTTCAAGGTAAAAAAGATCTTACCAGGTCAACCCTCCCATTTTATAGACAAAGAGATGGAGGCCCATCTCTTTATAGACAAAGAGAAGTGATGTGATTTGCCTAAGATCACACAGCTGGTCCCTGGCACAACTAGGTGAGAATCCAGGTCTTTAATCAAGCACAGTGCTCTATTTGGTAGATCAGTGTTTTTCTAACTTCTTTGATTTTTCTATGTAGCAGCAGAACCCTTCCTCTCCCAATCCAAATTAAATCTCTTGTGGATCTCAGTATGTCAAATGGATAGCAGTAATGGGTTATTAGTATGCTCTTCCTTTATGAGTTAAAATGTATATCTTTGACCCAATAAAAAGCCAAAAATGACACTGAGTGAACCAAAGTGTTACAGATAAGGTTATGAAGGCTAGTTACAGCCTCAGCCACCAAATTATTTCTGTGTTTTGCTTTGGCGATACAGTGTTGAGAAGATCCTGTTACATGCATAAAGAAAGCGAAGGAGAGCAGTTTCCTCCCCATTCTTGACCACTGCAGCCAAGGCAGGAGGAGCAGCAGCCTGAGATCAGCACAAAACTACCCAGCAGCCTGAAGCAAAGCACCGGTGGCCCCCAACGGGTTCCCATTTGGTCCAGACCACACTCAAAAGCTCCTTTCTGCCACCCACATGAGTGAAAGGTTGAGAGCAAAGGTGGCTTCTCCTAGCAGTTTCAACAATAGTTACATTAAGCTTAAAAAGTAACACTAGGGGCAAACATGCAGAACCTCCTCCATGGGTTTTGAAGAACATGGCATGAAACCACGCTGCTAGAAGAGACCCAGGCTCTCAAACTTCTCTGTGCGTTCCTCCTGCTCCTGTGCAGAGTCTAGCCTGAGCTTTCTATCTGCAAAATGCAAGGCACCGGGACGAACACCTGTATCTTAAATCCCGTTGAGAGTGGGAGGGAGCGAGGACCCGCTCTTGAGCTGTCTTGAACCTGAACCCTATAGGAGGACATGATCCATGGTGGGCTACATCCTCAACAACACTTTTGTGGTCCCTTAGCACCACCCCCCACCAAAGGCTACGCTCTAAAAACATACCCTAGCGCCCTGCTGTCCGGCCCCTTTCTTGGAGGTGACACGAGGCATGTAGCAAGTGAGCCCGTATATGGTCCATGGTGCAGCTGGCTCAGTGGTCATCAGAAATAAAATTCTAGTTAAGAAGCTCCAAGGAAGGCCAGCACCAGAAAACAAGGGGATGAAAATAAGTGAGGCAACAGTTGCAAAGGCCTTTGGTGTTCTCAGTCAACCCAGGGCTTTGCCTCCATATTCAGGGCTGTGCCAAGTCACGCAATTGTCATCTAGGTACCTGGAGACCCCCTTGAGGCTCAGCCTCACAGGTGTATGTGTGTCTGCACAATTCTATTTGGACAGCACACAGGAGGGATGTAGTGTTATCAAGGACAAGCTGAAATAGGCTTCACCCACTGATGTTCATGGGCCAGGAGGGCTGAACCTAAGAGGAAGGACGGGATCTCAGGATTCCCTGCCAGCCCTGTTCTCAACCTTTCACCCCCGTGGGCAACAGAAAGGACTAAGGACCTTGCTTCCAGCTCTGCTTTCTCCTTGGGAACCTGACACTCTTAACCTTCAGGGGCCTTTGTTCCTTCCCGTGACACAGGACAGAAGCTATGTCCCACTCCAGGGGCTGATGGGATGAACAAATGAACAGGTACATGTGGAAAATCTCAAAAAGATGAAAGCCATATGAATGCATGCTGCTGGAAAAGGAGGCAGACTGGTGCAGAGAGGTAGCCAGGGTTGTGATTCCCGGCTAACCTGGGTTTGAATCCTGGCTACTCCACATATTTACTTGTTAACTTATTTACTTACTTGGAACATTCACTTATTCCAAAGTTATTTAAAGTGGCTCACATACTAGCGACTATAGTTGTGTGGTCTTGGGCAGTTTAACTGAGCTCCCTGAGCCTGGTTTTGCTTATCTGTGAAATGGGGAAGAACAAAATATTATCTCACTGCAGTTGTGAGGGGAAACAGGATTGGGCCCATCATAGCATCCGATATGCGGTAGCACTTGATAAATAATAACTCTTACTATTACTTTGCAGAGGCACGTGAAATAGCTAGGACACTTAAATGAAAGAGGACAACAGAATCAACAGTCCACTGGCAATTTTCTAGAACATTTTGTTTTACTGGGGGAACATCCTTGAAAGGAAATCCTTTTTTTTTTTTTTTTTAGATGGAGTTTTGCTCTTTTTGCCCAGGCTGGAGTGCAATGGTACGATCTTGGCTCACTGCAACCTCCACGACCTGGGTTCAAGCAATTCTCCTGCCTCAGTCTCCCAAGTAGCTGAGATTACAGGCACCCGTCACCATGCCTGGCTTATTTTTGTATTTGTAGTAGAGATGGGGTTTCGCCATGTTGTCCAGGCTGGTCTCAAACTCCTGGCCTCAAGTGATCCACACATCTCGGCCTCCCAAAGTGTTGGGATTACAGGCGTGAGCCACAGAGGAAATTCATTCTGTATCCAAAAAGTTAAGAGATTTAGACTGGGCGCAGTGGCTCAAGCCTGTAATCCCAGCACTTTGGGAGGCCAAGATGGGCAGATCACTTGGGGCCAGGAGTTCGAGACCAGCCTGGACAACATGGTGAAACCCCGTCTCTACTACAAATACAAAAATTAGCCGGGCATGGTGGTGGATGCCTGTAATCTCAGCTACTCAGGAGGCTGAGGCAGGAGAATCGCTTGAACCCGGGTGGCAGAGCTTGCAGTGAGCCAAGATCACACCATTGTACTCCAGCCTGGGCGACAGAGCAAAACTCCATCTCAAAAAAAAAAAAAAAAAAAGATAAGGGATTTAAAAATGCTAAGCTTCTCCCTGCAATACTAAACTTCTCAGTAAATATGACCAGCCCACAGGGTGATCCAACGAACTACCAGTGTTGATTAGAAAGGAATGTTGCTCAAAGACATAAAATGTGGGGTTTTAAATTGGCAGCTTTAGCAAAGTGTTATTTGAGCCTCAAGAAAAACCCTCAATTCCTTTCTTGTCGAAATAAAAGTAAAATGGAGAAAATCATCTCCTGGTTTTGTGCCTTGGGGGAAATTAAAGGCCTGGTCTTTATGAAGTTTTGGATCTGATTCCAGTTGGAGGGGGTCTAAGGAATCCTGATCGCCTTTCCTTACTTCCTCAAACAAAACAAAACAAAACACACTGGTTTTTCCCAAGCCTTAAAAAACAACTACATCTGAAACCCGGTCAAATGTAATTTGCTTGGGATAGCTTGTCAAAGTTGAAAAGGCAAGAATGGAACTTATCTGACAAAGATAGAAAACATGGAAGAAAAAAGTGGTTGGGCATGGTGGCTGACATCTGTAATCCCAGCACTTGGGAGGCTGAGGTAGGTGGATGGCTTGAGCCAGGAGTTTGAAACCAGCCTGGACAACATAATGAGACCCTGTCAACAGAAAAATTAGCCAGGCATGGTGGTGCACACCTGTTGTCCCAGCTACTTGGGAGGCTGAGGTGAGAGGATTGCTTAAGCCCAGGACGGAGCTCAAGGCTGTAGTAAGCCATGATCGCACTACTGCACTCCAGCCTAGGTAACAGAGCGAGGCCCTGGCTCAAAATAATAATAATAATAAGATAATAGTATTATTACTAGGTTGGTGTAAAAGTAATTGTGGTTTTTGCCACTAAAAGTAATGGCAAAAACTGCATTTACCTTTGCCTTGGGAGGCCGAGGCGGGTGAATCATGAGGTCAGGAGATCGAGACCATCCTGGCTAACATGATGAAACCCTATCTCTACTAAAAATACAAAAAAAATTAGCCGAGTGTGGTGGCGGGCGCCTGTAGTCCCAGCTACTTCGGAGGCTGAGGCAGGAGAATGGTGTGAACCTGGGAGGCGGAGCTTACAGTGAGCCGAGATTGCGCCACTGCACTCCAGCCTGGGTGACTGAGCAAGACCCCATCTCAGAAAAGGAAAAAAAAAAAAAAAAGAGTGGGTCCAATGGCAGCGGGACATCATTTTCCCACCTCCAGCATGTGTATCTTAGGCTGGAAAATTTGAGAGAATTCTAAAGCAGACATCCATTTCATCTGGGGGAAAAGGCTGCGGTTCTCACCACAGGCGCTTAACAAATGATTGCGCCAGCTTTTAAGGCATCTGGTATTTCAAGTGGTTACTGCAGATTTTCCTCCGAGACAAAGCTTTCGTCGCTAAATCTTTTCCTCAGCATTTCCATTTAGAAGTTGTGGCTCATAGGATCTCGAATTCTTTCTTCTTCTTTTTGTTAAGGGGAAACTAATCTTAAATAGCAAAGCTGCTGGAGGCTTTTAACTTTTCCAAAGAAATAAGTTTTCACAGTGATGTTAACAAAGGTTTGAATTTTCCATGAAAAATAAGCAGATAAAGCTCCTGCTTGATGTTCCAGGGCAGAGCTATGACTTTTCCTGTAATTGTCACATTCTGGAAAAGACCAAAATGCTGACCTTGCACAGCCGACTGCGAGACTGCAGCGAAGGGAGCAGCTTCTGATTTCCCCTGGATATAAATATTTTCACATGCCATGATGGGGGAGCCCTCTTGGGCAAACAAATAATTCCACAATCTTGGAATAAAAAGCTACATTGCTTCAGGGATCCCCTAACTTTCTCAGTTTTCCCCAAATATCTGTCTGGCAAATGTACACAAAGAATTTTCCTTAGCAAGCCACTGGAAATTTTATATTCTCTCTGCCCCTTTTCACTCCAGGTCACACGGCTCTCGTGTCTGGAATGTAAAATACATTTCAAGATGTAACAATGAAAAGGAAAACCTTAATGAAAACGTCAGCTGCTACAAATGCAGGGCTAATAACCAAAGTAACCTGCTGTACTTTTAGCAACACATTCTCTTTCCTTGCTGTTTTGGCATTGTTTTATATTTTGGTTCAGTGGTCTCTGTTGTAATAAAAAAAAAAATCTGCTTGTGTCACACGTTGGGTGGGTAGCTTACAAGAGCTCATGTGGAAAGGGCCCTGTAGTTAGGGAGGCCAGCAGTTAAACTAAGGCAGATGGTGGTAGATTCCATTTTCAAAGGTTTCTGTGGACAGATAGATATCCAAACCTCCCTTGCCAAATTCTTTTTGTTTTTTTGGCTTTTTTTGAGATGGAGTCTCCCTCTGTTGCCTACGCTAAAGGGCAGTGCGCAGTCTTGGCTCACTGCAACCTCCACCTCCTGGGTTCAAGCAGTTCTCCTGGCTCAACCTTCCAAGTAGCTGGGATTACAGGTGCATGCCACCACGCCCAGTTAATTTTTGTAGACAAGGGGGTTCACCATGTTGGACAGGCTGGATCTTGAACTCCTAACCTCAAGTGATCCGTCTGCCTCGGCCTCCTGAAGTGTTCGGATTACAGGCGTGAGCCATCGCGCCCAGTCCACATTTTCCTTTTGTCCAAGCAAACTTTTCCTTACTGTAACATAAGTTCCCTTACATATGTTTATGGAGTTCAAAATTACAGGTTAGTCAAATGAATTATAAATCTAGATGATCTTACTAAAACAGGGAGTCTATTTAAAAATAATAACAAAAAAAAGATAGGCCTGTGTTAGGAGTCAACAGAATCTTAATGTCGGTATCTGATAACTCTCTTTTCTTGGTAGTGAGTTCACAGTCATTGCAAATAGAATTATTCATGCTACAGCCTAGCCAATTATTCTAATATCTCAAAATGCAGGCACTGTTAGAGACTTAAGTAATCCCATGCTAGATATATATGTATGCAAGTACATATATATATATGGTACTCCTATTTACATGCATTGTTACCACACACATTAGAAAGTGATTTGTTTTGGGACTTCATTTCTGTAACATCTCTGGGAGTCTTTGTAAAAACATACTTAGACCTGACTCCCAGGAGAAATAGCAGCACTGAGTAACTTGGGGACAGTGACTGTCACCATAAGGAGAAGAGAAGACCAATTACAACCTTCTGCCTTGACAACTTGGTTCATTTAGGCACGTTTTGAACAGGGTTTGCACTCAATAAACAGCTTGCTGAATTTCACAGAATGTAATTACCTTTATCTTTCAAGTGTCCCTGTAATCCACTCCATTAATCTTCATTTCCAATTGGGCTTCCTTTCTCTAAGAAGCCGTGTGGTTCCCCAAGCCCTGGACTCCTTCTGTTTGTTCACACTGATACTGATGCTATGAGGCTCCCTGGAGCTGCACCTGACCCGTGTCCTTCCCAATGGACCACCCCATTAGAAGTATGAGAGATGGCAGCTCTTAGAAAGTGGCCTTTGGGGCCCAACTTTGGCTACTGTTAGACTCTTACGGGTACAGGCATTCTAAAGCCAAGTCTACACTGGTCACTAAGGAAAGCTGGTCTAGGAAAGGCAGGGAAGTAATAAAAGGAGTCCACAGGACGTATGGGGGGAGGGATCTGGGTCAATTCTTAGCCACCCAGAATATTCAGGCAAGACTTTGTTTCATGAAAGTAGCTCTTTCTAGGGAGAGGGACAGCTAATTTTCATACTTGAATGAACCTTTGGAAAACAAAAATAATTGCGGGGGATGTGCTAACTGGAGTAGGAAGTGACAAGATGGCAGTCTCACGCTTGGGCATGCTAATAGAGACAGCAGGGGATGGGCCTAGGGACAGGGGACCTGGTAGAACACTGTATACAAAATCCTTCTGTCTGAAAGCCCATGCGCCAGTTCTTGGCCAGTCTGCCCCATAAGGGGCAGTGAGCCTTGAGTACAGCCTGGAGCTGCCTGGGTCTGGACCTGTGCTGTGCAGTGGTGGGGAAATAAACTGGGCTCTGGTTACTGGGCTGGGGTCTTCTAGAGTGGAGCTAAGCTATGAAGAAATACCCAGGAGTGGGCATCAGTGTGTGTGTGTGCATCTTAAAATAGGGGTCTTAAGGTGGCAGACCTCCTCTGGTTCCGCCGTGGCTGCTGCCATCTGGCCCTGGAAAGCCAGGTGCCCATAGTCACTGGTCATTTGTGAAGCCAGTCCTCCCAACTCCTCCGGGTTAGTAACCGACTTAGTCATCTGGAAAAAGAAAACAAGCAAGAGACACACACACACACACACACACACACATACACACAGAGAAAAGCATGAGAACCATGTGTTAATATCACTGGAAGCCAAAGGGTTTCATTCACTTTTAAGCTCCTGAGGGGGTGAAGGCCAGGCCTTGCATTTGGGGCTAGAAGCTGGAGAGGGCAGTTCAAGCCAAGCCCATGCTGCACTGCACACAAAAGGCCAGAGCCCTCGCAGGGCCCTGCTCAGGCCAGATTCTGACCGGGCCAGTGGGGACATGCTCAGCGTTGGGGCTGTGCAGCTTGGAGCCAGCCCCCAGGGTCCCCCCTCTGGCAGGTGAGTGTGCCAGCTCCTCGCCAGCCCTGCTCTGGGGGGGGGGTCACCAGAGGAATTCCCCCTAGAAGCCCCCAGAAGGCACAAGCCCTGTTCGCTTCTCACTCCTGGGCCCAGGCTTCTGTAGGGGGCTGATCTGGTCTCTGGATGCCCCGAAGCAGGTCCCACCCAGGCGAGAGAGGGCATGAGGACAGGGCTGTTAAGAAAACCATGAATGAGAAGTGCTGGATAAGCCAATGTTTTAGAGGAAAAAAAACTCATAGAGGATACAGCTTTGCAGTAAATTTGTGCCAAGGAATTACAAGGTTTTACCCACAAATTTAGTTAAGAGTAGTGTGTAGCCCACATGGTCAAGTTCTGCCTTTATTATGAAGATACTCGGGAATTTTCTCTGTTTCATAGACTGATGCATCTCAATTATCTAAGGTAGCTGGCATGCTAGTTTCTAGTGTTTCTTCTTCCTCTGGACAAAAATACCTTTAAATTCTCACAAAAGCAGTTTTAATCTACCACCCAGAAGGGTGTCAACTTGTCCCTCATCATGGGGCTCCCCTCCTGTTCCACCTCCTCTTGCTCTGGATAACAATACTGTCTCTTTATTTGTGGCCTTTTAAGACCTTGATTTTAAACAGCCTTTTAAAATACCTTTTGAATGACTCTCCATCCATCAAGGCAGGACAGGAATGTCCACCCCATCTAAGGCATGTGTACAAGGACACGTCCCAGCCTTCAGCTGAGATGTGGCCTCCAAGGAACGCACACTGAGCTGCACGAGAGTGAGTGGTGCCACGCACTGCTCCACTGCGACCTGCCAACAGGTGCACTGGGTCACTCCTTACGGGGAGAGGAGGGCCTCTTTCACACAAGGAGCCAGGCCAGTTATCTCAGGAGTGACCACGCAGCCTGAAGCTCAGCTCCTTAAGCTCATGGACACCCAGGGTCAGGCCAGGGCAGCCCAGGACCTGGCTCTGGAGACATTCCAGAAACACCATGAGGCTGCTCAAACATGTTTTTACCGCTGCTGCGCCGTGCTTCCTGCTCATCAGGAATCTGCGCTGAAGGGCTGCTGGCTCGGACCTAGGATCCATCCCCCAGGCTCCCGAGAAGGACAAGACTGGGCTCAGCTCCAGCTTTTCACAGAACACTGGGATGGGTGTACCATTCCCCAGCGTGAATTCTTTTAAACAAGCCTGGCACAACCACAGAGTTTCCATGAATGAATGGCAGCAGCCAGGGACGACTTTGTAGTCCAAGCTCAACCTCTAGTGGACACACGATTACATGACAAAACCACTCAGAGGGGATCTGGGCACAGCAACCACGTGGTGGCTCATTCTGGTCACTCCAGCGAGGAAGGCCCATTGATTTCTCAACCCAGGCTTCTGTGGCAAGTATCAAAGAGGCATGTTTCCCCCGAGAAGGACAAGAAATTTTATCTTATGGCATCTGAGCTTTCAAAAGTTGAGAGAAACTTTTTCTATGGACTCCTATCAATTCTTTGGGAACCACATTTGTCATCTTTCTTATAACTGCTTAACATATCAGAGAGCATTCACTTTCTCTCAATGCCATTTGTATCTAAGGATCTATATAATACAGTTCTGGCTGCATTACATTTTAGCAAAAAAAAAAAAAAAAAAAAAAAAGCCCAAACCAAACATTACCTCCAAAAGTCGTATGCCTTCTACTGTCAGGAATTTTTTTTTTCTTTTTACATAACCATACTGTTTCATTTTGCCTGAAAGATGGCAATACCTTATTGTCCAAGTATTATAACTTGATTTCATCAAATAATCTCATCTCTGTTCTATTTTATCCCGAAATATCTTCTCTTGCACTGTTATTTTAATCTACTAAAAACACCTCCAGTCCTTTGTGAGGTGAATAGGATTCTTCCCCTTTCTCCTTAACTACAAATTCCTTGTTTTCCCCGTCTTCTCATTTTCTCTCCTTCCTTTGCTCCTCTGTCCTCATGCCCAAGTCTCAGCCACCTTTAATTCCCTCTTGCAGCTTTTTCATGAGATAAGAACTACAGCAGACTGGGGCTACCAGACACAGGCAGCCAGAAAGACCACAGATAAAGGACAGAAGCTGGAGCCCCTGAGGGACTAGAGAGTGGTCTGGGCTCTCTCTCCGACACAGATCTGGGATTTGCAGGCTCAGCGGCGGCAGTGGATAAAAAGGCAACTAACAGTGGGGAGGGCAGTTCTCTCCCCTCTTACCATTTCCTGAGCTGTCACCGCAATGGCTTTGGAGTATTTAACCACAGTTGTCTGATAGTCGACAAATGTTCCCTTTGGTTCTGGAGGAGTGCCTTCATCCAGCTACAGAGGAGAGGAAAAGAATCCAAAGGTCATAAGAAGCCTGGTGAAGTGTAGACTGTATTTATGAGAATTAGGAACTCTGAAAAACAGAGCGGGCCTCCGAGATTCTTTCGCCCAGTGTCAACTCAATTGCCCAACTTGTGCACTAAGGACTTCAACAGAAGGGCACATAAGGCATTCGGGGTACATGTCAAGGAGAGGCTCCCAGCCTTGCCTGAGAGGAGCGGGAGGCCTTCCAGAGGAGTGATGTTTCGGCCAAGTCTTACCAGGCGAGGAGTCTGCCACATGTAAATGGTGGGAAAGGCATCCCAAGAAAAGGGAACAGAATTCAAGCACATGGAGGCGGGGGCCAGCCTGACACTTCTAGGGAAGCGCAAAGGGGCAGAAGATGAGGTGGGAAAGGAGGTGGACTATCCATCAGGAAGCGCTTCCTGAGGAATGGTAGAGTCCATGGCTATCCATGGAACCCTTCTTTAAGAGCACAATTGGGGAACAGAAGGAATTAGAAGCACCAGAAATACATTGTTGTTCACCTGACCATAAATGCAATGCAATAGGAACTAAGAGAAGGGCAAGATCACTGTGGGGTGGAAGAACTGAGGCAATGGGACTATGTCCCTTGAAGGCTTGGGGACATACTGGTGTAGGAGATTTGTATTCAAGATCTGCTTCCAAGGCTTGTGAATGAACCACAGGCTGGTTACTTAAACTCTGATCTCCAGTCCTTCAGTGTTAACTTCCAGGCATCACATGGTTACAGTAAAAACCAACACTACACCTGGTCAAGAACTACATATAGGAAGAGGAGAGAATGTGATAATGACGATGCTGATGATAATGTCAGTGATGAAGAAACAGGCAACCCATCTTCACCACCACCATCCTCACCATCACCACTGGTTGCTGGATGGTATTCCAGGCGAAGAGACAAAGTGAACAGAAATGAATACAGGCAGAGCGAGTCTAGTGAGGTCAGCCTGACCTGAATAGGAGGGAGCTGTTGACAGCAGTGGGAATGAGGCTGCATCTGTTTTATGGAGAACCTTGAAATCATGAAGACAACAGTGGGATCTTGGGTAGGCAATGACGTATTTGAGATTTCCCTGGCAGCTCTGTGCCATAAATTTCAGTCAGAGAAGAGATTGAGGCCAAGTGGTCAATTAGGAAAATGTTAGCTGGTCTCTTCAGTGAGAACTATATGTCATGAGCAGGCATGGACTGCACTGTGAGTGAAAGGAACGCATCACTGTGGCCTATGCATGATGTGGCTGCATAGCCCAGCATATAATTTTCACCAAACTATTAACACAAACTCCACACTAGACTTTTTTAGCTTTCCCTATCAGGCAGATAGACGCTGTATCCCCATCATGGCATGGGGACCCTGCTAGTCAAAGGAGACTGAACTGCATACTCATTCACTTGTTGTAAATTGACTGAACATCTTCTAAGCCTCAGGCCATGTGCTAGGAGCTTGCATGTGAGATGTGACATCACTACCAACATGCCAGGATGCTGGAGCTGAAGGGCAGCTCAGAGCTCTTGGCCAGTGGCCACCTGCCAAAGAACCTTTAACTAGTCTGAGGACAATGGGAAAAGAAAGAACAAAGTAGTGACTAGGATTTCAATTTCATTTATTTGAAAGGACTTTCCTTTATTCTGAGATTATAGCCTTCCTCCTTTTGTGGGTGCTAACATGACCTTTCTTTTGTAAAACAGCAGTGATGTAGATAGCACAGTCTTTGTCTGTTTTTGTTTCTTTAATTTTCTTACTTGGCCAAAAACAAAAACAAAACAAAAACAAAGAAAAGAGACCACATCACAAAATCCCATAGGATCCTACTAACCTCACTGAATGAGGAAATCAAGGTTCTGAGAGCTTGAATGCCTGTCCAAGGTCACCCGGAAAGCTGATTACTTCATACTCACTTGTGAGTCTCCAAACCTCCCAGTGCTCAGATGACGAGACAAAATCTCAAACAGAATCTGTTCCACAGTGGAAGCCCCCAAAGTGTCAAGAGTCACATCCAAGTTAGAATTAACTCTGGCTACACTCATGTTTTTCTATAATTCACTGGCTTTGAGAATTTCAGACAATGAGTCTAATAGTATCTCAGAGTTTTAACCAAGTTAACGAAATTCTGAGAGACTATGTCAGCTTTCTAATGCCTTGCAGCACAGGGAGCCAAAGGACCTCAAACATCACTTAATTGTAAGTCCCCAGCAACAGGCTAAGCAAAGGGAGAATGGGAATGGGGAAGAGGTGTTATGTGGTGCCCTGGATGTCAGGCCAGGGTAGATAAGAGTTAGGGGCAACATTGAAACCACAATTATATACTTTGCAGAACTGAGCGGGGAAGAATAGCTCCTGGCCTCTGTGGCTTGTGTTGGCTGGCAGTTCCTAATTACTGCTATCAAGTAACACCTGACTTATTTCCAGCCCATCCAGAAGAATCCAATGTGTCTCTGACTGAGACAGCATAGGCTATACCACTAACAGCAAGTGGTGCAGGGCCTGCTCTCTCTGTCCACAGTCCATCACAGTGCATAAGGCATAGGGCTATCAAAGAAAGACTTTGGATCTGATGTCCATCTTCCTAGGATGTATGGAATCTTTCCCTGTCATTTGAGAGGTACTGAAAAATATCTTCTCCCAAGAAGAAAAAGATTATCATTTGAATTTCTAATTTGCACCAAGAAACCTTGGGCTCCATTATTTAATGTCCTTGGGTAGATACATGGTTTATTTTCAAAGCTCTGGTGTTCTGACGTCCTGAAAACCAAACAAATCTACTAAGACTTATCCAAAGGCCTTGAGAAGAGGGAAATTTCACTCATTTTCTGCCACAATGTCCACATTTGCAGCATGAGAAGCCCACAGCAGAAACTGATGGACGATTTGACAAAGTGGAGCCTGAAGTCTCTAAAGGGAGACACAGCATTCCATCCTGGGCTTGTTATGTTTGTTCCTAGGCTGACAATGACTGCATAATGCCTAAGGATAATTATTCTAATTATAGTTACAGCGTATCATTTCTTCATGGAGATATGAACAACCAATCTTCTCTAAATTAGCAATTAAAGACTGCTTATTATCCTGAAAAACCTTATTAATGTATTCACAATCTGACAATGGACATTTCAAAACATAGATGATGTCTAAAATTCTTGGCATGCTATCACAGGATGGCAATTAGATGCTGATGAACAAGCATTCTTTCTAATGAATGTCAAACTTACATGACTAGTGAAGGATTCTTTGGGGGAAAGAACAGGAGATATGGAGTTGAAACTGTCTCCAGTCATGTCACCCTAATGATCCAACTCAATTGATGGGTCACTAAATGAGAAAATGATACTCATGTTCTCTTATATGTCTGTAGCCTGCAAGGGTTTACCAAGGGCTTTTACATATATACTATTTCAGTGGTTTCTGTGCCTGGCTAGATATCAGAACCACAAGGAGCATTTAAAGAGTATGTTAAAATGTAACTCAATTGAGTGGGTTGGGGGTGGAGCCTCGGAATCTACATTCTTAAAGCTCCACATGATTTCAAAATAGCCATTCCAAAAGCTAGCACTTGGGAATCACTTTTTTTTTTTTTTTTGGAGACAGAGTTTTGCTCTCATTGCCCAGGCTGGAGTGCAATGGGCACGATCTCGGCTCACCGCAACCTCTGCCTCCTGGGTTCAAGCGATTCTCCTGCCTCGGCCTCCTGAATAGCTGGGATTACAGGCATGTGCCACCATGCCCGGCTAATTTTGTATTTTTAGTAGAAACAGAGTTTCTCCATGTTGGTCAGGCTGGTCTTGAACTCCCAACCCTAGGTGATCCGCTGCCCAAAGTGCTGGGAACCTTGGCTTCCCAAAGTGCTGGGATTAAAGGCATGAGCCTCCATGCCTGGCCAGGAATCACTTTTATTTCATTTTGGCAATTGTTCCCCCACAACAAACCCTATGAAGTAGATAATCAATTTCCATCTTACAAGTGAGGAAACCTATGATATCTTCTCCATCTCCATCTTTTTCTTTCATGTAAAATTAGAAGGAAGGGCACAACTGGCTTACAAAAGTAATGCATTGATAATAAAGAATAATATGTTGGATGTGTGACTGGATATCTGTACATTAACTAGAACCTTCAAGAAAAGTAGAGGCTTGTTGCTATGAGCCTTGACAGCAGCTTACAGAAAAGCACGCAAGGCCCATGTGTGAGGGAGATGAGGGAGTGGAGAGCCCTGGAGCCCACGCCCACCTTGCTCATAGCCTCTGCAATGGCGTCCACCATGCCCCCAACCAGCCCCACTTCACTGGCAGCTTCGTTCAGCGTCACCATGATGTCGTCCACCGCTTCCTTCATCAGCTGGGCGGCCTCTGTGATGGCGTCATGGGTGTGCTGCGCCTGAGAAGGAAGTGTGAAACATTTCCTTAAGCAGAAGAGTGCAGTGCTCATTCTTCTAAGAATAACCTTCAAAAGTAGAGTGTAAAACCATACCCCCACAATGGAGCACAGCAATGTATTCTATTCCTTCCCTTTCTTTATGTTTGGCCATTTGTTTGCAAAGTAAATAAAAATCAGAAAGACAAATAGAAAAAGATCTCTTTTTACAATCAGGGAAAAATAAAACTGCAATATCAAACAAAATCTTATGACATGACTAATTTTATATGTTACTATGTTCAGGACTGTAGAAACAGAATGCCACAGGTCCCTAAATATACAACATATACAAGTTGACACATTAAAAAAATAATATAATGAAAAAATGTGCTTAAAATAAATGTACTTCTCTTCAAAGTCGCCCAACACACTATAATTCCCTATCTAAAGATAAGATTGGATTACAGAAATGTAGGTTCCTCTAAGGGAAATGTATCTGTGGAGTGCCTAATAGGCTTTGAAACTATGTCCCAAATTATATGCCATGAGGTTGGAGAAATGCATGCAGCCCTGCAGGTAAAGCCCTGAGTACCCATGCATTCCTTAGACCATATTAGGAAGCAGGTGTTTCACACCTGTGTCAAGCAGAGTAGGGGTTAAGTAAATCAATGGATGAAAACAATGAAATAACGGCAGTCCTGGGCTCCCTGAAAGACACCTCAAGTAGTAGCAAGATGCCGGGGGGAACAGCCAAGCCAGGCAAACCTGGGTTCTAGTTCTGGCTCCACTGCTGGCTAACTAGGTAAGTGGCCCTGGGCTTGCAGTCCTCCTAGGTAAAATGGGGAAAAGTACAGCAACACTATGCAGCGATGGATGATATGGCTGCAGGCGCCTTGTCATTTATGAGGGCAGTCTAGGAGGAAATCGTGCCCTCGCTCTGCAAAATCTGACCTGATGTCAGGTTTTTAGGGTTGGAATTGCATTACATCCAGGCATTGGGTCTACTCATGCCGTGGCCATGGCCGCCCTGAGCCACCTTGTTGGGGAAGTAGACCCTTTCAAAAGGCCAAGATATTGCATCTTTACTTTGGTAAATGAGAAGGTAAAGCAGCCAGTGGAAAGCAGTAAACGAGAACTCATTGGGTGATTTTCTAAACACAAGAGAATTTCAGAGGCTATGTGAGCCACAGGAATTGGCCCTGTCTGAATCGAAAAGCCATAGGAAGCAAGAAAAGTTATTCAAATATGACATCTGATGAGATGGGAAATATGTTGATCATGGGTGGTTATCCTTGAGGCAGCTGTGTCAGGACACACAGGACTGTCTTCGGGATGAGTGAAGTAAACTGGTAATTCGGGCTGACAGCTGATTTCATGGCACAGAGATGGTAAAACACAAAATGTGCAGATTGCTTTATTTTGATGATAGAAGTGTGAAAGGTGATACCTCTTGGACCTACTCTCCAGAAAGAGCATCTCATACATTTTTATTCATACAGAAGGTGAAAGGGAGGGTGCATATTTCTCTAAGTCTCATTTAGAAAGAGATGACTGTTGAAGATATAAAAATGCCAGCAATTCTACACATTCATATGAAAATTAAGTACACCTTCTTGGGGAGATGGGAGCACTGCCTGCCAAGGATCTGTACTCTCATGCAGGCTCAGGAAGGTTCAAAAGCAAATTTGGGGGGCAGCAGTAAATCACAAAACTTTTTGAACTCCTTGGACAATTTAAACGACACTGTCCTGTACCAGGTCACCAAAATCTATGAAAGCATATCCTTGCTCTTGGCAATCCCAGAAATGAATTACCTCCCCATCCACTCATGCTGATGAATTCTCTATAAGGCCTGCTCTCCTTCACTTCTCATGGTTAAGTTTTTCACAGATTCTTAGAGGGTCAGCCCAGCATCTACCTCTTCTATGAAGCCTCCTCCAATTACTCCAGGCCTTACCCAGGGCCTTTTCTTCTGAACGCCAAAGGCAAGTCTCATCTTTATCAGACAGCCTAATCTCAAATCACACACACCTGCTAGTAGAGCTCAATAGTTTCAGACACCCAAAGACACAGTTGGATCTCAATTAAGGCCTGTTTAAACCACCGACAGCAATCTCATAAGTGGCATCAGTCGGCCCAACAATGAGGTCGTTATTTTAGATTCCAGAGGGGTTCCTTGTTACTGTTCCTCATGGCACCACACAAGAGGAAAACCAGATTCCATTCTTTTTCAGACACACGTCTGAAGTCCGGCTTCCAAAGGAGCCTTGTTTCTTTATTACAGCGCTTCAAATACAAAGCCCAGGATAGCAGGCACAGACATCACAGGGGAATGGAAAAATGGGAGAAGGCCACAGGGGAGCAGATTTCAACTTTGGTAGAGGGAGAAAAACAAGGAATAATTAGAACTGCCCAACAGTGGAGAGAGCTGCGCTTCTGCTGGAGTGTTGCAGGCGGAATCTGTGGGGGCCCATCAAGGATACTGCAGAAGGGAACTGGGCGGGGTGGGGATGAGTGGAGAAGGGAGCACTGTGGGGTTGAGAATACTGCAGAAGAGCTCAATGGAGCGAGGGAGAGGTTACACTGCAAATGCCTTGGTAAGCATGTAATTCATTAACACCAGGTTCTGGGCTGCCACTTTTTTAAAAAACATAACGACTATGTCAGGCACATTATCTCATTTAGTCTCTACCAGTACCTTAGGGAGGCATTCATAATTGCCTTCATTGTTTAGCTGCAGAAACAAAGAAATGAAGTAATCTACTTGTGAGAGGCACAGGTGGGATTTGAATCCAATTATGTTTGACCCCAAAGCTTGTGCTATTTTTCACCAAATCAAAGCTACCCGTAACTATCTGACAAACCTTTATTTCTTCTGCAAACAGGGATATATAACACCTAGCACATGGCAAATAAAACCTAGTAAATATCTGTCCAAAGAATAACACTCAAGGTGATTAAGTCTCTGCATCAGGCATCTAAGTAAAGGGTTCAAAAAAGCAGACTTGTAGTGTCCCAGGCGCACTTTGGGCTAAGCCTGTCAGGGTTTGCAGAAAGAGAGCAGGTTGAACGAGACCAGTGAGGGACAGAGGTGATCACCTGCCTTGCCTTCACTCATCTTGTTCTACTTCATCATCTAATGCTTTACTGAAAACTACTTCACCCTGGTGGAAAATTATTCTAGACACCACTTTCAAGCAGAGGCTGTTACCAGAAAGCTTACAGGGCTGACTATGTGTGCTCTATGGGTGGGAACACAGGAAACTAAGTCCAAGCTGGATGTTGTGGCTTGCACCTGTAATCCTAGGTACTTGGGAGGCTGAAGGCGGAGGATTGCTTGAGGCCAGAAGTTTGTGATGAGCCTGGGCAACATGGCGAAACCCCATCTTTGATGGCTGGGAGCACAGTCAGCACTGTAAGCTTTCTGGTAACAGCCTCTGCTTTACCAGAAAAGAGAAGCTGAGGTTGTGAGGTTCCTTGAGAGAAAATAAAATTCCACAAGGAGCTCTGAACATACAGTCCAAGCAGATGTGTTCATGTCTTAAAAATCCAGAAAGGTCAGGTGTGGTGGCTCATGCTTGTAATTCCAGCACTTTGGGAGGCTGGGGTGGGTGGATCACCTGAGGTCAGGAGTTCAAGACCAGCCTGCCCAACATGGTGAAACCCCATCTCTACTAAAAATACAAAAAGTTAGCTGGGTATGGTGGCACACGCCTGTAATCCCAGCTACTCGGGAGGCTGAGGCAGGAGAATCACTTGAACCCGGGAGGCGGAGGTTGCAGTGAGCCGAGATCACACCATTGCACTCCAGGCTGGGCAACAAGAGCGAAACTCTGTCTCAAAAAAAAAAAAATCCAGAAAACTCCTACTTTGAATTATTCTTTTAGTACTGAAACCCTCAGGTAGGAGTGGGGACACGTGGCAGTAAAGAGCCTGGATAAAAGACAACCCAGGAGAGAGTCAGAAGGTAAGCTCTGCCTCCTCCAGTTTGGGGAGGGTGCAAAGGGGGCTGGCACGACTGCAAGGCACCCTGTCGTTACTCCATCACGGTCAAAATGGTATTTTTTTTTCTCGCTCTATTCCACCACTTCAGCAACTCAACTTATTTTTCCAAAAGACTCTGAGCGACTTGAGGGCAGTGGCTGGCTCTTAATATTTCAGCATCCCCAGAATGAGGCTCTTAATAACTGCCAAGTACATGAACGAAAAAATTGAACATAGAAAACTTAAGTCCAAGCTGGGTGCTGTGGTTTGCGCCTATAATTCCAGGTACTTGGGAGGCTAAAGGGGGAGGATTGCTTGAGGCCGGGAGTTCGAGATGAGCCTGGGCAACATAGTGAGACCCCCATCTATAATTAATTTATTAAGTAAATAAGTAAATAAATGAGCAAGCACACTAGCCAGGTATGGTGGCACGTGCCTGTGGCCCCAGCTACTTGGGAGGCTGAGGCAGGAAGAAGGCATGAGGCCACGAATTCGTGACCAGCCTGGGCAATACAGTGAGACATTATCTCAAGAAAAGAAAAGGAAAGTCCATGACATTATTCACACTGCTACTAGTTCAATGTTTCTAAAATAAGGACTGGTTGTGCCATTCCCCTGCTTAAAGACCGCCAATGGCTCCCCACTACTTACAATGAAGACCGAAGTCCGTAATGTGGAAGAGACCTGTCACCCTGCAGCCTAGTCCATCCTCCTGCCTGGTGGTCCCCCAACTCCGCATGTTCCAGATAGACCAGACCACTCACTATTCCTGAAGAAATCACAACCCTTTAATACATTTACCTATGACTTTGCATATGCTGTTCTCTTTTCTGCACTTCCCAAGTTCAGAGTAAAATGTGGTGCAAGGTCTCCTATGACAGGCTGTCATCATACTTGGCCACTGGTATGGGAGATTTGTATATTAAACTGCAGTCTCTTAAGTACTAGGAATCGAAATGACATTTACTGGAGCACAATAGAGCATTCCTTTGTGCAAGCTGGGTGTCAGTGCTGAGCAGGGACCCAGCAAGCATTACAGTTTTCATTCCTGTCATCATCACACCATACATTTTTCCTCCCCAAGGATACTTGTCTACACATTCTGTCAAGAAAACAATAACTTTTATGTATATTTCTTCGTTTCCTCCCTAAGAACCCTGGGAAGGTCAATAGATTATTTCCGACCTCAGAGTGGGAGCTCAAATGCCACCAACAAGAACTGGAAGTGTTTTTTCCTGGAGGGACACATTACAGCAGGAATGCATGATGGCTTCTTAGTGGTCCTAAGTGAGTCCCCGAAATCCTGGACCATACCTTGGGGTTTCCGCCACCTTCTTTGGCTGCGTACAACATCTGCAAGGCAGACTCTGCGAGCGTCTTGGTCTGGTCCAGCACCGTCATCTGCTGCTGATGGTCAAGAATCTTGGAGGCCACACCGACTGCGGCTAAGATCAAGGGCTCAAAATAGCTTGCCAGTTGTGTCACCTTTTAAAAAAAATAAAAAAGCCACAGATGTATCATGTAAATACACGTGTCTCCTTCAGGGGCTCCACGGTGGGTGCGGGAGGGGAACAGGACCGGGCTGACTCACAGGCAGAGGCAGATCTGTGGCAATTTTACTGCTGAAAGCGCTTGCTAATTAATGTACTCTTTCTTGGTTTTTACTTCCTCCAGGGAGTTCTTCATCTTTCTAAATATGGCAGAGGTGCTAAGAAACCCATTCCAAGATCCAGAGTGAGATATGAGAACTGAATTCAATTTTACAAACTGTCAATTTCTATAAATTAACAACTTTTAAAAGAACTAAAAACGTCTTACAAACTCAGGAGGAAGGGGGAGTGGAAGAGGATAAGGTAGCAGGGGAGCAGAAAAAAGCAGGAGATGAAAGAAACCTTCAAAAGCTTTGTAGGAAGCCAATCCCAACTGCCTTTTGCCCGGAGCATTTTGACCAAGCCTTGATTTGGAAAAAAAGCACAAATGATTTCACATCAGCCTAGATGCTCTGTTTATGATTAGCCCAACTTGGGAGAACAAAAAAAGCTTATCCCCACAGGAACCACTGCCTCCGCACAGGCCCCTTTCCAGGAGGGCGATACCATGCATATCCATCCATGCTCACCAAAGCTCGCCTACCAGCTGGGCGCTGTGGGCCACGTGTTGCAAACATCTAGTGGGCGCATCCCCTGTGCCAGGCTCTCTGCTGAAAGTTTAACATCCATTTCCTCACTGAGCCTCCATAACTTTAAGAGGCAGATACACAGGAAGATACCGAGGCTTCAAGGGGTTGAGACACCTGCTCCATCTCATGCAGCTAAGAGCTGGAGACAGCGGCATCCCACCCCACAGCCCCAGCTCTCAGCTACCACAGTCTGTGGTCTCCGTCACTTTCATTGTGACTGCAGTCCTGCTACTGTTGTAGCACTACACTTTTAGAAGTTTATCATTTGGTGTTTGGATGCCCCTCTACCTGGCATCAGAATATGAGATCTTAACATTTTGCTATATTCACTTCAGATACCAGAATCTATCCCCTCTCAGAATCTATTCTCAACTCAGAGAAAATACAATGGCATGAATCACACTTTTCTGTTCAATGCCTCATTCTGTGCGGTAATGACGAATGGCTAAATTATGCCCTTCAAGAGCACTTAAGTTCAAACCTTTAGCCAGCACCTCCCTTAATGCTTCTTCCCCTCACATGTTAGAAGGATGAGTGTTGTGGGATGTGGACAGGAAGACCACTCACATGAGCAGTCACTGGGCCAGCAGCAGCGGGTGGAGGATGATGGTGGGTGGTGGCTAGGGCAAAGTGGGGGAATGTGTCCAAAAAATAAACCTTAATTAGCGCTAAGAGTGAGACATGATTATTGGCCAACAATAAGCATATTTTTAATTGTTATCCCCTCTATGGTTATCTTACAAGAGGTTTCAAATCTGGTGAATAGGGCTGTTGGCAGCCCTTAGGGAGCCTTTGGGTGAATTTTAAAGGGGTCCTTTGGGCAGACATGAGTGACACCAGGGCAGAGCATAGGCTGAATTTGGTCCCTACTTCCCACTTCAGCCAAATGCCTTTGTGGAGGGCATGGCCTGCACAACCACAGGGAGCAGCTCCACACACTTGCATGTGATTTCATCCTCATCCCCAGGAAGGGCACTGGTGTCACCACCAAAGGGAATGGGGCACTAAGGGGTCATCGGGGCTGAAGGCTTTTAGGGTGGTCCTTTATGTCCTAAAGGAAGAGTCAAAATGTTTAATGCATTAGAATCTTACATGTTTTCTAGGTTAATTTTATTATTTTAAAAGTATATTTCATCAATACAACTGTCAAATGTCAGCGGTTGCTGTGTGCTGAGAATCATTAAATGCAATAACTAAACGGGAGCCCAGCTTCCCCATGGAGATAGCATGGCTGGGCCATGAAGGACGTCAGCTCTGGCTTCAGAATCACTGGATTTGAATCTTCCCTGCCAATTCCTTACTGAGAAATATTTAGCAAATTGTTCTAATCGCTCCCCTTCAGTTTCCTCATCTGTAACATGGGGATTAATAATAGCACTGAGAGTTCATCAGGACTGGTAGGAGGATTAGTGTACATGAAAGCCCTTCACCACGCTAACTGCCACATAGGAAGCATTCACTAAAGGCTAGGTGCTCACATATTACAGGCAAAGCTTTCTGAAGTCATGTGCTTTTCTCTGTATTTAGGGAGCTTAGCAAGGACTTCAACACCTTTAGTTCTTGGACATGACAGAACAGGAAACATCCTCCCTTGGGTTAGCACGTGCATTAAAATAACAGAATTTTGAGTATTTGGTACATGATGTTCATTCCTAGGTCAAGGGACACAGTGGATTGAATGGTGATCCCTCAAAAGATATGTCCATATTCAAATCCCTGCAACCTGGGAATGTGATCTCATGTGGAAAAAGGCTGCTTGCAGGTGCATTTAAGGATCTTGAAATGCGAATGTCCTGGATTAGCTGGGTGGGCTCTAAATCCAGTAACAAGTGTCCATCTAAGAGAAAGAAGAGACACAGAGGAGCAGGTGACAACGTGATTATGGATGCAGGGATCAGTGTGATAGTCAAGGAGTGCCAGGAGCCACAGGAACACAGAAGCAGCAAAGAACAGATTCTCTAGGGAACCTACTCTACAGCCTCCAGAGGGAGCACGGCCCTGCCAGCTCCTGATTTTAGACTTTGGATGAGAGAATAAATTTCTGTTGTTTTAAGCCACAGAACTTCATGAACACAGCTGGGGTCTGAGAATTTGCATTTCTTATCACTCCCAGGTGCTGCTGAAGCTGCTGTTCTGGGGGCCCCCATAAGCACTGCATTGAAGCCTTGGGGAAAATGTAGGTGTGAACTCCCAGTCCACGGCTCTTCAGGATAGAGGGCCCACAGACTGCCTCTGTCCAAAACTCTCTGTTAGAAGGTAAGAGATGGATTAGCCCAAGGGCCAAGAGTAAATTTATAAGTCAAGTAACATAATTGCATTATGTTTCTTTTGACGCTAACCAGTAACATAGGAATTAATCTTGTACACTAATGAAGTATCCGCAGAGACACGGGTATTGTCCTCTAAAGACATCCAGAAATGTTTTATTACAAAAGTTCTGGAATAAAAAGTAACTGCTGAGAAAACGTCCAGCTTCTCTTCTAAACTCAGTTTCCCTTATGGGCACACAGGCAGTGGCCCCAGTGTCCAGACCATTCTCCTACCCCTGCAAACCTCTTCACACAGATGGACAAGCCCTTTTCTAATTGCCATATAAAGAAACAGCTATGAAATGAAATATGCTGGCTGGGCGTGGTGGCTCACGCCTGTAATTCCAGCACTCTGGGAGGCCGAGGCGGGTGGGTCACCTGAGGTTGGGAGTTTGAGACCAGCCTGACCAACATGGAGAAACCCCATCTCTACTAATAATATAAAAATTAGCTGGGCATGGTGGCACATGCCTGTAATCCCAGCTACTCGGGAGGCCGAGGCAGGAGAATCAATTGAACCTGGGAGGCAGAGGTTGTGGTGACCTGAGATCGCGCCATTGCACTCCAGCCTGGGCAACAAGAGCAAAGCTCCGTCTCACAAAGAAGAGGAGAGGCGAGGGGAGGAGAGGAAAAGAGAGGAGAAGAGAAGAGAGGAGAAGAAAAGAGAGGAGAAGAGAAGAAAAAGAAATGAAATATGCCACACTTAAAAAGGCAAACAGACACTGGCCTTTGAGATTTCAAATCTTAAAAATCCCTCCTTGGAACCAGTGGGAAGGTGAGTAGGCCCTTAAGCTATTCTGTAATTTGAAAAAGCAATGAATATTGATTTTCTAAAGTCGATACTTGCCAAGAAGATTTTGGCTACTATATTTCTTCCTATACTGACGGCCGCACTAGGAAACCCAAGGTGGTTAAAAATCCAATTTCTGGCCTCTCCCTATTGAGGCACAGGTTGCATGACAAGCCAACTGCCCTTGAAGAATCTGCAAAATGAACCCCAACCAGGCAAAACGTCATTTGGCTCTTAAGACAATGTGGGTATGAACCGCCAGCCGAATGGCTCCCCCGGAGTGGACACCTAGGGAGCGTTTGGTCATCCAGAGAGGTCTGCTTTGCCTCATTATGTCAAAGAGTAGACACTATGTTAGAAACCACAAAAGAATAATGTACCCTTAAATACACCAGAATGGGGCTGGCCGGCCAGCCAGAGGTGGCAGACTCCAGGCTGGGAGTGTCTGCTTCAGTCTCTGGCTTCTTTCAGCAAAGGCCGATTGCAACGGACGACTGTAAATGCCAAATTACATCTCTGGCCACAACCAGAAAAACTGTACTGAAGTTTTCTTCTGAACTCTAGGTAAAAATAGAGCCTGAACTGATCATTTCTGGAGAGGATGCCAGAGAGAGGTTCAGTGTTATTTTCTGCAGCTTAAACCAGCATTGGACTCAGGCACAATACTTGCACCACAGGCTTTTGGGAATGATAACAGTAAAGTCAGTAAAATCCTCTCTCCTGTGATCACACGCACACCCTCACAGGATCCCCTCGGTGTGCATTACCTTATGTCCCAGCTGAGCTGCTTCTCCCCGAGCCGCTGTGGCGATGGGATCAATAAGGTGCCCGATTTCCTGGACAACCGAAGTCAGCTGCTCCTGCAGGGCCTGATAAGGAGAGAAGCGTCAAGTTCATCCCATAACAGCTCCCCACAGAGCTGCACTGATTCAAAAAGGCCCCTCCGAAAAACGAGTGAGGCCATACAAAGCAGACACCAAAATGCCTGGGTGTGTGCCATCAAGCCACTGTGCCCTGCCCTGACCTTCTCAGTGATGACTCCTCCAGAGAGAGAGAGAAGAAGCAGGCCTGAGACACACTTTTGCAACTGGCTTCTTGCTCCTGTCAACCCTGACAACTGACGCTACTGGTATCTTTACTGTAGGTTCCTTGATGTAATTAGCAGACTTGCGGAACAGTCATGGCTTTCCAAAATGACAACTTCTTCCAAATGCAGGGAGTTAATGGAGGGGTCTGAGGGAACATCCGGGTCGCTGTATTCTCAAAACTAAGAACCCCTTAAGGAGGGAGAGTGACATAAAAATGAGATTAGCTCCTTGAAAGCAGGACTACTTCCCAAACAGTGCACTGTGAAAATGCTCAGTCCACTGTGTTTGGTGGTGCATACGCAAATATTAAAAACGGTGCCCTCAGGGCCTTTCTTCTCAGGCTTGAGAGATGGTTTAATCTCTCCACCCCCAAAGAATTGAATCATGCTCTAAAGAGACAGCAAGATATCTAGATGATTCTGAGAGTGTGGGGGATGGGAGATTCAAAGGTGGAGATTCCCAGCCAGTGGCAGGAAAGATCAGATCCCTTTGCAGGACTATTCATAGGAGCTTCACTGATAGATGCAGGATTAATGCATCAGAGCACCGGGCATTTTAGGTCTGCACACACCAGCATGGAACTGAGTGAACTCCGCCGAAGTGGCGATGTCCTGCTCATCAGAAATGAGACTCTAGCCTTTGCTACTTTCCCACAGAACAATGCTGCCTATGGGCCAGCGGGGATGTGGGCAGAGTGTCCTCAACAAGAGGAGCAGACTAACATGCAAACTTGAAAACAAAACCCTGGAGAAAGAAAAAGAAAAGGAAAAAGAGAAATAGAGACAGATGGGAGCGGGCAAAGAGAAACTTCCAAGACGGCCAAGGGTTTTATTTAGCTAATTACTTATTATCTTCACATTCATAATGTGATTATAGTCAAGAATGCAAGAATATTCCAACAGTGCTGTCTTATTACAGATGGTTTGTTAAATTAAACAGGGTGTATGATTAGGGAGCACATGCAGTTAAAGGGGAAGGGCTCTCTTCCTAGTGAGGGAGTTCAAACAGGAGATGTACTGGCTGGGGGAGGATATGGTGAAAGGATGGGGGATGAGGGGGGATTCTGGGGTGCTGGTCATCTTTGCTACTTTTTTTTTTTTTTTAAAAGATGGAATCTTGCTCTGTCACCCAGGCTTAAGGGTGGTAGTGCAATCTCGGCTCACTCACTGCAACCTTGCCTCTCAGGTTCAAGTGATTCTCCTGCCTCAGCCTCCCAAGTAGCTGGGATTACAGGTGACTGCCACTGCACCTGGCTAATTTTTCTACTTTTAGTAGAGATGGGGTTTCACCATGTTGGCCAGGCTGGTCTGGAACTCCTGACCTCAAGTGATCCATTCGCCTCAGCCTCCCAAAGTGCTAGGATTACAGGTGTGAGCCACAGTGCCTGGCCTCATCTTCGCTTCTTGATCTGGGTGCTGGTTGAAAGGCCTGTTCAGTTGGTGATAATTTATCAAGTGGTACACTTATTTGTACTTGTCTGCATGCATATACATACGGACATTAATAACAGATTCAAAAGAATAATTCTAGCATCCCATACAGTTTGAGAAAATTTAATCTTTCTTTTTTTGGAAATAGGAGGGTGAAGGTGGAGCGAAATAGACAGCTCTATTAATAAAAATGAGCAATACTAACTCTGGGCCGAAAGCTGATTGTTAATGAATTCAGGGGCAGGAAGATAAACATCAATAAACAGACCATTCATATTTATTAAGCACCTTCTGCATGTCAAGCACTGTGCTTTCAGTAGAGATAGAAGTAAAAGTGAGGAACCTTTGGACAGGTAACAGAAAAAAACCCAAAGGGAAAAAGTAGGAAAATTCCATTCTAAACTTTGGAAAAACAAGCAAGAGAGGGCAAAGTGGCTTTAAATTAATAATAGGATGCCAAAGTCCTCAAATGCTAGATATTGAATAACTTAGGGCAGAATCCTTGATCTCTGAACAGACCCAATGCATTAGTTTAATGCTGAATTTGCCAACTAACTAAAAAGCACACTGATGAAATATGACAACAGAGAATTATTTGCTATTTACATACCTAGGTCCACTCTACTGATGTGTTAAAACACAGTACCCACCTAACCCCTAAATTACCTTGATATTGATATTTTCCCTCCCAATTTCAGCCACATTTCAACTTTCCATCCCAGTACATGTATTCCTTCCCCTAAGTCACCCTTCTCTACTTGGCATCCGCCCTACCCTCTCCAAAAAGTTCCCAGATTGGCTCCACAGAGAATGGCTGTCTAATGATGAAACTCCAGGAACAGAAACATTTTGGACCCCCAACCTCTACCCCTCCAAGTCTGATGCTGAGATTTTTCAACATATCTAGAGGCTGCTAAGCAGGCCCCCAGATTCCCAGCTTACCTCCACAGAGATGTCGTCCCTTGTGGCCAGGCTCTGGCTGACAGCAGCCAGCGAGGCCTGCTCGATGTCCCGGATGCACCGGTTGATGCCATCGATGGAGTAATCACACTCCCTCTGTCCAGGGGCCTTGTCCCTGGAAGGAACAGTGCAAGTTGGACACAAGCTCCATGGGGCTCAAGTCCCACAGCCTGCTCCAGCACTGGTGGGCCAGGATCCCTGTCCACTTCCTCCCTGACTCAGTCACCTCCTTTCAGGAGGAATCCCTGACCCTTGGTTGGCAATGTCGCACTGCACAGCCCATGCATTCCTTAATGTAACACTTCAGATAACTCTACTTATTTCTGGTGGAAAGAATATGGTCCTGCCCTGCACCTTAGGCTGATAACAGGCAACTGCAACGGGAGCAATTTGGACTTGGATTCTCTATTCACTGGCTTAAGCACAGGACTCTTATTAAAAAAAAAAAGTCAGCACTATTTCCAGTGCAAACGTATTATGCTTTCTACATTGCATACGAGTCACAAAGTCCTGGGCTATAGTAGGAATTAAAACATGTAGTGAATTTTTCTTTGCAAGCCATTAAGAAATAAAGTTAACTGTGGTTTTGAGCTTCAAAAGCAACTAGGAAGCAAAATATAATTAAGGAAGATGAATTTCATGCTGTGAGGTATTAACTGGCTAACTTCAGAAATGTTATGTCTATTTGGGGATGTCTTTTTAGGCTCCCACTATCACCAAGGAGGTCAGAGATGCTCAGAGTTACTGTAGGCCCTAGAATATTCTTTGTCTTATTAGCAAACTAACTGCAACCCCGAATCCTGCTAAATAACAATGGTGCTCAATGCCTAAACTCCTAGATACAGACAATGTGGTACAGTGATTAGACAGCCATTGGGCCTTACGGTGACCTTGGGGATATTACCCAAATTTTTCTGCCTAAACTTATTCATCGGTACAATGGAAATAATGACAATGGTACCTTACAAGACTGTTGTGATGTTCAAATAAAGTAATACAGATAAAACACTTGGAGTAGTATTTGGTATATGGTAAGTACTTAAGTTAGCAATTACTATTGTGACCAGTGCTTCTGGCCCCAAAGAGATAAAGAAAACGATGATAATGATCAACAACATCACTATTAAGGATAAAGCCTGGTGGGCTTGTCCTCCTCCTGCCACGCTGAGATGCAGGCTGGCAGCAACCTCCGGATGGGAAACTGACCTGATAGAAGTGATGAGGCTCTTGATGGAGTCGGACACTGTGTGGGAATGCCCAGCCAGCACAGACCAGGTGGGTGGGTCTTTGGGGTTGATGGCCAGAGAGCGTGCAGTGCGAATGAGGTACGATGAACTCTCCAGCATGGTCTTGGCTGAAACCAGGATTGGTTCCTGTGCCTGGGAACCCTGAGACCAAACGGCAGAGAAATCAAAGTCAGGGTCGAAGATACGAGTGAATGAGGTGGGCCCTGAAAGGTCCTGTTCTTTGCCAAATCACCACCTTGGCCCTTTGAAGGAGACAAAGAGGGCAGGGAACCATGAAGACTGGATTACCCGGGGTCTGCACGGTGGGGACTTAAACCCATGTTTGCCCCTTAACTAGCATTTTTGAGCGTGACACATTCCAAGAATCACCCCAAACCTAGGCAGTAAGATTGTTCTCTACATATAGGTCATCTCTCAAGAGAGGCGGAGTCACTGTGTTTCACTCACTGTGCACATGCCATGGGGGACAAGAGTAACAGTCACAGACATATTGACAGAAAGAGCTTTCGGAGTTCTGACTACTAACTCATTCGGTGCCACACAGAGTTAGCCAAAGACCTTAGTGTGATCTTCCTGCACAAACGCCCTACCTCGGAGCTGATCTGGGCGGGAATGCTGACAAACTCAGGGTTCGAGGCAAATGCCGTCAGGTTCTCCACAGCTTCAATCAAGGGTGCGGTGGCCATGTGACACTTACTGCGGTTGTCTTCAGAGAAATCCCCATCCAGGGCCTGATGGGACAAAACACAGAGATTCTGCCTGATTGAGAAGCACAAGTCATTCGTGAACCACAGGAATCACCTCTGAGTGAAAGAAGGTGGTTCAATGGGAACACTGAAAATGTTTGGTGACTTCATAACCAATAAATAAGAACTGATTAAAGAGACCCCCGCCATCAAGCAGAGGGGCCCCGTTAGCAGTTGTGAAGAATTAAAGACAAATGGGTAGCTCACAAGACAACGGCCTCCACAGTCAATGTCCCCCTCCCAGGAAACAGAGACACGGATTTAAACAGCAGCCTGCTCTTCAACGCCCCGTGACCCCCTGCACCAGACCATGCAGCGGAACGACTTTCCTCCTCACTTCTGAGACTAGAATCCTTCGGATCTTCGCCTTCATTTTACTCAGATTAAATCTATTCTCTTCCAAACAATAAACATACTTTATTGTATTTTAAAGCAGTACTTTTAACTTTTTCTAAGTTTTACCTGGATGTTCCCTAATGACCGATGCAGGCAAGGTGGGCATAACTGTCATCATTTGGAAATGAACACAATGGAATCCAATGGGAAGGAATAGACGAGAACTATCCCCAGCCATACAAACAAATCTCAAACATAATATTTAACAAAACAGGCCACCCACAAATGGGTACCTCCTGTACAATTCCATTAGTACCAAGTGCAAACACAGGTGGCCCTCCTAATCTAGGGTGTGAGAAGAGCAGATAAGACCAGAGAAAGCACAAGGAAAGTTTCTGTGTGCCAATAACATTCTGTTTCTTAATCTGGCTAGAGTTACCAAGGTGTGTTCCACTGGAGAAAATTCACTGGACTCTACAGACAACGTGTTTTCTCTCTATGTATCTTACGCTTCATAATTAAAAAACAATACCAAACAAAACTAACAGCAGGTAACACAATGGCATTGAGTGATCAGGCCTATTGCTGATTTATGGCCTGGATGGATGAGAATCCAGGAATGTGGCCTGTGATCCATGCCAGACTGCCTCACAAAGGGTTAACACTTCGATGAGGTTCCCAGCCCTGGACTCTACCTCCTCAGGATCAAGGCTGTTAGAACCTACAGCCTGTGATCCAATGACAGAAACCCTCCCTCCCAGCAAAAGGCTACCCTTGAGAAGGCAGTTATGTTTGCAGAAGAATGCAAATTTCCTTGTTAAATGAGCAATGAAACTTTTAACTTAACCCTTATGAGCAACAGATAAAGCCAATTTAGACAACTGGGATCAAAAAAACAGGGGCACTGGCATCACCAAGCATAGCAGATCTGAGATGGGAGCATTTCTGTTTTCCAGTAAAGCAAGAGGAGGCAGGCACCGTTGGTTTGAAGGCCATTTCTGAATAACAACTACATTCCAATCAAGCCTTGGCAGCTTGGGACAATAATTACATACCCACAATGTTAATATTTTCAGAGGAATTCCCGCAAGCCTGGCTAATTTATTGTTTTTTGCTAATACAGTGCCTGGCTCGCCTTGGCTCATGCCCTTCCCCCATCAGACGGGCCCTGACCCTACCCTCACCTCTCCAGTTTTGTCATTCTTCCAGGCCCGATGGAAACCCTTGCACACTGGCTACTTCTTGCTCACATTTAAACCTCATTTCTCACTACCACTGACATACTTGGTAAACGTTGATTTATGTTGCCGGCAATGGCCAGGTAGAAGTGGACCACCCTGGCACTCTGATCTTGTTGCACCGTTAATATTGCTCTGAAGTTTGGTAGATCCCTGGAGGTCAGGATTTACCAGACTTCAGGGCAATTTGAGAACACCAGTGCCAGGCAGGGTGGGTGCCCCTCAGCAGGTGCCTGACACAGGTGGACCCAAACATAGGCAAAGGAGTGAAGCAAGCTGATTGCAAGAGTGGACTTTGGAGTGGAAGAAACTCAGGTCCCAGCCCCACCAGTGGATACATGGCTTTCTCTAATCATATCCTTTCAGCTGGGATCACACAACTTCTAGCTTAACAGGAGATGCTCAGCCTTCCCTTGCTGCTGCTCCCCCTTCCTGCTTCTTACCTCTCCACGCTTTTCTCTTCCCCTTTCTGCTCCCACAACCTCTCAGTCTATTGGGAAGAAGGGCAGCCAGTCAAGCCACCAACCCTAAGCTGAACTTCTTCAAACTGAAAAGATGACTCTACTCAAGGGAAATCTCAAGGAATTGGTTTTCTAATTGTGTAGGTTTCACAGACAGCACTACTAGAATAAAGACGGGGTGTTATTTTGTTTGTTTGGAGCTTTTGTTTTGAGCATAGGCCTTAAAATCATATTAACATATAGCCCATTGCTATTTGCAGGTCAGAGCCTTGAATAACATGACCTAGAATAGCAAGGTACAGCAATCATCTTCCATTCTCAAAAGGGACAAGTTACTTCATCCAAAGAAGGCATCCGGCATCAGAAAGGATAGTTTGCACAGGTATTATTTCACTCTAAACTCTGCTTCCATTGGGCACAGCAGAGCCACTCAAGTGAACTGAATACTCAAAGCTGCCCAATGGTGAAATTTCAAGCATGAGAGTTTCCGTGTCACAGAACGTCTGGCATACTAGCCATAATGATGAAAGGGTAAATTTACTTAGCCATATATCCAGGCCCCACCAGGACAACAACACTTCCAAACCCGGAGCCTGCTCCAAATGTTCCCCCTTAGCAAAATACCATGGAGACCTGGAAGAAACAATTTCTGTGAATGCACAAAATCAAAGATTCATGAACTTCGGGGATTAGAGGGGACCCTAAGGACAGTTGAAGCTTAAACCCCCAATTCTCCAGACAATAAAACCAGCACCTGGAAAGTGACACGACTTGACAAGGTCACCTTGCTACTCACTGGCATGCCTCAAACAATGATGCGAGCCTCCTGGCTCTCTTCTCTCCTGCTGACCTTAGACAAAGGCAACAGAACAAGCCGTAAAAAGCCCAAGAGCCTTTTTCCTTTTCCTTTTAAAGAAACCACTTTCCCAATCCAAACATAGGGATGACCAAGAAAGCATACTCACGGCCAAGTCAAATTCGATTAAAGAGAGCTGGATCGGGTGTCTGTGGTACACACTGAAAGTGCTTAACTGCAAAAACCCCGAACTTTAACTCTGCTGTGAGGGGCAAGGCCAAACTTCAACTTCTCAGAAAAACAAATGCTGCTGTTGCATAATTTCTACTTGGCACTCAAATGTGAGTGACTGCACATTTAAAATAACATTCCATTCCACACATCTGATTCAAGACTAGCTAATGAGCTGAATGAAGAGAGAAAGGCAGGCAACAGAGTGCGTGGTGACTCGGAGACACAGCCACTGTGGTTAGGGGTGTGCATCTTTCTACCATACCCAGCATTTAGAGCCATCCCTGGCAGAAGGCAGAAACACAGAAATGGATTCTCATGCAGCCCTGCTCTGGGATTTTACAGAGTGCCATCAGTAGTGACTGATGCTAATGAGCCACTGTGTGAGGTAATCTGCTCCTGCCCCCTCGTGCTTCTCCTGGTGGCTCCCCTCCCTTCTTCATGACTATAAGGGTGTGGCAGCTGAGATTTAGGCTTGGGCACATCCTCACGGTTAAAAGAAAAAAAACAGCATTAAGCAGCACATAAAACTTAAGAGTAATATGCAGCTATGAGGGCAGCTGTCTTAAGCACTTAGGGAATTAAATATTCATTTGTTTTTCTGTTTGAGAGAATACATAACCATTCCTTCAAACAGGAAAATGTTCAGTATATAGTACCATGTGCTACAGTGAAACGACCTTTACCACTTTCCTGTTAGTAAATTAAAAGCAAAGCTCATGGCTTCCAGCAAACCCTGCCACGCGATGGGAATTGAAAAACCAGGCCCATTTCCACACGCTGAGGGGCAACATGTTCATTTCTGTTCCTCTTGCATTGCTCCTCGTTCCCGGGGTGCTCCAGGAGACAGAGGCCTTTATCTTTTCCACGTTACAACCCCCCGACATTCCTCCTCTGATGTTCTGTACAGGCCTATCTTTTAGGCCATCACAAGAGCTCATTTGCTGCAGGGAATTGCAAAGAGGGTTTGACACTGTGAGGAGAATCTGAAAAGAACATGAGATCTTAACAGAGATGCTTTATATAGAGATAGGTCAGGATTTAAAAACCGAAGAGAAGGCAGACAAGAAAGGGCTCCAGGAATTTCTACAGAATAGAGTGTCTTTCCTTTTTTTTACCCCATTGGTCCATCTAAATATAATGTTTTTTAACAACCAGAAAATGATCGATTTTAACTGAGATAAGCTCATTACACAGCAACCAACGATGTCACTGCTGTCAACTCTATTGCTCTTTCCACCCTCACCTCCCCAGACTCACATACAAGCCCTGCAAACACAGCAAGGTCTTTCTTCCCAGGCTGGAGAGATGACTTTGTCTCTCCATCCCAAGAGGTGAACAGCACGCCAGGGCTGAAAGCAGGGGCTCTGGGGCCTGGGTTTGAATTCTGCCCCACCACTTCCTGGCTGGGTCACCTTGGTAAAGTTACTTAACCTCTTTGTGCCTCAGGTTCCCACCTGTAAAATGGGGTAAGCACAGGGTGGTTGTATGGAGTGAATGAGTAACATACCCAAAGCACCAAATAAACGTTTTTAAATGTAAGCTTTATTACTTCCTAATTACTGTGAACTATGATGGTAATTCAGGTAACCTGCCACCAGGATCATGGGGCACCTGGACACTGGCTTTATTCATTTTCAACTGAGCTTACTCTTGCCTTCAAATAGGGAGGGGTTTTTGTTTGCTCATTTCTTAAAAAAGACTCTTTGTTTCAATAGCTAAGAAGCTGCTGACTGGGGTGAGAGCCCCATGTGCTGACCGCCAGCTTCCAGTTGGTGCTGGGCTGGGTGTTCTCTCCTTTTGCCTCTACTCGGTCATCCTGTTGACTAATTTCTGCATACAATTGCACTGGTTTTTTGCAGTCAAAATAAAGTGAGGTGTGCAGTGTCCTATCCTCTAGAGAGAACTGGGAAAACTTCTTCCTCTAGGACTCGTCCCAGCAGTAAAGCCAACCCTCCCATCTGAATGAACACAAAACCCTGAAGTAAAAAGTGTTAACTCCTTCAATGCCTTTCCCTTTAGTGGTGTCCAGGGTTTAACACAGAACTGGTATCCTGCCTCCCATGACAATGCTCCTTTGAAGGCTGGGGCTGTGGAGGGAGCTGGGGAGATGGTGCTGGGCCTTCTGCCTGTGGTCTGTTGTCCAGGCTGTGGCTGTGTTCCCACAGGCCAGCTGCCTGCTGCCTGCTTGGTCCTGGCTGAGGGCAGACTGTGTTTGTGGCTTCATCACCCATCTACAAGTACTACGGCCTAGTGATTCCCACTTGCTTCTTGCAAGTGAACCCTGCCTGCCCGCCACATCCCCATATACCTTAATGCAAAGGTGAATTTGCTACAAACACCAGAGGCTCTATTTTGAAAAGTTGATGCTCCACTTAAAAAATTCAAACAGCTATAAACAGAATTAATATCACAGGAACGATGAAAATGTTTTAAGTGATTTTTCCAAAATTTCCCATTCCCTTCTCCTTCTACCTACTCTCTTGGTCCAGATATATCCAGCAACAATGAGAGAGCCCTCTACCAGCCTACCCAAAAACGCCATAAGTAAACATATCGTTTAAGTAAAATCAGAGTATTTGCTACACAAGCATAGCGCTAACAGAGGCCCTATAACCAATCCTTTCCCATCAGAGTTCTGTCCCTAAGCTCCTCATGTACAGAATTTGGGAGGCCTCCTTCCCCACCAGCTAAAAGGTTAGTAGAGGGCAAGGCTGTTGGTTTTTCACGAAGAGTATCTCCATTAGTAAGGGATGCCTCTTCAGTGACATAAACCATAAGACTGAATTAGAAGTTAAGCTTCACTAGACAAGGAGAGGAGCGGAGCTTAAATCTTGTTCCCCTCCCCGCTCCGGAACAGGAGTTGAATAAGGCCTATAATCCAGCTACCTACCTTGATGGTCTTCACCAGGTTGGCAGTGCTGTTGGCGACTTCCTTGGCTGACTGGACAAAGTGCCTCTTGGCTACTGGGTTGGCCGTCTTGGATGAGGCGATGCGGCAGGCATTGCACAAGGCTGATGTGTGCTTGGCAACAATTGTGGCAGCTGACAGGACCTACAAAGCATGGAGCTAGGTTGGGGGTACCCCATGCTACAGTGCAGAGGGGTCCACCCTGGTCCTCGGCCCTGGGTTCCTGTTCAACTCACATGTTCAGAGCCTATGTAATTACAAGCATGTCTAGTTCTGCCACCCTCAAAGTCACTCCAAGAAAGAGGAGGGCAAGAAATCTTAAGCAAAGATAATAAAGAAAGAACAAGAAAAAAGGAGGTGCTGACATAGTGGTGGGATAGGCTGAGCCCCACGCAGTCTTCAAGGAGATGTAATCAGTTAGCCTTTGGAATCCCACATAGGAGGTCCAGGGTGTAGAATCTAGACCAAGGTTTACACATACATAATTTTAAGTTTTCTAGTAGTCACCTTAAAGTAAGTAGAGAAACAAGAGAAATTAATGAAATAATTTCTTCTATTTAACTTGGTATATCCAAAAATTTCATCATATAATCAATTTAAAAATATTACTGAGATTTTATCATCTTTTGTCATACCAAGTCTTTGAAATTCAGGGTGTACTGCATATTCACAACCCATCGCAATTCGGACTAGTTCCATTTCAGGTGCTTAACAGCCACATGTAGCCAGTGGCCATCAGACTGTAGAGCCCAGATCCAGATGAGAAAAATACATATCAAGGTGCAACACCTCCCTTCTCATCCATGGGAGAGCTGCTGACATCTACTGAGGTGTCTGGCTCAGGAAGTTCCACAGGCTCCACCCTGCCAGCCTCAACTCATTTGCTCTACTGAATCCACCTGTTCTGCTTTGCTGAGGCTGGTAACACTCCTTTGGCCTTGCTGGATGGGTAAGGACTCCCAGACACACCAGCTCTCGGGGCTGCTTTAGGTCCACATGGTCCTTGTGGAAGTTTCCTTCTTTGTTCAGGTCCTTCTCCCGCCTCAAGAATGTGGGCCCCAGGTTGATGGTGGACATGTCACTAACAAGACTGCCTCCGCCACCCCCATTCCAGCCACTTCTCCTTCCTTTCGGTACACACTGTTTTAATAAGTGACCGGTACCCTATGCCACTCAGGTATGAGACATGTTATGGAATGTCACACGCACTGGCTCTTCATCAAATGGCACTCTGGCTTCTTTCTGTGCTACAGATTCTACCCAACTTTGAGGCCCGGTTCAGTGCTGTCCCCTCTGGGAAGTGAGCCCCGACAGCCCCCTTGGAGAATTAATCACACCTTCCCTGGCACTGTCATCATGCCCTGGTCATTGCATTTTCCAAACTTTGCCCAACACACTAAGAGCCAAGGGGTAGAAAATGGACCCTGCACACACTGACCCCTTACAGCTAAGCACAGAACAAGCCCTCAATGCATGTCCCCTGAAATGAAGACTCCTTGTGAATCTCACTGTGATTACTTCACTCCTTTTGCCTTCTGGCACCCCATTTCAAGGCACTTACAAATTTCCAGATCCATCATATTTTGCAATATTTGTCCCCACCCAAGTCATTACCTACAGTGCTGGCATTTAGCTACCTTTGCAAGCTCTGAAAGAACAAGATTCTTTACTAATTTCTCATAGCCTCCCACAACCTACCTAGAGGAGCTGCTTAAGGGCTTGAAATCTTACATCCTCCCCAACAGTTACCTGTGATGGGCTGCTGCCAGGATCCACCAAGTTCTGGCATGCCATCTGGATGGCCTGGTTAGCCCTGGCAAACTGGATGGGGTCCACTAGGCCCTGGTGGCCTGCCTGGCTGTTTGGATCAGAGATGCCAACCAAGTATGCAGCCTAGAAAGGGAAGAGAAAAACCACAGCTCAGGCTCCATGCTCCCACATGAGCCTGTCAGGGATGATAGTCCACACTATATATGCTGCTGTCACACTCAGGCACTGCTTAGTTCAAACTGGTCAAGGTCATCTCATCCCACTCACCAATAAGGGTGTAGTAATGAACAGGTTTATGCCAGCTTGACATGCCAGCAGGAGTTTATGACAAGCTCATGGAACAAAGTCTCCTTGTTCTTAGGAGACAGCCTCAAGAAATTCTTCTTTGGGGGCATGGATAAGGATGGACGCAGCCCTGACTACTCTGGCAGCTGTCTTGTGATCACGAGGCTGCCCAGCCTCAGAATGAAGCTGACTCTTTGGCTGGCAGACAGGAGAGGCAGAAAACAGTGGGTACATGCAGACCAATGGCGTGGAGCTGCTGGGTCAGCCAACTTTGGAGCCTGCCCTGTCCTAGGGTTCCTCATCTCATAGCTTACCGAAGCATGTCCTTATTGCTTAGGTCAGTATTTTCAATAGCAGAAGGGATCTTAATTTTGTAATTGAGTAAGATGGCCCAGAAAAAAACAACAACAAAAGAGACAGCATTTGGTTCCCAAGAGGACAAGAGGGCACAAAGGAAGGTCTTCTCTTTGCAATTCCGTTTAGATGTGTCAGCCAAATAAAAGAGAAAAAATGAATCTGTGCACAGGAATTTTATCTTATTTCATTTCCCCTGAGATCTGAGGGGAAGGATGAAGGTAGAGAATTTCATCCCCTAAACTAGTAATGTTTCTCTGTGGTTCAGTAAAATCTTCTAAGTTCAAGGTAATTGTCAAATGATGAACCCGTTAAAGTAGATGCTGACATCTTTGAAGCTTCTGTCATAGGAGGTCAATCATCATTGAAAATACATAGGATAGTCAAAGAAGGGCAAGGAATGTGCCGTATCATTTCTCTGCATGATGGCATCTAATTTTTTTCTCTCTCTGATCCTAAAAAGAGCATGATGAAAGAGTTTTGCATTTCTAAAGCCTCAGCAAATTTAAATTATTTAGTGCTTATTTTTCTACCCCAAACAACTCATCTATAATAAAAACTTCTAAAACGATTGAAATGTTGGCCTCTGAACCTATTTGCTGGGTCTGTACTGAGTCTCGCCGTGCTCCCCAGCCTGGCCCATGGCTGCTCTGCTCCTGGGGGGTAACTGGCTCATGTTTTGTGTAAATGCCCCAGCCAGCACAGAAGCCACTGTCTTTCCCATGGTTTCTGTGATGGTACTTGGAGAAACAGGTGCAGCTGGAGATCCCCCGCACCTCCCACAGGGATCTGGCACAGGGCACATGGGTGTATCAGGACCAGCCCCTTACCTGGGCTGCGGCCTCTGTCAGTCCACAGAGAGCCTTGGATGCAATCCCCACACATTCCCCAAAGGCAGGGAGGTCCCCAGTCTTGGCGTTCTGTGAAATCCCTGCCATCGATTCACCCAGAACCTGCAAAACAAACGGCCAGCAACATTCTCTATCCAGCATTGCCTCAAACCAAGGGGTAAAGGAGGCTATACTCCAACTTTAACATTCAAGGCAACTGAATTTGGAACATTTGACATTTTCTCCTTTATTTGTATTAAGAAGAGATGGAAGAGAATTACATCATTTCCATTCCACAAAGAGATATGTACAATGAAAGTATAACCCCAAAGTTATCTATATTCCAAGGAGTTACAGTTAATATACACAGACTATATAGTAGAGTCTATAAAAGGCAACTCATAGGTGAACGGTCTAAACTGAGAACTAGTTCCTAGAATATAAAAATCATATCCACTGAGCTGTAGGTGAGGTCATAAACAGAAAGCAGGAGACTCACCCTTCCAGATATCATTTGTCTAGTTACTGACAATAAAATTTAAATAGAGATCTTTGTTAAGCATGTTTCCTGAAAACTATAAGAATTTTGCCTTATTTTGAAAATCGCTGGTATGGTGTGTTCTTTCTTCAGAGATCTTTACAATAACAGCTAAAAGAGATTTTAGTGTTCAGAATCCAATCCAGAGTGGTCACGCATCCTGTACAAGGTCACAGTGAAGGTCACATGGGCAGGTACAGGGTGCACGATGCGAATCTGATGTTCCCTCACTATGTCCCAGGAGGGCTGGTCATATTTTCCTGGGCAACAATGATGGAACTGAAGGATGTCTTACCCTTTGGAGAGACTATGGTATTGCCAGGTCTAGAACCCAAAGCAGAGACCATTTGTCAATAAGCCATCTTGGAAGGGAATAAATTTCCTAAAATTGCTTAGATATACAAAATAATCCAGTTTACATAAGGACTTGCCAAAAAAAAAAAAAAAAAAAAAAAAGGTAGAGGGTAGTTTCATGTACACTATTTCTCCCTCCCTCCTAAGCTCACATTCCTCTTTAAGAAGGAACCATTTCTTTAGATCTGAGTGTGTACACATCCTTCCCTTAGACAATCATAATTCCATAAAAGGTACTGGATGAGGATATTCTGGTTTTAGCCTAAATCAAACTGAGTCCTTCTGACACTACCAATACAGATGTTTCCCTGCTAGAATAAAAGTAACCATGTTCCAGCTACAAAGCCAGACTGCAACAACTCGACATCCATTCATCTGATGAAGGTGAAATTTTCACATTCTCAAAAGACATTGGTACGATTACTACAGAGGAGTGTTTCTCAACAGTTTGTTTGTTTTTTTCATTATTGTTCCACTAAGGAGCCATTTAAGTTTTTTTTTTCCTAATCAAATACCAAAGAACAAGATTTTGTTGAGTAAGCTTAAGATAGGAGCAGGGTAACAAGCCACTACATTAACTTAAATTTCTTCAACACTTCTCCAAAAGAGGATCCCACGTAAGTCAAGTCACTGAAGGACTTTCCAAATCAGTTCCAGTGTAGAAAATACACGATTTGACTCACAATAAGACCCAGTTGTGAAAAAAGAGAGGAAAGGGTTCTCAAAGTATGGTTCCTGGACCACAGGGGCAGGACCTGGGAGATAGTCTGAAATGTAGAATCTCAGCTTCATCTCAGATCTACTGAAACAGAAACTTGGGGGTAGGCAATCTGTATTTAACAAGCCCTCCAGGTGATTCTGATGCACCCTCAAGTTTGAGAAGCTCCTGAGCAAAGGGCTCCACAAGGCTTCATGCTACATGCGGCTAGCCCTGCAGACCAGCCACGGGCAGATGCACATAAGGCACGTCTAAACTTCTCCCCACATTGACAAGCAATGCTAACTTCTGACTTATGGTACAGACAGTCTTACCTTGGAGTTTTCCATCACACTCTCAATGCAGTCAAAGTAAGAGAGGTCACTAACAGGTTCATTAGGATTGTCCAACATCCCCTTCACAGTCTACAGAAGAAGAACACAACATAAAAAGCAAGCAAACGTCATACAGCAAGAGAAATGCAACATCAACTACCAACTATCAACTTTCCCTCCATATATAAGTTTCTGGTCATAATCACTTTTACTCAGATTTTTGAGAATTTAGATCATGACATCATGACTTCAGATTTCCTGTTAGCAACACAATGCTCATTATAGGGGAGCGCGTCTCTGGTTAGCTTTGCCAGACATTAGAATCTCTTGTTTTCAGTTTTAAAGGAGAAGAAACAAGGTAAACACAGAAGGATGGCATTTAAAACAGATTAGAACATTACTATAAGGCAATACATGCATGGTCAATTAGCACAATTTCTCTGCAGGATAATTCTAAGGAGTTTAAATTTCAAAAGGCCATTCATTCATTTCTTCACGACTAGTAAGAACCCTCAGTTTTTCCAATTTTGGAACATTTTAATGGGAAGGCAAGAAAGAAGGTAATTTCCCCAAACTGCCCATTGCAATGGTTCATTTGTTTTTAATTTAAACAGTATAGAAAATATTTATTGTTGTTTCGGTCCTCATCAAGGAAATAAATGGGTATAGGGGCCTGGCTCTCTGTCTCTAAGTCACTGAAAACCATGGCTAGCTCAGTCATGGCACTGTAATGACCTTTGATCACCACTTGTAAGGGACTTTTCCTGGGGATACAGCCATTTATCCTCCTCCCCAGGAAGCGAGAATGTACATTAGGACCCAGCAATCTTTGGGACACAGCCAACAAAAAGACAGTCATTTGAGTTACAAAGGCTGGTGGGGGGCTGGGAGATAAGGAAGGGGAACTGCTGAGCTGTTAAAAATGGGAGGGAAAGAGGGCAGTGTAAGGAATGAGCTCATTTCATTCAAGAACCTCCTCCCACTCCTTGGATAATCAAAATTGTTTTAGTAACAGCAATCCTAAAGTAGTCATATTTTTCAAACAAGGATATCAATAAGGGACGGAGTATTGGCACCTAGGCCAACAGAGCTCATTTAGATCAACAGCCTACATATTTATATTTGCAAATGTGAACAGAGCAGAATAGGGTAGTAATTCAGCCAATGTAAGAAACATTCTCAACTGTTTTCAGAATGCTTCGGTCCTGTGATAACAATCCCCTTCTCACTTCCAGCTGTGCACAATGGCCTAGTGCCAGTACCAGGGCCTCAATCAAATGCTTCAGGAGCTGCAGTGGGTATTCCCACCATGCCAGACCCATGCTGATTTATCCAGAAATGGAAGGTACCTTGGGACAATCAACCCACATCTACTGAGATACCCATCTGGCACCTCAATATAACCTGCATTGGTTAGGACTGCAGGTTAGGACATACAAGTAGGTACACTGATTTTATGTTTACCCACACACACATTCTATGGGGATACATAACTTTTCCATAAATAACATGAGTATGAGTATAAAATGAAAAGTGCCCACACTGTGTTCTGGGCCCTTAGGGGACCCACAGCCACCTTGACTGTGTAAGTAGTAGTATTCCTGGGATTCCTCTTACATATCCCCTATATGGTACAGACACAATATATGGGAAAATCATTTTTACTCAAAAGCACACCTATCCCAGCCTCTAGCTCTCTCCCCATTGTTCCAGAACAATCTCTCCAATATTTTTTAGGTAAAAATTGCTGATCTTCAGCCTACACCCAACATCACAGGCCTCTTCCTGTTTGAAATAAAGAATCCTTTAACAAAATACATCTCCTCCTGCTGGAAAAATGAGAAGCAGGAACGATAATCCCAACTAAATCTAGTTTATCTTAGTTTCTTTCCACTTGGATTGGAACTTTGGCCTTAACAGCCTCCGAGGAAAGATAAAAGGCAAGGACAGAGAAGAGAAAACTAGCCCTATAGGGAAAGAACAGACACAGACAAAGACAGACAGACACACAGACACAGACACTCCCTCTCTCAAGTCCTCAGCAGCCTTCCCAGGGACCCATGGACCTACCTCGAGCTCCCGCAGGGCATTATCGCACTCTTTCTGGCCCGGAGCTTGTTGGGTACACAGAGTGATGAGTTGATTGATGCTCTCTGTCACAGCTCTGTGACAGAAACAGAATTTTTTTTTTTTTTTTAAGATCAACAGTAATTTCCCCTACAATGCTTTGCAGGCTCACCAGAAATACAATTAATTCACTATTTCGGCTCGGGTCCCCAGGAGAACTCTTCCACAGAGGCTCTATACAACCAAAAATAAACCATCCCCAGGGAAGACAGAAAGAGAAACCCTACCTTGCCTCTGATAATTCATTTGCTAGACCTGGAAGGGGTCCTAATACAGTTGACCTTTGAACAACATGGGTTTGCACTGTGCAAATCTGCTTATAGGTGGGTTTTTTTTTTTTTTTCCAGTAACAGTCACACCAGTGTATCTACCTCTCCTTTCTCCCCTTCCAACTCTTCCACCTCTGCCACCTCTCAGACAGCAAGATGAACCCCTCTTCCTCCACTGCCTACTCAATGTGACAGGGATGAGGATGAAGACCTTTATGATGATCCACTTCCACTTAGTGAAAAGTACATTTTCTCCTCATCATTTTGTTAGTAGCTCAACTTATGGCAAGAATACAGTACATAATACATTAACATAAAACATATAAACTATATGTTAACTGTTTATGGTATCAGCAAGGCTTCCAGTCAACAGTAGGCTGTTGGTAAAGTTTAGGGAAGCAAAAGGTATACACGAATTTTTGACTGTGCAGGAGTCAGTGCCCCTAACCTTTGCATTGGTCAAGGGTCAACTGTAGTTCTGCTAAGAAAGCTAATATATTCATAAGAAAGAATTTGCAACAAGCAAATAGACCATATTTGCACTATTTAAGACCCTTAATCAGCAGCCCCCAAGGAACAAGACAACCTGAACAATTTGGAATATTTTGTACATTTTTTAACACACAGACATAAAGTGAACTGTGCCTATGATTTTAAAATTTCTTCCTTCCATTAAATTCTATGTGATTGACTGGTTCCTAAAAGCGACCACAAAATTATTCATTAAAATACCTATTTTCTTTGTTAACATTAACAGAAATAAACTAGGGACTCTTATATGACTTTACTTGTTTCTATTCTTAGAACATAAGAGGTAGCCCAGATTTTTCTACATTGACAAGCACTCTGTCCCTCCTGGGCAGCCCCTGTTTAATTTGTCTGAGCTCATGACATGGATAATTTTGAAAGTCATGGCCATTTGTAGTTAACTTTTTATAAAGTATAAGATATGGGTCATAGTTCTTTTAAAAATTGTTTTGCATATGTAAGCCCAATAGTTCCAGCCCCATTTGTTGAAAAAGACAATCTTTTCCCCATTGATTTGTGTTGCACTGATCTACATGGTCAATGTTTTGTCAATACCACACTGTTTTAATGACTAGCTTTATACTAAGTCTTAAAATTGAAAACCCATGCATTTTATAAATGAAAAATCTGAGATAACTCCCAAAGAGGATGCTACAAATAAGCAGTAGAAGTAAGACGTAAACTCATGCCTTTCTGACTCCAAAACCAAATACACAGTTCTTTTCTGCAGTGTCATAACTGGTCCACACTTCTGGCAGGGCCCCGAATTCTACTCAGTTTCTAACCACTGCAGCTTTGGCAAGTTAAACAAAAATAAAATAGGCACATATTGCTGTTAATCACCAACACTAATATAAAAGATGCCTCATTTTATTAGTTAAATTGGCTTTGCAGCTTCCCACAGAATATCAAATTAGACAGAAAATGATGTTGCCAATGTACAAAAGCAAGCAGCTTAATTATTTGATGAGGAGATACTGCTTTCAATTTTAAATTGAGCTAGGGTGATAGGAAAAATTCTAAAATAGTTTTTGTAAGATTGACTCTGGTGATTCATTTATTTGGGGACCACTATTTAATTAAGGTGTCATTGGGAAGCACCGTGCTCTCCATGGTGCAAAGCAAAACAAGAATAAGGAGACAGCCGGACAATCCCCAGTTCCAAGGACTGTGGAGGGGTGTAGTCCTCAATGTGCGCATTTAAAGTACCCCCTGGGGAGAGCAGCACCCTGTTCTCCATGGTGGTGGCTTTGAGACACACTTCTGAGATAGGCTGGCATATATCAACATCATAATGGCATGATCGTTTGGTGCTATTTCCACATATCACAGAAGCTTTCTGTTTAGCTGAATTCTCTCTGTGTTTCCTGTTTATCTGTGTTTTTAAAAAACCGTGTTACTATATAAAAGTTTCTTCCATTAAAAACTAAGTGTTTATAACTGGTGAATCCAGAGGATATACAGCTGTGGGAAAGCTGCCAGTTTTCCTCATCTCTTAAATTTTTCTGTAGATGTAAAGTTTTTTCAAATAAAAACTTGGGACAAAAACCAACAGACTAAGGGTTTGTGGTTGGGTAATCCACAAAAGTCCCAGCCCAGCATCGCGTGTCTAAGTGAGATGCTTGGATAATACTGATCCAAAACTAAGAAGCATTATTTAGCTATCACAAATTCCCATAACTCATTTTACAGTCGGGATTAAACAGCTAAATAAGTGCTAAGTGGTCCAGAGGCAAACGGTTATGTAAATTTGACAATGAAAAATAATATTTATGTTTTAAACCCCAGCAGTTATCTATGAGCAAAGAACATGGAGCAACCCAAATACGCAACAATAAAGGATTAAATAAATATACAGCCCACAACAGAATCCTGGGGACCCATTAAAAGTCAGTGGTGTAGCATATTTTCTAATGTCACAGATGAATATATGTGTTACATGATTAAGGAAAATAAAATTTACAAAAGAGCATAAATAGAATGGGCCTACTGCTCTAAAAATAAACATATATATGCGTAGAAAATGATAGAATGACATATATTAAAATGTGAAGCGACTTTATGTTATTTTGAAAGAAAAACTTTCAATAAATCTACCCCCCATTAGAAACTGAATAATTTACATTATCATAAAAAATATGGCCAAAATTAGAAGGGTCTCTGTTCTTTGTAAATCCAAATAGGTCTGAAGTATCCTTTGATTTTTTTTTTTTTTTACAATTTTTTTTAATGATCAAAGCTACATAAGTTCATTTTGAAAAATACAAAAAAGCTAAATAACCATAATGCTACCTTCTAGAAACAGTGTTTTCATCTAGGCTTATCTATCTCCTCTCAGTTTCTAAAAAATTGGGGTGTACAACTTCAATGGTTAAAAAGGGTTAAGGCAAAAAATTATTTAGTGTTCAGAGATGCTGAATTGATTCAATTGAAGTGTGAGAGCTCTGGCTGGAAGTTTCAAGTAGATACAGAATTGGGGAGGAGTGTGAGAAGAATCAACCGCTTGGTGCTTTTGATGATCTATTTCGCACAAGTCACCCAGTCAGGAGCTTAGAGGGTAAAAAGCAGCAGCAGACACCTCTCTTCCTGCCTCCAGGGAAGAGGCACCTGGGAAAGGAGGAAAGAGCAAATCGAAATTGACCTAGCTGTATTCCCAGGGTCCTGTTATGTCAAGGCACAGATATTAAAAAATAATCTAGGCTGGGCGCGGTGGCTCACGCCTAGAATCCCAGCACTTTGGGAAGCCGACGCGGGTGGATCACTAGGTCAGGAGTTTGAGACCAGCCTGGCCAACATGGTGAAACCCCGTCTCTACTAAAAATACAAAAATTAGAGGCCAGGCGTGGTGGCTCATGCCTGTAATCCCAGCACTTTGGGAGGCCGAGGCAGGTGGATCTTGAGGTCTGGAGTTCAAGACCAGACTGGCCAAGATGGTGAAACCCCATCTCTATTAAAGATACAAAAAATTAGCCGGGCGTGGTGGCAGGTGCCTGTAATCCCAGCTACTCAGGAGACTGAGGCAGGAGAATTGCTTGAACTCGGAGGACGGAGGTGCAGTGAGCCAAGATCGCATCACTGCACTCCAGCCTGGGCAACAGAGTAAGACTCCGTCTAAAAAAAAAGAAAATTAGCTGGGCATGGTGGCATGGGCCTGTAATCTCAGCTACTTGAGAGGCTGAGCCAGGAGAATCGCTTGAACCCGGGAGGCAGAGGTTGCAGTGAGTCGAGATTGCGCCACTGCACTCCAGTCTGGGCAATGGAGCGAAATTCCATCTCAAAAATAAATAAATAAATAAACAAACAAACATAATAATAATCATCTAGCTAGGCATGGTGGTTTGTGCCTATAATCCCAGCTACTCTGGAGGTTGTGGTCAGGAGTTCGAGACCAGGCTGAGCAACACGGCAAGACTCCCTCTCTTAAAAAAAAAATTATTTAAAAATAACAAAAATAATCGTTTGTATCTCTCTAGGATGGCAAGGTGTTTGCAATCTAATTGAAAAGGCAGACAATGAGAAGACAAGGTACAAAGAAGTCGGATGAAAGAAAGCAGTACCAGGGCGGGACACCTGGCAGGGCATGATAGACGGCTGAGCTAGGGAGCAGATAAATGCAGGGACTCACAGGGAGCTAGAAGGAAATGAAAGCCTTAGCCGCCGGGCGCAGAGTCTGCCTGAAAGGGAGGGTTCGATGTAGACTGAAGCAATTGGAAGTCAGGACTGAGTGAGATCCTGATTTGGATGGAGGGAAGGAAACATTCTCTGTAAGACCCACAGAGAGCAAAGGTCTCTTGTACACCTTTCTGTTTACGGAGCAGATGCACTCTTCTCATTTGTGCTGCTTGCTGGACCATCCGTCTTCACAGTCTTTGGGGACAGGAGGAGCCCTGCCCAGCAAGAACCTCAGACCAAAGGGGAGCCAGGGGGACAGGCGCTACCTGCGAGTTCCTAAGGAGCACCCTCTGTGGACTGGAAAGCAGCTGAAACCTGGCCCTGGGGTCTGATGCTGGCCGCTGTGGGCCTAAAGCCTTCTCAGTTCTGGAGTCCTTCTGGCCAGGATGACTAGTGGTGAGCAGTGATTCAGGGAAGGTGCTCAGAGGTAGGATACCCCCTTCCTTTTGGCAACTGCAAGCTAACTTTCTATTTCCTTGACTAAGTTCAGGGAGCACCTGCCTAGCCCCTGGTTGGGGAAAAAGGCTGACGAATGGGTGACAAAGGGTCTCTAGCTTCACCCGACTTGTCAGAAAAGAGCCAGAACCCAATCAGTTACATGGGAAGAAAATGAACAAGCCAGGCACTAAATAGCAAATGACTTCCTCTCCCCTAGGCACCCAAAACCAAGGGGCTAGGTAGGGTCCCCAAAACGCACCCAGGCTCAAAGGCAGAATTAAGAACAGAGGAACAAGACATTCTCTACATTTTTCTCCAGAAGCAAACCTTTTCTTCCCAGAGAAAGCAGGACCGCAGACACCACAAATAATAAGGGGTTCGAGACTGTTAACACAACAGGGCTGAGTTGGTCCAGGCCTGGGCCCTCGCAGTGGCATTTCTGGGGACTTTGAGGATATACACACAGGAAGGACAAGCAGGACCTGACAGTCTCAAGAACAAGGAGGACAGAGGACTGAAGACTGAGACTATGATGATCAGATCCCTTCTGCCCAGCTTCCCATGCACTTTTATGCAGGACTGTTCTAGGCCCAGATGAAATGAGGGGAGCACGTGCTGAGTCCTGCCTAACTCCACCAGGGCCACATCCCTGTCTTAATCACAGTGTGCACTCAGCACTGGGCCTCGCCCACATCAGGTCTGTGATGAAAATCTATGTAATGAAGACATGAATGAATAAGACAATGAATGAATGAACCCCAGCCTGGCGGAGCTTTGTGTCCCAAGAGGAGCCTGCCTGACCCTCTTGACCTGGCTGGAGTTTCTGCTGAGAAACAGCCCCAGGGAGCAGAAGCTTGCCAAAATGCGCCAAGAAACCAAGGAGAATGTGCCAGCGTTTTCTTGCACCAGTTCCATCCTGAGACAATCATTTTCACATGATGATTTTTAAGTGCTTACTTGGCTATGAAATCATCAGGCTGGGAATTCTCTGTCAACTGCTAAAAGCCAGGACAGAAAGGCAAAGAAAGCTTTTTTTTTTTCCTTTTCCCCGTGTCCTTTCTTCCAAGCCACCACCAGGGGGCCTGCAGCTATACACAGAGCCATACACCAGCAATATTCTTTCCGGGTCTGTTTCCTTCTATAGCTGGCTTTCAAAAGGGCAATTTATACATTCCCCCTCCTTCCCACAGTTTAGGAGAGTGAAGACATTCCAGGTTGGAAACTGTAATTTTGAAATGATGCAAAAAATTGAAGATAATGAGAAACATCTGAGTTCAGATACCTGGAAATGTCAGTTGCTTTATCCAAAGGCTTTTTGTAGGAAAAAAAGGAATGATTAAGAGGGGGTTTTCTATCAGAAACAGCTGCTCAACAGAACAGACATCACCCCCAACCCCACCTCCCAACTCTCCCGCCATCGAGGGAGGTCACTTATTTACTAGAATAGTCACTAACAAAGCATGAGATGGGGAGATGGGAAGATAATTTTCCAGTCCTCTAGTGGCTCTAGCTATTGTTTGCAGTTAAAATGCACCTTCCAGGAATAAATGAAGAAACTCAAGGGTTTGCAAGCAAACTGCTCTGACAGTGTCTAACCCTTTACACACACACACACACACACACACACACACACACACACACACACCACTACAAGCCGAGAAGGGAGGAAGGGCAGGTTTGGACCACGAGTACCATGAGATCTCATGTGCTGAGAGCTAAAGATAGCTTTGGGATGATGCAGTTCACACCCCCACTTTGCAGACAGGAAAGTTTAGACAGGCTGAGCAACCTGACCAATGCGACTGAGTCAGTCAAGTAGTAAAAAGCTTGGAATATAATTCAGGTCTCATGATGTCAACAATTTAAAAAACAGCCATTGAGCTCCCAGGGGAGATATAAAGACACACACACACACACACACACACACACACACACACACAACTAAGCAAATTTAAAAAACCAAGTTTAAAAAAAGAAAGCAGAATCAAAGCTATGCTTTTCAAAAATCACGAATCTGCACATTTTGAAAAGGCTTCCAATTACTCTCTATCCCCTAATAGTCCTGCTTTTAATCTCTCTCCACTGTCAGCTTTCTTATATATAATGTGATGTTAAATAATGCTAAGAAAACATGCCTGCACCACCACAGAATCATGACCACCCTCCTCTCTGGGTTCAGGAAAATGAAAGAGGAGCAGCTGATATGAGAACCCCTTGGGCTGTCACTGCAGTGCTCCACGTACCACATTCAACCACTAGTTACTGAACTAACTTGTGGCCCTGGAGCAGAAACTGTACTGTTTTACCCACTTCCCTGTGTGAAACCAATAGGAGAGAAGGACACCAGAATCATCCCAAAATTCACACTCATGTTTTAATATATTTCCAAAAACAATTTATTCCCACTGACTCCCTACTCATCTTAAAGTGGAGCCTTCCCCATGTGAGAGATATGACGTATTACATTCAGTCTAACACTGATGCCAGGCACAGGGTTAAATGCTCAACAAATGTCTGTTAAATGACTTGATGAGCACCGCTTTTTATCTTTACACTTTTTGGTATTTTCTGATTTTTCAAGAAGCATATGTTATTTTATAATCTGAAAGATGTAACACTGCTTTAAAACAACTATCTGATCCATTGTGTTTACAAGTCAAAAAGGACCTTACGTCTAAGCAAGTCTCTACTGAAAAGGCTGTATGAGAAGATGGAAGGTATTTTTAGTGGGGAAAGAACATGAAAATGAACCAGTTTTATAAAATACCAGAGTGTCCATCACTCTCAGCTCCACCTCCCATGACCTAAGGACAGCACCAATTCTTTGCTCAGCAAAACTGGGAGGATGTCAGGCACATCTCCAGACTGCAATGACACTGTGTAACCACATACAAAAGCACATTTTGTCCCACTCCTACCTTGCAGCTGCAGCCAGGAGATTTTTTGCGTTGGGAGCTCCTGGATCTACAGAGAGAGACTTGGCAGCTAACAGCAGCTTGCTGGATGCCATCGAGATATTCTTGAGGTTTCCTATCACTTGGATCTGGTCTTCTTTTGTCTGGAAGGTCAAAAGGAGCCAGAGCGATTAGGACCTGTCCATTTCTTGAAGGAGGCATTCAGAGAGCTAGAAGCAGCATCCTGACATGCAGGCAGGTTATCTGTATAGATCACATTAAACCCAATTAGCCTGTGGATGCCTAACTCGTTGAGACACTGACCAGTGTCTACCCTTCTCCAAACAGATGCCCAGATCAAGATGCATGCCATGGGAAAAGAAATCCATCCCCAAGTGGGTCAGCCAAGAGCTGTGCTTTCTCACAACCAGAGGCATTAAGCGGGGAGCAGGGTGGGAGGAGAGCGAGTGAGCTGTGAGCCAATGCACAGACCAGGCAGCGATTCCAGCGTCTTGCTCAACAATGCTGGAGTTGTCAAGGAGCTGTACATCTCGGCCTGGCACAAACGACCAGCACTGTCTCGATATTCAGAGCTGACTGCATCCCTAAAGTTCCTGACTCGGGAAAGGACACATTTCTCACCTGGTTGCCATCTGAGAAACAATTCTTTGTAGATACTAGAAGAAGATATACCCTGGTTATCTCTTTTAGGGAGGTCAAAGCAGCACAGGAAAAAAAACAGCTCTGCAAGCTGACACCAGATCAGTCAAGCTCCCTTGTTCTAAACAAGGGGTTTATCTGTTCATCTGAAGGAGACAGTTTTTAATTACTTGACACTCAGTATTAGACACAGACCATTTGAATGGTCCATTAAACCTCAAATACATAAATATTTTTACTTTATTATCCCACATTTGAAGAGCTGTTCTAATCTTTGTTAAACATTCTCCTTCTTTCTACCCTCCCTCCAAATAGTAAGACTATGAATTCTGCTGGAGGATCACAGGAGAAGATATCCTTCATTACTAACAGCACCTCGTGCATAAGCTGACAGCATCTTTGGGAATGCCATTCCCAAGAGGGCATAAGCTTCCTAAGCAGCAAAAAGAATGCAACCATGGCCTGCCTGCTTCCAGGTTCCTTTTCCTATTTGTTCAGTCAGTCTCAAGGATGGATTGTCCATCTGAGAGGAGAGGCTAAGGTCAACTCCAGACAACCACCTCCACACCCACCTGCGCTTGGCCAGCCATCTCAATGCCAGCATCGAGGAATTCATCAAAATCATCGCTGAACTTTCCAGAGGCTGCAGCCAACTCTCCACTCTGGCCCCGGGTGGCATGGACAACTTCCCCAGCAGACTGGTTCAGATCAGCTGCTGCCTGGTTCAGTTCACTCTGGGCTTCCTGGAAAGGCTTCGTGCTTGGAGGTAGCTATGGGGAACAGACGGCACACCCCATGAGACATTTTGCTTTGTCGGGGAGGGATAAAAGGAAGGTATTGTGGAGGGGCGACAGACTCTTCAGGGATGCATTTGAGTCATCACGACTAAAAGGCTCTGAGTCATCTGAGCCCATTTTATTAATAGGTTTGACCCTCAACATATACATTCACTCATTCATTTAAATTTATCAAACACCTACTCAGTGCTAGACACTGTGGATCTAAAAATGTAAGCTATCTACAGGGGCTCAAGGTTTCTTATGTGGCAGAGACAGGATCCACACCAAGGTAATCTAACTCCGGGGTCCATTCTCTAAAACTCTACCCTATTTTGTCTCTCTTAAGATGAAAGCTACATTTTAGCTTTGTAAACTAAAAGGCAGATGCTATCAAACTTCAAATCATGTTCTTCCAAACTAATAGCCAACAATTATATTAGTGGCCTTTGCTAATAACTTTTAAATGTCATCTAGCAGAATGATAACCTATTTGTGAAAAGTTCTAGGGAGTTAAGCTAGACTCTATTCATCAACCACATGCATTGCCTCTATACCTGTGCAGAGAAGAAACAAACATGCACGAGCACAAACCCTCCTTCAGCAGACTCACAAAGCAGGGACGGGAACAGGCCCCAAGATGAAACTCCTCAGACTACTTGCTGTCTCACTGAGTCTTGGACACATGTACCCTTCCAACACCTGATTGTCACTATCTGAGATGTCCTGATAAGAAGCCAGGCGATCACACACCCCTTTGCCTGTCTCTCTGGGATGATCCAAGAGGAAACGGCAACATGGGCTCAAAGAAAAAGTAAGCTTTAAAAGCTTCACCCGGGAACTTTGTTGATCAGACAGCAAAACATGGAAAACAAAGACTGGTGGGAAAAACAGGACTCCTAGAGGAAGGGTTAGCTGCTCAGAGATCTCATGGAGAGAAGACTTCGCTCACACCTAATGCAAGCCGAGTCCCCCAGTGTCCTTTCCCAATCTAAGAACCTCTCACCGAATCCACAAGCAGCTTCTTGCTGGACTCCCCGATGCTCTTCAAGGCCACGTCCACATCCTTCTGCCCAGGGAGGCAATTTACGCAGTTATTCAAGGAGTGAGAAACGGCTTTAGCCACCTGAATTCGTGGAGGGAGAGAAGCACCTTTAAGTACAAACATTTCTGCGCACTTGTTGGGAACGGGCAGTGATGACACGCAGAGCTGAAACACACACGGAAATGACCCACCAGCATCTGCCTGCCACTGTCCCCTGTCTTACACCACCTCATCCAGGCCCCTCGTCCCAGAGAAGATGTTTTCCACCCTCTTATTGGGATGAACATTCTCTCCCAGCAAAGGGTCTGACATGGTGACGCAGCACATCCCACCTGTTCCCCAAAGCCAGGCTAAGCCACAGTTTTGTGATTCAAACACAGAACTCTCCAGCATGAGGTCAGGTTCTAAAGCAAAGATTTCTTATAACCCAGAGAAATGAAAATATCTCCCTTCTTGGGAGCCCTGTTGAGGTCACCGAGGTGGAAGGAGACCTTGAGTTTTTTGGATCACAATTAGAAGGCCTGTGGTTAATTTCCTCTCAGTGACCCATGGGGCCATCCTCCCAAACCTCACTCTACCCAGGGGCAAGTGGGGTGCTCTGAGCACAACCTGGAGTTGCCCTCATGCTGTCTAGGAATGTTTAGTGGCCCCCTGTATGCATTCTTCGGTATCCTCAATTAAAAGGAAGGTCTTTGGAGGTGGGGAGGGTCATTTCCTGTAATCTAAGCCATCTCCTTCCCAGCCCCACATCTAGGACTCTGCCTGGATGCTCCTTAGCCAACAGGTTCCATCAGGCAGTCGAAGAATCATTCAAAGAAGTAATAGAGAGCCAGGGTTGAAAACTTCTGGGTGGCCAGCCCTAGTGGATCTACCTCACTCCCTGGCGAGGAACAGCAATACAGGTCAGCACGCATAGGCCCAAAACAAGCATGTTATGTCCTGGCTCCGAAACTCCCAAGGACAGAATTCAAAGGCCCCCATACCCTCTCCTGACCGTGAATTAAGCAGATCACACATTAATGTAGAGAATACTAGGCAAGACTTACAAAAGTGAGTATCATGTATGGCCAGCACGGTTATGACCTTTGGAAGTTTCTGCAAAAAACTGCTGTGTCAGTGTTCATATCAGGGAAAAGTGCCCAGGAGACAGCCCCCCCACATGTCCACGTTAATGATGACCATGACAACCACAAGCCTCACCTGAGCCAGTCTTTGTTGACTCTCTGCATCTCCAGGTGCAATCAGGGCCTGCTTGGCCTCTTGAATGAGCATGGCGGAGCCCTCCATCACGTCTCGAGCAGAATCTAACATGGCATGGGCAGCCGCGGGGTCGGTCGTCGATGCAGCCACTCCACGGGCGGCCTGGGCCAGCGTTTTCAGAGCTTGGGCCGTCTCTCTAGCAGCCACCCCTGGGGATAAAAGTCCATCAGACTTACAATTAGATTCCATCTAAATGTCACATTTTACTTAGGAATAAGCTTCTGCACCAGAGCCTGGCACAGAAGGGGAGCTGCAGATTAGTTTTCATAAAATTTGAACTGCTGTGTTTCTCAAAGAAGCAGCTGGCTTCAGAAACATATCCCCCTGGCTCTGGGCAAAACCAAGAGACACGTTAATAACAAATGCAATACTAAAGACTTCCTCCCCCTGACTTGCCTTGCTCCCACTGCCCCACTGTCCCTAGACCTAGAACACCAAGTGCCTGGGAGTGAGTACACAGATGGACATACCTGGGTATGTTCATGCACACGTTTGCGGGAGGCCATTGAAAGGCACCTTTCTTCTCAATTGTCTTTCTGGGACGTAACTTACATACACTACAGTGAACAAGTCCACATGTGCAGCTCAGTGAACTGGTATGTATGGATACAGCCACATATCCACCATCAGTTGTGCCAGTCAATACTCCCTTCACACCAGAAGGAATCACCATTCTAATGTCTATTACCTTAGACTACTTTTACCTGTTCTTAAACTTCATGTTAACAGAACCACATACATGTATATTTTTGTGTCTGCTTTCTTTCTCTGACCATAATGCTGTGAGATTCAGCTAAGTTGTGATGTGTGGCAGTTCATTCTTTTTTCTTGTTATATAGTATTCCACAATACAAATATGCCAATATTTGTTTATCCATTCTCTTGATGGACATTTGGGTTGTTTCCCATTTGGGGCTGTTATGAATTAATCTAACAAGAAAGTTCTTATATATTCAAGTGGCCATATGGGATCACTTCTCTTTGGAATCACTTCTCTAGGAGTTGAAATGCTGGGTCATAGAGTAAGTATATATTCAGCTTTAGAAGATACCACAAAAACAGTTTTCCAAAATGATTTTACCATTATACATTCCACTGGCAATCTGTAAGAATTGCATTTGCTCTACATCCTAGCCAACACCAGGTATCATCAGATTTTAATTTAATCATTCTGATGTATGTGTAGCTGCATCTCAATGAGGTTTAACTTTTATGTCCTTAATGAGTAACGATGTTGAGCACCTTTGCATGCACTTAATGGCCATTTAGATATCCTCTTTTGTGAAGTGCCTGCTTATCTTTAAATATACATCTAAACAGATGATGGGATTTGGTGATAAACTATGAATATAAACTAGTCCTTTAAAGCTGTAGCACTAACTCATGCAGAATAAACATGAGTCTTACTACCTGGCACGCAATCCTTGACACACCCGAGAAGAGGATGAAGATTGGAGACGCCAGGACACATATGAGCCTGAGAATCACTGAACAGTTTACCCTAGAGCTCATCTCATAAAATTTCACAGATGAAGCCTGGTGCTGAGACTATCTTGCCCACAAACACTTCCAGAGGTGGCACGAGAGCTACATCTGAGCTTTCCTCACTTCGAGGTCAAATATTCTTTATAGTGCTTTTTGGGGTAGAGAACTAAGAGCCCTTTTTGTTAGAACACGTATGATCTACATGAAAAACATGCAAATCGATGTCTCTCTCGCACTGAACTTTTGAAATGACTATTTTCTACAGGACTGAGCTGGAAGGTCTCTTGGCACCAGCGAGCGTGGTCTTTACTAGCCACTGCTTCAGCTGAGTCAGCACCTACACAGGAGGTGGTCTTTTCCTCACTGAGGGCGAGGCTCTGTGATACAGTAGAGTGTGAAAGGCCTCAGATCCATAAAACCAGACGGGTTTGCAGTGCTGCAGACTTGCTAATATGTAAATATTTAGTAAATCACACAGCTGGGATATAAAACTACGATCTAATCAAGGTAAATTACAAAGCTGCCAATCTATCATTTATCCCATGGCACTTCTGAATACAGCTGGCGGAATGAAAGAATTTTAAACTAAGTGCTTTTTATGGCAGAGGAGAAGTCCAGAAGAGAAAGCACAAAGGTAAACAAAGCTAAGGTGAAGAAGAGAAACAATCTGAGGAGAATGGTCATTCCATTTTACGCTTAAGCTTTTGGCACAGGGTTGAAGGATGCTGTTGCTCAGGAAAGCGCCAGATGTAGTTAAGACCTCATCTGGCTCCGGCTCTGCTGCTGATTAGCTGTGTGGTCTAGACTGCTGCCTTTTCCCTCTGGGCCTCAGTTTCTCAAGGGTTTTAGGAGAGGCTGAGTTCCTAGCTCTGACCATTGCAGATTCTAGGCTGTGATTTCTAGACCTCTCCTCTTGTCTTCCCATTTGTCATATGGACTCTTGAATCCCCTTCTCTTTGAGTCATATATAAGTTTGGAGGAGTAAATCATTTATCATATGCAATTAGAAAAGACATGTTTATGCAAAATCCATTTACTGAAAAAACCTTTCCTAGACTCATACAATTAAAAAAACACAGAAATCAGAAGAGCTAAATTCCAAAAACCTAAGCTGGTCCATCCCATGTGTTTTCTGCTAAGGACTCACTGTGAAATCTCAAAGCACATCAAAGATCTTCTTGAGAGAGATCACGTTTCTGTAAAGAGGAAGCCATATCATCAAAAGGATGAAACCAGGCTATCAGAGGTCAGAAAGCCCAATGAACACCCATGGCTGTGCATGGCTGAACACATAGCAACATTCTCAGTGCTCATCACTACAGGGTCAGATCTCCAAGCAAACAACACCCTCCGAATGGAACTGTTCCTGCAGTCAAAGTGTGCATCACAATACCAGAACCACCAGAGTGAAATACTAAAGCAGATTTCTGTTTCAATAACCACAGTCCTTTGAAAACACAGATTACTTTCACGGTATTCTTGCCATCTGGATCTTAAATGATACTCAGTAACAGAGTCTTATGAAGGCATATCAAGTGATATCAAATATAGCAGCATTCTTCATAATGGTTGCTATTCTTTACCAGAATTCAGGTGGACTGTGTATCCAGACAGTATTGGGCCACACAGCAACCTCAAAAGATAAAGACCAGGTATGACACAAACCTTTTATCTGTTCCAAAGTATTTACAAAGGGTTCTGTGTAATTGTAATCAGCTATACAGAAATATATTTTGAACACTGCACTGTATCTGCACTGGTCAAACAGAAACACACTTGCATTAGAATGCAGCCCAGTGGCAGCTCACGTGCAACTTCTGAAAATCCCACACACCTCAATTGTGGACAAGGAAACTGAGACCCAAGAAGTTTTCCACATGTGCTGTCTCTTTCCTTGCTTCCCATCCATTCTCCAACTTTCCTGAAACTGCCTTCAACAAGGAGAATAGTGACCTCCTTATTCCTAAAGCTAATGGATGCTTAAGTCTTCCATTTGACAAGACTTTCTGGGCAGCAACTATGTCTGTGGCTCTAGAGACATCCCTCTCTCCTGGTTTCTCTGCCCCCTCCACAGCTCCATGTTCTTCTTTCTTTCAAAGATTTCCATTGCCAGTTTCCTCCTTAACTAGTCATGTTCTTCAGGATTACAACTGATAGGATGTCGCTTACTTTACCACTCCCTGTTGGCAAAATTATCTACTTCCAATCATTATCATTTTACCAACAATTTTTAAACCTGTATCATCCAGCCCAGCCTTCTCTACTGAGTTCCAGAGCCAAAGATTTAGCTGCCTAATGATGCTCTCCCTGCATATTCTCCAAGCACTTCAAATGGAATATATTTAGTGCTGAACCCAGCATTCCTGAACTTCACCTTCCCTACTCCTACCAATGGTCCTGTGTTCCCATCAGTGATTCATACAATTCTTCACTGAGCTATAAGGCCAAACACTTGGAACCGTTCATGTTACCATCTCCACCAACTTCTAACCAGTCACCAATAATGATCGGGTCTTTGCTTCTTCAATCCATCACTTCATCTCCACTGTAGGACACTATCATGTCTTATCTGGATTAATGCAACAGCCTGCTTGCCTACCACTTTGTTTCCATCCAATCTATTCTACACATGGGAGGAAGGGCAACCTATACAAAAAGCAATCTGAACTGTGTCCACAGCTGAAAAACATGTTCACATATTCTTCAGTTAAAGTCTAACCCATTTATTTAAGTTTATGAGGCCCTTTAGAATCTGACCCTGGCCTAACTTTTCAGCCTTATCCTCTTACTTCTCACTTCCTCTTTGCCTATTACTTTCACCATCTTCAGTTCCTTCCATCAGCCTTCTTTCTCTCATCTTTAAGGATCATACATGCAGTGCTCACTTATGCAACTGCCTTCCAATGCCTGCCAAAATTAAATGGGGCTACTTCTAGGCTGTTTTTCAACACCAACTAGACAGCATATCTTTCTGGGTGTTATCAGTATGAGATGACGCAACCTGTAAAGTAGTCTTTTCTCTAAATATGCATTTCATCATCTACACAACAGCTGGCAAGATTTAGGGAAAGTGTGGAAATTTCTGAAATTTATATCTCTCATATTACCCTATGATTTTCTAAGAATTTTATCCTACTTTTCCTTCTCCTAGAATGCTAAAGGAGTCCTAAACAATACACAAAGCCCTCACTAGGTGTCAATTCTGCTCTGAAAATTTCCCCTATCCTTCCATTGGGATCAAATTTTGTGTTCTTATTATTGCAGGTACTATACATGCTGTACTAACTTTGTGTTCCTATTGTGCTCTTTAAAATTTTTATTTTCAAAGTAATAAATGTATACAGTTTTTACAAATCAAAGAGGATTTTGCTTGTAGTGATGGCAGAATAACTTACTGTAAACAGCCTTCCCACATAGAAACTCTGGAGAACATACATAAAACATTTATTTGAAGGCACTGGAGAAATACCAATGCCCCAAGGAAAGGAAGGCCAAGATCTTGAAAAGAAGGACTGAGTCCAATACTTAGGGCTGCTTTTTCTCTAAAGGCATTTCCTAATTTGTAACCTGTTGCCAAGAAGCTGAGAAGCTGAGTAAAGTTTCCTGAAGTCTCATGGGCTAGGAAGAGAAAAAGCATAGTTCTGAGCCCAAGAAACAGAATGGCTCTGGTAAATAGCAACCCTTTCCAATAGGACACGCAAGGGCTACACCCTCAAAGGTAAACTGGAAACAGACCACACAATTTCCAATCAGCTCAGTTCCTGCATTTTTATTGTGATCTGTCCTTATCTTAATCAGTTGTCAGGAGAAAACAGTAATCCTATGTAGGGAAAAAAACGTAATTCAGAGCCTCAAACTATCCCTACAATTTAAAATAGCAACGTTCAGTCTTGAAGGAAAACAAGCAAACAAACAAACAAAAAAAGAACATGAAAACACCAGGAGACAAGACCAATGGCTGAAATACCAAGAGTAGGGGGAAAAAAACCCTGACAACAAAAACAGGCACAGGCTATCCAGATATCAGGATACCAGATTTCAACTTTAAATAACTGTGATAAATATGTTGAAGAAATTAGATAACATACAGAATTTCAGTAGAGACGCAAACTATAAGTAAATAATCAAATGGATATTCTAAAACTGAAAAATATGATACTTACAATTAAAATCTCAATTGAAGGAGTTGAAAGCAGAATAGACACCGCTAAAGAGAGGAAAAGTGAACTGGAAGATAAATCAAAAGCAAATATTGAGAATAAAGCATGAAAGAAAAATGATGAAAAAGAAAAGGGTACAGAAGATGTAGAAAACACATAACATAACATAAGAAAAAGGAAATGGGACAGAAGCAATATTTCAAGAAACAAAGGTTGATTTTTTAAAAACTGGCAGAGGACAACAAATTCCATTTTCAAGGAGTACTTACAACCCAAAGAAGGATAAATATGCAGGAAAACTCCCCCAGGCACACTGCTGGAAAACCAAAAACTAAGAAAACTCAAAAAGCAAGGAAAGGGGAAAAATAAAACCACATTACCTTCATAGCTAACTTCACAACAGAAATAAAGGAAGCCAGCGACAACAGAATAACATCTCCAAAGTGCTGGAAGAAAACAACTGCCAATCTAAAATTTTATAATAAGTTATATTATCCACTCAAAATAAAAGCTAAACAAAAGCATCTTTAGACAAATCAAAATGGAGAGAATTTGTCACCTGTAGATTAAGACTAAAGAAAATAATGAAGGGAGTTCTTCAGGTATAAGAGAAATGATCCCTAATGAAAACCCCTGGAGATGCAGAAGGAATGAAGGGTGATGGAAAGGGCAACTATGGGAGGAAATTCAAATGAATAAGGATTATCTGGAACAATACTGAGACTGTATTGCAGAGATGAAAATATACCTAGAATTAAAACATACGGCTGGGCACGGTGGCTCACGCCTGTAATTCCAGCACTTTGGGAGGCCAAGGCGGGCGGATCATGAGGTCAAGAGATCAAGACCATCCTGGCAAACATGGGGAAACCCCACCACTACTAAATATATAAAAATCAGCTGGGTGTGGTGGCACACACCTGTAATCCCAGCCATTCGGGAGGCTGAGGCAGGAGAATTGCTAGAACCTGGGAGGTGGAGGTTGCAGTGAGCTGAGATCGCCCACTGTACTCCAGCCTGGTGATGGCATGAGACTCTATGTCAAAAAAAAAAAAAAAAAAAAAAAGACAATAATTGAAAGAAAGGTAAATGAAGTTAACATGTCCCAAGATTCTTGCACTATGCAGGAAGAGGTAAACAGAGTAACTTAGATTTAAAGAAATCATAAAAGAATAGTAAATGAATGTACAACTAACAAGCTAATCAAGAGGAAGGAAATAGAATTTAGAAAATGTATATGAATCTGAAAGGAGGCAAGCAAAGGGGAAAAAAAGGAACTTACCACAGGTAGGCACAGAAAAAACAAATATTAAGATGATAGACTCGAACTCCAACATATCAGTAATTACACTATCTATAAATAGACAAAATACTCCAATTGAAAGAAAAAGATTGTTACACCACCAAATACTCTCTGCCCTCCCCAAAGAACAATGACAAACTCAGTGGATACCCAACCCATTAAATATAAGCATGAAGAAAAACTGAAAGTAAAAGAATGAAAAAAGATATGTCATGCACACATTAACCAAAACAGAGACTTCTATGCAGAAAACCATAAAACGGCACTGAGAGAAAAGAAGACCTAAATAAATGGATATTCACAGATTAGAAGACTCAATGATATAAAGACATCAATTCTCCCAAAATTGATTCAATGTTATCCCAATAGTGGTTTAAAAACACTGGTTTAAGAAAACAGTATTTTTTATTATTATTCTGTAGAAATTGACAAGCTGATTCTAGAATTTATGTGGAAATGGAAAAGGCCAAGAATAGTCAATACTAACCTGAGGAAAACCAACAAAGATGGAGGATGTGCATTACCAAACATTAAGACTTAGTATAAAACTGCAGGATAGCAATTAGGGAAGCGTAGTACTAATATAAGAATAGGTAATTAAATCAATGGAAAAGAACAAATACCACAGACTGATCCAAACTTACATGTTCACTTACGTTACAACAGAGTGGCACTAAAGATCATTGGGAAAAAGTAGCCTTTTCAATGAGTGATGCTGGGTTAAATGGATATCCATGTGGAAAAACAATTAAATGAACCCTACTGCACATAAACAAAACTCATTCCAGATAGTTCAAAGTTCTAAACATGAAAATCAAACAGTGAAGCTCTAGGATACGACAGAGGAGAACATCTGCATGATCTTAGGCAAAAGTTTTAAAATAGGACACAAAAAGTACTAACCATAAAGAAAAAAAGTGTAAATTGGAATATATTAAAATAAAAACTTTTGTTCATTAAAAGGCACTTTAACAGAATACAAATGCAAATCACAATATACAAGCAATACATGTCAGTACCAAAGAACTCCTATAATGAGGAAAAGACAATAACCCAATTTTCAAACAACGGGCAAAACACACACACACACTTCACAAAATGACCAATAAACCTATAAAAAGGTCCCTGATGGCATTGTTCATCAGGGAAATGCAAATTAAAATCATAATGTGATACTATCACACACAAACCAAAAGGGCTAAAATTAAAAGACTGATGACACAAAGTGGTGACAAGGATACAGAATTACTGGAGCTTCCGTATGCTGCTGAAAGAAATGTACTGAACACATGGGGAGCCTCTCACCTAGGAAATCCACTCCTAGGTACACAGCTAGGAAATGCTTACTATCTTCCCTTAACAATGTGGACTGGACTTGTTTCTGGCAGTGTCTTTTGGAAACAACCCAAATGCCCAACAACAGTATAAAGAACAGCTATATTTATGTAATGTAATACCATAGAGATAATGGAAATAACCACTCTGTGTACCACAGATGAGTCTCACAAACACAGTGCTATGAAAAAGCAGCTAGACATCAAGGGCACATATTATATTATTCCATTTACTTACAGCTCCAAAACAGGCAAAATTAATCTATGCTGTTAAGCGCCGTGAGTGTTTACCTCTGGGGAAGGAGAGCGGGGATACAGTGATTGGGAGGGGGCACAAAGGAGCATCTGGGAGGCTGAAGATGTTTGATTCCTCCATCTTGCTAGTGGCTTCTTGGGTGTTTTCAATTTGTGAGACCTTATGAAGGTATCCATTTAGGATTTATGCTGTTTTCTGTGCATATATTATACTTTAATAATGCATATTTCAAAAAGTCAGGCAGTGTTACTGTGTAACAAAAGCAATGATCCAAAATCCACTCCTCCCCTCTTCGTCCCTCCTCCTAGAGCCACTCAATTCCTTAAGCTTTCCTTCCGTATATATTTTTAAGAAATGTGCCCATACTGAAACCTCTTGGTTTTAAAATTTGAGGTATGTATAGACTTCCTACCACAATAACATTTCCTTATTGTATAACTTTTCTGCTTTTCTTAGAGTTGACGATTACACAATCTGTTCCTTATACAGACTCCTGTTGAAGGAGTCTCTTACCTTCAGGGCACCCGGCATCACCAATACTCAATACCGCCTCACCCCCCAGGGTTCTGCAGCACAAATCAGCTTGCCTCCTTGCTGGTTTCCCTACCCCTCAGGTTTCTGTTCACTCGCCTCTACCTGTTACCACGCGTCTGTCTGCTTCCATTTTCACACATTCCATTGACATCTTATTTGTCGTCATCTCTTACCCTCTTTAGCCTTTTGTATGCCTTTACTTTAGTGGGATTCCTGGACTCACAGATAGACCTGGAAGTCTATAATTACTACTTCTTTATAGTCTAATGGGGGCAATCCATAAATAGTTTGAGGGAATCATATTTTATTAGTCTTTGTGTGCTTAGTATCAAGCCCAGTAATGAGGACATGGTGCTTGAAAAATACATGGTGAACTGCTGGGGGAAAAATGGCACGTGTATTGTCCAAGGAATGAACATTCTCCTTCTCCTCCCCCGCTACGCCCAGTGGTCTGCAGCTGACTACAGAGGCATGAAGAGCGTGGGTCTCACCTGTGTAGTGTTCGTTGCCTTGAGCAGCACAGGTCAGCAGCTGTGCCATGGAGGAGCCCACTGCCTTGGATGTGCTTCCCAGGTCCTGAGCACATTTTTCCAGCTATAAGAATTTTCAAGGAGGAAAAGAACGTCTGCTGAGGTCTTAGCATAATTTAGAAAAGTCATGCAGATCAAACTTTGAGCCCTAGCTCTTTCCCACCAATGGCACTAAGATGCAGCAGGGTGGTACAGGAGAAGAAGCCCGAGCTTTAGAACAAACAAATCTGGGTGCAAATCCCTGCCCCCTGCTCCCTCCCCTCCCAGTTACTAGCATGAGACTGAGTAAATTACTGAGCCTCTCCAAGCCTCAGTTTCCTGAGGAAATCATAATATCTAGGCTCAGGTTTTCAGAGAATTAATGTAAGCTCTCAACAAATGGTAGCTATTAGTATTATGCCTTTAGAAGCTAATTTAGAAAGTCTGCAACAAATCCTTAGCGAGAATTAATTATGGCTGGGCAGGAAGTGGGCAGACATCCAGCTGCACCACCTTCCTGGCATGTGAGACCATTAACATTGTTCAATTTGATCATTATACTTTGAGGAGTTCCAACTGAAAGGAAATGCAATAGAAATAGAGGGTTGGAGTGGTAAATGAGATTATGAAAATGGGCACAGTGCTTGCTTCCCATGAACAGCATGTTACTTTGCTTTGTAAACTGAATAAAAAATTCAGGGAACGAAGTCAGTAAAGGCCTAGGATATGGACAATTATTTGATTACTAGATGAGGTTTTGGAAGAGAATTTCTAGGTATACTGCGAGAGTACAAAAAGGCAGCAGAGAACAAATGCATTTTAAACCTTGCAACATGTTTTCCAGGAGAGGCAGTGCTTTCCAATAAAAATAGAGCCTGGTCTATTATAGCAAACAATATGTTATGACACAATACAGACTTTATTAGAGCAATTTCTTTAAACATTCATGATGTTTTCCTGCATTCTAACTGACTGGTCTATGCTCTATGTAAAGGTGGAATTACACGTCATGCCAGTCTCTCTTGCACTCCCTGGAGTATAGGACTTTGCAAAGACACTTCCGGACTACTTTGCAAAGCTGTGGGCCCGGGAGGCAATCCCAACTCTGTCATTAACTGGGTGGCCTAAGTTAAATGACTTAACCTCTCTGAACCTGAGTTTCTTCTTTTGTACAATTAGGGGAACTTGATTTAACACACATTTTCTGAGTGCTTTCTATGTACCAGGCATTGTTCTATGGTACATTAGATGCTCCTGAAGTCTCCTTTACATTCTAAAAGTCTTCAGTTCATTCAAAGAGCCAGAAGCTCTCAAAAGCACAGGTTTTAGAGTCCTGCAAATCTGGTTCTGCTTTGAATCAAATTCAAACTGTGGTTCTGCTCCTAACTGGCAGATAACACTGGACAAAACAGTGACAAACTGTGCCTCTGCGTTTCTCACCTGTAAACAGGGTTAATAAAACTTGTTCATGAAAGTTACTATCACGATAAACTAGACTGTGTGTGTACAGTGCTTCACAGATGCTTAATACATGGTGGTATTCTACTAGCAATGTTCAGTCATGTGAGAAAGTACATACAAATGAGGAGGACTGGTAAAGTTTTAGCCAACAAAACTCTGACATAAGCATGAGGAGGTGTGGTAATACGACCACAGTAGGTCTCTAGGGCCATTATTCCATTTGCAGTATGGCTTTCCTGTATGGACGCACTTTGTCGTTGTCCATCCTAGTGCTTTGCATTAAGTAAATGTTTTTTTTAAAATGATTGTTGATAATCTTTTCTATGTGTATCATGATAGCCTCATTGCCACCCATTTTGTAGATAAAATACTTGAGACACAGAGGAGATATGAAACGTGTGCAGAGCTAGTTGATGATACAGCTGAGTGTAGAAGCCAGCACTCCTAACTCCAAACCTAGTTCCTCCAGCTGCACTGGGCATTCTTTACAGAAAAAGGCCACAGGGTTAGAAACTTCTCGACATGCTGCGACATTTAGCAAACACCCTAACAACAAATAATTTAACATCATAACAAAAGGTACACCTGCACCCCAGCTGGCTCTAACAGCTCACCGTTTCGCCTGGAAGTGGCTTCAGCTGGCTCTCCACGGCCGCCATCTTGGCATCCTGCAGTTCATTCTTGAGCGTCTGCACAGTATTCAGAGCTGAATCGATTTCCATCGGACCACAGGCTTCATGGGCCTGTCAACAGAGTTGGGAATATGTGTACCCAGTATGCTTCGGAAAAGTGTCCCCAACACTTTTGCAACTTATAAAATGCCTTTCTGGATATACCCAGTGATTCTCCAAATCCAGTAGGAGGAGCAAGGAAAGCAAGTATTTTTAAGAACAAAATCATCCTCAGTTAGAACCTTACTCTTACCTTCCTTAAACCATCAATTATGTATGTCTGATAACTAGATATAGTAAGTGTTCCAGAAGTGACCCTTATCTGAAATGCACTGGCCTCTTAGACTCAGTGGATCATTTATTTTCACTGTGGCTCACTTCGAGAGGTAGGGCACCTAGCACAGCCATGTGTGTACATAGAGGCATGGAAAAATGCACTGAATGAACAAATGAACCCACGCAGGACTCTGGGGGCAAGTCTATGTCAACTTTATCGCTTCTCTTTACAAATTTCTAGATTATAAATCATTACTTTTCTGTACCGAAGATTACAAACTATTTTTTTCCTTAGTGATTTATGAAAACTACTTTATCTCTTGGTCATCTATAATACTGATCTCCAAATGCTTTGATTCCATCCCTCAATATACGCATGCACATATAATTATATAAACATGTAATTATTGATTAGTACACTAAATACTGGTACATTTTCATTTCTTTCCATTTTTAGATAATAGTAATAACAGCAGAAATAAATACCAATTGATTTCTGTGCCAGTATTACTCAAGAAGGAAACTGAGGCACAAAGAGGTTAACTAACTTGTCTAAGTCACAAAATTAGTCAACGACAGTCTGATTCCAGAGCCTGCACTCTTTTTTTTTTTTTTTTTTGGGGGGGGAGACAGAGTCTCACTCTGTTGCCCAGGCTGGAGTGCAGTGGCATGGTCTTGGCACACTGCAACCTTTGTCTCCTGGGTTCAAGTGATTCTCATGCCTCAGCCTCCTAAGTAGCTGGAACTACAGGCATGCACCACCACACCCGGCTAATTTTTGTATTTTTAGTAGAGATGGGGTTTCACCATGTTGATCAGGCTGGTCTTGAACTCCTGGACTCAAGCAATCCACCCACCTCGGCCTCCCAAAGTGCTGGGATTAGAGCCTGCATTCTTAATCCTTATGCTACATATTAAAAAATACTGCTGGGTGCAGTGGCTCATGCCTGTAATTCTAACACTTTGGGAGGCTTAGGTGGGAGGATCACTTGAGCTCAGGAGTTCGAGACCAGCATGGGAAAGATGATGAAATCTCATCTCTAAAAATAAAAAAAACACAAACAAAAAAAATTAATCAAATGTGGTGGCACATGACAGTGGTCCAGCTACTCAAGTGGCTGAGGTGGGAGACTGCTTAAGTTCAGCAGATCGAGGTTACAGTGAGACATGATTGCACCACTGCACTCCAGTCTGGGCAACAGGGCAAGACCCTGTCTCCAAAAAACAAAACAAAACAAAACATATATATACACACACGCACGCACACACACACAAATATATGTACAAGTTTTCACAGTGTCTTCCTGTACCCAATGGACAGTCTTGCTTGAGTCCCACTTTAGGGATCACTGCTCTGGAGCAGTGTGGTTCAATGTTGGTGTGTGTCTCAGACTCAGCAAAGAAGCTTGTGAAAATGCGGATGTTCAGGCTCTATGACCAGAAATTCTATTCTGGTTTCTCAGAGGCGAGGCCCAGGGATGTGCAGTCTAATAAGCATCCCCAGGTGATTCCAGTGTAGACAGTACCAGGAGCTCTCTTTGAGAAACATAGGTCAAAATAACTTTTTTATTGGATATAGTCTAAAGCTCTGGATATTTTTATTTGGCAGTGTAGCGTACTCCTCATATTAAGAATTCAAGTCAGCTTCTACCTTCTTCTCTCACCAATTTATGAGGCTGCTTGTTTCTATAAAGGGATTGCTACAATGAAGAAAAGTGAATTCATGCTAGAACTTGATGCTAATACCACATCAAACATGAGTAGTAAATGAGGCCCTTTGGTAATTAATATGCTCCAGAGACAGAAATTCTTTCAGTCCTCAACTCTGTTCTCCTTAGGACCTTGTTAAGGTGAATGCTTCCATGTAAGATGTGAAAACATTGCAGGGCAAAAAAGATAACAAAGATGACCCTTCAAAATAGATTTTCTGCCTATATAATTTGTTATTAAGTTCACAAGATGACACCTGGAATATATGATCACTTATTCTGGACCACAATTTAGCTGGCACTGAGACACTGATGGCTACCATTCTCCCCTAAGACTGTGAAAAACGGACCACTGCTTGTCCCAGGATATGGGAGGAGGAGGAGGAAGTATGCAACTCAAGATAGTTCAACGAAAGGCATCTGAAACCAAAAAGTGAATAGTAAGTCTGGGAGATAGTGGCTTAATGCAATAAAAGCCAACCCCCAGGGGCATCTTTAACAGTCATGCAAGTGGAACGGACAACTCTGCCAAGAAATAGGTTCAGCAGTGTTCAGGCCCTGGGTGGCACCCATGCCACCCCAGCTCCCTTCCTGACAAGCTAACCCCTGTGACATGCTCCACTTGCCTTCTGCGAGGCGGTACGCAGCTCCGCCAAGCTGGTGGCCAGGTTCTTGGCACACTGGCTCAGCTGCATGGCTGCGGCCTGGTCACTCACGGTGGGCACTGCGGCTTTGGCAGAGGACACCATCTTGCTTCCAGGCTATAGAGAGATGAAAAGAAAGTAAGACGGCTCCTGGGCAGCAAGAGGTAGAGAGGAGAGACCCAAGCAGCGATATCTCCACAGCAGTCAGAACTGATTTTGTCCTAAAAAAAAGGAATATTAAACAACTCGTCCCCTACTCCCAAACTGCCACCTCAAGCCAGATACTCTAGGGCAGTACATTCTAGGAATGTTTAAAAAAAGAAAAAGGGAGGTGTCATGGAGGGTAGAAAAGGCAAAATTAGAATAGTGGCTTGAAATTCTCATTTAAAACAGATTTCAAAGAGAGTTCCTTATCAAATAGGTTTCACTGTATTTCTCAGAATAGCTCTTCATTCTGAGTCACACATACTCCCAAAAGACTGCTTAGGAAAACGAAGACAGATAAATAAAACAGCTAACATGACCTCGCATCTCACAAAGCAAAATAATTTCGCCAGTGAATGGATACCTATGTGCATGCACATATATTTTCAAAAGTAAGATCATACTGTTGACTCTATTTCACAATCTCCTTGTCTCACATATCCTACCTTTTAAAAAGCTATACAATATTCCAGTATATGCATCTATTGCCATTTCTCAATTCTCTGTTGTTGGGCATGTTTCCATTTTTTCCAATTTAATAAACAATGGTATGATAAACAGCTTTGTAGCTAAATCTGTAGACATTTATAATTTTTTTGTATAAACTTTTAAAAGTAAAATTTCTGGATCAAAGAGTATACATACTTTTAAGACTTTTAATATATATGCTATAAAACTATACTTAGAAAAGTTGCAACAAGTGCCAGATCATAAATATTAAGGACAATAGTTAATATTTTTAATATTTAAATAATATTTATAAAAGCTACCATGAGTATACAAAAAGCATAAAAAGATAATTTTGCACAATAAAAAATAACTGAAACTGAAATAATAACTGAAAAATAGTAACTGAAAAACTAAGTGTTTAACATTGTGAGTATCAGAGAAATGCAAAACCAAACAAAAATAGTTTTACAGAGCAAACTGGCGAAAACATACATGTTTTCTTAAAACCTGAATCCCCAATGTCATAAAAGATGTATTTAAAAGCACGCTCCATATTACTGCTAAGTTGTAAATTTAGAGTTGTTCAACCTCCTGGAACAGCAGTTTTATAACATGAAGTTTAAAATGTACAAACTTTTCGATCTGTCAATTCAATTTCTATTTATTTTCAACCTTCCCTTTTTCTTGTAAAGATCTATCTATAATAGCAAAGTTAAAAGAACAAAAGAAAAAGGGAAAACAAGGGCAGAGACAGAGTAGAACCAGGAACACGTCTACACGGCTCTGTCTTAATGCCCTACACTCTTGCCAGGGTGGGGACAGCACCCACAACTGGCTCCAGGCTCTCTCCCCTCTCAAATGAAGAGAGAAATGCCTTGTCCACGTCATAATTTGCAGTGTCCCAAAGATAAAAATAAGCTATTTGCAATCATCTCTCTAGGAGTTCAAGAAGAGAACAAAGACTTGAGCACATAAAGATTTTTATCACGTTACTCACGATGGCAAAAAATTGAAAACCTGTACGTCTAATGATGAGAGAAAAGTTAATTGTATATAGGCCCTTTTGTGTTTTTCGTCTAACATATGAGTGTTTATGATTTTGAATAATCTGTTGCAAAAGGGCCTATATACAATGAATACCAATTTAAAAGAATATATACACACATACACACACACACATACCTGTGTTGCATATGTATGTAAAGTATGAGGAGATACATCAAACCTTTCACGTTTTATTTCTGCATATTAGAGTTATACAACTTGAAAAATGAACCAAACAGATGTATCGCTGGGTCCTACAACTATCGGTTGAACTAGAAAGGGAGCGGACCTGACCCACCTCATCATATCAACTGCTTTTAAGTTGAGAAAAAGTGCTGATAAAGTAGAGACATTTGAATATAAGAAGCACATAAAGGGGAATTTTTCTGCAACTTAGTATTTTTGTTTATTTTATTTTCCTTAAAATGAATCTACCCTTCTTCACCCCAAAGAGACTGACAATACTAACTGTACAATTGCCACAGAGAACGATCACATCTCTGGAGAAGATGCACTTCACACTTCTTTCCCCAGTCCATGAATAATGACATTAGGATCCCTGCAAACAAAAACCTAAAGCAATACCTATTCCTAAGCTGTTCATCACAACCTGCAACTTTTTACATGCTTTCTTCTCTTTGAAGAGAAATACATATGATAATCCTGAGGAAAATGGATCATATGCCATCTCCCCAGGGCAATTTCCCTGCATATCAGCATTTTGCTTTGCCAAGCTGAACCCACCTCTCCTGAAACTGAAAAGGCAAAGAAGAGGCCTTCAAGCCCTGCCTACTGCAAAGACTTAGCTGAGGCTGTGGAATTCATTAACTCCTCTCCTTAAAGGGCAGCCCCTGCCCAGACGAGGGCTGTGAGTGAGCCCAAGGTGACCACGGCCCTGTTACCTGGAGGAAGTTCTGGCTGGAGATGATGAGAGCCAGCTGGGCACTCAGGTCTTCGGTTTGAGCTTGGCTCCCCCTCACTCCCTGGACCAGTTGAGGGATGTGATCAGCCACTGCCTGCAGAAGGCAAGGAAATGAAAACAGCATGGCTAGAAAGGTGGGATCATCCAAAGAAGCTAAAACATGACTCAAGAGCACTTTTTGGATGTGCCATCCACTCCCAGGGGACACCAGCCCCAGGCCTCGGAATGACACTGCACATTAAGCCAGCTGGGTCCTTACCAACACTGAATCCCATTTTCTGGGCATTTTCTCTACACACACTCTACCCTGTGGTACTGGAGGTCTCAATGCATTCCTTCGAAGATGATTGTCTATGATGAGGCCTAAAAGAAGTTCCTTAGCTGCAACTCACACCATCTGGCTCACTGCCATTGCAAACCTAGAATCAAAGGATCTACACGATTCACCGGTGGTAAACTGAAGTCATATGGCCCCATGTTCAGAAGGTGAGGGAAATACTTGGATACCCGTGCATGTAAGTGCTTTGGCTTCTTTCTTTGCAAGCACGCATTCTGTGCATCAGCCTTTGTGTTGCCATGGTCCCTCTTTCTCTAAGAAGGACTTCTCATTCTCAAGCTGGACAGCCCAAAGCCAGGAGAAAGGAGAGAGGCACAGCATTCTGTGAGGCAGGGCTGCTGTACAGTAACGGGCTCCTACGGTATCTTGGGAGACGAGCCTTTTACTTTCTCTGTGTTCTGTCCACACTTCCTTTCTGTGCCCACACGTCCTTCTCTGCTTAACGAGGCTCTCAGAGGCCACAGCACTGTGGCTATCACTGCAGATAAAGGTGCCCAGGGCATACTGGCCTGGGAACATATTTTTCTAGGACTGCTCCAGCACAGGTTAAAAAAATGTTTCCAAGGAATTTTAGGCCCCCTTTAGGACTGCTAGTTCTGCTAGTTCTAGTCATTTGCTCCACTCTCCCCTCTTCATCTCAATCCTTTCATTTCCTGGTAGTGACACTCGACATCTAGTATCTTCAATCTCTCTGCAGAAGAGGGGCAAGAGGTCTCACTCATCTGGTGGCATGTCCCTGCATGTGAGCTGCACATGCTCCCAGAGGAGGAAGTTTTCACCCCTGCTAGCAGCTGAACTGAGGACCCAAAGGAAGCAAACTCCCCCACAGCAGATGCCCTCACTCTCAGCAAGACCCCTTCGCTATCCACACAGGACCGAAGGACACCAGCCCAGGACCCTACTATGTCACTGAGGCTTTTCTTCCTGGAGTGCATTCAGTCCACAACAGCAGCAGGGCTGGCCTCAGAGAACCCAGATTCAGGAATAGAGGGCTCTATCAGAAGTAAAGCCATATCTGAAGTGGGAGCAGTGGCACCCCTCACAAATGTGAATCATTTGGCAGAGATTTGAAGAAGGAGAGAGGGTGCAGTTGGCTCTCATAACCCCAGCACAGACAGGTATGCCTCCCAGCCAGCTACCACGGCTAGCTGCAAATACTTCTAAGACATACCAGCCAGACGTGCCACCCACATGTGGGCAGTGGCTCTGCAACTGGATTTTGTGTCTGCCACAATTCAGAGGAGCCCTGGGGAAGTCAACTCCCTGGGCTCTTGGAGAAACCAACAAGGGTGTTTACTGTCCCTTTTGTAGTAAACTGGGCTCAACTTAGCATCAAGGCCCAGGTGTCAGAAGAATAGAGACATAAGGGCAACAGCAAAAAGCACCAAAGCACAAAGTCACAGAGGCTAGACGGGATGAAATAAATCCTTAAGGTGCAATTACTAGAAAGCAGGAAATCAACCCTGCTCCAGGGAGCAAGGCTGAATTCAAAGTCCTGCCTCTCAAAGAAAGGCCACTCTGGAAACTCAACACTTCCTTCCTATTTCAGAGCCCTAAAATGGCCTCGTCATTGATCCTCTTTGGTTCAGTCTCTTGAAAAGAAAACTGTGGGCAAAAGTAAGACAATGCTGGGAGAAAATCATACTTTCCTTCCAAACACAGGCCATCCACTTAATGGACAAAAACCAGACGTCTATACACCTAGAACATGGGAACTGGGACAAATTGGATTAGAAGCTTGGATAATCTGTCTTTACTGAATTATCAGGGGACTTGGCGTTCTAACGTTATCAGGGTCATCTGCAGCTGATCTGGCTCTCTGTGCACTGGAACCTCACCTTGCAACTCTGAACCAGCTGCTGCTGGGCCGCAGGGTTCTTGTTGGAAACAGCTGCATTCTGGGAGGCGGCAATGGTCTGTGTGGCTGCTGCTGCGGCCTGCTTGGCTGCAACCTGCAGATGAGTGATAGATGAGTCAGGGTCTGTGTATGCAACACACATGCATGTTGTACAGGTCACTTCCACCACAGAGTCAGGATAGGTTTGTTGCTCTAAAAGAACTCCCAAGAGCAGGCTTTGTCTTTTAAAACCAGTGATGACCCTAATCTCACAACACACTATCTTCCTTGTGTTGACATCCTCTGAGACAAGTGACAAACACAGGCATGCTTGAAAGCTCAAGCTTTAAAGTTCATTTGTCTTTCGCAAAAACAAAAGGGATGATCCCAAGATCATAATGACACTGACAAGCTGCACCAAGTCTAAATGTTTTTGGAAAAAAAATCTTCCACAAGCAGCATAGATAGTTCTGTGTCAAGCACAAGTGCTGGTGCTCTCTCAGTACTCAAAAGCCTTAGTTCCAAAATGCTGAGACTTTCCCACCAGGGCACTTAATTGGGTTTTATCCTCGTCTTTTTCCAAGAACAACAACGTTACTTTTCTTCCAGAATATAGCAGACTGCATATGGAGGGACTTCCCAGCACACAGGCAAAGGTCTCAGCTTCCAAACTCTCAAATTTCAGTGTAAGGTTCTCCTGTGTGCATTTGTAGGATAAACTTTTTTTTTTTTAAACATAGTTTGTGCCTATTACTATTTTAACTTTCTTTTTCAGAATAATTACTTCAAAAAATAACAAATATATTTCACTCCCTTCTATACCTCTCCACCCAAGCCTAATCTCCGAAGTTCATATTTCCTATGGGAAGTCCTGACAAAGTCACTGACTCTAACAGAATATAAATATTTTCAGCAAAAGATCCTTCTTGAATGTGTATATCCTTTAATGCTAGAAAAAAAATAATCCGGTTCCTCCTGAAAAGAATCTAAATTCTATTCTTGAACGTTAGAAAGGATTCGAGCTTACAGAAGCAACTTTTTCCAATGGAGTCAATGCTTTTATAGTACTCAAACCTTCAAACAATGATGTTTGAAGTCAAACAACCTTGACTTGGCTTTCTTTATATGGGCAACACCTTGTTAATTCAACTATCTTTTCAAATAACTCTTTGCAATTTAAGATGGGCATCCCAGGAAGCCAGCCTCTTTCCTGACCTCCAGTCGGTTGACAATTTTTTTCTTAATAGCATTCTGGGCAGCTGCGTTGGTTGCTACCCGGAGGCCTTCTGCAGCTTCTCTCAGCCTTTGCTGCTGGTCCTCATTCTCCGGGTTGGCTGCAGCCCCCTGCAAAGGTGAAAATAAAGATTTCAAGTGGTCCAGCGGGAGACATCACTGAATTCATACCTTCAGTATTGTTTTTTCTTTGTAACAGAAAGCATTTGGAAGGATAGTCGAATGCTGCAAGCAATATCTTTATGATGAAGATGTTTCCTCATGCAACAAAAAATACCTACCAGGGGATGTTTCAAAACTGCATGGCTAAGCAGTTAGAAATCCAAAGTAATAATTAAACACTTGAGAACACTGCCTTGGTTGTCCATACAGATTAACCTGTGGTCAGAAACCCATGGTTTAAAAGATGGGAAGATTAAATCTCCCCTCTTCCTATCTCTCCCAGGGAGCATCTTCTTTTCATTGGCATGACATAGTAATGACACATGTCTTCATGTCACTCCTGAAATACCCTGTGGCACAGGTAAATGTGAAGGGGTAAGAGTCCAGTATCAACTCAGGCGGGGACAGAGGGAAGACGGGGAAGGATGGAGGGAGGGCTCAGGAATGCCATTAAAAAGATTCCAAGGAAATTTTGTGAAACATAGACCATGCCCAGAAATCACATTCCTAGAGAGAAAGAGTTGGAAAGTCTAGTGTAAAGTCGAGATGGTACCCAAAAGTACTGAATTAATGAGAGAAAGGTAATGCCCTCAACCCGACAGAAAAAGAGGAAGGCAATGTGCACAGTCAGTCATGCATTCTTTGTCCAGCCCCACAGCCCTTTTACTTTGTTGCTTTTAGTTGAACATGTCTTAGAAACCTAAGTGGATTTTATTTAGATGGGTGGGATTCTGAAGCAGGGGAAGGCTAATGGTAATGTAGAGAAAGGATATCATTTTAACTCTACAATAATTCAACAAATGCTCACCGCACATCCAGCCTTCCTCTCCCACCAACAATAACAGCAGCCATCAAGATTTCCCTCACCAGGGCCTGAATGCTTTGTAACATGTGCTTGATGTCTATAGATCAATGAGTTTCTTCCTATGAACGCTTTCAGGCAATAATATTTGCTCTCGAGGCAGGGAGAACAGTAGAGAACAGCACACTGATTTATCGAAAATCAATTTCCTAAAAGTCTAGATTTCCAAGTGGCCAATTTGCTAAACTTACCAATTTATAAGAACCAATTTCTTTGAGCTATTTATAAAAGTTATAGCAATGCATACAGGATGGACTAGTTTTAACAGCTGTGGCAGAATTATTTTGGCAACCCTCTTGAATAGAATCTCCTATTCTTTCAAACCTTAACCACTCTCATAATCTTGATTTTGTGTTTCTAGCACTGAACAATTTTTATTTCTGTATTTCACATGCAAAAGGATTGTCTGGGCTACTTTTGGTTTCTTTTGCAGGTTTATGGAAGTTATTTTGTTTTTTTTCTGGTCTTCAGGTATTTTCTAAGCCACTCCTTTATATATGTCTCACATGCACATCAGTCTTAATTTTATTTATTTTGAGCAGCTGGAAACCAGCATTTCTGCACTTCACACTGATATGGATGCTTTGGGTCCTTGCTCAGCAATGTCTTTTTTTATGATGAATATGTATCAGATATGGGGTACTAATCTTGGCCTGAAATCTTAGTTTCTAATCATGAAATATATTTTTTCTGCACATTAAATATAATCCTTGGAAGTCTAACCTTTGCGTGTTCTTTAGCTTTCAACAAAATTCAGCAAATTAAAATATTGCTACAAAGACAAAATGAAAACTTTTAACTAAAAGCTGAAAGAATTTACAGAAACACTTAACATTGTCCCATTTAATATAAATAACCAAAATCACATGAATACTTAGAAGAAATGAGTTTTTAGTAACTTGGTAAATGCAGTGAATTGGCCTGGTAAACAGTCACATCAAGAAACAAAACATGGCCGGGCGTGGGCTCATGCCTGTAACCCCAGCACTTTGGGAGGCTGAGGCGGGTGGATCAAGAGGTCAGGAGATCGAGACCATCCTGGCTAATACAGTGAAACCCCGTCTCTACTAAAAACACAAAAAATTAGCCGGGCATGGTGGCAGGTGCCTGTCCCAGCTACTCGGGAGGCTGAGGCAGGAGAATGGTGTGAACTCGGGAGGCGGAGCTTGCAGTGAGCCAAGACTGTGCCACTGCATTCCGGCATGGGTGACAGAGCGAGACTCCATCTCAAAAAAAACAAAAACAAAAACAAAAACAAAAACGAAACGTGCACACTGGCCTGGCTCAACACTGCTTATGTGGCATTAGCATTCATCTTTTTGAGTTTTAATTTTTTTCATTTGTAAAATAAGGAATGGACTAGATCTACCCTACAGTTCTTTCCAACCTAGCAAGTAATTTTTTGTGAACGTAAGATTGCCTCAAATAGCTATGTGTAGACTGAGAGAGGTGAGGTAAACTAGTAAAACCTTTTAAAAAAAATTCAACTACTACATAAAACCCAATACATACACACACACACACACACACACACACACAGAGCATATATATATCATATATACATATATGATATATGTATAGCTTAAAGAAGGGGGTTAAAAGCAGAGCTTATTGGCTGAAACGCGGATTAGGAGACAAGGGAAGGAAGCTCAGATGCTGCCCCTCCCTGGGTCTCTCCTTCACCGCTGCCCACGAGGTGTCTCTAAGAACTCTCAGTCCTCAGGTAACATGAATGCCAGTTCAGTCAGGAGAGGTCCTCTACATGGCTATGTGTCATAATACTTTTTTTTTTTTTTTGAGACGGAGTCTTGCAGTGTCATCTGGGCTGGAATGCAGCTGGAATGCACTATCTCGGCTCACTGCAACCTCCGGCTCCCAGGTTCAAGCAATTCTCCTGCCTCAGCCTCCCTAGTAACTGGGATTACAGGTATGTGCCACCAAGCCTGGCTAATTTTTGTATTTTTAGTAGAGACAGGGTTTCGCCATGTTGGTCAGACTGGTCTTAAACTCCCGACCTCAGGTAATCCACCCACTTTGGCCTCCCAAAGTGCTGGGATTACAGGTGTGTGCCACCATGCCCAGCCCACAATATATTTTAAGTGAAGTAATGCACATATTAGGTTGAGATACCAATTCCCGGAAGCCAGGGAGATGAGATAAGATGTGGAAACACTTAATGAATCTATTTTTTTTTTTTTTGAGACGCAGGTTTGCTCTTGTTGCCCGGGCTGGAGTGCAGTGATGCAATCTTGGCTCACTGCAACCTCCACCTCCTGGGTTCAAACAATTTTCTCCTGCCTCAGCGTCCCGAGTAGCTGGGATTATAATAGGTGCACACCACCACCCCCTGTTAATTTTTTGTATTTTTATTAGAGATGGGGTTTCACCATGTTGGCCAGGTTGGTCTCCAGCTCCTGACCTCAGGTGATCCTCCCGTCTTGACCTCCCAAAAGTTCTGGGATTATAGGCACGAGCCACCGTGCCTGACCTTAATGAATCTTATATGCATAGAAATACATTTAAAATATTATTTTAAGGGCAGGAATTTGAAGGTGAATTTCATTTTCTTTTTTCACATTTATCTGCATGTTCTATTAATCCTACAAGAAATGTGTGCTAGGTACACAATAAAAAACCCAGAAAAATACAGCCTTATTCATTTAAAACAGTTCTCACCTAGAGATGCACATCGGAATACCCTGCAAAACTTAAACACGCACACGTGCGGGCACACGTGCGGGCGTGTGCGTGCACACACACACACACACAGAGTCCTACCAGTGACCTTGTGAATCAGGATCTTTGAGGATGAAACTGAGGCATGTGAATTTTAATATGTTTCATAAGGGGCTATGTATCAGACCCCAGGTTCCCAATCACTAGGTTTTGTAAGCATTATGCCATAGCATAGCTGTGAAAAAGCACAAAGCTAACACTTAACTCCTCATCCTTTTATAATATTTAAAACTGTGATGGGGATTTAAAGAACGGTAACGTAGGAAATAGTCTACTGTGCAAAATCTTGCTAGAAGTTTAGTTGAGAAGTCAAATGGAGGGCAAAGTAACATTAAGGCGTTGAGGAAGAGAACAGGTTTAGGTGAATTTGCTATTGAAAAATCTCAGGTTTAAATTAGTCACCACGTTCAATGAAGCCAACACAGTGATGACCAAATGGAAAAAGAGGCCTCCCTAAAGAGGGCACTTTGTTGCTACGGCTGAGTCAGTACCACTCCCCTGAAGCATTTCATTCAGATGTTCCATCACCTCCTTTGCCACAAGAACAGGGTTAGATGTTACAAGCCACATATGTTTTAAGCAAACAAAAATGCACACTTGGCTGAACATCCCCCATCTGGAAGGTACCTTCCAAATCCTAACACTTAATAGTGTTCACTTTTCATACAAACAAATCCAGTACCTTTGCAGCTTCCACCATGCGAGCAGTGGAGTCGGCTAAGAGTTTTGCTGCTGCCAGGAGCTTCTTCGAATTCTCCATGTCGATTTCGGCTTCTGCATCTGACCTCATGGCATTGACGAGGTCTGATGTGGCTTGGGCCAGGACCCGCGCCTGGCGCACCATTTCACCTAGAGGACGGCATAGAAGATGTGGTCAGTTTGTCTGCTTTTCAAAGGTCAGTAAAACCTCAGGAGCCAGTAGAGTCTTGTCTCTACTCTTCTGATAAGTGGGAGCAAAAAAACGGAACCTCCATGCTCTACTCCTAAGCAATGCATCCAAATTAGAACCCAAAATGAAAATATTCCCTGCGGCTGCCAGGATGATACTCGCCAAACACATCCGGGTTCAGCCTTTCACTATGAGGCATGAAGAGAACAGAAGGAACCAAAGAGGAACACTTTATAAAGAGAGGGCAGGGAACAAAATTACGTGGATTTAGCATTAGTAAACACTTATTTAGAAAACACTGCTTTCTTCACTTTGAAAACCACTTACACAAAAGCCTCTATAATAAACTTTTTGAAGAACTGGCACAGAACAAAATTATTTTTAAATTCTGTATTAATATGTAGGCTACCTAGCACCAGATGAGGGATATTACACAATCTACTCAATGTGTGCCACTTGGCCTTTGCTAATAGAAGCACAGACCCCAGCTTCATGCTCAAATGCTATGACTTGCCTTGGCCTGGAGTTTTCCCTGCCAATTTTCTCTTTGCTCATCCTTTTTTTCCCAGCACTGATTTTGATCTTGCATTATTCTTTGGTCTTATTGTCCCTGTGATTTTACTGAAATCTATTTTAATTTCCTTTTGGAAGTAGGAGGAGTATAACAACCAACATTAAAAACTAGCACGATTCAAATGTAAGGGATTTCTTCCTCTAGCAAAAGCCATCTGAAAAGAATGCTGAAGCACTGTAACAAAAAGGGGGAAGAAGAAAGTTTTTACTCAAGTAAAAATGTGCTTAAGTGGTATCCTAGACTGGATCCCGAGACGGTTAAAGGACATCAGCAGAAAAACTGATGAAATCTGAATAATGTCTGTAGTTTAGTTAGTAAAGTACCAATGCTAATTTCCTGGTTTTGACAAATGTGCTATCTTTTAGGGAAGCTGTCAAAAATGGAGAAACTGGGAAAGGTATATGGGAACTCTCCTTATTTCCTCTGCAACTTTTTTGCAAATTTAAAAGTATTTCAAAATAAAAGGATTATCAAAAACAAACAAACAACAACAACAAATTCAAATGTGTGAGGCATTCCTATCTTGTTAAATTATTTACGGATACAGAAGAACACAAGACAATTTTCTTTTTAAAAAAACAAAACTCGCTATAAGGTATTGTTCTATGCTGTCAAGGAAGCTCAAAAATAGATCTCTTACAGATTACTAGTTGGGTTGCAAATTGTGGGTCCTTTCTGGAGAAAAATTTCTTAGACACATTTAAAATAAAAATTTACCTACCAGCCCAGCACCTCCATTAATAGGAATTTACCCTACATTCGAAAAGTAAACCATTTTTACAAGAATGCTTATTGTAGTGTTTTTGTAAAAGCAAAACAAACTAACAAACAAAAAAACTAAATGTCCATTAAAAGATCACTGGTTAAATTATGATGCCTACAAAAATAGAATACTATGCTGCCACTAAAAAGATTAACACACAGGTGGACATGAAAAAAGTCCAGGCTGGGCACGGTGGCTCACCCCTGTAATCCCAGCACTTCGGGAGGCTGAGGCAGGCAGATCACCCGAGGTCAGGAGTTCAAGACCAGCCTGGCCAACATGGTGAAGCCCCATCTCTACTAAAAATACAAAAATTAGCCGGGCATGGTGGCAGATGCCTGTAATCCCAGCTACTTGGGAGGCTGAGGCAGGAGTATCTCTCGAACCTGGGAGGTGGAGGTTGCACTGAGCCAAGATTGTGCCACTATACTCCAGCCTGGGCAACAGAGTGAGATTCCACCTCAAAAAAAAGAAAAGAAAAAAAAAGAAAAGAAAAAGTCGTTAAGATATATAAAGTGAAAAGGTTATGAATTTCTGTGAGCTGGGTTTGGGGAGACTTCCTTTTCAATAGATTATAAAAAGGTGTATTGTATATGTTTTTAAACTGACTGCATATTATGTATGATGCTTTGGAATCTGAAAACACCTTTCTGCTGGAGACAAACTGTCCTCTAAGGGCTGGACAATTTAGAGACTGCAGAGGCTCAGCAGGGAACATGTCTTTGATATGCAAACTAACCAATCCAGAGCTATTCCTCCTCTAACTGGCCCAGACACTCAGGAGACACTGTTCCTCTGCCTGGATCATCCTGGGGCCAGGTCCCAGGTAACTAGCCACCACCTCCATAATTTAGAGCCTGCCAAAATTATTTAAACTAGCCAATCCTAAATTGTTTACCCTGCCCTGCATTTCCCAAGAAGTTCCAATAAAGGCCATGGTCTAGGCCCTCCCCTTGCTCCTGTCTTCTCCCTCCTGACCACCCTGGTGCTCTCCCATGACCCTGTGTGGCAGGC